>NW_027507784.1:4650171-5250171 GCF_037356315.1 Lithobates pipiens
AGCTCAGGGATGTTCCTTCCTGACTCTTACATTATAATCTCTGAAGGGCACATTCATTGGCAGGAGCAGGGAAGAGTTGGTCCAAGTGTTCAGCTCCCGGGTCTTGTAGACACCGGTCTTTTATAGCAACTGGAGGTTGGGGGGTTTCATGAGATACTGGTACCGTATGATAGCTCTCTAAGTTTATCTAAATCCTTCAGTTACATTCAAGTCTGTGGCAGCGACTTTTTTCAAATGTTCTACATGCAAGTCGGTGGCAGAGGCTTCGCTTTATTCAAACACTCTATCAGCTGCTAGGCCTAGGGAGAGGAGGTCTATCCGGTAGCTGTGAGAGTCCATTTGTGAGTGGCTATTCTCTAGATTTCTATAGTGAGAGACTTCCTATCTTTTGCGGTTCCAAGAGTACCTGAACTTCCTACCCAACCCTCTACCCTTCATTGGGAGACTGTTCTGTCTACTTGTTGTCAAATAAATACACTAAAAGTGGATCCAGTGTCAATTTCAGCAGTTCTTTGGGCCATCTACCTCATGAAACACGTAGACGTACACGAGGTCAAGAAGGTAACAGTAAGCCCAACAAAACCAGCCGCTCCTTCGGGGGTCAGTGCTACACACATATCTGCTCAAATTCAGACGAGCCTCTTGTTTAGAGCTCAGGGATGTTCCTTCCTACCTCATAATTTCTGAAGGGCACATTCATTGACCAATTGGTAAGGGCAGGGAAGAGTTGGCCCAAGTGTTCAGCTCCAGGGTCTTGTAGATACTGGCCTTTTATAGCAACCTAGGGTTGGGGGCTTCATGAGGTCTCTGCAAGGTATGTGAGTCTTCATATAGGTATAGAACACACTTTCCTCTAGAATATTCCTTTTAGGAAACTTCTCTAGATGTGTATTGAGGGACAAAAATAGGACCAAAGTGTACGGAATGTTGGGTACTTTACTCATCACCATATATAATGTACAAGAGCAACCAATCAATGATATTGTACAAGTATAAAATAATCCACAGGACTTCCCCCCTTGTGATCTGATAGAAGAATAAAACACTTACCAGGAGTGGTGGGAATTGGACCTGAAAAATAGAATAAATGATATGAAATTAATACAGATTATCAGACATGATGGCATTCTACATTGTTACTTGTATGTCTACATTGGATGAATGAAATTTGGGATCAAAGTAAATGTGATAATCACTGTAGGCCCTTATGGTCCCCAAGTGGTTGTAAAGCCAATATGTTATGATCATACAATAGCCTCTGTTAGATAACATTACGTGTCCAGGTGTATGTGCTGTATAAAAAATATTCAGATTTTAACCATTTTAGAGAACCCCCCGTCGCTCGCGTGATTGCTCACTGCTCTCCTCTTCCAGGCTGATTGCTACAGTGGGAGGGGCTGAGAATCCCCCGCTGACATCAGCCGGGAGGAGAGGAGGAGAGCACCAAGCAGTCACGCGAGCTTCAGGAGGTGCTCTGAAATAAGGTACTAGCAGCATTTTTTTTATACAGCACATACAGTGGGGCACATAGTGTCATCTAACACTTGGGATTGTATGAATATAAAATAGTTATTATAGCAGCAGGAAGGAAAGGGAAAGAAGACTGGCAATGTCACTAGGCAGGGAGGGAGGGGGAGAGGAGGACAGAGGAGAGCTGAGGATGATGGAGGCACGTAATATGACCATGGTGTCAGGGCTCATCAGCCATGATAAATGTGATCAGTTTACAGGGGGGATCAACCAGGTATATCAGGCGATAGAAAGGGCCAAATTACACAAACAAGCATTGTGCTATTATTCATGCTTCAACCACTTCCCACAAAATGATGTACCTGCACGTCATTTTTGTGTTGGTTGTACCGGGGTGATGCATCATCCCCTTACCACTTTTTAGAGCTGACAGTCGACTTTCAAGTGATAACATTGATGCAGCTAAATAGTGGCTAAGCCGTTTTTACAAGGAGTGGGAGGGGACGCCCTCCCACCACCTCCCACCACTCCGCCTGGGTCTCCTGTCCCACTGGGAGACCCGAGAGACCAGCCGGAGTCCTGAACAAGGTCGAATTCAGATTCAATCGGGTCTCCGATGTAGTAATCTGGAAGCGACGTTACTTTCAGTTCACTCAGCTGCCAACAGTACCAATTTAAAAAAAAATCCAAGGTATTAGAAAATGCCAATTTTGACAATTTGAATACTTTGAAGTGCAGAGGAGTAAGGGTGGGCGAACAGTTTGGATCGAGCATGAGTACGGGCTGAACATTGGCTGTTCGGGCGTTCTCCGAACAATCGAATTATAGGGCTGTTCGCCCGTTTGTTCGGCTCACTAAGCAACCACAATGCACTGCGCCGCCACACAGTGCATTGAAGCAATGAAAGCTTCGCCCAATCAGGGCACAGAGCACTCTCAGAACCATGATTGGACACTGTCATGAGGACTGTATCCAATCATGGCTCATTGCTTTTAATCCTGCCCCACACTATAAAATGTATTCTTTCCATAGCAGCTATTTGTAGTGTGATAGCAGTGTGGAGAGAGATAGAACAGGGCTCTGTTCAGTGCTATTAGACAGTTAGTTAGTGCGCTACAGTGGTCTATTCTGATTCTATTTAACGCCATATAGTTCTGTGCATTCCTGCAAGTTTAACGCCATATAGTTCTGTGCGTTCCTGCAAGTTTAACGCCATATAGTTCTGTGTGTTCCTGCAAGTTTAACGCCATATAGTTCTGTGTGTTCCTGCAAGTTTAACGCCATATAGTTCTGTGCGTTCCTGCAAGTTTAACGCCATATAGTTCTGTGCGTTCCTGGAAGTTTAACGCCATATAGTTCTGTGTGTTCCTGCAAATTTAACACCATATAGTTCTGTGTGTTCCTGCAAGTTTAACGCCATATAGTTCTGTGTGTTCCTGCAAGTGTAACGCCATATAGTTCTGTGTGTTCCTGCAAGTGTAACGCCATATAGTTCTGTGTGCGTTCCTGGAAGTTTAACGCCATATAGTTCTGTGTGTTCCTGCAAATTTAACACCATATAGTTCTGTGTGTTCCTGCAAGTTTAACGCCATATAGTTCTGTGTGTTCCTGCAAGTGTAACGCCATATAGTTCTGTGTGCGTTCCTGCAAGTTTAACACCATATAGTTCCATGCGTTACTGAAAGTAATTTGCAGAGCATGGGCTCTCTCATCCTCCAGAGCCTGCAGAAGGACCCTAGGATTTGTGACATTAAGGAGTGGGACCATAACCGTTTGGCAATCATCCTTAATCATTGTCACAAGGGGAATGTTTCAGACAGTGCCGGGACAAGTTCATCTATTACCCAGGGCAAAGATGTCAAACTGCACCTCCCCAACCAGGTGGAGTATGAGTTTGTAGCGACACGTGCAGCACGTCTCATCAAAACATATGCAACATATGAGTTTAATAGCAGCAGACATTCTATCCTGCTGTAAAATATTGGGGTAACAGTGCGGAAATTGAGGAAAAATGCTTGTATGTGGGAGTTGTCACTGGAAGGAAAAGCTACCCCTGTGTCGGTGGTATAAGTCTAAAGGTGAGTATATACAGTTAGCTCTCTTATTAGTTGGTGGGCGAAGAAAAAAAAAAAGAAAAAATGAACAGATTCTTCCCATCCACACAAGTGAGGTGGATGGAGGAATCCTCCCCACTGTGCCATTGTATTCTGACAGTGGGACTTCCACTGGTCTATGATAAGTCTCATTATTTTGGGCAAATTTAGACCATCATACGCTTATGGAAACGTTTGGTTCATCTTTTTGGTTTTGAACATTTATGGACACATTTGATTCACTTTTATGGTTCTGAACTTTTATTTTTATTTTGCAGTGGCATCACTTTTGTGTTTGTAAATATCACAATTATATTTATTTTTCCGGCGCTGCGCTTTTTTCTTATATGTTCTTCCTCATGATTTATGATTCAGACAATTGGGGCAAAAACATATCTGCTCATATACAGACAAGCCCCCCCGATGATGACACGTGCCCGGGGTTCAGAGCTCAGGGATGTTCCTTCCTGACTCTTACATTATAATCTCTGAAGGGCACATTCATTGGCAGGAGCAGGGAAGAGTTGGTCCAAGTGTTCAGCTCCCGGGTCTTGTAGACACTGGTCTTTTATAGTAACTGGAGGTTGGGGAGTTTCATGAGATACTGGTACCGTATGATAGCTCTCTAAGTTTATCTAAATCCTTCAGTTACATTCAAGTCTGTGGCAGCGACTTTTTTCAAATGTTCTACATGCAAGTCTGTGGCAGAGGCTTCGCTTTATTCAAACACTCTATCAGCTGCTAGGCCTAGGGAGAGGAGGTCTATCCGGTAGCTGTGAGAGTCCATTTGTGAGTGGCAATTCTCTAGATTTCTATAGTGAGAGACTTCCTATCTTTTGCGGTTCCAAGAGTACCTGAACTTCCTACCCAACCCTCTACCCTTCATTGAGAGACTGTTCTGTCTACTTGTTGTCAAATAAATACACTAAAAGTGGATCCAGTGCCAATGTCTGCTGTTCTTTGGGCCATCTACCTCATGAAACCCCTAGACGTACACGAGGTCAAGAAGGTAACGGTAAGCCCAACAAAACCAGCCACTCCTTCGGGGGTCAGTGCTACACACATATCTGCCCAAATTCAGACGAGCCTCTTGTTTAGAGCTCAGGGATGTTCCTTCCTACCTCATAATTTCTGAAGGGCACATTCATTGACCAATTGGCAAGGGCAGGGAAGAGTTGGCACAAGTGTTCAGCTCCAGGGTCTTGTAGATACTGGCCTTTTATAGCAACCTAGGGTTGGGGGCTTCATGAGGTCTCTGCAAGGTATGTGAGTCTTCATATAGGTATAGAACACACTTTCCTCTAGAATATTCCTTTTAGGAAACTTCTCTAGATGTGTATTGAGGGACAAAAATAGGACCAAAGTGTGCGGAATGTTGGATGGTTTACTCATCACCATATATAATGTACAAGAGCAACCAATCAATGATATTGTACAAGTATAAAATAATCCACAGGACTTCCCCCATTGTGATCTGATAGAAGAATAAAACACTTACTAGGAGTGGTGGGAATTGGACCTGAAAAATAGAATAAATGATATGAAATTAATACAGATTATCAGACATGATGGCATTCTACATTGTTACTTGTATGTCTACTTTGGATGAATGAAATTTGGGATCAAAGTAAATGTGATAATCACTGTAGGCCCTTATGGTCCCCCAAGTGGTTGTAAAGCCAATATGTTATGATCATACAATAGCCTCTGTTAGATAACATTACGTGTCCCGGTGTATGTGCTGTATAAAAAATATTCAGATTTTAACCATTTTAGAGAACCCCCCGTCACTCGCGTGACTGCTCGCTGCTCTCCTCTTCCAGGCTGATTGCTACAGTGGGAGGGGCTGAGAATCCTTCGCTGACATCAGCCGGGAGGAGAGGAGGAGAGCAGCAAGCAGTCACGCGAGCTTCAGGAGGTGCTCTGAAATAAGGTACTAATCAGCATTTTTTTTATACAGCACCTACAGTGGGGCACATAATGTCATATAACATTTGGGATTGTATGAATATAAAATAGTTATTATAGCAGCAGGAAGGAAAGGATAAGAAGACTGGCAATGTCACTAGGCAGGGAGGGAGAGGGAGAGGAGGACAGAGGAGAGCTGAGGATGACGGAGGCACGTAATCTGACCATGGTGTCAGGGCTCATCAGCCATGATAAATGTGATCAGTTTACAGGGGGGATCAACCAGGTATATCAGGTGATAGAAAGGGCCAAATTACACAAACAAACATTGTGCTATTATTCATGCTTCAATCACTTCCCACAAAATGATGTACCTGCACGTCATTTTTGTGTTGGTTGTACCGGGGTGATGCATCACCCCCTTACCACTTTTTAGAGCTGACAGTCGACTTTCAAGTGATAACATTGATGCAGCTAAATAGTGGCTAAGCCATTTTTACAAGGAGTGGGAGGGGACGCCACCCCTCCCACCGCCTCCCACCACTCCGCCTGGGTCTCCTGTCCCACTGGGAGACCCGAGAGACCAGCCGGAGTCCTGAACAAGGTCGGATTCAGCTTCAATCGGGTCTCTGATGTAGTAACCTGGAAACGATGTTACTTTCAGTTCACTCGGCTCCCAACAGTACGGATTTAAAAAAAATCCAAGGTATTAGAAAATGCCAATTTTGACAATTTGAATACTTTGAAGTGCAGAGGAGTAAGGGTGGGCGAACAGTTTGGACTGAGCATGAGTACGGGCCGAACATTGGCTAAATTATAGAGTCGTTCGCCCGTTTGTTCGGCTCACTAAGCGACCACAATGCACTGCACCGCCACACAGTGCATTGAAGCAATGAAAGCTTCGCCCAATCAGGGCACAAAGCACTCTCAGAGCCATGATTGGACACTATCATGAGGACTGTATCCAATCATGGCTCATTGCTTTTAATCCTGCCCCACACTATCAAAGTAATCTTTCCATAGCAGCCATTTGTAGTGTAATAGCATATAGTTCTGTGTGTTCCTGCAAGTTTAATGCCATATAGTTCTGTGTGCGTTCCTGCAAGTTTAACGCCATATAGTTCCGTGCGTTACTGCAAGTAATTTGCAGAGCATGGGCTCTCTCATCCTCCAGAGCCTGCAGAAGGACCCTAGGATTTGTGACATTAAGGAGTGGGACCATAACTGTTTGGTAATCATCCTTAATCATTGTCACAAGGGGAATGTTTCAGACAGTGCCGGGACAAGTTCATCTATTACCCAGGGCAAAGATGTCAAACTGCACCTCCCCAACCAGGTGGAGTATGAGTTTGTAGCGACACGTGCAGCACATCTCATAAAAACATATGCAACATATGAGTTTAATAGCAGCAGACATTCTATCCTGCTGTAAAATATTGGGGTAACAGTGAGGAAATTGAGGAAAAATGCTTGTATGTGGGAGTTGTCACTGGAAGGAAAAGCTACCCCTGTGTCGGTGGTATAAGTCTAAAGGTGAGTATATACAGTTAGCTCTCTTAATAGTTGGTGGGCGAAGAAAAAAAAAAGAAAAAATGAACAGATTCTTCCCATCCACACAAGTGAGGTGGATGGAGGAATCCTCCCCACTGTGCCATTGTATTCTGACAGTGGGACTTCCACTGGTCTGTGATAAGTCTCATTATTTTGGGCAAATTTAGACCATCATACGCTTATGGACAAGTTTGGTTCATCTTTTTGGTTTTGAATATTTATGGACACATTTGATTCACTTTTATGGTTCTGAACTTTTATTTTTATTTTGCAGTGGCATCACTTTTGTGTTTGTAAATATCACAATTATATTTATTTTTCCAGCGCTGCGCTTTTTTCTTATATGTTCTTCCTCATGATTTATGATTCAGACAAGTGGGGCAAAAACATATCTGCTCATATACAGACAAGCCCCCCCCCCGATGACGACACGTGCCTGGGGTTCAGAGCTCAGGGATGTTCCTTCCTGACTCTTACATTATAATCTCTGAAGGGCACATTCATTGGCAAGGGCAGGGAAGAGTTGGTCCAAGTGTTCAGCTCCAGGGTCTTGTAGACACTGGTCTTTTATAGCAACTGGGGGTTGGGGGGGGGGGGTTCATGAGATACTGGTACCGTATGATAGCTCTCTAAGTTTGTCTAAATCCTTCAGTTACATTCAAGTCTGTGGCAGAGACTTTTTTCAAATGTTCTACATGCAAGTCTGTGGCAGAGGCTTCGCTTTATTCAAACACTCTATCAGCTGCTAGGCCTAGTGAGAGGAGGTCTATCCGGTAGCTGTGAGAGTCCATTTGTGAGTGGCAATTCTCTGGATTTCTATAGTGAGAGACTTCCTATCTTTTGCAGTTCCAAGAGTACCTGAACTTCCTGCCCAACCCTCCACCCTTCATTGAGAGACTGTTCTGTCTACTTGTTGTCAAATAAATACACTAAAAGTGGATCCAGTGTCAATTTCTGCTGTTCTTTGGGCCATCTACCTCAGGAAACACCTAGACGTACACGAGGTCAAGAAGGTAACGGTAAGCCCAACAAAACCAGCCGCTCCTTCGGGGGTCAGTGCTACACACATATCTGCTCAAATCCAGACGAGCCTCTTGTTTAGAGCTCAGGGATGTTCCTTCCTACCTTATAATTTCTGAAGGGCACATTCATTGACCAATTGGCAAGGGCAGGGAAGAGTTGGCACAAGTGTTCAGCTCCAGGGTCTTGTAGATACTGGCCTTTTATAGCAACCTAGGGTTGGGGGCTTCATGAGGTCTCTGCAAGGTATGTGAGTCTTCATATAGGTATAGAACACACTTTCCTCTAGAATATTCCTTTTAGGAAACTTCTCTAGATGTGTATTCAGGGACAAAAATAGGATCAAAGTGTACGGAATGTTGGATGGTTTACTCATCACCATATATAATGTACAAGAGCAACCAATCAATGATATTGTACCAGTATAAAATAATCCACAGGACTTCCCCCCTTGTGATCTGATAGAAGAATAAAACACTTACTAGGAGTGGTGGGAATTGGACCTGAAAAATAGAATAAATGATATGAAATTAATACAGATTATCAGACATGATGGCATTCTACATTGTTACTTGTATGTCTACTTTGGATGAATGAAATTTGGGATCAAAGTAAATGTGATAATCACTGTAGGCCCTTATAGTCCCCAAGTGGTTGTAAAGCCAATATGTTATGATCATACAATAGCCTCTGTTAGATAACATTACGTGTCCCGGTGTATGTGCTGTATAAAAAATATTCAGATTTTAACCATTTTAGAGAACCTCCCGTCGCTCGCGTGATTGCTCACTGCTCTCCAATTTCCAAGCTGATAGCTACAGTGGGAGGGGCTGAGAATCCCCCGCTGACATCAGCCGGGAGGAGAGGAGGAGAGCAGCAAGCAGTCACGCGAGCTTCAGGAGGTGCTCTGAAATAAGGTACTAATCAGCATTTTTTTTATACAGCACCTACAGTGGGGCACATAATGTCATATAACATTTGGGATTGTATGAATATAAAATAGTTATTATAGCAGCAGGAAGGAAAGGATAAGAAGACTGGCAATGTCACTAGGCAGGGAGGGAGAGGGAGAGGAGGACAGAGGAGAGCTGAGGATGACGGAGGCACGTAATCTGACCATGGTGTCAGGGCTCATCAGCCATGATAAATGTGATCAGTTTACAGGGGGGATCAACCAGGTATATCAGGCGATAGAAAGGGCCAAATTACACAAACAAGCATTGTGCTATTATTCATGCTTCAACCACTTCCCACAAAATGATGTACCTGCACGTCATTTTTGTTGAAGTGGTTGTACCGGGGTGATGCATCATCCCCTTACCACTTTTTAGAGCTGACAGTCGACTTTCAAGTCTGTGGCAGAGACTTTTTTCAAATGTTCTACATGCAAGTCTGTGGCAGAGGCTTTGATTTATTCAAACACTCTATCAGCTGCTAGGCCTAGGGAGAGGAGGTCTATCCGGTAGCTGTGAGAATCCATTTGTGAGTGGCAATTCTCTGGATTTCTATAGTGAGAGACTTCCTATCTTTTGCGGTTCCAAGAGTACCTGAACTTCCTACCCAACCCTCTACCCTTCATTGAGAGACTGTTCTGTCTACTTGTTGTCAAATAAATACACTAAAAGTGGATCCAGTGTCAATTTCAGCAGTTCTTTGGGCCATCTACCTCAGGAAACACCTAGATGTACACGAGGTCAAGAAGGTAACGGTAAGCCCAACAAAACCAGCCGCTCCTTCGGGGGTCAGTGCTACACACATATCTGCTCAAATTCAGACGAGCCTCTTGTTTAGAGCTCAGGGATGTTCCTTCCTACCTTATAATTTCTGAAGGGCACATTCATTGACCAATTGGCAAGGGCAGGGAAGAGTTGGCACAAGTGTTCAGCTCCAGGGTCTTGTAGATACTGGCCTTTTATAGCAACCTAGGGTTGGGGGCTTCATGAGGTCTCTGCAAGGTATGTGAGTCTTCATATAGGTATAGAACACACTTTCCTCTAGAATATTCCTTTTAGGAAACTTCTCTAGATGTGTATTCAGGGACAAAAATAGGATCAAAGTGTACGGAATGTTGGATGGTTTACTCATCACCATATATAATGTACAAGAGCAACCAATCAATGATATTGTACCAGTATAAAATAATCCACAGGACTTCCCCCCTTGTGATCTGATAGAAGAATAAAACACTTACTAGGAGTGGTGGGAATTGGACCTGAAAAATAGAATAAATGATATGAAATTAATACAGATTATCAGACATGATGGCATTCTACATTGTTACTTGTATGTCTACTTTGGATGAATGAAATTTGGGATCAAAGTAAATGTGATAATCACTGTAGACCCTTATAGTCCCCCAAGTGGTTGTAAAGCCAATATGTTATGATCATACAATAGCCTCTGTTAGATAACATTACGTGTCCCGGTGTATGTGCTGTATAAAAAATATTCAGATTTTAACCATTTTAGAGAACCCCCCGTCGCTCGCGTGACTGCTCGCTGCTCTCCTCTTCCAGGCTGATAGCTACAGTGGGAGGGGCTGAGAATCCCCCGCTGACATCAGCCGGGAGGAGAGGAGGAGAGCAGCAAGCAGTCACGCAAGGTTCAGCAGGTGCTCTGAAATAAGGTACTAATCAGCATTTTTTTTATACAGCACATACAGTGGGGCACATAATGTCATCTAACACTTGGGATTGTATGAATATAAAATAGTTACTATAGCAGCAGGAAGGAAAGGGAAAGAAGACTGGCAATGTCACTAGGCAGGGAGGGAGGGGGAGAGGAGGACAGAGGAGAGCTGAGGATGATGGAGGCACGTAAACTGACCATGGTGTCAGGGCTCATCAGCCATGATAAATGTGATCAGTTTACAGGGGGGATCAACCAGGTATATCAGGCGATAGAAAGGGCCATATTACACAAACAAGCATTGTGCTATTATTCATGCTTCAATCACTTCCCACAAAATGATGTACCAGCACGTCATTTTTGTTGAAGTGGTTGTACCGGGGTGATGCATCACCCCCTTACCACTTTTTTGAGCTGACAGTCGACTTTCAAGTGATAACAACCGATGCAGCTAAATAGTGGCTAAGCCATTATCACAAGGAGTGGGAGGGGGCGCCACCCCTCCCGCCGCCTTCCACCACTCCGCCTGGGACTCCTGTCCCACTGGGAGACCTGAGAGACCAGCCGGAGTCCTGAACAAGGTCGGATTCAGCTTCAATCAGGTCTCCGATGTAGTAATTTGGAAGCGACGTTACTTTCAGTTCACTCAGCTGCCAACAGTACCGATTTAAAAAAAAATCCAAGGTATTAGAAAATGCCAATTTTGACAATTTGAATACTTTGAAGTGCAGAGGAGTAAGGGTGGGCGAACAGTTTGGATCGAGCATGAGTACGGGCCAAACATTGGCTGTTCGGACGTTCTCCGAACAATCGAATTATAGGGCCGTTTGCCCGTTTGTTCGGCTCACTAAGCGACCACAATGCACTGCGCCGCCACACAGTGCATTGAAGCAATGAAAGGGCACAGAGCACTCTCAGAACCATGATTGGACACTGTCATGAGGACTGTATCCAATCATGGCTCATTGCTTTTAATCCTGCCCCACACTATAAAAGTATTCTTTCCATAGCAGCTATTTGTAGTGTGATAGCGGTGTGGAGAGAGATAGAACAGGGCTCTGTTCAGTGCTATTAGACAGTTAGTTAGTGCGCTATAGTGGTCTATTCTGATTCTATTTAACGCCATATAGTTCTGTGCATTCCTGCAAGTTTAACGCCATATAGTTCTGTGCGTTCCTGCAAGTTTAACGCCATATAGTTCTGTGTGTTCCTGCAAGTTTAACGCCATATAGTTCTGTGCGTTCCTGCAAGTTTAACGCCATATAGTTCTGTGCGTTCCTGGAAGTTTAACGCCATATAGTTCTGTGTGTTCCTGCAAATTTAACACCATATAGTTCTGTGTGTTCCTACAAGTGTAACGCCATATAGTTCTGTGTGCGTTCCTGCAAGTTTAACACCATATAGTTCCATGCGTTACTGAAAGTAATTTGCAGAGCATGGGCTCTCTCATCCTCCAGAGCCTGCAGAAGGACCCTAGGATTTGTGACATTAAGGAGTGGGACCATAACTGTTTGGTAATCATCCTTAATCATTGTCACAAGGGGAATGTTTCAGACAGTGCCGGGACAAGTTCATCTATTACCCAGGGCAAAGATGTCAAACTGCACCTCCCCAACCAGGTGGAGTATGAGTTTGTAGCGACACGTGCAGCACGTCTCATCAAAACATATGCAACATATGAGTTTAATAGCAGCAGACATTCTATCCTGCTGTAAAATATTGGGGTAACAGTGCGGAAATTGAGGAAAAATGCTTGTATGTGGGAGTTGTCACTGGAAGGAAAAGCTACCCCTGTGTCGGTGGTATAAGTCTAAAGGTGAGTATATACAGTTAGCTCTCTTATTAGTTGGTGGGCGAACAAAAAAAAAAAGAAACAATGAACAGATTCTTCCCATCCACACAAGTGAGGTGGATGGAGGGATCCTCCCCACTGTGCCATTGTATTCTGACAGTGGGACTTCCACTGGTCTATGATAAGTCTCATTATTTTGGGCAAATTTAGACCATCATACGCTTATGGAAACGTTTGGTTCATCTTTTTGGTTTTGAACATTTATGGACACATTTGATTCACTTTTATGGTTCTGAACTTTTATTTTTATTTTGCAGTGGCATCACTTTTGTGTTTGTAAATATCACAATTATATTTATTTTTCCGGCGCTGCGCTTTTTTCTTATATGTTCTTCCTCATGATTTATGATTCAGACAATTGGGGCAAAAACATATCTGCTCATATACAGACAAGCCCCCCCGATGATGACACGTGCCCGGGGTTCAGAGCTCAGGGATGTTCCTTCCTGACTCTTACATTATAATCTCTGAAGGGCACATTCATTGGCAGGAGCAGGGAAGAGTTGGTCCAAGTGTTCAGCTCCCGGGTCTTGTAGACACTGGTCTTTTATAGTAACTGGAGGTTGGGGAGTTTCATGAGATACTGGTACCGTATGATAGCTCTCTAAGTTTATCTAAATCCTTCAGTTACATTCAAGTCTGTGGCAGCGACTTTTTTCAAATGTTCTACATGCAAGTCTGTGGCAGAGGCTTCGCTTTATTCAAACACTCTATCAGCTGCTAGGCCTAGTGAGAGGAGGTCTATCCGGTAGCTGTGAGAGTCCATTTGTGAGTGGCAATTCTCTAGATTTCTATAGTGAGAGACTTCCTATCTTTTGCGGTTCCAAGAGTACCTGAACTTCCTACCCAACCCTCCACCCTTCATTGAGAGACTGTTCTGTCTACTTGTTGTCAAATAAATACACTAAAAGTGGATCCAGTGTCAATTTCAGCAGTTCTTTGGGCCATCTACCTCAGGAAACACCTAGACGTACACGAGGTCAAGAAGGTAACAGTAAGCCCAACAAAACCAGCCGCTCCTTCGGGGGTCAGTGCTACACACATATCTGCTCAAATCCAGACGAGCCTCTTGTTTAGAGCTCAGGGATGTTGCTTCCTACCTCATAATTTCTGAAGGGCACATTCATTGACCAATTGGCAAGGGCAGGGAAGAGTTGGCACAAGTGTTCAGCTCCAGGGTCTTGTAGACACTGGCCTTTTATAGCAACCTAGGGTTGGGGGCTTCATGAGGTCTCTGCAAGGTATGTGAGTCTTCATATAGGTATAGAACACACTTTCCTCTAGAATATTTCCTTTTAGGAAACTTCTCTAGATGTGTATTGAGGGACAAAAATAGGACCAAAGTGTACGGAATGTTGGATGGTTTACTCATCACCATATATAATGTACAACAAGAGCAACCAATCAATGATATTGTACAAGTATAAAATAATCCACAGGACTTCCCCCATTGTGATCTGATAGAAGAATAAAACACTTACCAGGAGTGGTGGGAATTGGACCTGAAAAATAGAATAAATGATATGAAATTAATACAGATTATCAGACATGATGGCATTCTACATTGTTACTTGTATGTCTACTTTGGATGAATGAAATTTGGGATCAAAGTAATGTGATAATCACTGTAGGCCCTTATAGTCCCCAAGTGGTTGTAAAGCCAATATATTATGATCATACAATAGCCTCTGTTAGATAACATTACGTGTCCCGGTGTATGTGCTGTATAAAAAATATTCAGATTTTAACCATTTTAGAGAACCCCCCGTCGCTCGCATGATTGCTCACTGCTCTCCAATTTCCAAGCTGATAGCTACAGTGGGAGGGGCTGAGAATCCTTTGCTGACATCAGCCGGGAGGAGAGGAGGAGAGCAGCAAGCAGTCACGCGAGCTTCAGGAGGTGCTCTCAAATAAGGTACTAATCAGCATTTTTTTTTACAGCACATACAGTGGGGCACATAATGCTATCTAACACTTGGGATTGTAAGAATATAAAATAGTTATTATAGCAGCAGGAAGGAAAGGGAAAGAAGACTGGCAATGTCACTAGGCAGGGAGGGAGGGGGAGAGGAGGACAGAGGAGAGCTGAGGATGATGGAGGCACGTAATATGACCATGGTGTCAGGGCTCATCAGCCATGATAAATGTGATCAGTTTACAGGGGGGATCAACCAGGTATATCAGGCGATAGAAAGGGCCATATTACACAAACAAGCATTGTGCTATTATTCATGCTTCAATCACTTCCCACAAAATGATGTACCTGCACGTCATTTTTGTTGAAGTGGTTGTACCGGGGTGATGCATCACCCCCTTACCACTTTTTAGAGCTGACAGTCGACTTTCAAGTGATAACAACCTATGCAGCTAAATAGTTCCTAAGCCATTATCACAAGGAGTGGGAGGGGGTGCCACCCCTCCCGCCGCCTTCCACCACTCCGCCTGGGACTCCTGTCCCACTGGGAGACCTGAGAGACCAGCCGGAGTCCTGAACAAGGTCGGATTCAGCTTCAATCGGGTCTCCGATGTAGTAATCTGGAAGCGACGTTACTTTCAGTTCACTCAGCTGCCAACAGTACCGATTTAAAAAAAAATCCAAGGTATTAGAAAATGCCAATTTTGACAATTTGAATACTTTGAAGTGCAGAGGAGTAAGGGTGGGCGAACAGTTTGGATCGAGCATGAGTACGGGCTGAACTTTGGCTGTTCGGGCGTTCTCCGAACAATCGAATTATAGGGCCGTTCGCCCGTTTGTTCGGCTCACTAAGCGACCACAATGCACTGCGCCGCCACACAGTGCATTGAAGCAATGAAAGCTTCGCCCAATCAGAGCACAGAGCACTCTCAGAACCATGATTGGACACTGTCATGAGGACTGTATCCAATCATGGCTCATTGTTTTTAATCCTGCCCCACACTATAAAAGTATTCTTTCCATAGCAGCTATTTGTAGTGTGATAGCGGCGTGGAGAGAGATAGAACAGGGCTCTGTTCAGTGCTATTAGACAGTTAGTTAGTGCGCTATAGTGGTCTATTCTGATTCTATTTAATGCCATATAGTTCTGTGCGTTCCTGCAAGTTTAACGCCATATAGTTCTGTGCGTTCCTGCAAGTTTAACGCCATATAGTTCTGTGCGTTCCTGCAAGTTTAACGCCATATAGTTCTGTGCGTTCCTGCAAGTTTAACGCCATATAGTTCTGTGCGTTCCTGCAAGTTTACCGCCATATAGTTCTGTGCGTTCCTGCAAGTTTAACACCATATAGTTCTGTGTGTTCCTGCAAGTTTAACGCCATATAGTTCTGTGTGTGTTCCTGGAAGTTTAACGCCATATAGTTCTGTGCGTTCCTGCAAGTTTAACGCCATATAGTTCTGTGTGTTCCTGCAAGTTTAACGCCATATCGTTCTGTGTGCGTTCCTGGAAGTTTAACGCCATATAGTTCTGTGTGTTCCTGCAAGTTTAACACCATATAGTTCCATGGGTTACTGCAAGTAATTTGCAGAGCATGGGCTCTCTCATCCTCCAGAGCCTGCAGAAGGACCCTAGGATTTGTGACATTAAGGAGGGGGACCATAACTGTTTGGCAATCATCCTTAATCATTGTCACAAGGGGAATGTTTCAGACAGTCCCGGGACAAGTTCATCTATTACCCAGGGCAAAGATGTCAAACTGCACCTCCCCAACCAGGTGGAGTATGAGTTTGTAGCGACACGTGCAGCACATCTCATAAAAACATATGCAACATATGAGTTTAATAGCAGCAGACATTCTATCCTGCTGTAAAATATTGGGGTAACAGTGAGGAAATTGAGGAAAAATGCTTGTATGTGGGAGTTGTCACTGGAAGGAAAAGCTACCCCTGTGTCGGTGGTATAAGTCTAAAGGTGAGTATATACAGTTAGCTCTCTTATTAGTTGGTGGGTGAAGAAAAAAAAAGAAACAATGAACAGATTCTTCCCATCCACACAAGTGAGGTGGATGGAGGAATCCTCCCCACTGTGCCATTGTATTCTGACAGTGGGACTTCCACTGGTCTATGATAAGTCTCATTATTTTGGGCAAATTTAGACCATCATACGCTTATGGACAAGTTTGGTTCATCTTTTTGGTTTTGAATATTTATGGACACATTTGATTCACTTTTATGGTTCTGAACTTTTATTTTTATTTTACAGTGGCATCACTTTTGTGTTTGTAAATATCACAATTATATTTATTTTTCCAGCGCTGCGCTTTTTTCTTATATGTTCTTCCTCATGATTTATGATTCAGACAATTGGGGCAAAAACATATCTGCTCATATACAGACAAGCCCCCCCGATGATGACACGTACCCGGGGTTCAGAGCTCAGGGATGTTCCTTCCTGACTCTTACATTATAATCTCTGAAGGGCACATTCATTGGCAGGAGCAGGGAAGAGTTGGTCCAAGTGTTCAGCTCCAGGGTCTTGTAGACACCCGGTCTTTTATAGCAACTGGGGGTTGGGGGGGGGGGGGTTTCATGAGATACTGGTACCGTATGATAGCTCTCTAAGTTTGTCTAAATCCTTCAGTTACATTCAAGTCTGTGGCAGAGACTTTTTTCAAATGTTCTACATGCAAGTCTGTGGCCGCGTACACACGGGCGGACTGTTCGCCCAACCTTGTCCGCTGAACAGTGTTTGGGCGGACAGTCCGCTCGTGTGTGGGCTTTCAGCGGACAGTTTCAGCGGACAGTTGGACGGACAAAGTCTTTCGGAAATTCCGAAAAACTGTCCGCTGAAACTGTGTTTGAGCGAACAGTCCGCCCGTGTGTGGGCTTGTCCGCTGTACTTTCGTAATGAGAGGACTGTTCCCGCTCGGAAAGTCCGCCCATTTCGAGCGCGTGTACAGGTAGGCGGCGACAGAAGACCGGGCCACCGCCTGTAAAAGAGCTACAAGAAGGCGCGGTGGCCCGGCAGAAGAGCCGAAGGCGGCGACAGAAGAACGGAAGACGGCGACAGAAGACCGGGCCACCGGACCAGGCGCGGTGGCCCGGCAGAAGAACCGAAGAGGGGGACAAGACCCCCGAAGTCGGGAGAAGAGGCCGGCGGCGGGGAGGAAGAAAGCCGGACTCCTCCGCTAGCAAAAGAGCTACACACACATAGCGGAGGAGTCCGGCGAGAAGACCCCCGGAGCTGTGCAATAAAATATTTTTTCTCTGTGTTGTGTTTTTTATTGTACTTTAGTTCACAGGTAAATGGGTAGGGGTACATTGTACCCCATACTCATTCACATAGGGTGGGAGGCCGGTATCCGGGGCCCCCTTCTTAAAGGGGGCTCCCGGATTCCGATAAGCCCCCCGCCCGCAGACCCCGACAACCAACGGCCAGGGTTGTCGGGAAGAGGCCCTTGTCCTCATCAACATGGGGACAAGGTGCTTTGGGGTGGGGGGGCCACGCGGCCCCCCCTTCCCCAAGGCACCCCCCATGTTGAGGGCACGCGGCCTGGTACGGCTCAGGAGGGGGGGCTCGCTCGCTCGCCCCCCTTTCCTGGCCGGCCGGGTAGCGTGCTCGGACAAGGGTCTGGTCTGGACTTGGGGGGAACCCCCACGCCGATTTTTTTCGGCGTTGGGGTTCCCCTTTAAGCCCATTCCAGGCGGCGGAGCCCGCGACGTCTCCTTCGCAGGCCCCGCCTACCTGTACACGCGCTCGAAATGGGCGGATTTGCCTCCGCCTTACGTGGGCGAGTCCGTTCATTTCAAAAGTTGAGCGAACTGTTTGCCCAACCTTGTTCGTCAAACAGTCCGCTCGTGTGTGGGCAAGTCCGCTCATGCAAATTTTGAGCGGACTGTTTGATGAAACTGTTTGCCGAACAAGGTTGGGCGAACAGTCCGCCCGTGTGTACGCGGCCTGTGGCAGAGGCTTCGCTTTATTCAAACACTCTATCAGCTGCTAGGCCTAGGGAGAGGAGGTCTATCCGGTAGCTGTGAAAGTCCATTTGTGAGTGGCAATTCTCTGGATTTCTATAGTGAGAGACTTCCTATCTTTTGCGGTTCCAAGAGTACCTGAACTTCCTGCCCAACCCTCCACCCTTCATTGAGAGACTGTTCTGTCTACTTGTTGTCAAATAAATACACTAAAAGTGGATCCAGTGTCAATTTCAGCTGTTCTTTGGGCCATCTACCTCATGAAACACCTAGATGTACACGAGGTCAAGAAGGTAACGGTAAGCCCAACAAAACCAGCCGCTCCTTCGGGGGTCAGTGCTACACACATATCTGCTCAAATCCAGACAAGCCTTTTGTTTAGAGCTCAGGGATGTTCCTTCCTACCTCATAATTTCTGAAGGGCACATTCATTGACCAATTGGCAAGGGCAGGGAAGAGTTGGCACAAGTGTTCAGCTCCAGGGTCTTGTAGATACTGGCCTTTTATAGCAACCTAGGGTTGGGGGCTTCATGAGGTCTCTGCAAGATATGTGAGTCTTCATACAGGTATAGAACACACTTTCCTCTAGAATATTCCTTTTGGAAACTTCTCTAGATGTGTATTGAGGGACAAAAATAGGACCAAAGTGTACGGAATGTTGGATGGTTTACTCATCACCATACAGTGGTGTGAAAAAGTGTTTGCCCCCTTCCTCATTTCCCGTTCCTTTGCATGTTTGTCACACTTAAGTGTTTCGGAACATCAAACCAATTTAAACAATAGTCAAGGACAACACAAGTAAACACAAAATGCAATTTGTAAATGAAGGTGTTTATTATTAAAGGTGAAAAAAAATCCAAACCATCCTGGCCCTGTGTGAAAAAGTGATTGCCCCCTAAACCTAATAACTGGTTGGGCCACCCTTAGCAACAACAACTGCAACCAAGCGTTTGCGAAAACGTGCAATGAGGCTTTTACAGCGTCCTGGAGGAATTTTGGCCCACTCATCTTTGCAGAATTGTCCTAATTCAGTTACATTAGAGGGTTTTCGAGCATGAACGGCCTTTTTAAGGTCATACCACAACATCTCAATAGGATTCAGGTCAGGACTTTGGCTAGGCCACTCCAAAGTCTTCATTTTGTTTTTCTTCAGCCATTCGGTGGTGGACTTGCTGGTGTGTTTAGGATCATTGTCCTGCTGCAGAACCCAAGTTCGTTTCAGCTTGAGTACACGAACAGATGGTCGGACATTCTCCTTCAGGATCTCTTGGTAGACAGCAGAATTCATAGTTCCTTTTATCACGGCAAGTCTTCCAGGTCCTGAAGCAGCAAAACAGCCCCAGACCATCACACTACCACCACCATATTTTACTGTTGGTATAATGTTCTTTTTATGAAATGCAGTGTTCCTTCTACGCCAGATATACTTGGACACACACCTTCTGAAGAGTTCCACTTTTGTCTCATCGGTCCACAGAATGTTGTCCCAAAAGTCTTGGGGATCATCAAGATGTGTTGTGGAGAAATTGAGACGAGCTTTGATGTTCTTTTTGCTCAGCAGTGGTTTTCTCCTTGGAACTCTGCCATGCAGGCCATTTTTGCCCAGTCTTTTCCTGATGGTGGAGGCATGAACGCTGACCTTAACTGAGGCAAGTGAGGCCTGCAGTTCCTTGGACGTTGTTGTGGGGTCTTTTGTGACCTCTTGGATGAGTCGTCGCTGCGCTCTTGGGGTAATTTTGGGCGGCCGGCCACTCCTGGGAAGGTTCACCACTGTTCCATGTCTTCGCCATTTGTGGATAATGGCTCTCACTGTGGTTCGCTGGATTCCCAAAGCTTTGGAAATGGCTTTATAACCCTTTCCAGACTGATAGATCTCAATTACTTTCTTTCTCAATTGTTCTTGAATTTCTTTGGGTCTCGGCATGATGTGTAGCTTTTAAGGATCTTCTGGTGGACCTTACTGTGTCAAGCAGCTCCTATTTAAGTGATGCCTTGATTGTGAACAGGTGTGGCAATAATCAGGCCTGGGTGTGGCTAGAGAAATTGAACTCAGGTGTGGACAACCACAGTTATAGTATGTTTTAACAAGGGGGGCAATCACTTTTTCACACAGGGCCATGATGATTTGGATTTTTTTTCACCTTTAATAATAAACACCTTCATTTACAAATTGCATTTTGTGTTTACTTGTGTTGTCCTTGACTATTGTTTAAATTGGTTTGATGTTCCGAAACACTTAAGTGTGACAAACATGCAAAGGAACAGGAAATGAGGAAGGGGGCAAACACTTTTTCACACCACTGTATATAATGTACAACAAGAGCAACCAATCAATGATATTGTACAAGTATAAAATAATCCACATGTCTTCCCCCATTGTGATCTGATAGAAGAATAAAACACTTACCAGGAGTGGTGGGAATTGGACCTAAAAAATAGAATAAATGATATGAAATTAATACAGATTATCAGACATGATGGCATTCTACATTGTTACTTGTATGTCTACTTTGGATGAATGAAATTTGGGATCAAAGTAAATGTGATAATCACTGTAGGCCCTTATGGTCCCCCAAGTGGTTGTAAAGCCAATATGTTATGATCATACAATAGCCTCTGTTAGATAACATTACGTGTCCCGGTGTATGTGCTGTATAAAAAATATTCAGATTTTAACCATTTTAGAGAACCCCCCGTCGCTCGCGTGATTGCTCACTGCTCTCCTCTTCCAGGCTGATTGCTACAGTGGGAGGGGCTGAGAATCCCCCGCTGACATCAGCCGGGAGGAGAGGAGGAGAGCACCAAGCAGTCACGCGAGCTTCAGGAGGTGCTCTGAAATAAGGTACTAGCAGCATTTTTTTTATACAGCACATACAGTGGGGCACATAATGTCATCTAACACTTGGGATTGTATGAATATAAAATAGTTACTATAGCAGCAGGAAGGAAAGGGAAAGAAGACTGGCAATGTCACTAGGCAGGGAGGGAGGGGGAGAGGAGGACAGAGGAGAGCTGAGGATGATGGAGGCACGTAATATGACCATGGTGTCAGGGCTCATCAGCCATGATAAATGTGATCAGATTACAGGGGGGATCAACCAGGTATATCAGGCGATAGAAAGGGCCATATTACACAAACAAGCATTGTGCTATTATTCATGCTTCAATCACTTCCCACAAAATGATGTACCAGCACGTCATTTTTGTTGAAGTGGTTGTACCGGGGTGATGCATCACCCCCTTACCACTTTTTTGAGCTGACAGTCGACTTTCAAGTGATAACAACCGATGCAGCTAAATAGTGGCTAAGCCATTATCACAAGGAGTGGGAGGGGGCGCCACCCCTCCCGCCGCCTTCCACCACTCCGCCTGGGACTCCTGTCCCACTGGGAGACCCAAGAGACCAGCCGGAGTCCTGAACAAGGTCGGATTCAGCTTCAATCGGGTCTCTGATGTAGTAATTTGGAAGCGACGTTACTTTCAGTTCACTCAGCTGCCAACAGTACCGATTTAAAAAAAAATGCAAGGTATTAGAAAATGCCAATTTTGACAATTTGAATACTTTGAAGTGCAGAGGAGTAAGGGTGGGCGAACAGTTTGGATCGAGCATGAGTACGGGCTGAACATTGGCTGTTCGGACGTTCTCCGAACAATCGAATTATAGGGCCGTTCGCCCGTTTGTTCGGCTCACTAAGCGACCACAATGCACTGCGCCGCCACACAGTGCATTGAAGCAATGAAAGCTTCGCCCAATCAGAGCACAGAGCACTCTCAGAACCATGATTGGACACTGTCATGAGGACTGTATCCAATCATGGCTCATTGTTTTTAATCCTGCCCCACACTATAAAAGTATTCTTTCCATAGCAGCTATTTGTAGTGTGATAGCGGCGTGGAGAGAGATAGAACAGGGCTCTGTTCAGTGCTATTAGACAGTTAGTTAGTGCGCTATAGTGGTCTATTCTGATTCTATTTAATGCCATATAGTTCTGTGCGTTCCTGCAAGTTTAACGCCATATAGTTCTGTGCGTTCCTGCAAGTTTAACGCCATATAGTTCTGTGCGTTCCTGCAAGTTTACCGCCATATAGTTCTGTGCGTTCCTGCAAGTTTAACACCATATAGTTCTGTGTGTTCCTGCAAGTTTAACGCCATATAGTTCTGTGTGTGTTCCTGGAAGTTTAACGCCATATAGTTCTGTGCGTTCCTGCAAGTTTAACGCCATATAGTTCTGTGTGTTCCTGCAAGTTTAACGCCATATCGTTCTGTGTGCGTTCCTGGAAGTTTAACGCCATATAGTTCTGTGCGTTCCTGCAAGTTTAACGCCATATAGTTCTGTGTGTTCCTGCAAGTTTAACACCATATAGTTCCATGCGTTACTGCAAGTAATTTGCAGAGCATGGGCTCTCTCATCCTCCAGAGCCTGCAGAAGGACCCTAGGATTTGTGACATTAAGGAGTGGGACCATAACTGTTTGGCAATCATCCTTAATCATTGTCACAAGGGGAATGTTTCAGACAGTCCCGGGACAAGTTCATCTATTACCCAGGGCAAAGATGTCAAACTGCACCTCCCCAACCAGGTGGAGTATGAGTTTGTAGCGACACGTGCAGCACATCTCATAAAAACATATGCAACATATGAGTTTAATAGCAGCAGACATTCTATCCTGCTGTAAAATATTGGGGTAACAGTGAGGAAATTGAGGAAAAATGCTTGTATATGTGGGAGTTGTCACTGGAAGGAAAAGCTACCCCTGTGTCGGTGGTATAAGTCTAAAGGTGAGTATATACAGTTAGCTCTCTTATTAGTTGGTGGGTGAAGAAAAAAAAAGAAAAAATGAACAGATTCTTCCCATCCACACAAGTGAGGTGGATGGAGGAATCCTCCCCACTGTGCCATTGTATTCTGACAGTGGGACTTCCACTGGTCTGTGATAAGTCTCATTATTTTGGGCAAATTTAGACCATCATACGCTTATGGACAAGTTTGGTTCATCTTTTTGGTTTTGAATATTTATGGACACATTTGATTCACTTTTATGGTTCTGAACTTTTATTTTTATTTTGCAGTGGCATCACTTTTGTGTTTGTAAATATCACAATTATATTTATTTTTCCAGCGCTGCGCTTTTTTCTTATATGTTCTTCCTCATGATTTATGATTCAGACAATTGGGGCAAAAACATATCTGCTCATATACAGACAAGCCCCCCCGATGATGACACGTGCCCGGGGGTTCAGAGCTCAGGGATGTTCCTTCCTGACTCTTACATTATAATCTCTGAAGGGCACATTCATTGGCAGGAGCAGGGAAGAGTTGGTCCAAGTGTTCAGCTCCAGGGTCTTGTAGACACTGGTCTTTTATAGCAACTGGGGGTTGGGGGGGGGTTTCATGAGATACTGGTACCGTATGATAGCTCTCTAAGTTTGTCTAAATCCTTCAGTTACATTCAAGTCTGTGGCAGAGACTTTTTTCAAATGTTCTACATGCAAGTCTGTGGCAGAGGCTTCGCTTTATTCAAACACTCTATCAGCTGCTAGGCCTAGTGAGAGGAGGTCTATCCGGTAGCTGTGAGACTCCATTTGTGAGTGGCAATTCTCTGGATTTCTATAGTGAGAGACTTCCTATCTTTTGCGGTTTCAAGAGTACCTGAACTTCCTGCCCAACCCTCCACCCTTCATTGAGAGACTGTTCTGTCTACTTGTTGTCAAATAAATACACTAAAAGTGGATCCAGTGTCAATTTCTGCAGTTCTTTGGGCCATCTACCTCATGAAACCCCTAGATGTACACAAGGTCAAGAAGGTAACGGTAAGCCCAACAAAACCAGCCGCTCCTTCGGGGGTCAGTGCTACACACAAATTCAGACGAGCCTTTTGTTTAGAGCTCAGGGATGTTCCTTCCTACCTCATAATTTCTGAAGGGCACATTCATTGACCAATTGGCAAGGGCAGGGAAGAGTTGGCCCAAGTGTTCAGCTCCAGGGTCTTGTAGATACTGGCCTTTTATAGCAACCTAGGGTTGGGGGCTTCATGAGGTCTCTGCAAAGTATGTGAGTCTTCAAATAGGTATAGAACACACTTTCCTCTAGAATATTCCTTTTAGGAAACTTCTCTAGATGTGTATTGAGGGACAAAAATAGGACCAAAGTGTACGGAATGTTGGGTACTTTACTCATCACCATATATAATGTACAAGAGCAACCAATCAATGATATTGTACAAGTATAAAATAATCCACAGGACTTCCCCCCTTGTGATCTGATAGAAGAATAAAACACTTACTAGGAGTGGTGGGAATTGGACCTGAAAAATAGAATAAATGATATGAAATTAATACAGATTATCAGACATGATGGCATTCTACATTGTTACTTGTATGTCTACTTTGGATGAATGAAATTTGGGATCAAAGTAAATGTGATAATCACTGTAGGCCCTTATGGTCCCCAAGTGGTTGTAAAGCCAATATGTTATGATCATACAATAGCCTCTGTTAGATAACATTACGTGTCCCGGTGTATGTGCTGTATAAAAAATATTCAGATTTTAACCATTTTAGAGAACCCCCTGTCGCTCGCCTGATTGCTCACTGCTCTCCGATTTCCAAGCTGATTGCTACAGTGGGAGGGGCTGAGAATCCTTCGCTGACATCAGCCGGGAGGAGAGGAGGAGAGCAGCAAGCAGTCACGCGAGCTTCAGGAGGTGCTCTGAAATAAGGTACTAATCAGCATTTTTTTTTATACAGCACATACAGTGGGGCACATAATGCTATCTAACACTTGGGATTGTATGAATATAAAATAGTTATTATAGCAGCAGGAAGGAAAGGGAAAGAAGACTGGCAATGTCACTAGGCAGGGAGGGAGGGGGAGAGGAGGACAGAGGAGAGCTGAGGATGACAGAGGCACGTAAACTGACCATGGTGTCAGGGCTCATCAGCCATGATAAATGTGATCAGTTTACAGGGGGGATCAACCAGGTATATCAGGCGATAGAAAGGGCCATATTACACAAACAAGCATTGTGCTATTATTCATGCTTCAATCACTTCCCACAAAATGATGTACCAGCACGTCATTTTTGTTGAAGTGGTTGTACCGGGGTGATGCATCACCCCCTTACAACTTTTTAGAGCTGACAGTTGACTTTCAAGTGATAACAACCGATGCAGCTAAATAGTGGCTAAGCCATTATCACAAGGAGTGGGAGGGGGCGCCACCCCTCCCACCGCCTCCCACCACTCTGCCTGGGACTCCTGTCCCACTGGGAGACCCGAGAGACCAGCCGGAGTCCTGAACAAGGTCGGATTCAGCTTCAATCGGGTCTCCGATGTAGTAATCTGGAAGCGACGTTACTTTCAGTTCACTCAGCTGCCAACAGTACCGATTTAAAAAAAAATCCAAGGTATTAGAAAATGCCAATTTTGACAATTTGAATACTTTGAAGTGCAGAGGAGTAAGGGTGGGCGAACAGTTTGGATCAAGCATGAGTACGGGCTGAACATTGGCTGTTCGGACGTTCTCCGAACAATCGAATTATAGGGTCGTTCGCCCGTTTGTTCGGCTCACTAAGCGACCACAATGCACTGCGCCGCCACACAGTGCATTGAAGCAATGAAAGCTTCGCCCAATCAGGGCACAGAGCACTCTCAGAACCATGATTGGACACGGTCATGAGGACTGTATCCAATCATGGCTCATTGCTTTTAATCCTGCCCCACACTATAAAAGTATTCTTTCCATAGCAGCTATTTGTAGTGTGATAGCGGCGTGGAGAGAGATAGAACAGGGCTCTGTTCAGTGCTATTAGACAGTTAGTTAGTGCGCTATAGTGGTCTATTCTGATTCTATTTAACGCCATATAGTTCTGTGCGTTCCTGCAAGTTTAACGCCATATAGTTCTGTGCGTTCCTGCAAGTTTAACGCCATATAGTTCTGTGCGTTCCTGCAAGTTTAACGCCATATAGTTCTGTGCGTTCCTGCAAGTTTAACGCCATATAGTTCTGTGTGTTCCTGCAAGTTTAACGCCATATAGTTCTGTGCGTTCCTGCAAGTTTAACGGCATATAGTTCTGTGCGTTCCTGCAAGTTTAACGCCATATAGTTCTGTGCGTTCCTGCAAGTTTAACGCCATATAGTTCTGTGCGTTCCTGCAAGTTTACCGCCATATAGTTCTGTGCGTTCCTGCAAGTTTAACGCCATATAGTTCTGTGTGTTCCTGCAAGTTTAACGCCATATAGTTCTGTGTGTGTTCCTGGAAGTTTAACGCCATATAGTTCTGTGTGTTCCTGCAAGTTTAACGCCATATCGTTCTGTGTGCGTTCCTGGAAGTTTAACGCCATATAGTTCTGTGTGCGTTCCTGCAAGTTTAACGCCATATAGTTCTGTGTGTTCCTGCAAGTTTAACGCCATATAGTTCCATGCGTTACTGCAAGTAGTTTGCAGAGCATGGGCTCTCTCATCCTCCAGAGCCTGCAGAAGGACCCTAGGATTTGTGACATTAAGGAGTGGGACCATAACTGTTTGGCAATCATCCTTAATCATTGTCACAAGGGGAATGTTTCAGACAGTCCCGGGACAAGTTCATCTATTACCCAGGGCAAAGATGTCAAACTGCACCTCCCCAACCAGGTGGAGTATGAGTTTGTAGCGACACGTGCAGCACATCTCATAAAAACATATGCAACATATGAGTTTAATAGCAGCAGACATTCTATCCTGCTGTAAAATATTGGGGTAACAGTGAGGAAATTGAGGAAAAATGCTTGTATGTGGGAGTTGTCACTGGAAGGAAAAGCTACCCCTGTGTCGGGGGTATAAGTCTAAAGGTGAGTATATACAGTTAGCTCTCTTATTAGTTGGTGGGTGAAGAAAAAAAAAGAAAAAATGAACAGATTCTTCCCATCCACACAAGTGAGGTGGATGGAGGAATCCTCCCCACTGTGCCATTGTATTCTGACAGTGGGACTTCCACTGGTCTATGATAAGTCTCATTATTTTGGGCAAATTTAGACCATCATACGCTTATGGACACGTTTGGTTCATCTTTTTGGTTTTGAATATTTATGGACACATTTGATTCACTTTTATGGTTCTGAACTTTTATTTTTATTTTGCAGTGGCATCACTTTTGTGTTTGTAAATATCACAATTATATTTATTTTTCCAGCGCTGCGCTTTTTTCTTATATGTTCTTCCTCATGATTTATGATTCAGACAATTGGGGCAAAAACATATCTGCTCATATACAGACAAGCCCCCCCGATGATGACACGTGCCCGGGGGTTCAGAGCTCAGGGATGTTCCTTCCTGACTCTTACATTATAATCGCTGAAGGGCACATTCATTGGCAGAAGCAGGGAAGAGTTGGTCCAAGTGTTCAGCTCCAGGGTCTTGTAGACACTGGTCTTTTATAGCAACTGGGGGTTGGGGGGGTTTCATGAGATACTGGTACCGTATGATAGCTCTCTAAGTTTGTCTAAATCCTTCAGTTACATTCAAGTCTGTGGCAGAGACTTTTTTCAAATGTTCTACATGCAAGTCTGTGGCAGAGGATTCGCTTTATTCAAACACTCTATCAGCTGCTAGGCCTAGGGAGAGGAGGTCTATCCGGTAGCTGTGAGAGTCCATTTGTGAGTGGCAATTCTCTGGATTTCTATAGTGAGAGACTTCCTATCTTTTGCGGTTCCAAGAGTACCTGAACTTCCTACACAACCCTCTACCCTTCATTGAGAGACTGTTCTGCCTACTTGTTGTCAAATAAATACACTAAAAGTGGATCCAGTGTCAATTTCAGCAGTTCTTTGGGCCATCTACCTCATGAAACCCCTAGACGTACACGAGGTCAAGAAGGTAACGGTAAGCCCAACAAAACCAGCCGCTCCTTCGGGGGTCAGTGCTACACACATATCTGCTCAAATTCAGACGAGCCTCTTGTTTAGAGCTCAGGGATGTTCCTTCCTACCTCATAATTTCTGAAGGGCACATTCATTGACCAATTGGCAAGGGCAGGGAAGAGTTGGCACAAGTGTTCAGCTCCAGGGTCTTGTAGATACTGGCCTTTTATAGCAACCTAGGGTTGGGGGCTTCATGAGGTCTCTGCAAGGTATGTGAGTCTTCATATAGGTATAGAACACACTTTCCTCTAGAATATTCCTTTTAGGAAACTTCTCTAGATGTGTATTGAGGGACAAAAATAGGATCAAAGTGTACGGAATGTTGGATGGTTTACTCATCACCATATATAATATACAAGAGCAACCAATCAATGATATTGTACAAGTATAAAATAATCCACAGGACTTCCCCTTGTGATCTGATAGAAGAATAAAACACTTACTAGGAGTGGTGGGAATTGGACCTGAAAAATAGAATAAATGATATGAAATTAATACAGATTATCAGACATGATGGCATTCTACATTGTTACTTGTATGTCTACATTGGATGAATGAAATTTGGGATCAAAGTAAATGTGATAATCACTGTAGGCCCTTATGGTCCCCCAAGTGGTTGTAAAGCCAATATGTTATGATCATACAATAGCCTCTGTTAGATAACATTACGTGTCCCGGTGTATGTGCTGTATAAAAAATATACATATTTTAACCATTTTAGAGAACCCCCCGTCACTCGCGTGACTGCTCGCTGCTCTCCTCTTCCAGGCTGATTGCTACAGTGGGAGGGGCTGAGAATCCTTCGCTGACATCAGCCAGGAGGAGAGGAGGAGAGCAGCAAGCAGTCACGCGAGCTTCAGGAGGTGCTCTGAAATAAGGTACTAATCAGCATTTTTTTATACAGCACCTACAGTGGGGCACATAATGTCATATAACATTTGGGATTGTATGAATATAAAATAGTTATTATAGCAGCAGGAAGGAAAGGATAAGAAGACTGGCAATGTCACTAGGCAGGGAGGGAGAGGGAGAGGAGGACAGAGGAGAGCTGAGGATGACGGAGGCACGTAATCTGACCATGGTGTCAGGGCTCATCAGCCATGATAAATGTGATCAGTTTACAGGGGGGATCAACCAGGTATATCAGGCGATAGAAAGGGCCATATTACACAAACAAGCATTGTGCTATTATTCATGCTTCAATCACTTCCCACAAAATGATGTACCAGCGCGTCATTTTTTTGAAGTGGTTGTACCGGGGTGATGCATCACCCCCTTACCACTTTTTAGAGCTGACAGTCGACTTTCAAGTGATAAAAACCTATGCAGCTAAATAGTTCCTAAGCCATTATCACAAGGAGTGGGAGGGGGTGCCACCCCTCCCGCTGCCTTCCACCACTCCGCCTGGGACTCCTGTCCCACTGGGAGACCTGAGAGACCAGCCGGAGTCCTGAACAAGGTCGGATTCAGCTTCAATCGGGTCTCCGATGTAGTAATCTGGAAGCGACGTTACTTTCAGTTCACTCAGCTGCCAACAGTACCGATTAAAAAAAAAATCCAAGGTATTAGAAAATGCCAATTTTGACAATTTGAATACTTTGAAGTGCAGAGGAGTAAGGGTGGGCGAACAGTTTGGATCGAGCATGAGTACGGGCTGAACATTGGCTGTTCGGGCGTTCTCCGAACAATCGAATTATAGGGCCGTTCGCCCGTTTGTTCGGCTCACTAAGCGACCACAATGCACTGTGCCGCCACACAGTGCATTGAAGCAATGAAAGCTTCGCCCAATCAGAGCACAGAGCACTCTCAGAACCATGATTGGACACTGTCATGAGGACTGTATCCAATCATGGCTCATTGCTTTTAATCCTGCCCCACACTATAAAAGTATTCTTTCCATAGCAGCTATTTGTAGTGTGATAGCGGTGTGGAGAGAGATAGAACAGGGCTCTGTTCAGTGCTATTAGACAGTTAGTTAGTGCGCTATAGTGGTCTATTCTGATTCTATTTAATGCCATATAGTTCTGTGCGTTCCTGCAAGTTTAACGCCATATAGTTCTGTGCGTTCCTGCAAGTTTAACGCCATATAGTTCTGTGCGTTCCTGCAAGTTTAACGCCATATAGTTCTGTGCGTTCCTGCAAGTTTAACACCATATAGTTCTGTGTGTTCCTGCAAGTTTAACGCCATATAGTTCTGTGTGCGTTCCTGCAAGTTTAACGCCATATAGTTCTGTGCGTTCCTGCAAGTTTAACGCCATATAGTTCTGTGTGTTCCTGCAAGTTTAACGCCATATCGTTCTGTGTGCGTTCCTGGAAGTTTAACGCCATATAGTTCTGTGCGTTCCTGCAAGTTTAACGCCATATAGTTCTGTGCGTTCCTGCAAGTTTAACGCCATATAGTTCTGTGTGCGTTCCTGCAAGTTTAACGCCATATAGTTCCGTGCGTTACTGCAAGTAATTTGCAGAGCATGGGCTCTCTCATCCTCCAGAGCCTGCAGAAGGACCCTAGGATTTGTGACATTAAGGAGTGGGACCATAACTGTTTGGCAATCATCCTTAATCATTGTCACAAGGGGAATGTTTCAGACAGTGCCGGGACAAGTTCATCTATTACCCAGGGCAAAGATGTCAAACTGCACCTCCCCAACCAGGTGGAGTATGAGTTTGTAGCGACACGTGCAGCACGTCTCATAAAAACATATGCAACATATGAGTTTAATAGCAGCAGACATTCTATCCTGCTGTAAAATATTGGGGTAACAGTGCGGAAATTGAGGAAAAATGTTGGAGTTGTCACTGGAAGGAAGAGATACCCCTGTGTCGGTGGTATAAGTCTAAAGGTGAGTATATACAGTTAGCTCTCTTATTAGTTGGTGGGCGAAGAAAAAAAAAGAAGAAAATGAACAGATTCTTCCCATCCACACAAGTGAGGTGGATGGAGGGATCCTCCCCACTGTGCCATTGTATTCTGACAGTGGGACTTCCACTGGTCTATGATAAGTCTCATTATTTTTGGTAAATTTAGACCTTCATACGCTTATGGACATGTTGGGTTCATCTTTTTGGTTTTGAATATTTATGGACACATTTGATTCACTTTTATGGTTCTGAACTTTTATTTTTATTTTGCAGTGGCATCACTTTTGTGTTTGTAAATATCACAATTATATTTATTTTTCCGGCGCTGCGCTTTTTTCTTATATGTTCTTTCTCATGATTTATGATTCAGACAATTGGGGCAAAAACATATCTGCTCATATACAGACAAGCCCCCCTGATGATGACACGTGCCCGGGGTTCAGAGCTCAGGGATGTTCCTTCCTGACTCTTACATTATAATCGCTGAAGGGCACATTCATTGGCAGGAGCAGGGAAGAGTTGGTCCAAGTGTTCAGCTCCCGGGTCTTGTAGACACTGGCCTTTTATAGCAACTGGGGGTTGGGGGGTTTGGGGGTTCATGAGGTCTCTGCAAAGTATGTGAGTCTTCATACAGGTATAGAACACACTTTCCTCTAGAATACTCCCTTTAGGAAACTTCTCTAGATGTGTATTGAGGGACAAAAACAGGACAAACATGTACGGAATGTTGGATGAATTACTCATCACCATATATAATGTACAACAAGAGCAACCAATCAATGATCTGATCATCACATTATATTGTACAAGTATAAAACAATCCACAGGACTTCCACCATTGTGATCTGATAGAATAAAAAAAAATAAATACTTACGAGGAGTGGTGGGAATCGGATCTGGAAAATAGAATAAATTATATGAAATAAATGCATATTATCAGACATGATGACATTCTACATTGTTACTTGCATGTCTACTTTGGATGAATGAAATCTGAGGGTTGGGTATTTGGGATAATCACTGTAGGCCAGGGGGTCTCAAACTGGTGGCCCTCCAGATGTTGCGAAACTACAAATCCCATCATGCCATTGCCTTTGGGAGTCTTGCTCTTAACTATCAGTCTTGCAATGCCTCATGGGACTTGTAGTTTTCCAACAGCTGGAGAGCCACCACTTTGAGACCTCTGCTGTAGGCCCTCATGGACCCCCAACTTTACCCATCCCTAATAATTATCATTCACATGTCCCTTTCCTAGACTTAACTCTTAGCCCATCCCTACACTTTAAACCTTAACACTCGTAAAGTATCCAATCGCACATTTACCTGATCTCCTAATTGGTCCTACTGTTATGAGACCGGAGGAATCAACACTCTTAGGGAGTCCAATTCCATCGCTGGGACTCCCTGCTCTGGAGCAATCCTAGAAACAAACAAGGCCATTAAAAGAGAGGTTACATGGGTTCATCCATATAAGATGTTAACAGAGCTAATGTATGAGCGGACTAAATGGGACTCAGATTTTATACGTTATCTCTTTCACATATGTAGAAAATAATTGGAAAATATTGTACACTATATAGCCATATATGTGGGTGGAGTCATGCAAATCGTGATTGGTTTATATTGCACCACAAACTGACCTTGTTTTTTGGGGTTTTGTGATGGAAGTGAGCTTGTATAAATGTCTTCTGTTTTAAAGAGGAAGTAAACCCTGATGAGTTTACTTCCTCTTTCATTCCCTGCAAAGGTAAAGCATAATGGACTACTATGCATCGCATTGCATCGTATCGCATAGTAGCCCATTATGTGTCACTTACCTGACACAGGAGCCAGCAAAGTCACCGCTGTCCCCTGTAGTCCGGAGTGCTAGCTTGTGCTAGCCACTAGTTTCTAATTATATAATATAATCTTATTCAAACAGACACTTTAAGCTCCTGAAGAAGCAACTATGTTGCGAAACATGTTGAGCAAAATCATCATGTACATATGAGGGCCTGTGATTTCCCCACGCTCGGGTATGATGTATTCAGATAAAGTGAATGTGTACTCTCTATAGTTACATTGGTACCATATCCGTAGGGGAATTTCAGGAAGTCCTATGTCATATTTAACGTTTCGTCTATTTTCTTTTATTTTTTAATTGTGGTCTTAGCATCCATCTTCTTGGTGGGGTCTCGCTGCTCCGCCGCTGTCATTCAGCGAAGCCGCGATGACGTCACTCCCGCGCATGCGCACGGGAGCCGACACGCGCGGCATGTTTGTCGTTGACGGTGCCGCACTCAGTGCGCCTGCACGCCGCTGTCTACGGCGCATGCGCCGTAGACAGCGGTGCCTGTCTTTCGGCAAATATCTCCTAAACCGTGTAGGTTTAGGAGATATTTCTTGGACCTACAGGTAAGCCTTAATCTAGGCTTACCTGTAGGTCAAAGTTAGTTGTAAGAGTTTACAATCACTTTAAGAAGACAATGTTTTATATCATACTCCATAATACAAAGACTCTCTAGACAAGTGTGCTCTTCCGACCTTGTGGTAACAGTTTGGTGAAGACCCTTTTCTGTTCCACTATGATGACTGTCCCCCCGTGTACAAATTCCCAGACACCCTCCAAAATCTCGTGGAAGCTCTTCCCAGACGTGTGAAGATTGTTGTAGCCACAACAGGGAGGAGGGGAAATGCCATATTAATGTTCATGGTTTTGGAATAAGATGCCCAACATGCTCATATAGGTGTGATGGTCATGTGATAATATATCGTACAATATTTACAATGCGGTAGAGGTGAATGATTTAACCTACTGATGGCACAGTGGGTAGAGCGCTAGATGTGTTTAATGTCAGGTTTCGAGTTCAAATCCCTCCTTTGGTATGCTGAATATTGACTGATACCAGACAGATCCTCAGTAATCTTCCCCCTTGGTCAGTAGGGGAACCAATGCCATTCTTCCATTCCAGTTTCAGACCATCATGGTTGCCCACCTGAGGCTACATGGCAGCAAGTGCTGGGGGGTGGGGGAAAGCCTGCCTCAAACCTGGCTGGTGCTAGCCACTAGTTTCTTTTTTTTGGAAATATAATTTTATTAAACTCCAAACAAGGGAAGACAGTCCCCAGGGTACAATACAAGCAGGTAGATACAGAACATCAGACAAATACATAAGTCTTATCCAGACTATACAGAAGATACCCATCAGGTTTTCCCCCTTCAAGAAATATCCAGAAAAAAGGAAAAAGTAAGGAAAAAAAAACAAAAAAAAAACAAAGCCAAGATCCAGGGTCTCCCTAGTACCGAACCCCCCTAGCCCAACCCCTCTCCGGGGGTGGGGGGGAACCATCTCTCCCATTTTCACTCTTTTCTACAGGGATAAAAATATAAAAAAAAAAAAAGGGGGTATAAGTACACTAGATCGAAACGTGTACTAAAAACAGAGTAACTGCTTTTACTTGTGTTCCTCCTGCCGCACTCTTAGAGTCCCATGCGGCAAAGTGGAACTTGGCAGAGCCGAACAGGGCGCAATGGCAAGTGATAGCGCATAGACCTGACCAAAAGGACTACCAATCCTTAAGACACCTGAAGGCTACGTCCTTCCAGCAAGAGTAAGAAAACATTCCAAGGATCCCATGTCTGTTTGAAAGTTTCTTGTTTATTCTGAGCTGTCTGGATCAGATCTTCCATTTTCTTTATATCCTCTATTTTCCTGATCCACTGTGCAATAGAGGGAGGGGAACTCTGTTTCCAGTAAAGGGGGATGCAGGACTTCGCTGCATTCAATAGATGTCGCGTAATAGATTTTTTATACTGCTTAATGGGAATCTGGGAATGATGTAGAAAAAAAAAAACAGCCTCTTCTGGAATGGAGAAATCTGTAAACATTTGGGTTATACGGCGGATTTCCTTCCAGAAATCCAACAATCTAGGGCATGACCAAAAAATGTGGAGCAACGTGCCCTCATTTTCGCCACATCTCCAGCACCTGTCTGAAGCAGATGGAAAGCATTTACGTATTTTCGACGGAGTTAAGTACCACCTAGTGAGGATTTTAAAGTTCATCTCTTGTATCTTAGTACACAACAAGGTTTTAAAGGTCAAAGTGATAATACGTTGTTTCTGTATTGGGGAGAAAACACACCCAAGATCTCTCTCCCATCTTGCTAAACAAGACAGGTGGAGGTGGTCCTCTGGCTTATTCAAGAGAGCATAAATCTGGGAGAGGCTATGAGCCAAGGGACTTTCACTCCTACATAATATCTCAAATCTTGTTGGGGGACTAGTGAAGGCTGGGGGATTAGGAATGGAGTGTAAGAAGTGGTGTAATTGCACCGCCCTCCAGAATGTTAAACGATATAACCCTAACGGGTCCATTAGGGAGGGCATAGATGGCCACCGCCCATTGATAACGAATTTCGATGCATGATCTAGTGCTGAATCCCTGAGGCCTTTGTACTCTTGGGGATAATTCCCCGGCTCAAAATGTGGATGTCCTAATATAGGGTACAGAGGAGATGTCAGGGATGTAAGCTTATTCTGGGATGCAATTAAGTGACCAATTTTCAGTGTCGCCCCAATAGTAGGGTGTAATTTTATCTCTACCGGTAGTGCTTGATAGCACCAAATGGCACTTCTCAAGGGGAACCCTGATTGAGATTGCTCTAGTCGAACCCAAAGCTTAATATGACTGTTACGATTCCAGTCTAAAATGCGCTCTAAGTGGGAAGCCAAATAATAGCGTCGTAAGTCAGGTAAGGCCAACCCCCCCTGCTGTTTGGATCGAGTTAATTGGGAGCACTTAAGTCTGGGTTTTTTATGTGCCCATATAAATTGAGTGATCAAAGTTTGAATTTGTTTGAAGAAGGAAACCGGGATCCGAATCGGAAGAGCTCGGAAAAGGTATATAAACTTAGGAAGTATACTCATTTTAATTAAGTTACATCTCCCGAACCAGGAGTGAAGGCCCGAGTGCCACTTATGCAACAGGCTGCGAGTTTTAACCAAAAGACTGGGGAAGTTCAACTTAAATATATGCCCAATATCTGCTGGGATGTGAGTACCTAAGTATTTAAGCGCTGAGTCAGTCCACTTAAGATGGAAACCTGATTGCAAGTCCTGTAGTACATTCGGAGAAATAGCTATCCCCATAGCCTCAGATTTAAAAAAAATTATTTTCAAGTGTGAGAGCTTCCCGTACAACTTAAATTCTCGGAATACGTTTGGCAAGGAGACTCTGGGGTTTGTGAGTGAAAACAGCATATCATCTGCAAAAGCCGATATTTTACATTCAGTGGTGCCCATATGGAGCCCCATAATGTCCGAATTCCGACAAATAGAAGCTAGTAAAGGTTCCAGGGACAGTACAAATAAGAGGGGGGACAACGGGCAACCTTGTCTAGTCCCGTTCCTTATGTATATCGGAGATGTAAGCACCCCATTCACCTTAGCTTGGGCTGAGGGTCGTGAGTATATCTTCCTAATCCATGTCAACATCCGGTCTCCCAGTCCTATATACTGAAGGACTGAAAACATAAAATTCCAATTAACTCTATCGAAGGATTTCTCAGCATCCGTATTTACAAGGACACATGAGGTCTTTGTAGATTTTGCTTTGTGTACCAAATCAAGCACCTTAATAGTATTATCCCTAGCTTCTCTGGTGGGGATAAACCCCACCTGGTCAGCATGGATAAGGGATTGCATATGTTGAGCCATTCGGGTTGCCAGGATTTTAGAGAATAATTTCAGATCTAAATTAAGTAGGGAGATAGGCCTATAGCTCCCACAGAGCCCTGGATCTTTTTCTTCCTTTGGGATCAATGCGATATGGGCTCTAAGGGTATCTAGTGGGAAATCCACGTTCGAGCTCAGGGCATTAAATAAATTCACTAACTGCGGGCCAAGGATAGGAAGGAAGGTCTTATAATATTGCGCCGTATATCCATCTGGGCCCGGCGCTTTCCCCAGCTTCAGCGAACTCACTACGGTTTGGACTTCTTCTAATGTGATCGGGTTTTCCAAAGATTCCTTTGACTCTGATGAAAGGGTCTTTAAGCCAGCACTAGCTACATAGCTATCTATATCGGTTTGCCTTATATCTGAGTATGGTATATTGTAAAGATTAGTATAGAATTTCCCGAAAACTTCCGCTATTTGTGTCGGGGTTGAAACCCTTTGGCCCTTGTCCGTCATCATCTGTGGTATAAAAGAAGCCGATTTCAGTTCCTTGACTGATTTTGCCAACAATTTCCCGCACTTATCTCCTGACTCATAGGTCAGTTTGCAGCAAAATTGGAGTGCTGCCTTTGCTTTGTAGTGAAGCAGGTCTATAATCTGGGTGCGGAGTATCCCCAGTTCAATCTCCGATCCTCGTGACGGGGCATGTTTATGTTGTGCCTCTGCGTGAGCCAGGTCATAATAGAGTTTGGTCAGTTGTTCGTTACGTAATCTCTTAATACGTGCCCCGTGTTTAATAAGTATTCCTCGAAGCACTGCTTTGTGGGCCTCCCAAATTATCCCTTGGTCACAATCCTTTGTATCATTTTCCTGAAAGTAGAGGCCCAGTTCTTTTGTTACATCCGCCATAACTTCTGGTGTCTGTAGAAGGCTCTCATTTAGGCGCCAAAAAGTAGATCTAGGCGAGAACTGCCTAGAAAGCACGTATGCAATACTTACAGGGGCGTGATCAGACCATGTAATATGACCAATGGAAGAGGCACTCACTAAATGCAGCTGATCATGCGGTATCAAGAAAAAATCTATCCTCGAGTATGATCTATGGGGGGGAGAATAGAAAGAGTAGTCCCGTTCCCCTGAATGCTGTAAGCGCCAAACGTCCATTAGTTGATCGGCCAATAAACATTTAGATATCCGTTTCCTTACCGCCACGGGGATCGAGGAACAGGAGGTGGAAGTATCAAATGATGGCGAGAGGGGGACATTAAAGTCCCCTCCCAGTATCATCTGGCCATCACGAAAATCCCGTAGTTTATGTAAAGTCGTATTGAGAAACACGTCCTGGCGTTCATTAGGGGCATACACTGTAGCAAAGGTAAAAACAAGTTCTCCCATTTTACCTTTAACAAACAGAAAGCGCCCCTCAGGGTCGTCCAGTAAATCCTGCATGACCCAAGGGAGGCCACTATAAATCATAATGGAGACCCCTTTAGTTTTAGACGTTAAATTGGTAGAGTGGTAAACATGGGTGAAAGCTCGCGAGTGTAATATCGGGAGGTTGGTAGTTTTGAAGTGGGTTTCTTGGAGGAATGCTACATCTATATGGGATGTCTTCAACTCCCGCTGGAGCACGCGCCTTTTTTCAGGGGAATTCAGACCCTTAACATTCCAGGAGATAACTTTAAAAGAACCTGCCATCGCGTCCCTGGCAAAGACCAGGAGTGCAGTACCAGAAAAAAAAAAAAAAAAAAAAAAAAGAAGAGGGGGACGAGAAGAAAAAAAAATAAATAAAAAAAAAATCAGAAAATCAAATGAAAAAAAGGAAAAAGAAACAAGAACCTATCCTGGATTTACTAATCCAGAAATAATATACTAGAATAGCAAAATTATGCTTAAGGCACTTACCAGCCTTATGCTGGATTTAAAGCGCCGTCCTAAATGGGTAAGAGGGTAAGCATTCCGGAGAGAGAGCCCCCGGATCTCGAGCCCCGCAACTCGGCATAATGAAACAAAAAATATAATATATCGATAAACAATCTGCGTATATAAACAAACTTTAGACAACGTATTTTGTACCTCCTATCAGGAAACTTTATAGCTTAACACTATCCATCTCTCTACTTAATAAGACCTAGAGGGGGTCCCCGGGCGTACCCAATAGTCGGGAATGCACAGGGGAACCCAGCAGATACACACTAGTCCTGGCAGGGGAGACGAACAACAAAAAAAAAAAGAAAAGAAAAAAAAAAAAAAGGGGAGGAAAAGAAAATCCCCCCCCCCATTCCCTCCCCCCCCCTCTTAGGGCCACATACGCGCATATAGCATACATATAGGTCTGAGGGGAAACATCATTTTCCTTGGTTATTTATATATTATCTACCCCTAATTTAACCCCTAAGTCTTATAATTGCTCCCAGAGACCAAAAACATTAAACAACAAGCAGCGAAGTAGAACGGGGGGGGGGGGGGGGGGGTGAGGGAGAAAAAAAAGAAAAGGGGAGGGAAAAAAGAAAAGGAAAGGGGAAAAAGGGTTTGGGCATGGGCGGGGGCGGAGGGGAGGTCACAGGGCAGGGGAGAGGGGTCATGATGGGGACATAGTAGAGAGAAAAAAAAAAAAAACTAGTTTCTAATTATAATATATTCTTATTCAAACAGACACTTCAAGCTCCTGAAGAAGCAACTATGTTGCGAAACACGTTGAGCAAAATCATCATGTACATATGAGGGCCTGTGATTTCCCCACGCTCGGATATGATGTATTCAGATAAAGTGAATGCGTACTCTCTATAGTTACATTGGTACCATATCCGTAGGGTAATTTCAGGAAGTCCTATGTAATTTTTAACGTTTCGTCTATTTTCTTTTCTTTTTGTAATTGTGGTATTATCTTTCTTGTTGATTAATAAATTATGAATTTTATGATACATGCCTTTAAAGTCCATTTTTAGCTGTTCTATTTCTTTATATATATGTTCTGGAAACACATGGGCTCTGGGTCTTTCCCATAGTGGCTAGCACCAGCCAGGTTTGAGGCAGGCTTTCCCCCACCCCCCCCAGCACTTGCTGCCATGTAGCCTCAGGTGGGCAACCTGATGGTCTGAAACTGGAATGGAAGAATAGCATTGGTTCCTCTACTGACTGAGGGGGGGAGATTACTGAGGATCTGTCTGGTATCACTGAGAGAGGCAGCCTGTGTGAGTACAGACATCTGTGGCATCTCAGGGACTCTGCTGTTCTCTAGTCAGCTTGACAGCTATAGACAGGGGTGGACTGATAACTCATGGGGCCCCCAGGCAATAGGAGATTATGGGGCCACCAGGCAATCAGAGATTATGGGGGCACACAGTATAAACACACACAGTATGCAATTACACAGTATACACATACATGTACACACAGTATACACAGACATGTTTCTATTGGCTGAGAAGGTACTGGAGAGGCGGGGCAGCTATAATCTAAGGATTTTTAGACCAAATGGATGTCGGTAAGGGACATTTCAGAGACAGATGTAAAAAAAAAAAAAACACAGATTTTTACATACTGTCCCTGGCTTTACTGAGGCTGCCAACCCTGATGGGGCCCCCTAGTGGCCCGGGGGCCCTCGGGCAGTGCCCGAGTGGCCAAATGGTCAGTCCGCCCCTGGCTATAGAGATCACTTGCTAGTGATCTGAAGAGCTCTGTCTACCTGCCCCTTACTGCAAGGGATTTTTCTCAAGCTTCTTTACTTCTGCAGTGCCATTCCTAGGAGAAGTCATTTGCCATCGGCTCCCAGCAAGGGACTTCACCTAATGCTCTAAGAACAGCTAACAGTCCTCAAGTTGTGCATAGTTTTGTTTTGGAGCATTCTACTGCAAAACACCCCTAGACTGGCCTTTGACTCCGATCAGCTGAAGTGTGTGTGCACCTGGCTTCAGAAATACCTTATGCCTTGCTGTCAGTACAGAAGTGAGGAATATCTGGACAATACTCTGGCAGCTCCTACAGGGGACCGTGCTACATTTATATATATATATATATATATATATATATATATATATATATATATATATATATATATATTTTTTTTTTTTTTTTTATTAATATATTTTTTTTTTGCTAAGGCAGCCTAAGGTTAGTTTTTTCTAAAGTCCCCATTATTGAACTGACTACCCACTTTAATAATGGAGACCACACAAACAATCAACTTGTGATCACCATTTTGCGTTGAATTCCCAATGAAAAATATCGGCAGTAATAAGCTCATTATATCCTGGATCAGACAAGCTGGTGACTTTCTGATGTTTTGTTTTTTTGCTGACTATATAGTTGTAGGATTGTTCAGTATGTGGAGAATCATAAGCCCTGTAACACACGATCGGATTTTCCGATGGGAAATGTTGGCTGTGAGCTTGTTGACGGTAAATACGACCATGTGTACGCTCCATCGGACATTTGTTGGTGGACTTTCCGCCAACAAATGTTGGCTAGCATGCTCTAAAATTTTCCGCCAACAATTGTGAGTTGTCAGACTTTCCGATAGTGTGTACACAAGTCCGTCAGACAAAAGTCCAAAGTACAAGCACGCATGCTCGGAATCAAGTACGAGCCGGAAGCGCTCGGTCTTGTAAAACTAGCGTTCTTATAGGAGATATCACGTACGTCTTGTATGTCACTACGTTCGTAATTGTTGGTCAACATTTGCGTGACCGTGTGTATGCAAGACAAGTTGGAACCAACACCCTTTGGACAAAATTCTACTGTTTTGTTGTCAGAAAGTCCAATCGTGTGTACGAGGCATGATGCCGCGTACACACGAACTGACTTTCCGGCAGACTAGGTCTGACGGTCTTCCCGACGGACTTTCGGCGGACTTCCGATGGACTTTCCGAACGAACGGACTTGGCCACACACAATCACACCAAAGTCCGACGGATTCGAACGTGATGACATACGACCGGACTAGAATAAGGACGTTCATAGCCAGTTGCCAATAGCTGTGCTAGCGTCGGTTTTCATCTGTTGGACCAGCACACAGACGAATGGATTTTTCGACCGGACTCGAGTCCGTCTGAGAGATTTGAAACATGTTCTAAATCTAAAGTCCGCCTGATTTTTCGACAGCAAAGGTCTGATGAAGCCCACACAGGATCGAATTGTCTGACGGATTTGTTCCGTCGGACCTTTGCTGTTGAAAAGTCCAGCCGTGTGTACGCAGCATAAAGCCCCGTACACACGAGAGGACTTATGTCCGACAGACTTCCGAAGGAGTTCTGCTGGAATTCCGACGGAGTTCTGACAGACTTTTCGGCTGAGCGGACTTGGCCACACACGATCACACTAAACTCCGACGGATTCGAACGTGATGACGTATGACTGGACTCGAATAAGGAAGTTCATAGCCAGTAGCCAATAGCTGCCCTAGCGTCGGTTTTAGTCCGTCGGAGTAGCACACACACGAGCGAATTTTTCGAAGGGGACCGGGTCCGGCGGAGTTCCTTCGGAAAAATTTGAAGCATGTTCCATATTCTAAAGTCCTTCGGACTTTGGCGAGTCAAAAGTCCGTTGCAGCCCACACACGATCGGATAGTCTGACGGACTCAGTCCTTCGGACTTTGGATGTTGAAAAGTCCGCTCGTGTGTACGCGGCATAAGAGTTCATAAACCGTGCTTGCCTGACTCCTTACATTGTGTGACAACATTCAGGAGATTCAGCGATTAGCGAAATGGTCATTTTTCCAATTTCGCCATCGCCAATGTTCAATAAACTCTTTGTTTATAGAACTGTCTGATAAAGTCATCAGAGGTTCTTGACAATCTTACAGATTGAATTGCAATACAAGCTATAAGCCATAATAATGTCACAGGTATAGAATTTGGGACTAGACCGGCCTTCTGATCTGCTCTAACCCTCTTTTTATAGCAGGAGACCTACTTACAGGTGCACAGGGTCCAGCTCTTTTGTCACACAGGCTGACAACGCAGTGCAGATACACTTTGTCAGAATTTTCAACAAACTTCAACATCTGCGCAGATACCCGTCCTTTATTGGAGACGCCGTTCTGTAGAACACTTACAGTTCCATTTTGCAAGATGGGACAGCTATTGAACATAAAAACAAAAAAAAAAAAATTTTACAGATAATAATTTTATACACATCGTACTAAAAGATTTTATTCAGAGAAATAACAATGTACATAAAAGGAAAGGCCAAACAGATCTGGTACTATAGCTTTGGATGGACACAGGTGGGTTGGATGGACACAGGGGGGTTGGATGGACACAGGTGTGTTGGTTGGACACAGGTGGGTTGGATGGACACAGGTGGGTTGGAAGGACACAGGTGGGTTGGGTGGACATAGGTGGGTTGGATGGACACAGGTTGGTTGGATGGACACAGGTGGGTTGGATGGACACAGGTGGGTTGGATGGACACAGGGGGGTTGGATGGACACAGGTGTGTTGGATGGACACAGGTGGGTTGGAAGGACACAAGTGGGTTGGATGGACACAGGTGGGTTGGAAGGACACAGGTGGGTTGGATGGACACAGGTGGGTTGGGTGGACACAGGTGGGTTTGATGGACACAGGTGGGTTGGAAGGACACAGGTGGGTTGGGTGGACACAGGTGGGTTGGATGGACACAAGTGGGTTGGAAGGACACAGGTGGGTTGGATGGACACAGGTGGGCTGCGTGGACACAGGTGGGTTGGAAGGACACAGGTGGGTTGGATGGACACAGGTGGGTTGGAAGGACACAGGTGGGTTGGGTGGATATAGGTGGGTTGAATGGACACAGGTGGGTTGGGTGGACATAGGTGGGTTGGATGGACACAGGTTGGTTGGATGGACACAGGTGGGTTGGGTGGACACAGGTGGGTTGGAAGGACACAGGTGGGTTGGATGGACACAGGTGGGTTGGATGGACACAGGTGGGTTGGATGGACACAGGTGGGTTGGGTGGACACAGGTGGGTTGGGTGGACACAGGTGGGTTGGAAGGACACAGGTGGGTTGGTTGGACACAGGTGGGTTGGGTGGATACAGGTGGGTTGGGTGGACACAGGTGGGTTGGAAGGACACAGGTGGGTTGGATGGACAGAGGTGGGTTGGATGGACACGGGTGGGTTGGGTGGACACGGGTGGGTTGGATGGACACGGGTGGGTTGGGTGGACACGGGTGGGGTGGATGGGCACAGGTGGGTTGGATGGACAGAGGTGGGTTGGATGGACACAGGCGGGTTGGGTGGACACGGGTGGGTTGGATGGACACGGGTGGGTTGGGTGGACACGGGTGGGTTGGAAGGACACAGGTGGGTTGGATGGACAGAGGTGGGTTGGATGGACATGGGTGGGTTGGGTGGACACGGGTGGGTTGGATGGACACGGGTGGGTTGGGTGGACACGGGTGGGTTGGATGGGCACAGGTAGGTTGAACCATCCAGAAACTTCTCTGGTCTCTGGACACAGGTAGAGAGATCTCTGCACTCAGGTTTCCAATATTTTCCAAGTTTTTCATCTGTTATGGGGGTCCCCGTCTGCTGCCCATGTTCTACGGTAGTAAACCAAGGCCGGTTCACAGATCCCTCATCTATCACTCCCAGTCATGGAGCAGGAAATGTCGGGTGTCAGTAGATGGATCTTATTACATCTAAATGTACCTGTTTTGGATGATGTAGTACTTTTGGGAGTCATTTGCGTCATTCCTTGGGGTGACGTAGCAGTTCTTCATCACCAGAACAAGATCCGATGATGTGCCCCCCAGAAAGAAGATCCCGACATGCAAGAATTGATCCGTGGACAGGACGACTTCTGATCCCGAGTACGGAATTGTGGCGTTGATATCTTTATATAAAGCCATGTAGACCTGGAACTCTCCAATCCCCGGAACTGGGATATTTATAGAGCTACATTTCAAATAGGAAAAAAAAAGAAGGGGGGAAGGTTAAAACAATAATTAAACAAATTTAAATGGCAACTAAAAAGGTAAACTAGTGAAGAATGGTGAGGATAGAAACATTGACATTGGAAAGGCTTAATCAGAGTTACTAACAGTAAGTAGACGGGTTCTCTACACAACTGAAGGGTAGATGACAGAGGACTAAATACAGATCATACCACAGAAACAAAAATTGACTCTATATATATATACATACACACACACACACACACACATAGGATTGTTCAGCTCAATGGTAAATGCGTTTTCATGTAGTGAGTCCACATCAGACAGGCATTTATAGTTAAGGGCCTGGTAGCCCGACGTTTATTAAATGATAAAAATGAAACAAAAGTTCACTCAGGAATCTCACGCAGGGGTTTAAACGTCATTCAGACACAGCTGAAAATACAAGCCCACCTGGCTCCTCTTCAACAGCACTGCCGCTACTGGTACTGGTCCCTCAAACCATCGGCTCTTCCAGCAATCAAACAACAACAAACATCTGCTCTACCGAGCCTTACTGTGTCCATAGACTGACCAGTCCTTGGTCTTGCAGTAAGGGTCCTTACAAACACAAATCCTTTATATCCAACATCAGGGATGAGCAGCCGTGCTCCTAGATGTCTCCTCACATGGAGACACGCTCTCTCTCTCCCTGAGAGCTAGGACCAGCTGCCTTAATAAAGACTAATGCCGCGTACACACGATCGGAATTCTCATCGGAAAAAGCTCTGATGGTTTTCCCGACGGAATTTCCGACGGAATTCGGCTCAAGCTGTCTTGCCTACACACGGTCACATAAAATTTCCGATTGTTTAGAACGCGGTGAAGTAGCACAGGGCAGTATTTAAGGCAGGGCAAAAGGGGCAGCTGCCCTGGGCCCTGTCATTGTTGTGGGGCCCAAAACAGCTGCCTCATACTTGCCAACTATCCAGGTTTAAATTCCCTAGTCCCTTGAAGTTTTAGTCCCGTGCTGTGTCCTAATATCTCAGTGTGAAGAGCTGGTACTAATGCTGCTCACCTCTGCCCTATTGTTGTGTACAGATGACTCACCTGCAGACCCAGTGTTTACATGTAAATAACCGGCATTCATATGTAAATAGCGGCGACAATACTAAGTAAATAGCTGCGGCCGACAGCATTTATATGTAAATAACGGCGGCATTCATATGTATATCATGCTTCCCTGTTGTGAGGAGATGATGTGCTGTAACCTCTAGCAACTAATCAGTGAGCCATAATGTGTGCTGTAACCTCTAGCAACTAATCAGTGAGCCTTAATGTGTGCTGTAACCTCTAGCAACTAATCAGTGAGCCTTAATGTGTGCTGTAACCTCTAGCAACTAATCAGTGAGCCTTAATGTGTGCTGTAACCTCTAGCAACTAATCAGTGAGCCTTAATGTGTGCTGTAACCTCTAGCCTCTAGCAACCAGTCAGTAAGCAGTAATGAAATGCTGTAACTGCTGGCAACCAGTCGTAATTGCTGCCTGATCTGATAGCTGCTATTTATTGTATGTCTCAGAGCAGGTGGAGAGTGTATTTGCATGGGGGGGGCAAGAAAATGTTTGCCCAGGGACCAATCTATATTAAAGACGGCCCTGGACGTACAACACGTACGACGGGACTAGAAAAAGGAAGTTCAATAGCCAGTAGCCAATAAGCTTCCGTCTCGTAGTTGAATCTGAGCATGCGTGAATTTTGGTGTGTCTGAATTGCATTACACACAATCGGAATTACCAATAGAAAGTTTTTCCGTCGGGGAAAATTGAGAACATGCTATCAATTTTTGGCTGGCGGAAATTCGGACAGCTAAATTCCGATGGAGCGTACACACGATCGCATTTTTCCGATGAAAAGCTCTCATCTGTCTTTTTCTGGCCGGAATTCCGATCGCGTGTACGCGGCATTAGGATGAGCTCCGGCGTGTTCACATACGGCATGTGCAGAGCCAACCAGGAAGTCGGCACTGCAGAGCCCTAATCACAGGCTGTGAGAAATTTCCCGATGCGTGGCTGCTGAGATTGGGAAATGTCTCGCTGCTTGTGATTAGCGCAGTGCAGTGCCGACATCCTGGCGGGCTCAGCACATGCCGTATGCGAATACGCCAGAGCTCATCCTTAATCAAGACCTGAAAAGAAAACCTTAAACTGCGATCCACAGACTAGGAAGTCTGTCCCACCCGGATCTCTATCAGACTCCCAATAAAACCAGCCCCAGAACGGTCTTTACCGATACAGGGTAAAGAACTATCCTTCTTTACTGTGAAGTCTTTGCTGGAATTATCTTAGATTGAAAAACTTGCGCCCGTTCAGCGGTGTTTTTTCTCCCCCCCCCCCCCGTGTGCGGCGTGACGTTGGTGGGCGGTCTTTGTGGGGGCGCCTATAAGGGCATCATTTCGGCTGTGCTGGCTCTCGAGGCTCCCAACACACTGGACGTCTTTTAAATTGGATGTTGACTTTCCTTTCTTTTCAGGATCACTCACTTTATCAGGTGCTGCTCACTATTTTTAAATCTCCCTTTCTTCACTTCTTCTTTTTCATTCTCTTATACCTGCTCTTATTGTGCCATAGTTGTATTTGGTTCTTTCTTTTTTTTATATATTTAGTAATCTTGTTGCTTTCACTCCTGGAAATTTTATTTATGGTTGCACTCTTCTCAAATCAAAAACTTTTCCATTCAACTTCTCCCTTCTAATCCAAACACACTGCCTCCTCTTCACATAATCACTACAGTTCATTTTTTGAGGACACATATTGCTTTTTAGGGTTGTCTAACCTTTCACTTTACATGCAGATTTGCCTCGAGGGTCTGTGCTGGCCGGACGGCGCCATGTGGGTTGCCTCTGCTGATTTGTCCGCCTCGGCTCCCGGGGATGGTGTTTCTAAGGGGCTGGTGGTGACCGACATCTGGCTACTGGCCTGCTTCACCATTTTACGTAAGAAAGTACTCTGGGTGGGTTCTTTTCTCATTGCCCCACCTTTATTGTAAGGCCGCGTACACACGAGAGGATTGTCCGTCCAACTAAGTCCGCTGAAACGTGTTTCAGCGGACAATCCCCTCGTGTGTGGGCTTTAGCGGACTTTTTCAGCGGACAGTCTGGGGGACAAAGTCTTTCGGAATTTCCGTAATTTTGTCCGTCCAAACTTGGTTTCAGCGGACAGTCCGCTCGTGAGTAGGCAAGTTGGACGGAGTAAGTACGGCGCATGCTCAGAAAGGATTTCCACGGCGGAAGGTTGCATTACAGTGTATTGGACGTCGTATTTCTAGTCCCGTCGTACGTGCTGTATACGTCATCACGCAAGTTTTCAGCGGACTGTCTGTTCATCGTGTGTGGTCAAGTCCGTTCATTCAAAAGTTGGACGGACTGTCTGACGAACTAAGTTGGGCGGACAATCCTCTCGTGTGTACGCGGCCTTAGACTGATGATAACAGACTATTTCTATTCTATTTTTTAATTTTTTTTATCTTTAGAGAAGACACGCGCTTGCTCCTGACGAGTGGTACCTCAGCCACGAAACGCGTAGAGCTATCAACTGTCATGCTTATCTTCAACTATGACCAACTTTTTTATATATATTCTATCAACATTCTTTTCAATTGGATATCTGAGTCATTTGTCGGGCAATCTACCTTAAATCTATGTTTTTTTATTAACATAATTTGGTGTACAGTGGAAACTTTTCTTGTGTTCATACTACTCTGTATAAACGTTTATCATTTTTACTTGATTGTACTCAATATCCTTGAATATGGAATTGATAATATTAAATGTATACTGTAATTATATTGATTACTTTTATGAACCAATTAATACAATTTTCCCAATTGCTCACCAAATTTGATCTTATGGCACTCACGCACTTCATGTAAAGTCACACCTTCATTGCTCCTCCGAATAGATTGCAAAACTAATGCCACGTACATATGACGTACATATGACCGTTTTTTTCCGTTGGAATAAACTCTGACAGTTTTTCCGCTAAAACTGTCTTGCCTACACGCGATCACACCGAAGTCCGACCATCTAGAATGCGGTGACGTACAACACATACAACACATACGATGGGACTCGAAAGAGGAAGTCCAATGGCCAGTAGCCAATAGCCGCCGTCTCGTACTTGTTTCAGAGCATGCGTCCTTTTTGGTCCATCGGAACAGCATACAGGTGAGCAGTTTTCCCGATAGGTATTGATTCCGCTGGAAATATTATTTAGAACATGTTCTATTTCTATATCCGTCAGAATTTTCAAAAAAAAAAAAAAGTCCGATGAGGCTCACACACGATCGGAATATCCGATGAAAAGATTCCGTCTGACTTTCCCTGCTGGAAAATCCAACTGTGTGTTTCCCCATCATTTACTTTTCCTGTAAATTTGAATCTGTTTCACAGGCACCTCGCTACAATATATATATATACAGTATGTCACAAAAGTCAGTACACCCCTCAGTCACATTTGTGTAAATCTTTTCTTCTCTCTTTTCTTGTGACAACACTGAAGAAATGACACTTGTCTACAATGTAAAGTAGTGAGTGTACAGCTTGTATAACAGTGTAAATTTCCTGTCCCCTCAAAATAACTCAACACACAGCCATTAATGTCTAAACCGCTGGCAACAAAAGTCAGTACACCCCTAAGTGAAAATCTCCAAATTGGGGCCCAAAGTGTCAATATTTTGTGTGGCCGCCATTATTTTCCAGCACTGCCTTAACCCTCTTGGGTATGGAGGTCACCAGAGCTTCACAGGTCACCACTGGAGTCCTCTTCCCCTCCCCCATGATGACATCACAGAGCTGGTGGATGTTGGAGACCTTCCCCTCCTCCACCTTCCGTTTGAGGATCCCCCACAGATGATCAATAGGGTTTAGGTCTGGAGACATGCTTGGCCAGTCCATCACCTTTACCCAGAGATCAGTGACGTGTCACACGTAGCCACGCCCTCCCCACAGTTATAATCACTCCCCTAGGACATACTTAAGCCCTCCCTAGCCCCCTAGTGGTTAACACCTTGACTGCCAGTGTCATTTACACAGGAATCAGTGCATTTGTATAGCACCGATTGCTGTATAAATGACAATGGTCCCAAAAATGTGTCAAAAGTGTCCGATGTGTCCGCCATAATGTCGCAGTCATGGTAAAAATCGCTGATCGCTGCCATTACTAGTAAAAAAAATATTAATAAAAATGGCATAAAACTATCCCCTATTTTGTAAACTCTATAACCTTTATGCAAATCAATCAAATAACACTTATTGCAATTTTTTTTTTTTTTTACCAAAAATATGTAGAAGAATACGTTTCGGCCTAAACTGAGGAAAAAAATGTTTTTTGTTTATATATTTTTGGGGATATTTATTCTAGCAAAATGTAAAAAATATTGCGTTTTTTTTTCAAAATTGTTGCATTTTTTTGTTTATAGCGCAAAAAAAAAAAAAAAACGCAGAGGTGATAAAATACCACCAAAAGAAAGCTCTATTTGCAGACGTCAATTTTGTTTGGGAGCCACGTCGCACGACCGAGCAGTTGTCAGTTAAAGCGACGCAGTGCCGAATCGCAAAAAGTGGTCTGGTCCGGAAGGACAGTTGCATACACCAAAGATAATGTATGTCCAATTTCAGCTATAATTGGTAAATGATCACATTTCATGAATCTGTTTTTTAATTGTGTGATAATGATATCATTGATTATATTTATTTATGTGTTTATCTGGGTGGCACATTAAAGTCTTTTATAAAGTTTTTTTTTCCTCACTCAGAGTTGTTTTGTTAAGGGGATCTTTAAAAAAAAATGTTTTTTTAGCAGCTTTTTCACAAAAAGTAACAAACCCACCCCAAAGGGGGTATAATGAATTATAATTAATTTACGCATAAGACTTCATCCATAAGTGCCAGTGGGCTGTGATAGTGATGATGGAGTGTAGCCCTTTCCCCTCTCTGAGGCCAGCAGTGTGAAGAGCAGTGGCGTTGCTAGGGGGTGGCTTTTGGGGCTATAGCCCCGAATCTGGGGCCCATAGCCCCGAGTCTCTGCAAGGGTCCCCAAGGGGAGGGGAGGCTTTCTGGGGACCCTGATGTAAGTGGGGAGCTCTCTTGGGAACCTGATGTAAGTGGGGGGCTCTCTGGGAACCCTGATGCAAGGGGGAGGCTGTATGATGACCCTGATTTTAAGGGGGAGGCTCTATGGGGTGCCTGATTTAAGGAGGTGGCTCTCTGGGGACCCTGATGCAAGGGGGAGGCTCTCTGGGGATTCTGAAGTGGGGGGCTCTCTGGGGACCCTGAAGTAAGGGGGGCTCTCTGGGGTTACCCTGATGTAAGTGGGGGCTCTCTGGGGATATATATACACACACACATGTATATTACTGTATATACATGTGTATGCCCGTCTAAGCATATGACTTTTTTTATTATGGGCTCTAGCCTCAGATCTTTTGTAGATCTAGCAACACCCCTGGTGAGGAGGAACAATCCCCAACCAACGAGACACCACTAGGGGTTGTGTCTGTGGGGGGCTGATAAAGCATGAGACGTTATGTCTGTGCCTGAAAGGAAGCCCACTGGGGAGTCATATATTCAAATAGCTTCCAGGTAACACAAGGAGTTTGCAGTCTTCTCCACAGCACTTATAATATTAACAATGGTATCCAGTGGCGGCCAGTAATGCAGGGCACATGGGCCCCACCTATCCATGCATCCGGCCCCCTAATCTACATGCAGGATGCCGGACTCATGGATTCCAATCAGGGTCTTTTTGAAGCCAAGGGCTCTAATTGGCTTCAAAAAAGGGTGGGCTTCGGGTGCAGAGCGCTGCGCCCGAAGCCCACCCAATTGTGTGACAATAGCGAATTAATATCCGCTATTGGCTTCCTTATTCTCCTCCCATCTAATCAGGAAGTGGGTCCTGAGACCTGTGCCCCGAATGGCCGAAAAGAGAATTGGTTCTAATTGGCCTAGGAGGAGGAGAGAGGAAAATGCATGGCGGAAGCCACCGTAATGATGAGGAGGAGACGCAGAGGAAACCACTGCCCATTGCCCAGAGAGGAGAGCTGCCTGGGCTATACATGGGCCAAGTGCCGGGCCAGTAACTGACTATGTTTATTTATTTATTTATTTTTTTACTCTTTTCTTTAGTATCTCTTTAAATTCATATAAGTTTTTAATGCGTAACAATAAAAATATAAAGACATTTTTCAGGGGCCAATTGATTCTCATCACTACTGGGGCAGATGTAGCAGTTCAATGTATTACGTACAGCCGACTTTGCTGTGAGTAAGGACGGAGGTTCAGTTTTCCCCATCCCCCGCACCTGACCCTCAATTTGATTCAATGTATGAGGCCTGGTTCACGCCGATGCATTTTTTTTGTTTCCTATGGGTCACGTTCACATCTGTGCGTTTTACGGAAAGGGCCAGGAACTTTTTTTCTGGTTTTGGTTCCAGTGGATCAAAGATGTGTATTGAAAAAACGCAAAATTCACCCGGAATATACAAACTGCAACCTGCATGGGTGTGAACCGGGCCTAAGTCCATCTGCATGGATTTAGAAAGAGATTTTAAAACGCGTTGCTGTGGATGCCCCTTCTGTTACCCAGAAGACATTTGAATAGAGTAGTGTATGTAAGGCTTTGTCAGCCTCCCCCCAGACACAGCCTCTAGTGGTGTCCCGTTGATTGGGAATTGTTCATCCTCACACCGCTGGCCACAGAGACGGGGGAGGGGAAAGTGCTACACTCCATCATTGCTATGACAGCTCATTGACGTTCATGGATGAAGTATTATGTGTAGGTTACCTATAATTTATTATAGGTGCTTTTACCTAGTTCCGATGAGATAGGTGCGCTCTTTCCTTGCCGGCATCACAGAGATCCAGATACAACCCTTCCGATTAGAGGACATCACAGTGACTTCTGGTTGGGTATCCATTTCATGTCCCACCGAGGACTTTTTAACTCTTGAGTAACTAAGCAATCATTTACTCTACATCATTAATCACTATATTATTTAAAGTTTGTTAATTGATGTGACATTACTGGCTATTGGTTGGTCTGTGCTTCTGGGTTTTTTGCTTCTTTGAAACAAGAGATTCAAGAAATACAATATTACCTATTCTATAAAATGCAACTATTGGTTACAAGTATTTGCTAATTGCTTCTAACATTCTCAGGAATTGTTACATTGTATCTCTTATTACAAGGGCGTACCTGTATATATTTCCTATGGCCATCAACTCCATCTAGTGGCCATCATGCAGTATTTTACTACGGCCCATAATAAAGGAACATTCATGCAGAAGATAAAATACCCTAAACAACAATTCTTTTCCACAATTTGCACACAATAAAAGTATATGAAATTTTACTGGAGGAGCCATTATAAAAATGATTTGTAATTAGACCCCATAAATGTATGTTCTGCCGTGATGTATTAGTTCTGGTGTCTCCTCTTGTCCTGGATAACACGCTCTGAAAATATTGGTTGTATCGGTCAGACTTGATGGAGCGGGCTCCTAATATAAATCCATCAGGAGCCAAGTTACTAAGCAGAAATTTTCCATTATCCTTATGCCGCGTACACACGACCGGACTTTCCAGCAGACTAGGTCTCTTCGGCAGACTTCCGGCGGACTTTCCGAATGAACGGACTTGGCCACACACTATCACACTAAAGTTCGATGAATTCAACAGTGATGACGTACGACCGAACTAGAATAAGGAAGTTCATAGCCAGTAGCCAATAGCTGCCCTAGCGTCGGTTTTTGTCCGTCGGACCAAAACACAGACGAATGGATTTTTCAACCGGACTCGAGTCCATCAGAAAGATTTGAAACATGTTCTAAATCTAAAGTCTGTCTGATTTTTTGTCAGGAAAGGTCCGATGAAGGACATTTGCAAATGTGTGCTAACTAAACCCCTGCTTTAAACAGACGGTTAGACAGGTTAATTTGGTTGGTCAGCAGACTGGTTGGTGAGTTGAGCTATGGAATTGTCTTTGTTTTAACCCCTTCCCGCCGAGTGTACGCAGATGTGTGTACTCGGTTTCCGGGGGGTATACCGGGATGATGCCCGCACCTGCAGGCATCATCCCACTACCGTTTTTTACAGCGGGCGATTGGCTATCCAGGCATAACAACCGATGCGGCTAAAAGCCACTCGGCTGTTATGCCGGAGGAGCAGGAGGGGACGTCCCCCCTCCCGCCGCCTCCCGCCGCTGCTACCGGTGCTCCCGCTCGATCGGGAGCACCGATTCGCGATCTGACGCCTCCGGCTGCTGGGGAGGAACTGGAACGAAGCCTTAAGTGGCTTCGTTCCAGTCTCCTCATAATAAACACGGAAGCGACGTCATGACGTCAATTCCCGTTTACTCGGCTGCCAATGGTGCCGGTTTTAAAAAGATATACGGTATTCAGAATCGCCGTTTTTGGCGATCTGAATACATTGACGTGTAAAGGAGGGGTGGGGGGCCTTTTAGACTCCCGATCCCTCCATAAAGAGTACCTGTCACCACCTATTACTAATAATAATTTGATCACTTTTATTGCTGTCACAAGGAATGTAAACATCCCTTGTGACAGCAATAAAAGTGATCAAATTATTATTTTTAAAAAAAAAAACAATTTATTCATTTTCAAATAAATAAAATAAAAAAAAAAAAAAAAAAATTTTTTAAAGCGCCCGCCGTCCCCGCGAGCTCGCGAAGCAAAGAAAACGCATACGGAAGTCGCGCCCGCGTATGTAAACGATGTTCAAATCACACATGTGAGGTATCACCGCGATCGTCAGAGTGAGAGCAATAATTCTAGCACTAGAACTCCTCTGTAACTCTAACCTGGTAGCCAAAGCGTCACCTATTGAGATTTTTAGGTACTGTACTTTGTCGTCAACCCACGAGTGCGTGTGATTATAATGTGTGACATGTTTGGTATCTATTTACTCGGCGTAACATTATCTTTCACATTATGCAAAAAAATTGGGCTAATTTTACTGTTTCATTTTTTTTTAATTCTTGAAAGTGTCCCTTTTCCCAAAAAGTTGCGTTTAAAACACCGCTGCGCAAATACCGTGTGACATAAAATATTGCAACAATCGCCGTTTTATTCTCTAGAGTCTCTGCTAAAAAAAATACTGTATATATAATGTTTGGGGGTTCCAAGTAATTTCTAGCAAAAAATATGGATTTTAACTTGTAAACACCAAATGCCAAAAATAGGCTTAGTCATGAAAGGGTTAAAGGTCCGATGGAGCCCACACATGGCCGAATTGTCAGACAGATTAGTTCCGTCGGACCTTTGCTGTCGAAAAGTCCGGCCGTGTGTGTACGCGGCATTAGACTCACATTTATTTTTCATTTACCTGAGGAAAGGATGCTGAGCGAAGTTCAGACTGGATATCATATCCAACTCATAGGAACACTGCAGGGTTATATTCAGGGTATTTTTCCTTAGGTTTATTGTATCGAGGTGCTCCACAACAATGATGATATTAGCCTTATGTGTGACACGGGCATTGCTTATTTCCTTTATAGAAACAAAAAAAGAAATAATTATGAATAAAATAGATAGTGAGGACATCTACAGTGGTGTGAAAAAGTGTTTGCCCCCTTCCTCATTTCCTGTTCCTTTGCATGTTTGTCACACTTAAGTGTTTCGGAACATCAAACCAATTTAAACAATAGTCAAGGACAACACAAGTAAACACAAAATGCAATTTGTAAATGAAGGTGTTTATTATTAAAGGTGAAAAAAATCCAAACCATCATGGTCCTGTGTGAAAAAGTGATTGCCCCCTCAACCTAATAACTGGTTGGGCCACCCTTAGCAGCAACAACTGCAACCAAGCGTTTGCGATAACGTGCAATGAGGCTTTTACAGCGTCCTGGAGGAATTTTGGCCCACTCATCTTTGCAGAATTGTCCTAATTCAGTTACATTAGAGGGTTTTCGAGCATGAACGGCCTTTTTAAGGTCATACCACATCATCTCAATAGGATTCAGGTCAGGACTTTGGCTAGGCCACTCCAAAGTCTTCATTTTGTTTTTCTTCAGCCATTCGGTGGTGGACTTGCTGGTGTGTTTAGGATCATTGTCCTGCTGCAGAACCCAAGTTCGTTTCAGCTTGAGTACACGTACAGATGGTCGGACATTCTCCTTCAGGATCTCTTGGTAGACAGCAGAATTCATAGTTCCTTTTATCACGGCAAGTCTTCCAGGTCCTGAAGCAGCAAAACAGCCCCAGACCATCACACTACCACCACCATATTTTACTGTTTTTTACTTAATGTTCTTTTTATGAAATGCAGTGTTCCTTCTACGCCAGATATACTTGGACACACGCCTTCCAAAGAGTTCCACTTTTGTCTCATCGCTCCACAGAATGTTGTCCCAAAAGTCTTGGGGATCATCAAGATGTGTTGTGGAGAAATTGAGACGAGCTTTGATGTTCTTTTTGCTCAGCAGTGGTTTTCTCCTTGGAACTCTGCCATGCAGGCCATTTTTGCCCAGTCTTTTCCTGATGGTGGAGGCATGAACGCTGACCTTAACTGAGGCAAGTGAGGCCTGCAGTTCCTTGGACGTTGTTGTGGGGTCTTTTGTGACCTCTTGGATGAGTCGTCGCTGCGCTCTTGGGGTAATTTTGGGCGGCCGGCCACTCCTGGGAAGGTTCACCACTGTTCCATGTCTTCGCCATTTGTGGATAATGGCTCTCACTGTGGTTCGCTGGATTCCCAAAGCTTTGGAAATGGCTTTATAACCCTTTCCAGACTGATAGATCTCAATTACTTTCTTTCTCAATTGTTCCTGAATTTCTTTGGGTCTCGGCATGATGTGTAGCTTTTAAGGATCTTCTGGTGGACCTTACTGTGTCAAGCAGCTCCTATTTAAGTGATGCCTTGATTGTGAACAGGTGTGGCAATAATCAGGCCTGGGTGTGGCTAGAGAAATTGAACTCAGGTGTGGACAACCACAGTTATAGTATGTTTTAACAAGGGGGGCAATCACTTTTTCACACAGGGCCATGATGGTTTGGATTTTTTTTCACCTTTAATAATAAACACCTTCATTTACAAATTGCATTTTGTGTTTACTTGTGTTGTCCTTGACTATTGTTTAAATTGGTTTGATGTTCCGAAACACTTAAGTGTGACAAACATGCAAAGGAACAGGAAATGAGGAAGGGGGCAAACGCTTTTTCACACCACTGTATTTCCTCCACCCCCATCACACACACCAACTGCCATACAAATGCCATGTAACCTCCACTATAGGATAGAGCCATGAAAATTAATTTTCAACATTGTTCTGAAAATGTTTTATTTATTTATTTTAACAGTGGTGCCATTTTGTTTCCAAAATGTGTTCCATGAGGCTTCTTAAACATCGCCGAGCGTATAACAGAAAAACCTCATCTTCTGCTTTGCCAAGCCCTTTCCACCTCTACCGCCATTACAGGACATTTTCTCTCAATACCAGACTCTCAATCTATTTGGCATTGCAAGTCATTTTGAAGAAAAAGGGAAGATAGAAGTACTGTGACGTTATGAAAGGTGAGGTGATTGGTGGACGCTGTGTATCATCTTGCCTATGCGTTCATAGGCAGGAAACAAAGGTGGAATCTGGTCCAGGTTTTCCAGGCCACCTTGGCAGGACTGGTATAAGATCAGATTTTGTGGTCCACTAGTGACCACCAGCAGGTGGTATGAATAAAACAGGACTGGAGCAGGAGATTGCTCTTGGCCTGGGACTCAAGAAGCCAAACCTGAGGGAGCTACTGATATGGAGTTTGCTTTGCGAGAGAAAGGAAAAGGTTTGAGTTATGTTTGTTTTGTGGGCGACTGGGAGACGCCCTTCACCTGTGAGTGAGGAACCTGAAATGTTTAGTTAGTTCTAAATAAAACTGGATACAAGTCATATTTTAAGAAAACCTGCCCTTTGGACTACCTTTTTCCCCAGGGAAGGTGACCCCATTTGAGCTAAACCCCCCACAGTATATATATCTTGGGGTGTATTTATGAATAATTTGCAGAGCTAGCATGAGGCCACTCAATATCCCGCTACCAACGCTATGCCTGCTAATTCATGATGTATTTCTCCTATCTAAATTAGCGGCCTCCCTTAGCCCTTGTACACACGGTCGGAGATTTCGTCGGAATGTTTCCTATCGGACCGTTTTGTCTGATATTGCGACTGTATGTGGTCTCCATCGGACTGTTTCCGTCGGAATATCCGACGGACCAAGTTTTCCAACTTGCCGGTAAAATTTTCAGACAAAATGCTCCGATCGGACATACTCTGATCATGTGTAGCCTACTCCGACGGACAAAGTGCCACGCATGCTCAGATAAAATTCCTAGACCAAAGCTATTGGCTACTAGCCTGAACGTAGCCCCATCTAACAAAATAACGTCATTGCGCTATGTACAATCGGATTTTCCGACAACTTAGTCCGACCGTGTGTATGCAACATCACTTCCGGACCTCTTCCGGAATGAATCCGTTGGAATTACTCCGACGGATTTGGTTTTCAGAATCTCCGACCGTGTGTATAAGAGCTAAGATATCTGTATGATAACAGGAAATTAAAAACCCTCTGTAGACTACAGAAAGATCTCCTCCTAGATCCAACAGAAATGTTCCCATATATTCAAATTATCCATTGCCTTGCACATAAACCCCTCTCCATGTGAGAGATCCCCAATCAGATGTGGCTTTATCTTAAATCCCTTTTTTTCCAATAAAAAATCCCACCCCCATCACCTGACTTAGCCCTACTTAACCTATCCATAGAATCCATCCCCTTACCCCTCCACACAGTAGTAACCCAGATATTGTTGGCAGCAAGACTGTCAATTACTAGACTGTGGATGTCTACCACACCTCTACTGATTGATAAAACAACGCAATTGATCTAAATCCATTACACCAATGAAACACTGTTGTCCTCCAACAGGAAGATTTACAACATTATCCACAAAGCTTGGAGTCCATGGGCCCACTGGTATAAGCAACACTTTGGTGGCAATACCATCCCATAATGCTTAATCCTGGTGCAGTCTCCCTTATGTGATTGTTTCACTCTACCCCTCCTATGCTTTGTTTTCTATCCCACACCTCTAATGTTCCAATTATTGTTCAGGGCGAATATGAGGTGTTAATATTTTATCAGGGGGGAGAATCTGTCCACAGGACAACTATTAGTCGTCTCTCCACAAATCTGCCCTTTATGGAAGAGTGACAAGAAGAAAGACATTGGAGAAAGAAAGTCATAAGAAGTCCTGTTTGTAGTTTGTGAGAAGCCATGTGGGGGAGGGGGCAGCAAACATGTGGAAGAAGGTGATCTGGTCAGAGGAGACCAAAATTCTACTTTTTGGCCTAAAAGCAAAACGCTATGTGTGGGGAAAACTAACACTGCCCATCCCCCTGAACACACCATCCACACCGTGAGACATGGTGGTGGCAGCATCATGTGGTGGGGATGCTTTTATTCAGCAGGGACAGGGAATGGTCAGAGGTGATGGGAAGATGGATGGAGACAAATACAGGACAATCTTAGAAGAAAACCTGTTAGAGTCGGCAAAAGACTTGAGGCCGGGGCGGAGGTTCACCTTCCAGCAGGACAACGACCCGAAACATCCAGCCAGAGCTACAATGGAATGGTTTACATCAAAGCATATTCATGTGTGAGAATGGCCCAGTCACAGTCCAGACCTAAATCCCATTGAGAATCTGTGGCAAGACTTGAAAATTGGTGATCACAGACGCTCTCCATCCAATCTGACAGAGCTTGAGATATTTTACAAAGAAGAAGAATGGGCAGAAATGTCCTCTCTAGATGTGCAAAGCTGGTAGAGACACCCCCAAAAAGACTTGTAGAGAAAGAGAGTTCTACAAAGTATTGACTCCAGGGGGTGCCATACAAATGCCCCTCCCCCCACACTTTTCACATATTTATTTGTATCATTTATCATTTACCTTCCACTTCATAATGATGTGCCACTTTGTGTTGGTCCATCACATAAAATCCCAATAAAATATGTTTATGTTTTTGGTTGTTATATGACAAAAAGTAGCAAAACATTTAAATGGGGTATGAATATTTTTTCAAGGCACTGTGATTGGTTGGGGAGCATGCTGGCTAAGCAGACTACCCAATCCAGGAATGATGTGTGTCTGCACAGTGTCCTGTGCCTCCGAATGGCCAGAAAACAGGTGAGAACTGACCACCTAACATGGATCAGCTTCTGTACTTTGTGTGGTCAGGTGGAAGAAGTCCATGAAAATGATAGAGACTATGATTTATAGAATACACATACAGTATGTGAGCTCACACAGAGAATAGAAATACACATTCAGGGGAACACACGCTTTAACAATAATGGCAGCATTGGAGAAGACTTACGTAAGACTGGACTCCACAACCTCCAACTTTTAGAGAGGCCAGGATTGTGAAGGTATTTGTGACGGGGTCATCCTGGAAGTCATAGCAGGCGGTATCCTTCACATGACTCTTGTTGAAGTAAATGCTCAGATCATTAAACTGACACTTATGGAAGGTGGCTTTCATGTTGAAAGCTTCACAAGTCCGGTGAGGAACCATCTCTGACAAATCTTTAAATAGAACAAGAATATATTTTATTATCTTTCAGAGTCCCCATTACTTACTCCATTCATAAATACTTACTTATTTTGGATAATCTGCAAACGTCTGATAAAATTGTATTTGTTACATTCACTAACAGCCAAATTTGAAAGGAAATTCCAATACCTATAATTTAATAGTTAGTAATAGTTATTATTATTAGTTATTATATAAGTTATTATTAGTTGGTTAATTCTGATTTTCTAATTTTCGGGGTTTTTGGATTATTATTTTTTGGATTTTCAAATTTACAGATTTTAGATTTTATGACTTTACGAGTTTTCGAATTTTCAAATTGACAAATTTTCAAATATTCAAATTTTCAAATATTCTGAAAAAATCGTAAAATGTTTTTTTTTTGTCGAAATTTGTTAAAAAACGAATTCAGAATGAAACAAATCGCACATGTCTATTTGTTATTGAGACAGTGTGATTGCGCTTTTTCATATTGATCAGATTGTGTTTTGACTTCATCATCCCATAACCTGCAGGAGCTTCCAAAAACATTCTGCATGATTTTTAATCATGTACTGCCGTGTAATGCAACCCTTTTTTGAAGACTGGTTTAGAAATTCTGAATTTAAAAGGATTGAAAATATTGTAAAATTTTGGCCAGGTCACAACTAGACATATGTTTCAGACATTCTCTCAGCTCAACCACCCCCCCCATCCCCCCCCCCCCCAGTGATGTCACAAATTGCCAAAATAAAAAATAAAACCTCAACTGAAATTTTTGTGAATTGGGTCCAGCCAATGCTAAAAATGTTTTTGTTGGGGTTAAACTTTAAATGGTTTTTAGATAAAATTTGGGTTGGTAGATGACTTCAGCTATGAAATAGTGAGACAATCCGGAGTGACTCCTTTAGTCCTTGCATACATACCAGTGACGTTATACGGATTTTTGCAAAAACATCCAGATTGATCGTTCCTCAGCTGCCATTCCTCATCCGCTTTACACGTATATGTTGAAGGATCTAAAGAGAGAATTGGATACTTATGAGGACCAATCAAACTTCTGGGGGACTTTCATAAATCAGATAATATAATGAAGACGCGCTGAGAAATATGGAATGTTTACGGAGCTGTAAGAATCTATCTAGCTTTTGGAATTGCATATCGACATGTATTGCCTCTCGAACAGGTAACCGACTCAAACTCGCTCCAGCTATGGCCCTTCTAAGTATTAACTTAGACGCCTTCCCACCACCATACAAAACAATAGTGACTAATACCCTCATAGCCGCAAGACTTAGCCCACGTACACACGGTCGGAGATTTTGGCAACCAAATCCGTCGGATTTTGTCCGTCGGATTTAGTCTGACGGATTGTGTCCGAAACTGTTGCGCACACACGGTCGGGCCAAGTTGGCGAGAAATCCGATCTTTCAGAACGTGATGACGTAATTTTGTTACGATGGGACTACATTCAGGCTAGTAGCCAATAGCTTTGATGTAAGAATTTGATCTGAGCATGCGTGGCACTTGGTCCGATGAAAATGCTCTACACATGATCGGATTAGGTCCGTCCAGCCCAGTTGGTCGGGAAATATTTCCAACATGTTGGAAAATTGGGTCGGACGGAGATTCAGATGGAGTCAGTCCGATGCAGACCACACACAGTCGGATTATCTGACGACACGGTCCGATAAGACTCATTCCGACAGATTCTCCGACCGTGTGTACAAGGCTTTACAATAACCAAATTGTGGAAATCAATTGAAGACTCTAATCTTGATGAAGTTATTACAAGACTATTTATCCAATGCCTTGAAAAAGTATTCGTACTCCTTAAAATTTTCCACATCTTGTCATGTTACAACCAAAAACTTAAGTGTATTTTATTGGGATTTAATGTGATGGACCAACACAAAATGTCACATAATTGCTAAGTGGAAGGAAAATGATAAATGATACAAATAAATATGTGAAAAGTGTGGAGGAGGGGCATTTATTTGGCTCCCCATGGAGTCAATACTTTGAAGAACTTCCTTTTGCTGCAATTACAGATTCAAGTCTTTTTCGGGGTGTCTCTACCAGCTTTGCCCATCTAGAGAGGACATTTCTGCCCATTCTTCTTCTTTGTAAAATATCTCAAGCTCTGTCAGATTGGATGGAGAGCGTCTGTGATCAGCAATTTTCAAGTCTTGCCACAGATTCTCAATGGGATTTAGGTCTGGACTGTGACTGGGCAATTCTAACACATGAATATGCTTTGATGTAAACCATTCCATTGTAGCTCTGGCTGGATGTTTCGGGTCGTTGTCCTGCTGGAAGGGGAACCTCAGCCCTGGCCTCAAGTCTTTTGCCGACTCTAACAGGTTTTCTTCTAAGATTGTCCTGTATTTGGCTCCATCCATCTTCCCATCAACTCTGACCAGCTTCCCTGTCCCTGCTGAAGAAAACCATCCCCACCACATGATGCTGCCACCACCATGTCTCACGGTGGGGATGGTGTGTTCGGGGGATGGGCGGTGTTAGTTTTCCCCACACATAGCGTTTTGCTTTTAGGCCAAAAAGTAGAATTTTGGTCTCCTCTGACCAGATCACCTTCTTCCACATGTTTGCTGCCCCCTCCCCCACATGGCTTCTCACAAACTACAAACAGGACTTCTTATGACTTTCTTTCTCCAATGTCTTTCTTCTTGTCACTCTTCCATAAAGGGCAGATTTGTGGAGAGACGACTAATAGTTGTCCTGTGGACAGATTCTCCCCCCTGAGCTGTGGATCTCTGCAGCTCCTCCAGAGTTACCATGGACCTCTTGGCTCTTCTCTGATGAATGCTCTCCTTGCCCGGCTGGTCAGTTTAGGTGGACGGCCATGTCTTGGTAGGTTTGCAGTTGTGCCCATACTCTTTCCATTTTCCGATGATGGATTGAATAGAGCTCCGTGAGATGGTCAAAGCTTGGGAGATTTTATTATAACCCAACCCTGCTTTATACTTCTCCACAACTTTATCCCCGACCTGTCTGGTGTGTTCCTTGGCCTTCATGATGTTTGTTCACTAATGTTCTCTAAACAACCTCTGAGGACTTCACAGAACAGCTGTATTCATACTGAGATTAAATGACACACAGGTGGACTCTATTTACTAATTAGGTGACTTCTGAAGGCAATTGGTTCCACTAGATCTTAGTTAGTGGTATCAGAGTAAAGGGGGCTAAATACAAATGCCCCTCCCCCACACTTATCACTTATTGATTTGTAAAAAAAAAACATTTATCATTTTCCTTCCACTTCACAATTATGTGCCACTTTGTGTTGGTCTATCACATAAAATCCCAATAGTTGGGATTGGTTATAACATGACAAAAGTGGTATGAATACTTTTTCAAGGCACTGTACAAGCACATTACAAATTAATGTTAGCCCGAAAAAAACTATAACATAAATTTCAACTTCAACTTCAACTTTCAACAAGAGACACTGGCTCAACTGGACTACCCTCCCTGAAGCCTCTACAACTACTGAAAGAACTTTATCAACACTCCTAGTTAACAATAAACTCTTTCCTCTTTATTAAGAATGTTAAAGTAAAGCAATTGTTTCTTGTATAGGGGATATTCCCTTCCTATGTATTAATGATATGAAACGCGTTCCCCACCTCTCTGTCCCATTATATTCCCTTCCTACGTATTAATGATATATTATGCACCGGCATTTTATACATATGAAATGTCTATATTTTTAGTTACCTATTGTCATGTTTTAGTCAATATCTTACTTTGTTATTATATTAGACTTAGCACTGCCGAAAAATGTATCCCTTTTGGCTTAATTTTATTTTTTTTCTTTCATTTTTTCAGGACATTCGTTATGATCGCAATTCGTAAAAATTCAAAAATTTTAAAATTTGTAAATTAGTAAATTTGAAAACCCGAAAAGGAGAAAGAAAATCCAAAAATTTGAAAGAATAACTGAATAACTAACTAATAATAACTAATTATTAAATTCTAGGTATTGGAATTTCACTTTCAAATTTGGCTGTTAGTGAACGTAACGAATACAAATGTATCCAAAGTTACGAATTATCCGAAAATAACAAATGCTGCATATAAACAAATGTAACGGAATAAATGAAAAATAAATAATAATAATAATATGTTTTTATTATTATTATTATTTTTTTTTTATTATTATTAATTCAATAAGTTCCATGCGTTTAGATATGGTGTTCATTATTTTGGATAATCCGCAACTAGTGATGGCCGAACGGTTCGCCCGGCGGTCGTTTCGCGGCGAATTTCCGACTTTCGCCGTCCGCGGGTTCGAACGCCTTTTTCCGTCGTTCGCCCCGGCGGACTTACGTGTTTAATGTATACAAGAACTTTAACCTTTCGTGACACGTTTATCATGTGTTACAGGACAACCAATTGAGACATGACAGCTCATGGACACTTGGACATTCCCCCTAACCTATAAATACACCCGATCCGGTGGCCATTTTACATTCTTTCTTCTGTCACTGTAGGGAAAGGATCCTGTGTGGAGTAGGGACAGAGAAAACGCTAGCTATTTGGTACACAAAAGTTCTTTTCAGGACTGGTATAGGTGTTAGGTCAGCAGCCTGAGTTTCTTTTGTCAGTTTAGATAAAGGGACAGAGCGCTGTATGCTGCTATTTTAGGGACAGCTCAGCCAGATTAGTCTTTCTTCATCATCATCATCATCATCATCATTAGCTGTTACTATCAGGTCCACAAAAGAGCTGTTCCAGCTAATCGTTCCAGCCTACTCTTTTTTGCCAATTTGTATAGGGACAGGCAGGAAGCAGTGTGTCAGGCAGTGAGGATAATTTTAAAGACTTGCTGTTACTATTAGTTCCACAAAGGTTCTTTTCAGGACTGGTATCAGTGGTACGGTAATAGGCTTGTACACGTATAATATTCTTTCTTCCAAATATAGAAAGAATATTATACTTGACTGCTGCCCTTCTGCTGCAGTCTGCTAATCATTCACAACTCACTTGTTCCACAAAGCTCTTTATCAGGACTGGTAACTTGGTCTGTCTAGGGTGCTACGGTACATAGGCTTGGGTGCGGTACAGTCTGCTGTTCTGTAAGGACCGCTATCGGTCCACAATACATAGGGTTGCCGTGCACTACTGCTGACCGCTGCCCTATACTGCAGCAGTCCTTCATTGGTATAGGGACTGACGTACAGTCTGCTAATCACTAACACACAACCTGCTTGGTCCACAAAAGTTCTTATAAGGACTGGTAACTTGGTATAGGGTGCTACGGTACATAGGCCTGAGTGCGTTACAGTCTGCTGTTCTGTAAGGACCGCTATCGGTCCACAATACATAGGGTTGCCGTGCACTACTGCTGACCGCTGCCCTATACTGCAGCAGTCCTTCAGCGGTATAGGGACTGACGCACAGTCTGCTAAACACTAACACACAACCTGCTTGGTCCACAAAAGTTTTTATAAGGACTGGTAACTTGGTATAGGGTGCTACGGTACATAGGCCTGAGTGCAGTACAGTCTGCTGTTCTGTAAGGACCGCTATCGGTCCACAATACATAGGGTTGCCGTGCACTACTGCTGACCGCTGCCCTATACTGCAGCAGTCCTTCATTGGTATAGGGACTGACGTACAGTCTGCTAATCACTAACACACAACCTGCTTGGTCCACAAAAGTTCTTATAAGGACTGGTAACTTGGTATAGGGTGCTACGGTACATAGGCCTGAGTGCGTTACAGTCTGCTGTTCTGTAAGGACCGCTATCGGTCCACAATACATAGGGTTGCCGTGCACTACTGCTGACCGCTGCCCTATACTGCAGCAGTCCTTCATTGGTATAGGGACTGACGTACAGTCTGCTAATCACTAACACACAACCTGCTTGTTCCACAAAAGTTCTTATAAGGACTGGTAACTTGGTATAGGGTGCTACGGTACATAGGCCTGAGTGCGTTACAGTCTGCTGTTCTGTAAGGACCGCTATCGGTCCACAATACATAGGGTTGCCGTGCACTACTGCTGACCGCTGCCCTATACTGCAGCAGTCCTTCATTGGTATAGGGACTGACGTACAGTCTGCTAATCACTAACACACAACCTGCTTGGTCCACAAAAGTTCTTATAAGGACTGGTAACTTGGTATAGGGTGCTACGGTACATAGGCCTGAGTGCGTTACAGTCTGCTGTTCTGTAAGGACCGCTATCGGTCCACAATACATAGGGTTGCCGTGCACTACTGCTGACCGCTGCCCTATACTGCAGCAGTCCTTCAGCGGTATAGGGACTGACGCACAGTCTGCTAAACACTAACACACAACCTGCTTGGTCCACAAAAGTTTTTATAAGGACTGGTAACTTGGTATAGGGTGCTACGGTACATAGGCCTGAGTGCGTTACAGTCTGCTGTTCTGTAAGGACCGCTATCGGTCCACAATACATAGGGTTGCCGTGCACTACTGCTGACCGCTGCCCTATACTGCAGCAGTCCTTCATTGGTATAGGGACTGACGTACAGTCTGCTAATCACTAACACACAACCTGCTTGGTCCACAAAAGTTCTTATAAGGACTGGTAACTTGGTATAGGGTGCTACGGTACATAGGCCTGAGTGCGTTACAGTCTGCTGTTCTGTAAGGACCGCTATCGGTCCACAATACATAGGGTTGCCGTGCACTACTGCTGACCGCTGCCCTATACTGCAGCAGTCCTTCAGCGGTATAGGGACTGACGCACAGTCTGCTAAACACTAACACACAACCTGCTTGGTCCACAAAAGTTTTTATAAGGACTGGTAACTTGGTATAGGGTGCTACGGTACATAGGCCTGAGTGCAGTACAGTCTGCTGTTCTGTAAGGACCGCTATCGGTCCACAATACATAGGGTTGCCGTGCACTACTGCTGACCGCTGCCCTATACTGCAGCAGTCCTTCATTGGTATAGGGACTGACGTACAGTCTGCTAATCACTAACACACAACCTGCTTGGTCCACAAAAGTTCTTATAAGGACTGGTAACTTGGTATAGGGTGCTACGGTACATAGGCCTGAGTGCGTTACAGTCTGCTGTTCTGTAAGGACCGCTATCGGTCCACAATACATAGGGTTGCCGTGCACTACTGCTGACCGCTGCCCTATACTGCAGCAGTCCTTCATTGGTATAGGGACTGACGTACAGTCTGCTAATCACTAACACACAACCTGCTTGTTCCACAAAAGTTCTTATAAGGACTGGTAACTTGGTATAGGGTGCTACGGTACATAGGCTTGAGTGCGGTACAGTCTGCTGTTCTGTAAGGACCGCTATCGGTCCACAATAGATAGGGTTGACGTGCACCACTGCTGACCGCTGCCCTATACTGCAGCAGTCCTTCAGCGGTATAGGGACTGACGTACAGTCTGCTAAACACTAATACACAACCTGCTTGGTCCACAAAAGTTCTTATAAGGACTGGTAACTTGGTATAGGGTGCTACGGTACATAGGCTTGAGTGCGGTACAGTCTGCTGTTCTGTAAGGACCGCTATCGGTCCACAATAGATAGGGTTGACGTGCACCACTGCTGACCGCTGCCCTATACTGCAGCAGTCCTTCAGCGGTATAGGGACTGACGCACAGTCTGCTAAACACTAACACACAACCTGCTTGGTCCACAAAAGTTTTTATAAGGACTGGTAACTTGGTATAGGGTGCTACGGTACATAGGCCTGAGTGCGTTACAGTCTGCTGTTCTGTAAGGACCGCTATCGGTCCACAATACATAGGGTTGCCGTGCACTACTGCTGACCGCTGCCCTATACTGCAGCAGTCCTTCATTGGTATAGGGACTGACGTACAGTCTGCTAATCACTAACACACAACCTGCTTGGTCCACAAAAGTTCTTATAAGGACTGGTAACTTGGTATAGGGTGCTACGGTACATAGGCCTGAGTGCGTTACAGTCTGCTGTTCTGTAAGGACCGCTATCGGTCCACAATACATAGGGTTGCCGTGCACTACTGCTGACCGCTGCCCTATACTGCAGCAGTCCTTCAGCGGTATAGGGACTGACGCACAGTCTGCTAAACACTAACACACAACCTGCTTGGTCCACAAAAGTTTTTATAAGGACTGGTAACTTGGTATAGGGTGCTACGGTACATAGGCCTGAGTGCAGTACAGTCTGCTGTTCTGTAAGGACCGCTATCGGTCCACAATACATAGGGTTGCCGTGCACTACTGCTGACCGCTGCCCTATACTGCAGCAGTCCTTCATTGGTATAGGGACTGACGTACAGTCTGCTAATCACTAACACACAACCTGCTTGTTCCACAAAAGTTCTTATAAGGACTGGTAACTTGGTATAGGGTGCTACGGTACATAGGCTTGAGTGCGGTACAGTCTGCTGTTCTGTAAGGACCGCTATCGGTCCACAATAGATAGGGTTGACGTGCACCACTGCTGACCGCTGCCCTATACTGCAGCAGTCCTTCAGCGGTATAGGGACTGACGTACAGTCTGCTAAACACTAATACACAACCTGCTTGGTCCACAAAAGTTCTTATAAGGACTGGTAACTTGGTATAGGGTGCTACGGTACATAGGCTTGAGTGCGGTACAGTCTGCTGTTCTGTAAGGACCGCTATCGGTCCACAATAGATAGGGTTGACGTGCACCACTGCTGACCGCTCACCTATACTGCAGCAGTCCTTCAGCGGTATAGGGACTGACGTACAGTCTGCTAATCACTAACACACAACCTGCTTGTTCCACAAAAGTTCTTATAAGGACTGGTAACTTGGTATAGGGTGCTACGGTACATAGGCTTGAGTGCGGTACAGTCTGCTGTTCTGTAAGGACCGCTATCGGTCCACAATAGATAGGGTTGACGTGCACCACTGCTGACCGCTGCCCTATACTGCAGCAGTCCTTCAGCGGTATAGGGACTGACGTACAGTCTGCTAAACACTAATACACAACCTGCTTGGTCCACAAAAGTTCTTATAAGGACTGGTAACTTGGTATAGGGTGCTACGGTACATAGGCTTGAGTGCGGTACAGTCTGCTGTTCTGTAAGGACCGCTATCGGTCCACAATAGATAGGGTTGACGTGCACCACTGCTGACCGCTGCCCTATACTGCAGCAGTCCTTCAGCGGTATAGGGACTGACGTACAGTCTGCTAAACACTAATACACAACCTGCTTGGTCCACAAAAGTTCTTATAAGGACTGGTAACTTGGTATAGGGTGCTACGGTACATAGGCTTGAGTGCGGTACAGTCTGCTGTTCTGTAAGGACCGCTATCGGTCCACAATAGATAGGGTTGACGTGCACCACTGCTGACCGCTCACCTATACTGCAGCAGTCCTTCAGCGGTATAGGGACTGACGTACAGTCTGCTAATCACTAACACACAACCTGCTTGTTCCACAAAAGTTCTTATAAGGACTGGTAACTTGGTATAGGGTGCTACGGTACATAGGCTTGAGTGCGGTACAGTCTGCTGTTCTGTAAGGACCGCTATCGGTCCACAATAGATAGGGTTGACGTGCACCACTGCTGACCGCTGCCCTATACTGCAGCAGTCCTTCAGCGGTATAGGGACTGACGTACAGTCTGCTAAACACTAATACACAACCTGCTTGGTCCACAAAAGTTCTTATAAGGACTGGTAACTTGGTATAGGGTGCTACGGTACATAGGCTTGAGTGCGGTACAGTCTGCTGTTCTGTAAGGACCGCTATCGGTCCACAATAGATAGGGTTGACGTGCACCACTGCTGACCGCTGCCCTATACTGCAGCAGTCCTTCAGCGGTATAGGGACTGACGTACAGTCTGCTAAACACTAATACACAACCTGCTTGGTCCACAAAAGTTCTTATAAGGACTGGTAACTTGGTATAGGGTGCTACGGTACATAGGCTTGAGTGCGGTACAGTCTGCTGTTCTGTAAGGACCGCTATCGGTCCACAATAGATAGGGTTGACGTGCACCACTGCTGACCGCTGCCCTATACTGCAGCAGTCCTTCAGCGGTATAGGGACTGACGTACAGTCTGCTAAACACTAATACACAACCTGCTTGGTCCACAAAAGTTCTTATAAGGACTGGTAACTTGGTATAGGGTGCTACGGTACATAGGCTTGAGTGCGGTACAGTCTGCTGTTCTGTAAGGACCGCTATCGGTCCACAATAGATAGGGTTGACGTGCACCACTGCTGACCGCTCACCTATACTGCAGCAGTCCTTCAGCGGTATAGGGACTGACGTACAGTCTGCTAATCACTAACACACAACCTGCTTGTTCCACAAAAGTTCTTATAAGGACTGGTAACTTGGTATAGGGTGCTACGGTACATAGGCTTGAGTGCGGTACAGTCTGCTGTTCTGTAAGGACCGCTATCGGTCCACAATAGATAGGGTTGACGTGCACCACTGCTGACCGCTGCCCTATACTGCAGCAGTCCTTCAGCGGTATAGGGACTGACGTACAGTCTGCTAATCACTAACACACAACCTGCTTGTTCCACAAAAGTTCTTATAAGGACTGGTAACTTGGTATAGGGTGCTACGGTACATAGGCTTGAGTGCGGTACAGTCTGCTGTTCTGTAAGGACCGCTATCGGTCCACAATAGATAGGGTTGACGTGCACCACTGCTGACCGCTGCCCTATACTGCAGCAGTCCTTCAGCGGTATAGGGACTGACGTACAGTCTGCTAAACACTAATACACAACCTGCTTGGTCCACAAAAGTTCTTATAAGGACTGGTAACTTGGTATAGGGTGCTACGGTACATAGGCTTGAGTGCGGTACAGTCTGCTGTTCTGTAAGGACCGCTATCGGTCCACAATAGATAGGGTTGACGTGCACCACTGCTGACCGCTCACCTATACTGCAGCAGTCCTTCAGCGGTATAGGGACTAAGAGTTTTGTCACAGGGTCATTTAAAAAATGACATGCAGAGGAAGAGGCAGGCCCTTCCGCAGGGGTGGTAGGGGTAGGGCAGGAGCAACAGGCTTGAGCCAAAGTGGGAAGTTGCAGAAGGTGCGTTCAATTACTTTAAAGGATGCACCAGACTTGGTTGAGTGGCTCGCTCAGCCTTACTCTTCTGCACCCTCCTCATCCTCTCGATCTGCACCCTCTTCTTCACTCTCTGCTATGTGCACCCCCAAAGACACTACCACCAACAACACGACCACCACCACCACCACCACATACCTTCCGCTTGAGTCACTGGAATTATTTTCCGATCCATATCAAGAGGACATTTCTGATGCGCAGCCACTCTTGGTATTGGATCAGGAAGAGGAGGTAGCAACAAGCGCTACTCAGCAGTCTGACGCCAGTACCCAGATCAGCCCAAGGAGGAGGTTGGTCCCCGGTGTTGCTGCCTACTCTACTTATAGCGGTGGGGAAGGTGACGTTGATGATGACGTGTCTAGTGATGTCACGTGGGTGCCCACAAGAGAGGAAGAGGAGGGGAGTTCAGAGGGAGATATGGACCAGCAGATAGGGAGGAGAAGCAGCAATGACTTACATTGCACAGCAGGGACAAAGCAGACTGCAAATGTATCAGGAGCGAGTCATCGACCATGTACGGTCACATCTGGCGCTCCCAGGACACCGGCACATGGCTCCGCAGTGTGGGCTTTTTTTAACGTGTCCGCTGCTGACAATAGCGTTGCCATCTGCAATCTTTGCAGTCAACGCGTTAGTCGCGGTAAGCCCAATACTCACCTAGGGACGACCGCCTTAAGAAGGCACATGAGCAGCCATCACCGAGCCCAGTGGGAGCAACGGAACACACAAAGCCACACTGCAGGCTCTCACCGTCCAGCCTCGTCTTCTACTTCTCCTTCTCCTCTCTCCTCACAATTGTCCTCCACTCCACCTTCCATCACGCCAAGCTCACATTTTTCTGCAAAAAGGCAGGCTTCCGTGGGCCTAATGTTTGAGCGTAAAAAAATGATGACGCCGGATAACCCTCTTGCCCAACGGTTGGCGGCTGGCTTGTCAGAACTCATAGCCCGCCAACTACTGCCATATAAACTGGTGGACTCGGAGGCCTTTCGCAAATTTGTGGCCATTGGAACACCACAATGGAAGGTCCCAGGAAGGAAGTATTTCTCAGAGAAGGGCATCCCAGAGCTATATGGCCATGTTCAGCGGCAAGTGAATGTATCTCTGGCACACAGTGTCGGTGCCAAGATACATCTGACCACAGACACGTGGTCTAGCAAACACGGGCAGGGAAGGTATATCAGTTTTACTGCCCACTGGGTGAACCTTCTGACGGCCGTCAAGCATGTAACCCGTGGCACCCGTGTAGATTTGGTTTTACCGCCACGGATTGCATGCAGGCCTGACTCTTCTTCTCCTCCTCCTACTCCATCCTCCTCCCTCTCCTCCTCAGCTGCCTCCTCCTTTTCCGCTGCTAGCGTCTCTTCCACTGCACCGCCCAAGCTCCCCAGAACCTATTCCACATGCCAGGTGAGACGTTGCCATGCCGTGCTGCGTCTGTTGTGCCTGGAAGCAAAGAGCCACACTGGCCCGGCACTCCTTTCAGCTTTGCGTTCACAGGCAGATGAGTGGCTAACACCGCTCAATTTGACAGTTGGTAAAGTGGTGTGTGACAACGGTGCCAATCTGCTTAGCGCATTGAAACAGGGCAAAATCACGCACGTGCCGTGCATGGCACACGTCTTAAACTTGGTCGTGCAGCGATTCCTTGTCAAATACCCTGGGGTCCAGGACATCTTGCGGCAGGCAAGGAAAATCTCGGCCCATTTCAGAAGATCTTACACGGCCATGGCTCGCCTTGCTGACATTCAGCGGCGACACCATCTGCCGGTCAGACGTCTTATTTGCGATTGCCCGACGCGATGGAACTCAACCTTCTATATGCTTGATAGGCTGCTCCAGCAGAAACGTGCAGTTAACGTCTACCTGTATGAACTCTGCGAAAGAAACGGTTCTGGGGAGCTGGGTTTTTTTTCACCGCGCCAGTGGCTGCTCATGCGCGACACATGCAGACTTCTGCGGCCATTTGAGGAGATCACCAAACTGGTCAGTCGCAGCCATGGCGCCATCAGTGACATGGTACCTTATGCCTTCTTTCTGGAGCGTGCATTGCGTCGTGTCATTGATCAGGCTGTGGAGGAGCAGGAGCGGGAAGATGAGGAAGTCGCAATGCTGGATGAATTCCCAGGGGGGGCTACTCTATCTGAGACAAGTCAACAACAGGAGTCTGATGAGGAGTCAGAGGAGGATGGTGCCGGGGCGGATGAGCAGGAGCAAGAAGAGCATGCTTTAAACCTTTCTGGGATCCCTGTTGTGCGAGGATGGGGAGAGGAGAATGAAGAGGACGACATTATCCTGGATGATGAGCAGGAGCCAGGCCACCACACCGCTTCCACTTTAGTGCAAATGGGGGCCTTCATGCTCCAGTGTTTTAATAGGGACCCCCGTATAAAAAGCATGAGGGTCAAGGACCAGTACTGGGTGGCAACGTACTTAGACCCCCGGTACAAACACAAAATGGCGGAAATGTTACCGCCGTCGCAGAGGGCTGTCAGAATGCAGCACTTCCAGGCCTTGCTTCGAGAAATGCTGCATTCTGCTTTTGCGTGCGCTGGCAGAGGAGCAATTCCCACTCCCAGAGAAGGATTTGCGGGTACCAATCCAACAGCGCCTGCAAGAAGAGGCCGGTTTGAAGATGTGTTGGTGACTTCGGATATGAGGTCATTCTTTCAGCCGACCCATCGACAGGTGTCATCCGGATCCAGCATCAGGGAACGCCTAGACCGTCAGGTGTCCGACTACATTGGGTTAACGGCCGATGTGGACGCTCTGAGGAGTGATGAACCCCTAGACTACTGGGTGGGCAGGCTTGACCTCTGGCCAGAGCTTGCCCAATTTGCAATCGAACTGTTGGCTTGCCCCTCATCCAGTGTCCTGTCCGAAAGGACGTTCAGCGCAGCAGGGGGGATTGTGACCGATAAGCGTACTCGCCTAGCTCACCACAGTGTTAACTACCTCACATTTCTAAAAATGAATGAGGCATGGATCTCGGAGGAATTCAACACATGTGATCAGTAGACCATGTATATGTCTATAAACAATTTTTGGAATCAAGCACACAGACCTTCTTAATTCATTTGGCTCACTTCCCTGACCCAAAAAAGCACACCGTACTATATGCCCCTACCCTCCTCTTTGAAGAGGTTGAGCGGTGTCATATTTCTACTGGGGCTGCTTATTATGAGGGGTTCCCACCATCCCTGTGCTGTGCTGACTTCCTCCTGGGTGTTCTTATTATGAGGGGCTCCCACCATCCCTGTGCTGTGCTGACTTCCTCCTGGGGGTTCTTATTATGAGGGGATCACACCATCCCTGTGCTGTGCTGACTTCCTCCTGGGGCTGCTTACGGTGCTGCTGTCAGCGCTGTATGTCACGGAGCTGCTGTCAGCGCTGTATGTCACGGAGCTGCTGTCAGTGCTGTATGTCACGGAGCTGCTGTCAGCGCTGTATGTCACGGAGCTGCTGTCAGCGCTGTATGTCACGGAGCTGCTGTCAGCGCTGTATGTCACGGAGCTGCTGTCAGCGCTGTATGTCACGGAGCTGCTGTCAGCGCTGTATGTCACGGAGCTGCTGTCAGCGCTGTATGTCACGGAGCTGCTGTCAGCGCTGTATGTCACGGAGCTGCTGTCAGCGCTGTATGTCACGGTGCTGCTGTCAGCGCTGTATGTCACGGAGCTGCTGTCAGCGCTGTATGTCACGGAGCTGCTGTCAGTGCTGTATGTCACGGAGCTGCTGTCAGCGCTGTATGTCACGGAGCTGCTGTCAGCGCTGTATGTCACGGAGCTGCTGTCAGCGCTGTATGTCACGGTGCTGCTGTCAGCGCTGTATGTCACGGAGCTGCTGTCAGCGCTGTATGTCACGGAGCTGCTGTCAGCGCTGTATGTCACGGAGCTGCTGTCAGCGCTGTATGTCACGGAGCTGCTGTCAGCGCTGTATGTCACGGAGCTGCTGTCAGCGCTGTATGTCACGGTGCTGATGTCAGTGCTCTGTATTACGGTGCTGCTGTCAGTGCTCTGTATCTCCTGCACCCTCTTGTTTGCCTACCCTGGTCCCTGACCTTCCCTCTCCTCCATTGCCTTCATTAGCTCCATAGTCCTGAATTGTCAGAACAATTTCCCAAATAAAAAAAAAATGCTTGTAGTTATCGATCCCAAATTCACCTCATACATGTATTATGCTATTGTCCAGGTGGTGGGACTACGTGCTACCCCCTAATAATTACCCCGTGGCCGCAAATTCGACCTAAAGGTTTGCGAAATTCGCCTCCCATTGAAGTCAATGGAGCCCGCGGCGAACGGTCGTTTTCGCGAACGTTTGTGTCCGTTCGCGTTTCGCGTTCGCGAAACGTCCCGTCGGAAGTTCGTCCATCACTATCCGCAACGTCTGATAAAATTGTATTTGTTACATTCACTAACAGCCAAATTTGAAAGGAAATTCCAATACCTATAATTTAATAGATGTAATAGTAATAGTTATTATTATGAGTTATTATATAAGTTATTATTAGTTGGTTAATTCTGATTTTCTAATTTTATAGGTTTTCGGATTTTTTTTTTTTGGATTTTCAAATTTACGGATTTTAGATTTTCTGACTTTACGAGCTTCCGAATTTTCAAATTGACGAATTTTCAAATATTCAAATTAGCAAATATGCAGAAAAAAATCGTAAAATGGGTTAAGTCGAAAATTGTTAAAAAACGAATTCAGAATGAAACAAATCGCACATGTCTATTTGTTATTGAGGCAGTGCGATCGCGCTTTTTCATATTGATCAGGTTGGGTTTTGACTTCATCAATGATATGAAACGCGTTCTCCACTTCTATGTCCCATTATATTCCCTTCCTACGTATTAATGATATGAAATGTGTTCTCCACTTCTATGTGTCCCATTTACAGTTGGACCCCATAGGGGTAAATAGGGTAGTAATGGTCACACGCTACCTCAACCGAGAATAATGACTACGCTAGCAGGCTTCTATCGGTTATTTGTTATTATTATAACTCTGATTCAGATATTGTATGGATACCAATCCTGTCTTCTATAGAGAGAGAAAAACTATTTTTATGCATTCTATTCTGTAACCTTCATATATACCACATAAAAATCTTTTGAAAGCTAAAAAAAAAAAAACGATGGAATGTAATTGTAGAATGAGTGAATTGGTTTGGAAACCCAATGAATCTGCAAATTGGGAGTTTTTTTTAACTTTATATGCAAGGACGTCCATCAAGTCTGCCTTTTACTTTCCATCAAATAAAAAAAATGATGAAACAGCCGTTCTCCTCCATTGGTCTTATTAACACGGATTATGGGGAGACTTTTATCGATGTGTGTGGTCTTGTAACAGCTCTCTGCTCAGAGCAGAAGGGAGGACTGAGCGATCGGCGGTGCTTGATTGCTCAGTTCTTGGGGTGGAGCTGGTGGGAGACAGCTGCAGCTGGGATTGGTGAGGTTAGTGTGATTTTTTTATTTTTTTCTACTATTCCTAATATAAAGTGGAACCTCGGATTACAAGCATAATCCATTCCAGGAGAATGCTCGTAATCCAAAGTACTCTCATATCAAAGCAAGTTTTCCCATTGAAGTCAATGGAAACGAAAAATCCGTATTGACTTCAATGGGATGCAATAGCGCATGTGACCAGAGGCGGGGGGCGCCCTAGAGCCTCGGAAACGGCCGAAAAGGCCAGAGGACACTATGGCTGACCTCGGCAAACCTTGGAAAAACTTCCTACCCGCGGTCGACAGTGCTGTACTCTGGCCTTTCGTGCATTTCCGAATGTGACGTTCGCCTCTGCTCGGCTCCGGCGCCCCCCCACCACCTCAGGCCAAAAGCGGTTCTGCACACCGCCTTGGACTGATTTGTGCTCATTATGCGAGACAACATTCACAAACCGAGTCACGATTTTTTAAAAATACAGTGCTCATACTGCGAAACGTTCGTTAACCGCGTTACTCGCAATCCGAGGTTCCACTGTACTTATTTTTTAAAGCTTAATGCAGAATTCCAACCACTTTTAGAACCTTTTCTCTAAATGATTATTATACCATATAGATATAGCATTGTAAATATTTAAATAAATATGTCCGCCACCCCATCAAATCATCCTCTGCAGCTATTACCTTTTGTACCACCCCCTCCCTTTAGAATGTAAGCTCTACGAGCCGGGGGCCCTCCTGTACCTTTTGTATTGTACTGTAATTGTGTTGTCCCCCCTATACATAGTAAAGCGCTGAGTAAACTGTTGGCGCTATATAAATCGATAATAATAATAATATCCGGCGGCGCACTGTCTCCTGGGAGTTTTGTGTCACAATCCCCAGGAGTCAATGTGGATGGCAGCCGCTCGTGATCCTGATATTCTGAAACCAGAAGTGACGACAGTTGCCATCACTACAGGGGCGGGCACTTCTGAAGACCCCGCCCGTTGCAATGGCAACGTTCAGAAGTTGATGGTGCTAGGGGCCACACACACACTGCGCATACGCGAGAATGGACGGTGCATGCTGGTCACACGGTAGCACCGTTTCCCGGAAGATAGTGGCTTGTGGGCTTCACATGCCCACAAGCAAAATGGAAAATGCCAGGAGACAATAATAAAAGATATCTTTTCATTGCAAATCGGCAATCGAGCGGCGATAGATCATAAAAACGTGAATTATATATATATATGAGTTCTAATCCAAAGATATTTATCATAAAAAAAAATGTATACAGTTGGAACTCTGCTTTAATAAGGTATAATGACTAGGAAAAGGAAATTCATAACTTACCTGTACAAAAAGATGAGTAGATCCACCCGGAGGTTTGAATTTCGATTAATTTGTACACATAGTATCCCTGTGGACACGCCTTAACCTGGATAGTTGATGTCCAGTAGCAGCAGTCTTCAGACCAACGGCCACAAGAAGTGCGATTTACAATGCCATCTCTGATCACCGGATGTGTTCCATTCATCCACAGTGGGATGTTTGTATTACATCTATATATGGGTACACAGTATTCTGGTATACGAACACCTCCACTACCAACAAACTGATACCACCCATTCATGTAATAATCATAGTAAAGGAATGAGGATTGTGTGTAGTTTGTGCTTCTCCGGGGCTGATTGAGCACAGTGCGGCTTACACAAGGATCAGAGCAGGAATAGGAGCCAAGGGACTTGGTACATTCCATTCCAAAGCCACAGGCGCCTCTCTGGCATTCATCAATTTCACAATGGGACCCGTTCCCGTAGTATCCATCAGGACACACACAGGTATACCGATAAAAAGTATAAATGCACTTTGCTACAGGATGACATTGGTACAGACTAGGATCTTCACACTCATTGAAGGGAACACAGGAACCTTCTGAGTGGATGTAACCTCTTGGACAGAGGCAGATATAAGAGCCAATGGTGTTCTGACAAGTGCCAACAGAGCAGTTGTGTGTTCGGGAGTCGGTGCACTCATCAATGTCGGAACAGTTGAGTCCATTTCCAAAGAAGCCGTCCTTGCAGGAACAATGGAATCCGTCGCATAGAGCATATGGATGACATAGCGAACAGTCTACTGCAGCTGTAGAAAAAAAGTGAAGAAAAAATAAAATCAATAAACGGACTGGAACTAAAAGCATCCATCCTAAAAATTCCAGCTGGGCTGGAAGTTCCATAGTGGAATACACTGCACTTTGCCACGCTTGTTTTATCTTACTAAATGTGAGTGTAAAATTGTTTATCAGTTTTTAATAAAGTGTAAAAACGAACATACAGTATAAAAAGAGTATTTTTAGCTATATATGATTACGCCGTGGGAGAGAACTGATGAAACGCGCGTGATATGAGAGACCCTAGCGCCTAAGGAGAAGCGTGTTAACAAGCTTGTTTGATCTAGAAAGTGCCCACTTCACAATACGTGGGTCAGTTTGTAGACTACCATTGTTACAACTACGATACATCACATTTTTTCCTGTGGCAATTAAGTTATATAATTCTTCTCTGGGAGGGCTGGAGGTAAAGATTTAATTCTGGTTTATGATCAGGACTTTATGTTGTTTTTATGGTATGTTTGTATGTTATTTTTTGGGGGTAATACTAGAGAAAGTGGTGTATTTTTTGCATTTGATAGTTTGATTTTCTGTTATTTTAATCTGTGTTATTTATGTTGTATGATAATTGTATGGATGGTTTTATTTGTAGTGTAGTTTTAATTTGTTTTATTTGGTGCTGATGGCTGTTATTGGTAATTTTGTTGTGTTTTTGTATCTCGTTCTGTTCGTTGTTGTGATCTTTGTGTTGACTTTGTTGAGTGTGGTTGTGTCACAAACATTTCCTAATTTCCCTTTGGGATTAATAAAGTATTCTGTATTCGGATATACTGTAGCTCAAATTTAAGCCTCGTACACGCGATTGGATTTTCAGCAGGGAATTGTGTGATGACAGACTGTTGGCCTAAAATCCATCCATTAGTAGGCTCCATCAGACAATTGTGGTCCATCTTTTGGCCAACAATTGTTGGATGGCAGGCTAGTAAATTTTCGGCAAACAACGGTTTGTTTTTCAGATTTTCCTATCTTGTGTACAAAAGTCTGTCACACAAAAGTCCAAAGTACAAACACGCATGCTCAGAGTCGATGTTCACCAAACACGGCATTAGCAGAAGGTGCCCAAAGGGTGGCGCTCAAGAGCTGAAATTTGACGTAGAACGTCACCACGTTTGTGTTTGTTGGCCGACAATTGTGTACCGTTTGTAAGCAAGACATGTTCCTGGCACACGCCCTTAGGACAAATTCTGACGCTTTATTGGCCAACAATTGGATTGTGTGCGAGGCTTTAGTTGTATGTTAATTGTATGGAAGGTTTTATTTTTAGTGTAGTTTTAATTTGTTTTATTTGGTGCTGATAGCTGTTGTTGGTAATTTTGTTTGGTTTTTGTATCTTGTTCTGCTCATTGCCGTGATCTTTGTGTTGTCTTTTTTGAGTTTGGTTGTGTCACGGAAATTTTCCAATTTCCCATTGGGATCAATAAAGTATTCTGTATGAGGATATACTGTAGCTCAAACTTATTCCGCGTACACGCGGCCAGAATTTCCGATGGAAACAATCCGATGGGAGCTTCTCATTGGATTTTCCGACCGTGTGTATGCCCATCGGTTTTTTCTGTCTGCTTTTCCAACGGACTTTAGATTGAGAGCCTGTTTTTAATTTTTCCGACGGAAAACCTTTCTATCAGATTTTCCATGTGTATGCAATTCCGACCTGAAAAATTCTGACGCATGTTCGGAAACATTAATTTTCCCTTTTATAGTGATGTTGAACTTGTTGTACGTTGCGGTTAGGGGTGAGCTCAGTGTTCGACTCAAACAGCCGCTTGTCTGGCGAATTCAGAACTTTGTGGACCGGCAGCGAGGAGAGCCTTAATTGGCCACAGGCAAGATGCCTGTGACCAATTATAGCTCAGGGGGTTTAGTACACGCCCCACACTATATAAGACCACCAGCGCGGTGGCCTTGTGTAGTGTGTTCCCGCGTGCAGGGAAAGAGCAAGATAGGTAGGGACAGTGTGTTCTTTTCTCAGGCATCTGTAGGAGTTAGTGGGTGTTGTGTGCTTCCAGCACAGTATACACCTGTATCTACCCTTTATTGCTGGTGTTCTCTAATACAGGCATCTGCAGGAGTTAAAGTGGGTGTTGTGTGCCTCCAGCACAGCACAGTGTACACCTGTATCTACCCTTTATTGCTGATGTTCTCTAATACAGGCATCTGCAGGAGTTAAAGTGGGTGTTGTGTGCCTCCAGCACAGCACAGTATACACCTGTATCTACCCTTTATTGCTGATGTTCTCTAATAAAGGCATCTGCAGGAGTTAGTGAGTGTTGTGTGCCTCCAGCACAGTATACACCTGTATCTACCCTTTATTGCTGGTGTTCTCTAATACAGGCATCTGCAGGAGTTAAAGTGGGTGTTGTGTGCCTCCAGCACAGCACAGTGTACACCTGTATCTACCCTTTATTGCTGATGTTCTCTAATAAAGGCATCTGCAGGAGTTAGTGGGTGTTGTGTGCCTCCAGCACAGTATACACCTGTATCTACCCTTTATTGCTGGTGTTCTCTAATACAGGCATCTGCAGGAGTTAGTGGGTGTTGTGTGCCTCCAGCACAGTATACACCTGTATCTACCCTTTATTGCTGGTGTTCTCTAATACAGCCATCTGCAGGAGTTAGTGGGTGTTGTGTGCTTCCAGCACAGTATACACCTGTATCTATCCTTTATTGCTGATGTTCTCTAATACAGGCATCTGCAGGAGTTAAAGTGGGTGTTGTGTGCCTCCAGCACAGCACAGTATACACCTGTATCTACCCTTTATTGCTGATGTTCTCTAATAAAGGCATCTGCAGGAGTTAGTGAGTGTTGTGTGCCTCCAGCACAGTATACACCTGTATCTACCCTTTATTGCTGGTGTTCTCTAATACAGGCATCTGCAGGAGTTAAAGTGGGTGTTGTGTGCCTCCAGCACAGCACAGTGTACACCTGTATCTACCCTTTATTGCTGATGTTCTCTAATAAAGGCATCTGCAGGAGTTAGTGGGTGTTGTGTGCCTCCAGCACAGTATACACCTGTATCTACCCTTTATTGCTGGTGTTCTCTAATACAGGCATCTGCAGGAGTTAGTGGGTGTTGTGTGCCTCCAGCACAGTATACACCTGAAGATACCCCTTATTGCTGGTGTTGTCTGTTGCATATCTTGCATATTAGCCTTTAAATTTAGCACTTTTAATTTCAAACGTTCGAGTCCCATAGACTTTAATAGGGTTCTAAAGTTCGAACAAATTTTTAGTCCGTTTGAAGGTTCTGGTGCGAACCGAACCGGGGGGTGTTCGGCTTATCCCTAGTCACGGTGTTATTGACCGTCGGAATTTGGTGTGACCGTGTGTAGGCAAGACAGTTTGAGCGAAATTCAGATGGGAAAACCATCAGAGCTTTTTCTGACGACAATTCCGATCGTGTGTACATGGCATTAGAGGTGAGTGGCCACCCACATAGTATTTTTAAACACATGGCGGATGTTTTCCTCCCTTGGATATCTTGGTGGTCACATGGGATGAGCTTTAACCGCTTGCCGACCTCTGCACGCCAATATACGTCAGCACAATGGCAGCGGTGGGCAAATGAGCGTACCTGTACATCACCTTTAATTGGCGGGGCTAGCGGGCACCCTCACGTACAACATGACCATGCCTGTGGGTCCCGTTGACTCGATGTCCGCTGGTGTCCTGTGATAGTGTGACGGAGCGGCAGGACGGGAAGATTCCTATGTAAACAAGGCATTTCCACATTTTGCCTAGCAACATGACAGAGATCTACTGTTCCTTGACATGGGGAGCAGTGATTTCTGTTATGTTTTAGTGAGCCCACCCCTCCCCCCACAGTTAGAACCACTCCCTAGGACACACTTAACCCCTTTATTGCCCCCTAGTGTTTAACACCTTTCCTGCCAGTGTCATTTCCACAGTAACCAGTGCCGTTTCATAGCACTGATCGCTGTAAAAAATGACAATGGTCCCAAAAATGTGTCAAAATTCTCTGACTTGTTCCGCCATAATGTCGCAGTCCCAGTAAAAATCACTGATCACCGTCATTACTAGTAAAAAAAATGGCACAAATCCATCCCCTATTTTGCTATAACGTTTGCGCAAACCAATCAATATACGCTTATTGCGATTTTTTTTTTTTTTTAACAAAAATATGTAGAAGAATACATTACAGCCTAAACTGAGGAAAAAAATTGGTTTAAAAAAAAGATTGGATATTTAATAGCAAAAAGTAATAAATATTGTGTTTTTTTTTTCAAACTTTCCACTTTTGTTTATAGCGCAAAAAATTTTGAAAAGAGTGTAGTGCCTTGTAGTTTTAGTATAAATAAAAGATAATTGGTATCCTCATCCTCATTATTTAGTATGGAAAACAAGAAAGGGGCAAAAGCAAACATGGACTACTCCAACCATAAATAACCATGTATCACCCAGTGGAATCGAGGACTGTCTTGATACCCAGACATATGGACAATATATAGAAATTACAAAATAATTTTTTATTTATTTAGAAAAATTATTGTGTTAAAAACAGTTGGTCGCAAGATGGTTGACATTTAACAACTGTTTTTAACAAAATAATTTTTCTAAATAAATAAAAAAATATTTTGTAATTTCTATATATTGTCTATATGTCTGGGTATCAAGACAGTCCTCGATTCCACTGGGTGATACATGGCTATTTATGGTTGGAGTAGTCCATGTTTGTTTTTGCCCCTTTCTTGTTTTCCATAGTGCAAAAAATAAAAACGCAGAGGTGATCAAACACCAAAAGAAAGCGCTATTTGTGGGAAAAAAAAGGATAAGAATTTCATCTGGGTGCAGTGTTGCACGACCGCGCAATTGTCATTCAAAGTGTGACAGCGCTGAAAGCTGAAAAATAGCTTGGGCAGGAAAGTGAGGTGGTTAAAAAAAAAAAAAACCCCGATCAGTGTATATTATTTAGTCTGTGTGAAAATTATAGTCCACAAACTATGGTAATGTATATACAATATATTTGAAAATACTTTTGAATATTGATCAATACTGATGCACTGAGGGACCATCGAACTATCTCATTTCTTGATGCCCTTAAAATGCCAGGACACTACAAATACCCCCCCCCCCCCCCCCATGACCACTTTTTGGGAAGTAGACAGTTGACCAGAGTAAAGTGCAAAACTTCGGCAAATTAACGTTTTTGCAATGCATTATGGGATGTTCACAGACGCATTTCCTGATGAACCTCCTTAAAGCGGGAGTTCGGCAGTTTTTTTTATTTTTTTTTAAGTCAGCGGCTACAAATACTGCAGCTGCTGACTTTTAAAATAAGGACACTTACCCGCCCAGCGAACCCGCGATGGCGGCACCCGAAGCCGATCTCTCGATCGTCTCTCGGGTGCTGCCGCCGCCATCTTGGGTATGGGAATCAGGGAGTGCAGCCTTGCGGCTTCACTTCCCGGTTCCCTACTGCGCATGCGCGAGTCGCGCTGCGCAATAAGGAGGGTCCCCGCTGTCCCTGGGATCTGTGTGTTTCCCAGCGGACAGCGGGGGACCCGCAAGAAGTGGCGTAAATATCCGCAGATTCTGCGGATATCTATGCCGGAAGTGGGTGAAAATACCTGTACTGTACAGGTATCTGCACCCCCCTCCCCCCTGAAAGGTGCCAATTGTGGCTCCGGAGGGGGGAGGGTTCCAATGATCAGAAGTTCCACTTTAGGGTGGACCTCCGCTTTAACCACTTCCGGACCGCCTTCCACCCATTTACTGTGTCAAGGCAGCCCGGCTGCACAAAACAAAGTACCCTTACGTCGTGTGACATTTCCATATATTGCTGTATATACTGTGTGTATATGAACATGACTATGTATTGGTACGATTGTAAACATTAAAATGATCAGATTCACAAGTATGAAACAGAGCTATGTGAAATAAATCTGCTATAAAGGTGTACCACATCACCAGAAGGATAGAAAAATGGAGAAACCCCCTAGAAGTGGGACTTTATAGGTACTACCATATTCACATACGTAGAAAAATATATATAAAAAATGTATTATACAAAAAAAAATACATAGTTACAATATCACAGAAACATAAATAATCAAGGATGCATAACAATACACAAAAAATCATGGAGAGGTGTAATGGAGTAACCCAAACCCAACGACTTTTCAGAGATGAGTCGTATTCTCCTTCATCTGTTTTTTTTTTTAAGGTAACACCATATAACGCCCTTGTACACACGGTCGGAGATTCCGACGGAATGTGTCCTATCGGACCATTTTGTCGGATAATCCAGCTGTGTGTGGTCTCCATCGGACTGTTTCCGTCGGAGTACCAGACGGACCAAGTTTTCCAACTTGCCCGTAAAATTTTCCGACAAAATGCTCCGATCGGACATACTCCGATCATGTGTAGCCTACTCCGACGGACAAAGTGCCACGCATGCTCAGATCAAATTCCTAGACCAAAGCTTTTGGCTACTAGCCTGAACGTAGTCCTGTCGTAACGAAATAATAACGTCATCACGTTATGTACAATCGGAATTTTCCGACAACTTTGTCCGACCGTGTGTATGCAACAGTTTCGGACAAAATCTGTCGGACAAAATCCAACGGATTTGGTTGTCAGAATGTCCAATCGTGTGTACAAGGGCTAATAGATTTAGACAAGGAAATCAGCCAAAAAAATAAAAAATCTTTTCGATATGGTGTTACCTGAAAAAAAAAAAACCCTTGATGAAGGAGAAAATGACTCATCTCTGAAACGTGTTTGGGTTACTCCATTACACCTATCCATGATTTTTTGTGTATTGTTATGCATCCTTGATTATTTATATGTTTCTGTGATATTGTAACTATGTATTTTTTTTGTATAATACATTTTTTATATATATTTTTGCTATGTATGTGAATATGGTAGTACCTATAAAGTCCCACTTCTAGGGGCTTTCCCCATTTTTCTTAGATTCACAAGTATAGTTTATCTAACAATCAATAGAAATCCATCTGTGTGCCCTTGTGGATTCCCTTAAATCCTACATCCAAGCCATACATGGACCCCAAACTCTTTTCCAAGTTGCAATGCCCCCTTTACCATTCAGCTGTCCAGCTGGCCAGAGTCTACACAGCCCACTGAAGATCTGCAACGACTAGGGGCCTGACTTAGTCCCGAGGTTGATGAGTATTCATTTGAGATTTCACCATTTTGGTTGCATTGAATTAAAGTCAGTAGAAAAGGCAAAATGAAAGTGTTTTTAGGGGGAATAATGAGTTTAGATGGTTTTTAGTGTTTGGGAAAAGTTCATTTCACCTTCTCCTAGACCTGTTATTGACCAAAAGGAAATACAAATTTGGTAAAACTTTGCCAAAAACAGCCCAATCAATTGAACCAAAATCACTGCACTTACACCTAGTCAAAAGTTGGGCCCTCGTGCACATCCTGGGAATAGGATCCAAGAGACGGATATAAAGGTGAAGTAGTTGGAGACATCACAAAATGCGGCACTGCATTGGAAGCGTTATTGGTTGACTTAAATATTGTCTCGGTTACATACCTGGAGTTTGGCCGGCTGTGAAGGTCACCACCGATGTGCTGGACAAAATCAGCAAGATTACGAGGGGCTTAGACATGGTGGTTCTTTTTCAGCAGGTTCAGACTCCGCGGTGATGGCTCCTGGAGAGTCTTCCCTTACCAGAGATACAATGGTTTCCTCTCACGCAACCCTTATATATCACTTTTAGAAGGAAGTAAAAATTCAGAAGGCCATTTGATGTTGATTACCGAGTTTACAGAAGCACAGGCCTTTCTTTTTTCTGCTCTATAATCTCTCAGAATTTGAATGTATTTCTTTTCATTTGTGTGTTTATTACTTTTGGTTATCCATTGAAAGTTTAGAGTTTTTTAAGAGTTCGTAGATGTTGATCTATCTTGTAGGTGTCATTTCTAAACAACAGTCTCTGTTTACTGTACATGGCCACAGTGAGAAGAAAGTCTGGGACTTCTATAAAGACTCTGCTGTAAAATTTACCATTTTATTTGCCTATATACTTTTTTTTTTTAACGCGTGAGCAAGAAGGGTTGTTCAGCATTCTCCAACTACCCCATAAAATGAAGGCTAGATGAAGGACTGAACTTTTGAGCAGACAAGCTGAACCTCCGTGTGAATCTCAAAATGAATTATTCAATAGTACGTACCGGTGCTCCTCCTATATTAAATGGTGCACTGTATCCTCCAGCTGTTGGGAGAGGAGACCTCTCCATCGCAGCATAGGCTTAACATTACAATGAGTCTCTCTTGGCTGCTCCGGGCTGTTAAAACTGCAAACATAAGCAGTGCTCTCTTCCCTGCTCCAGCTAAGCTCAGTTAACAGCCAATCCTGGTCTTTCAAACTGTGCACATGGAAATTGGGAAGGTAGAAATATGCGGACAGTTGCTGACGCTGACCAACATGTGTAACCGCTAGGTATGAGCTCGGTGTTCGATTCGAACATTGGCCGTTCATCTGTTCAGCGAATTCAGAACTTTGTGGACCGTTCGCACAAAATTTGTGTGGCACGAACAGCCCACAATGCACTACGCCATCGCAGTGCATTGCTGGCTCATGATTGGCCAAGCATGCACTGTGACCCTGCATGCTTGGCCAATCACAGCGCCGGCAGCGAGGAGAGACATGATTGGCCACAGGCAGGATGCCTGTGGCCAATTATAGCTCAGGGGGTTTAGTACACGCCCCACACTATATAAGGCCGCCAGCGTGGCGGAGTTGTGTAGTGTGTTGGTGTGCAGGGAAAGAGCAAGATAGGCAGGGACAGTGTGTTCTTTTCTCAGCCATCTACAGGAGTTAGTGGGTGTTGTGTGCCTCCAGCACAGTATACACCTGTATCTATCCTTTATTGCTGTTGTTCTCTAATACAGCCATCTGCAGGAGTTAGTGGGTGTTGTGTGCCTCCAGCGCAGTATACACCTGTATCTATCCTTTATTGCTGTTGTTCTCTAATACAGCCATTTTCAGGAGTTAGTTGGTGTTGTGTGCCTCCAGCACAGTATACACCTGTATCTATCCTTTATTGCTGTTGTTCTCTAATACAGCCATCTGCAGGAGTTAGTGGGTGTTGTGGGCCTCCTCCAGCGCAGTATACACCTGTATCTATCCTTTATTGCTGTTGTTCTCTAATACAGCCATCTGCAGGAGTTAGTGGGTGTTGTGTGCCTCCAGCACAGCACAGTATACACCTGTATCTACCCTTTATTGCTGGTGTTCTATAATACAGCCATCTGCAGGAGTTAGTGGGTGTTGTGTGCCTCCAGCACAGCACAGCATACACCTGTATCTACCCTTTATTGCTGGTGTTCTCTAATACAGGCATCTGCAGGAGTTAAAGTCGGTGTTGTGTGCCTCCAGCACAGTATACACCTGAAGAAACCCCTTATTAATGGTGTTGTCTGTTGCATAGCTTGCATATTAGCCTTTAAAATTAGCACTTTTGATTTAGAACATTCGAGTCCCATAGACTTTAATAGGGTTCTAAAGTTCGTATGAATTTTTGGTCCGTTCAAAGGTTCTGGTGCGAACCGAACTGGGGGGGGTGTTCAGCTCATCCCTAATAACCACCTAAAATGGTTTAGTGGACTATCTCGGTACTGATACAATGACACATAAATGTGACAAAAATCAAGATTTTAATACATATAAAACATACAAACTATTCATTATTAAAAATAATACACCACAAGAAACTAACAACTAGCGGGTCCCCCCCGAAAAGTGTCTATTGAAGTGGAGTATAGAAAATTTACTCTACCGGCTTTGCGGTGTAAACCGCTTCTTCAAAATGTAATCAACTGTAGTAAATATAGTCTTCTCAAGGGCATGGAGACCGCTATGTAATATGGCCACTCTCTGAAGGAGCACCGCCTGGTCACCAGGGATTTTAGCCCTCCACAGAGCCCCTGAACACAACACCACAGTGGTTTTGGTCCCTCATGCCACGCAGATGCCAAGATCCACCATGGCTGGGTAAGCTGGCAGACTTCATCTCACGTCCAAAATTGCACCGGCAGAGAGGAGCGGGCACACTTCCAGAGAATGCTGCAGGCCTGCAGCCTATACACGGGGGGTCCCAAGTCCCTTTGAATAAAGGTCTAATGCTGTCAGGAACCTCCACTCCCTCCACCAGGAGTCCTGCCATGTCTAGGCCACGCAGGGACTCCCAGGGTAATGCAGTAAACACATTCTTCTCCTCCATTTTTACAAATGGAGAATGAGCGGTATAATAAACAAGACAATATTGTTAGTAACAGAGCACGGAATGTACCTTGTGGCTAGTGGGGAACCCCAATACTCTGTTCTGGGACCGATTCTGCCAAATGTATTCATTAATCATATACAGGTCGGCATATATATAGTTCAATCTCAGTGTTTGCTGATGATACAAAGCTAATAAGACCTTAATAAAATAGAAGGATGGGCAGCTACACTACAAAGGAGGTTTAATATTCAAAAATGGGGGAGAACCTCTGGGGGAATTGGGCATTGAGTTGGGCATTGAGTTGGACATACTCCCTCCACTGCCGCCTCAGTTCCCGTGGAGGGAGTATGTTCCTGGCCCGCCCAGCATCCACTGCCACGCGCAGCGCTTGCCGTCCGGACTGGTGTGTTTGCCCTGGCCAAACCATCTACATGTATCAAATCCTTATTAATATGGTTGGTACATTATTTTTATATATTTTTTTTATATTTTTTACTTTACTCTATAGGAATTCTGTGATAACATCAGTTCCTGATGAGTGGGGAGACACCCACGAAACGCGTCAAGCTTTTGATTTGATGTCCAAGTTATATTTTATATGGAATCATATTTATTTTGTTATGAATTTATTATTTAATTATATATCAACTATTTTCAGTGGATGCTTACTTACCATGTGGGTACACTTGTCGATGTCAGGCTTGCTGTCATGGGCACCACCATGCCACTTCATTCATTCATTGCAATTACCATTGTCAAGTGTTGTTATGTGGATACTATATATTGTGTTTTTATTGTATTGATGCCTATATATATTATGAATTTGTCCTATTATTATAATTTATGGTTTTCTACTGAACAATCAATAAACATCTAAATATGGTTAAAACTCACCTCCACTATCCAAGTGCTTCATTTAAAGTCCCAAACTCCCCTTCTTATACGTATCAATGGTGATACTATCATCGACAAAAAAATATTCTCAGGTCACTTAAAAAGGGTTCTTTAAACAGATGGTGTCAACAAGGGGTGTCAACATTTTCAAAACAATTTTAATTGGAAATCTTAGCCCCATGTATATAAGTATCACAGGCTCCTCCCATGTACATAAGTATCACAGGCTCCTCCCATGTACATAAGTATCACAGGCTCCTCCCATGTACATAAGTATCACGGTCTCCTAAAATTTACATAAGTATCACAGGCTCCTCCCATGTATATAAGTATCACAGACCCCTCCCATGTACTGTACATAAGTATCACAGGCTCCTCCCATGTACATAAGTATCACGGTCTCCTAAAATGTACATAAGTATCACAGGCTCCTCCCATGTATATAAGTATCACAGACTCCTCCCATGTATATAAGTATCACAGGCTCCTCCCATGTATATAAGTATATTGCGGCAGGTCCGTAGGTGTACGTCAGTCCATGCATGTGATATATACTCAATGTCTGCCGGTGACCCGCAATTGCGTTATACAGAGGCAGAACTGTGATCAATAAGGCGATTCCCCGTTCTGCCAGATGACATGTCAGAGATCTTCTGTTCCCTGTGATCGGGAACAGCGATCTCTGTCATGTCCCAAGCAGCCCATCCCCCATACAGTTAAAACACACCCAGGGAACATACTTAACCACTCTATCTCTCCTTAGTGTTAACCCCTTCTCTGCCAGTGTCATTTATACATTGACCAGTGCATTTTTATAGCACTGATCAATGTAATAATGTCATTAGTCCCCAAAAAGTGTCATTTGGGGTCAGATTTGTTTGCTGCAATGTTGCAGTCCCACTAAAAATCACAGATCGCTGCCATTACTGGTAAAACAATAAGCATAGCATGCATAGATCCATGGCTGCTGTAGCCACCCCATATTCAGGTGTCCGGCCCCTTTTGGAACACTGGGTGCCTGAATTACATCGACGGAGGTGTTTCTTTGAAGCACCTGAATCACAATGGCTGCATATCATGGCCACATAAGCGCCATATTATGGGCACAGAGGCTTCAAATGATGGGTACAGAGGCTGCATATTATTGGTACAGAGGCTGCATATTATTGGTACAGAGGCTGCATATGATGGGCACAGAGGCTGCATATTATGGGCACAAAGGCTGCATATGTTGGGCACAGGGGTTGCATATGATGGGCACAGAAGCTTTATATGATCGGCACAGGCTGCATATTATGGGCACAGAGGCTGCATATGATGGGCACAGAAGCTACATATTATCGGCACAGAGACTATATATGTTGGGCACAGAGGCTGCATATGATGGGCACAGAGGCTTCATATGATGGGCACAGAGGCTTCATATGATGGACACAGGCTGCATATTATGGGCACATAGGCTTCATATGATGGGCACAAGTTACATACTATGGGCACAAAGGCTGCATATGATGGGCACCGATGCTGCAAATGATGGGCACAGTGGCTGCATATGATGGGCACAGGGGTTGCATATGTTGGGCACATGCTGCATATTATGGGCAGAGAGGTTGCATATGATGGGCACAGAGGCTGCATATTATGGGCACAGAGGCTGCATATTATGGGCACAGAGGCTGCATATTATGGGCACAGAGGCTACATATTATGGGCACAAAGGCTGCATATGATGGGCACAGAGACTGCATATATTGGGCACAGAGGCTGCATATGATGGGCAAAGAGGCTTCATATGACGGGCACAGAGGCTTCATATTATGGGCACAGAGGCTTCATATTATGGGCACAGAGGCTTCATTTGATGGGCACAAGCTGCATATTATGGGCTCAGAGGCTGCATATGATGGGCACAGAAGCTCCATATTATGGGCACAGAGACTGCATATGTTGGTCACAGAGGCTTCATATGATGGGCACAGGCTGCATATTATGGTCACAGGCTTCATATTATGGGCACAGGCTGCATATTATGAGCACATAGGCTTCATATGATGGTTCAGGCTGCATATTATGGGTACAGAGGCTGCATATGATGGGCACAGAGGCTGCATTTTATGAAGATGGTGGCTGCATATGATGGGCACAGAGGCTGCATATGTTGGTCACAGGCTGCATATTATGGGCACAGAGGCTGTATATGATGGGCACAGGCTGCATGTTATGGGCAGAGAGGCTGCATATCATGGGCACAGAGGCCACATGTTATGGGCACAAAGGCTGCATATGATGGGCACAGTGGCTGCATATTATGGGCACAAAGGCTGCATATGATGGGCACTGATTCTGCAAATGAAGGGCACAGTGGCTGCATTTTATGAGTACAGTGGCTGCATATGATGGGCACAGAGGCTGCATATGTTTGGCACATAGGCTGCATATTATCGACACAGAGGCTTCATATGATGGGCACAGGCTGCATATTATGGGCACAGGCTGCATATTATGGGCACAGAAGCTGCATATGATTGACACAGAGACTGCTTACGATGGTCACATATGCATATAATGGGCAGAGAGGCTTCAAATGATGGGCACATATGCTGCATATTATGGGCATAGAGGCTTCATATGATGGGCACAGAGGCTGCATATTATGGGTACAGAAGCTGCATATGATGGGCACAGGCTGCATATTATGGGCACAGAGCCTTCATATGATGGTCACAGGCTGCATAATATGGGTACAGAGGCTGCATATGATGAGCACAGAGGCTGCATATTATGGGCACAGTAGCTGCATATGATGGGCACAGAGGCTGCATAGGTTGGGTACAGGCTGCTTTTTATGGGCACAGAGGCTGCATATGATGGGCACAGGCTGCACATTATGGGCAGAGAGGCTGCATATGATGGGCACAGAGGCTGCATATGATGGACACATAGGCAGCATACGATGGGTAGGGATGAGCCGAACACCCCCCGGTTCGGTTCGCACCAGAACTTTCGAACGGACCCCGCGTTCGTTACGAACGTTAGAACCCCATTGAAGTCTATGGGACTCGAATGTTCGAAATGGAAAGTGCTAATTTTAACTGCTAATATGCAAGATACTGTCCTAAAAAGGGTTTGGGGACCTGGCTCCTGCCTCAGGGGACATGGGTCAATGCAAAAAAAAGTTTTAAAAACGGCAGTTTTGGTGGGAGCACTGATTTTAATGACGATTAAAGTGAAAAAAAAAGTGAAATATTCCTTTAAATATGGTGCCTGGGGGGTGTCTGTAGTATGCCTGTGAAGTGCCACGTGTTTCCCGTGTTTAGAACAGTCCCTGCACAAAATGACATTAAACGGAAATAACGTCATTTAAAACTGCTTGCGGTTTTAATGTTATATCTGGTTCCTGCAATATGGTTGAAAATCATTCAGAAAAATGGCATGGGTAGCCCTCCCTGCCCATTACCAGCCTATTTGGGTCTTGTGCGCATATTAAGGGGAACCCCGTACCCATATTAAAAAAAGGAAATGCGTATGGCCCCCAGGCCCTATATACTCAGAACAGCAGTATACAGGCGGTGCAAACAAGACAGGGACTGTGTAGGTTTGTTGTGTTAAGTTGAATCTGTTTGTAATTTTGAACTGGTACATTTTTAAAGTGTAGCTCCAGTCAAAAAAACTATTTTTAAGCTTTTTGGAAAACATAGGGAAGGGTTATCACCCCTGTAGAATTTGTTTTGTCGTCCATCTTTTTTCATCTCACTTGCTGCTGTCTGATGTTTGTAAGTTGGATGTTTGAAAGTAGGGGCCTGCCCTATATGCTCTGCAGAAATGGCGGAACAAGGTGTTGGTTTTGCCACAACATTGTAAGCCCTGAAAGTGACTCTTGGTGGGCGCTGGAGCGCCCTGCTGTGAACGATTATATCAAGAATTGTAATTACATGCCATTGTTGAACAGTGGTAGAAAAATTGACCTTTGGTGGTTGTGGTGCTGGTGCCACAACACTATAAGTCCTCACAGTTACTCTGGGTGGGCACAGGAAGGGGCCCTCCTGTGAAATATTATATCAAGAATTGTAATTACATGTCCCTGTTAAACAGGGGCAGAAAAATTGGGCTGCTGGCATCACCCAGAACCAAAAAACTCCTGCAGATGCCTTTTTTATAGAACAGCAGAGATAAAGGGGTATATACAGATGTATACTGTGCTGTGCTGGAGGCACACACAACTTCCAATAACTCCTGCAGATGGCAATTGGGCTCAAATAGAGAACAGCTATGTAGGTGGATATAGCGGTATGTACTGGGTACAGAGCACGCAGACAGCACGCACTATCTCCTAACACTACTGACTGCAAGCTCTATTATTAAAGATGGACCACTAGCTATATAGGTGAGGTGTATATCACGGTGTATACTGCAGTCAGGGCACAGACAACAACCACTACACAAGAGCAAGATAGGAAATCAGCCAAAAACTATTGGTGTGTAACTGTGTTGAAGGTACACAGAACACCCACTGCTTCAGATGCCAACACACTACACGAGGCCGCCTCAAAGGCGGCCTTATATAGTGTGGGGCGTGCACTACACAGCCTGAGCTATGATTGGCCACAGGCATCCTGCCTGTGGCCAATCATGGCTCTCCTCGCTGCTAGCGCTGCGATTGGCCAAGCATGCGGGGTCACAGTGCATGCTTGGCCAATCATGAGCCAGCAATGCACTGCGTCATCGCAGTGCATTGTGGGCCGTGCGCGCCACACGAATTTTGACGCGAACGGACCAAGAGTTCGGATTTCGCCGAACGGACGAACAGCCAATGTTCGACTCGAACACGAAGCTCATCCCTAACGATGGGCACAGAGGCTGCATATGATGGGCACAGAGGCTGCATATGATGGACACATAGGCAGCATACGATGGGCACAGAGGCTGCATATTATGGGCACAGAGGCTTCATATGATGGGCAAAGGCTGCATATTATGGGCACAGAGGCTTCATTTGATGGGCACAGGCTGTATATTATGGGTACAGAGGCTGCATATGATGGGCACAGGCTGCATATTATGGGTACAGAGGTTGCATATGATGGGCACAGTGGCTGATTTTTTTTTCAGAATTTTTCAGTTTGTTTGCCCCCCAAAAAATTTTGAACACCAGGCGCCACTGTGTCTCAGCCAATCAGGAGGGAGAGTCCCAGGCAGTTGAGACTCTCCTGCAACATCACTGGATCTAGAAGGGGCTAAGGTAAGTATTAGGGGGTGAGGGGGGTGCGGCACACAGAAGGATTTTTATCCTAATGCATAGAATGCACCTTCTGCCTTTACAACTCCTTTAAATCATCACAATATATAGTATAGACTTAGGATCAATCTGTAGAGTATTTTTCATCATGAAAATATATACCAATTAACTATAAATTAATTTATCAGTGGATAGCAATTAAATAATTAATTTGTTAATTAGATATTCTTTTTAGATTGTAAGCTCTAATGAGTCGGGCCCTCTGATTCCTCCTGTATTGAATTGTATTGTATTTTAACTAATTTTGACAAATGCATTAATTCGGAAACATCTAGTTAATGAAAACCTTACAAATTTAACAAATTCATTTGAAAATTAATAAAATAGTAAATTCGAAAATTTGGAAATTCAGAAATTCGAAAATCTGAAAATTCGAAAATCTGAAATAATAACGAACTATTAAATTATAGGTATTGGATTTTCCTTTCAAATTGTCTGTTAGTGAACGCAACAAATACAAATTTATCCGAAGTTACGAATTATCCGAAATAATGAATGCTATATCTAAACACATGAAATGTGACAAATTAATAATAATGAATAACAATAAATGAATAATAAAAACGTGTATTATTATTATTATTATTATTATTATTATTATTTCTTTTTATTAATAAGTTCTGTTCCATTTGCTTAGATGTGAAATTTGTTATTTTGGATAATTCGTAACTTCGGATAAATTTGTATTTGTTAAGTTCACTAACAGCCAAGTTTTAAAGGAAATTCCAATACCTATAATTTAATAGTTAGTTATTATTAGTTAGTTAGTTATTATTTAGAATTTTTGGATTTTCGTCCTTATTTTTGGATTTTTTCAAATGTACAATTTTTCAAATTTACTAATTTAGGAATCTACAAATCTACGAATTTTCAAATTTACAAATAATAATAAAAAACTTTTTATTATTATTTATTATTTGTGCTGTACCATTTGTTTAGCTGCGGCAGCCGTTATTTCGGATAATTTGTAACTTCAGATAAATTTGTATTTGTTACGTTCACTAACACCCAAATTTGAAAGGAAAGGAAATTTCAATACCTGTAATTTAATAGTTAGTTATTATTAGTTAGTTAGTTATTATTTCGAATTTTCTGGTTTCTTCGTTATTTCGAATTATCGGATTTTCGAATTGACAAAATTAAAATTTTTCAAATTTACAAATTTACGAATTTTCTAATTTTTTAATTTATGAATTTACAATTTTTTTAATTTAACCACGTCCGGACCACCCACTGTAGTTATATGTCGGCTGTTTGAAGAAGAACGTCACTTCCGCCCATACCTCTTAAAGGTATATATTTTTTTAAATGTCAGATTTTCTTTTTTTTTTTTTTGCATTTTAGCCCAAATATGAGATCTGAGGACTTTTTGACCCCCCCAGATCTCATATTTAAGAGGACCTGTCATGCTTTTTTCTATTACAAGGGATGTTTACATTCCTTGTAATAGGAATAAAAGTGATCCATTTTATTTATTTTTTTAAAACAGTGTAAAAATAAATAAAATCAATTAAAATAAATAAGAAAAAAAAAAATTTTTTAAAAACACCCCGTCACGACGAGCTTGCGCACAGAAGCGAGCGCATACGTGAGCAGCGCCCGCATATGAAAACAGTGGTCAAACTACACATGTGAGGTATCACCGCGATCGGTAGAGTGAGAGCAATAATTCTAGCCCTAGACCTTCTCTGTAACGCAAAAAATGCAACCTGTAGAATTTTTTAAATGTTGCTTATGGAGATTTTTGAGGCTAAAAGTTTGATGCCATTCCATGAGCGGGCGCAATTTTGAAGCGTGACATGTTGGGTATCAATTTACTCGGCATACCATTATCTTTCACAGTATAAAAAAAATTGGGCTAATTTTACTGTTGTCTTATTTTTTTATTCAAAAAAGTGAATTTTTTCCAAAAAAAGTGCGCTTGTAAGACCGCTGCGCAAATACGGTGTGAAAAAAAGTATTTCAATGACCGCCATTTTATTCTCTAGGGTGTTAGAAAAAAAAACAAAAGAAAATGTTTGGGGGTTCTAAGTAATTTTTTAGCAAAAAAAACTGTTTTAAACATGGAAACACCAAATCTGAAAAAGAGGCCTGGTCCTTAAGTGGTTAATTAATAAATATAATTATTACTAGTGTCATACAACATTAGAATTCTACTATAGCTAGTAGGCAGAACATTCCACCGGAAATGTACGATTGCGGCCGTCGTACAGTTTAGCTGCTCCATCGAATCTTCTCAGAACATTCGACAGACACCATAAGCCTTCAATGACAGATTCCACCTTAATTATTTCTGATTTTCGGATGAATCCATTTTTTTAACGAAACAAAATTAATACAAAATTATTTTGGGAGTAACTAAATACATTTATTTTTTGGATGAAAACTAAATTCCCAAACGAAATGTTTCAGTGTGCCCGTGTCTACTAATCATGGAACCTGTGCTGGGTTCTGGGAGCAATATGAAACGCTAAAGATTTAAAAAAATCTATCAGAATAACATTTTATTGTAGTAAAATCTCTCCCTATATAAAGAATCCAGTCTTTCAATGAATATGGGCAGTGGTCCTCCATTCCACCGGGAGTGGTGGAGTGTACCAGATTTCGGAGGAATGAGGAACAAGGAAAGTATCTCTGCTTATTTTGTACCTCCTGGACAGAAGCAGAATTTAAAGCATGCAGTGGTTTAGCTTTATTGCTGTGAATATAAAGGTTTATTTCTGTTCCTGACAAGCACATATAAAAGAGATGCATGCACACATTTATGGGAATGTTTCATGCATTTACTAGCCTATCCTATCCATGTTATTGGTAACCGTTAGCGTGTCAATGAACTAGGCACATGGCAACCAGAGGGAGTTCCTTGTTTGGGGTGGTTGAGCAGACTTGCTTTGGGAAAGTGAAACAAGCCCGTGTTACAATTATCACAGCCTTCAATACTATCTACCCCCCACTAGAGGGGGGCCCAAGCCTAGTTTTCTGGACACACGCAGGCAAATGCATCATCTGCATGTAATATACAGTAGGTGACCGTGTATTTGCTGAAAGAGCTCTGTAGGGTATTTACCAATTTTTGAAAGAATTACCTATTCCATACTGAAATATTCTGTTTGCTATCACACCAATCTACTGAGTGTGATTTCTGATCCACTATTTATCCTTAACTAGTACATTCATTCATTATTCATTTATATCATTCTCTATGAGTATCATATATCTATTCTCATTTTATTGAGCACGTGGCATTTTGTGGTTACACTCATTTTCAGAGGTCCTCAGTTGACGTTGCTTGATGGGTCCACACCCCATACTGTTTTATATTGTCCCGTCTATCCACACAACTTAAGTCACAGCCGACTCTGTAGTGTGTTCACTTATACTATACCAGGGTCCATTCTCCTCTTTTTGACCTCGCTGATACTCAGTATTATCTTTTCTTATAATAACTATTTCTGCACGTCTGTTATCTGGGCACAGACACCTCTGTAGTGTTTTTACTATTTTATTTATTTTTATATTTTATTTACATATTCTGCTATTTTCTATATTTCTATTGTTATTCTCTCTTTTTACTCCCTGCTGTTTATATTACTAGTGCATTATATAGCTGATATTTTACATGTTATCTATTCTCACTCCACGTACTTTTAGACGTATACGTTTTTAGCCATTCTTATAACCATTAAGGACTATTCTAAATTCTTTCATTTATGAGCCAGGAAAGTAGGGCCTAGAACCCCCTCCTGACCAGTGTTTTTTATTAGAATAGCGCGACACCAACCACCCCCCTGTTAAATTCTGTTGGATTCGGTTTGATCCATTCCGGTGTATGCAGCAGTTCCACGGTCCACCCCTCAATGAAAGGCAGAGCAGGAATAACTACTTTCTTAAGGTAGAATGTAAATATGTAACCCATGACCGATATCTGACCTAAGGTTTTTTTTTTTTTTTTTTTTTTTGGGGGGGGGGGGGGGCAGTCACATATTGTAGATAGTAAGTGCCAGTATAAAAAAAAAAATTATTGTAAAATCCACTTTTGCGCTTATAAAGATGTGAAAGGTGCATATAAAATCCATAGATTTGCTGGTTGTGTCTATTTTATTTGCTATTGGGGGCACAAAAATGTTCCATGGTGAGAACCGAGACAAGAAGATGAATAGATTGCTGACCACATATTTAGAATAAACCAGGGACTTTAAATGCCAACAAACACATTCTGGCTCATTCTGGCTTGAATATATACATGGCATTGTCAAAAGTATTGTGACGCCTGCCTTTACACACACACACACAAACTTTAATGGCATCCCAGTCTTAGTCCGGAGGGTTCCATATTGAGTTGGCCCTTTGCAGCTATAACAGCTTCACCTCTTCTAAGAAGGCCGTCTGCAAGGTTTAGGTCTACGGGAATATTTGACCATTCTTCCAGAAGAGCATTTGTGAGGTCAGGCACTGATTTTGGATGAGAAGGTCTGGCTCACAGTCTCCACTCTAATTCATCCCAAAGGTGTTCTATCGGGTTGGGGGTCAAGACTTAGGTGCAGGTCGGTCAAGTTCCTCTTAGGTTTTTTCCTGGCCATTCCCCAGTTACTCCCGAAATTTGTTTTTATTTATTTTGTTTTTCGTTTTAAAAATTGCATTCGTCCGAAAATCCACATGAATTACGGTCGAATCTGTCTTGGAAGGCTTATGGTGTCTGTCGAATGTATAAAGAAGATTCGACGGAGCTAGTATATAGCATACTTTAGAACCCTATTAAAGTCTATGGGACTCCAACGTTCAAAATGTTAACTGCTAATTGTAAAGACTAATTTGCAAGTTACTGTCCTAAAAAGTGTTTGGGGACCCGGGTCCTGCCCCAGGGGACATGTATCAATGCAAAAAAAAGTTTTAAAAACTGACGTTTTTTCGGGAGCAGAGATTTTAATAATGATTAAAGTGAAACAATAAAAGTGTAATATTCCTTTAAATTTCGTACCTGGGGGGTGTCTATAGTATGCCTGTGAAGGGGCGCATGTTTCTGGTGCTTAGAACTGTCCCTGCACAAAGTGTCATTTCTGCAGGAAAAAAAGTCTTTTAAAATCACTCGCAGCTATTATGAATTGTCGGCTCCGTAATACAGAGAACAGTCATTGAAAGTCATTGATAAAAAAATAAATAAATAAATAAATAAAAAAGCGTTGGGGTCCCCCAAATTCAATTACCTGGCCCTTCAGGTCCGGTATGGATATTAAGGGGAACCCTGCTTCAAATTTAAGAAAAAATTTGACGTGGGGTTCCCCCTAAATATCCATAACCAGACCCTTCAGGTCTGATATGGATATTAAGGGGAACTCCGCGTCAAATTTAAAAAAAATTGATGTGGGGGTCCCCCTAAAAATCCATACCAGACCCTTTATCCGAGCATGCAACCTGGCAGGCCGCAGGAAAAGAGGGGGGGACGAGAGAGTGGCCCCCCCTCCCTCCTGAACCGTACCAGGCCACATGCCCTCAACATTGGGAGGATGCTTTGGGGGTCTGTGACCCCTCAAAGCACCTTGTCCCCATATTGATGAGGACAAGGGCCTCATCCTCACAACCCTGCCGGTGGTTGTGAGGGTCTGCGGGCGGGGGGCTTATCAGAATCTGGAAGCCCCCTTTAACAAGGGAACCCCCAGATCCCGGCCCCCCCCTGTTTGAAATGGTAAGGGGGTACAAAAGTACCCCTACCATTTCACAAAGAAAGTGTAAAAAATAGTTAAATAAGACAAACACACTTTTGAAAAATTCCTTTATTAAAAATAAAAAAATAAAAAAAAGATTCCAGCGGTGCTAATCCACTCTTGCTATCCAGCGACGGACGGTCATCTCTCCAGCGATGACTCATCTCATCCAGCGCAGGTGGAGACACTGCAAGGATTCCGGCGGCCTGACGTTTCTTATATACGGAGGGCGGGGCCACCCGTCACCTGACCCCGCCCCCCTCTGACGCAAGGGGAAACCAGGAGTTTCCCGTGACGTATGGGTGACCCCGCCCCCCTCTGATGTAACGGAAACCTGCCTGTGTTACATCAGAGGGGTGCGGGGTCACCCATACGTCACAGGGAACCCCGGGTTTCCCCTTGCATCAGAGGGGGGCGGGATCAGGTGACAGGTGGCCCCACCCTCCGTATATAAGAAACGTCAGGCCGCCGGAATCCCTGCAGTGTCTCCTCCATGGAGACAGAAGAAGGATGGATTCGCTGAGCTGGATGAGATGAGCCATCGCTGGAGAGATGACCGTCCGTCGCTGGACAGCAAGAGTGAATTAGCACCGCTGGAATCTTTTTTTTTTTTTTTTTAATAAAGGAATTTTTCAAAAGTGTGTTTGTCTTATTTAACTATTTTTTTATACTTTCTTTGTGAAATGGTAGGGGTACTTTTGTACCCCCTTACCATTTCAAACAGGGGGGGGGGGGGCGGGATCTGGGGGTCCCCTTGTTAAAGGGGGCTTCCAGATTCTGATAAGCCCCCACGCCCGCAGACCTCAACAACCACCGGCCACGGTTGTGGGGATGAGGCCCTTGTCCTCATCAACATGGGGACAAGGTGCTTTGAGGGGTCACAGACCCCCAAAGCATCCTCCCAATGTTGAGGGTATGTGGCCTGGTACGGTTCAGGAGGGTGGGGGGGCCGCTCTCTCGTCCCCCCCTCTTTTCCTGCAGCCTGCCAGGTTGCGTGCTCGGATAAAGGGTCTGGTATGGATTTTTAGGGGGACCCCCACGTCAATTTTTTTTTTAAATTTGACGCGGGGTTCCCATTAATATCCATACCAGACCTGAAGGGTCTGGTTATGGATATTTAGGGGGAACTCCACGTCAATTTTTTTCTTAAATTTGAGGCAGGGTTCCCCTTAATATCCATACCAGACCTGAAGGGCCTGGTAATTGAATTTGGGGGACCCCCACGCTTTTTTTTTTAAATTTTTTTTTTATTTTTTTTTTATCAATGACTTTCAATGAGTGTTCTCTGTATTACGGAGCCGACAATTCATAATAGCTGCGAGTGATTTTAAAGGACTTTTTTTCCTGCATAAATGACACTTTGTGCAGGGACAGTTCTATGCACCAGAAACATGCGCCCCTTCACAGGCATACTATAGACAACCCCCCCCCCCCCCTACGAAATTTAAAGGAATATTACACTTTTATTGTTTCACTTTAATCATTATTAAAATAACTGCTCCCGAAAAAACGGTAGTTTTTGAAACTTTTTTTTGCATTGATACATGTCCCCTGGGGCAGGACCCGGGTCCCCAAACACTTTTTAGGACAGTAACTTGCAAATTAGCCTTTAAAATTAGCACTTTAGATTTTGAACGTTGGAGTCCCATAGACTTTAATAGGGTTCTAAAGTATGCTATATACTAGCTCCGTCGAATCTTCTTTATACATTCGACAGACACCATAAACCTTCCAAGACAGATTCGACCGTAATTCACGTGGATTTTTGGACGAATGCAATTTTTGAATGAAAAACAAAATAAATAAAAAGTGTTCGGATGAAAACAAAATTCCGAAACGAAATATTTTACTCTGCACATGTCTACAATAGATTTACATTGTGGGACATTTTTATATTACCGTATATACTCGAGTATAAGCCGAGATTTTCAGCCTCTTTTTTGAGGCTGAAAGTGCCCCCCTCGGCTTATACTCGAGTCATCGCCGTCTGACTGCCCGATCAGCGTGTCGAGCAGACAGACGGCGGACATTCTAAAATTCAAAAGCCGCGCCTCCGCCTCCGCCTCCGCCTGTGATAGGCGGAACACTCAATTTCCCAGCAGTCAGTGTTCCGCCTATCACGGACATCCGCTCATCCTCGTACTACGGACGAGGATGAGAGGATGTCCGTGATAGGCGAAACACAGGCTGCTGGGAAATTGAATGTTCCGCCTATCACAGGCGGAGGCGGAGGCGGAGGCGCGGCTTTTGAATTTTAGAATGGCCGCCGAGAAGAGCGGCGATCCTGGAAGGACGGAGGCTCGGCTCGGCACGGAGGAGGCACGGGACGACGGAGGCTCGGGACGACGGCTCGGGACGGAGGAGGCTCGGGACGACGGCGGCTCGGGACGGAGGCTCGGGACACAGGTAGGCTGGACACACAAGGCTGCACGGACACACACACAAGGCTGCACGGACACACACACAGGGATGGATGGATGGACACACACACACAGGGATGGATGGATAGATGGACACACACACAGGGATGGATGGACGGACACACACACAGGGATGGATGGACGGACACACACACAGGGATGGATGGACGGACACACACACAGGGATGGATGGATGGACGGACACACACACAGGGATGGATGGACGGACACACACACAGGGATGGATGGACACACAGGGATGGACAGCCATGTCTCACCCTTGGCTTATACACGAGTCAATACGTTTTCCAGTTTTTTGGGGGTAAATTGGGGGCCTCGGCTTATATTCGGGTCGGCCTATACTCGAGTATATACGGTACGTTTTCATTAAAGTATATAAACTGTAACTGTCTTTATTAATTGACTAATTTTAGCTAGTAGGGGTACTAAGTACCTGGGTGGCCCATTATTGACCTCTACAACAACCAGGCCAGGGCTCTAAAGACTTCATCAGAAAGAGAGAGTGATGAGGGCGATATGGTGGATGTCGATGGTCGCTCCTAGGGGTGGTTGCGGGTGGGGGGGTGTCACTTCGGGCATCATTTAATGGAGGAGAAGCAACTCTGGAAGATTTAGAAGAAAGAAGGCACCTCTAAGTGCAGTATTAACATATTTAATATAGTGCACAAGGGGTTAAAAACACTTAAAGGATTGTGGAAGCAATCAGGCATGTAATGTAGAGTCCTAATGTGAGTTCTTCGTCCTTCCTCTTAGTGGAAGAGAACTAGCCATTACACCACTTTGCCCACTATAGCGCCCAAGAGATTCAGGAAAAACTCCCCCGCATCTGATGTCCAACCCCCCATAGATAAATAACTACCTGTGGTCTTTTTTTTTTAGGACTCAGCCTCCTCCCCACCAGACAGCCCAAAAGAAAACTCAATGAAGAGGGTGCAAAGAGAGAAAAGGCAAACCGAAACCCAAACCCCTACACCAGACCGCCCCGCCTACGGTAAAATCTTCAACCTATCATCATGTCACATGAAACCACCCTACTCACACGGGGACTTACATTCGCTCACACCATATCCAACACTTTTCAGTTGTTCAAAGACTTGAACAAATTTATCTGGAATCTAACAGTGAAGCAATTTTACAACTAGGGATGAGCTTCGTGTTCGAGTCGAACGTACGTTCAACCCGAACATTGGCTGTTCGAACGTTTTGGCCGTTCACGTCAAAATTCGTGTGGCCCACAATGCACTGCGTTGGCGCAGTGCATTGCTGGCTCATGATTGGCCAAGCATGCACTGTGACCCCGCATGCTTGGCCAATCGCAGCGCCAGCAGCGAGGAGAGCCATGATTGGCCACAGGCATCCTGCCTGTGGCCAATCATAGCTCAGGCTGTGTAGTGCACGCCCCACACTATATAAGGCCGCCTTTGAGGCGGCCTCGTGTAGTGTGTTGGCATCTGAAGCAGTGGGTGTTCTGTGTACCTTCAACACAGTACACACCAATCGTTTTTGGCTGATTTCCTATCTTGCTGCTGTGTAGTGGTTGTTGTCTGTGCCCTGACTGCAGTATACACCACTATATTCACCTCACCTATATAGCTAGTGATCTAGCTTTAACCACTTAACAACTGCCCATTGCCGATTAACGGCTTCAGGGCGGTTGTTTAACTTTGAGAGGCCGTTAATTAACGGCCTCCCAGAATTCTGCTCTCATGCGCCCCCTGGGGCGCGCACTCGAGAGCATCCGTGACCGCCGGGTCCACAGGACCCGGCGCATCACGGATCACGGTAAACGGCCGCTCGTCGCGGCCGTTTACCACGTGAACGCTCCGTCAAATGACGGAGTGATCACTTGTAAACAAACCGGCGTCATGTTATGACGCCGGTTCCTCCCTCCCCTCTCTGTACCTTTGAGAGGCCGTTAATTAACGGCCTCCCAGAATTCTGCTCTCATGCGCCCCCTGGGGCGCGCACTCGAGAGCATCCGTGACCGCCGGGTCCACAGGACCCGGCGCATCACGGATCACGGTAAACGGCCGCTCGTCGCGGCCGTTTACCACGTGAACGCTCCGTCAAATGACGGAGTGATCACTTGTAAACAAACCGGCGTCATGTTATGACGCCGGTTCCTCCCTCCCCTCTCTGTACCGATCGGTACAGCGGAGGGGAAAGAGATCGGTGTCAGCAGCGATGTGGGCCCACATCGCTGCTCACCGAATTTAACCCCTCAATTCCCTGCCAATACTCTGCAATACCAGTGCATACTCTGCAGTACCCTGCCATTACTCTGCAGTACCCTGCCATTACTCTGCAGTACCCCGCCATTACTCTGCAGTACCCCGCCATTACTCTGCAGTACCCCGCCATTACTCTGCAGTGCAGTACCCTGCCATTACTCTGCAGTACCCCCCATTACTCTGCAGTACCCTGCCTTTACTCTGCAGTACCCCCCATTACTCTGCAGTAACCCCCATTACTCTGCAGTACCCTGCCATTACTCTGCAGTACTCCCCAAATACTCTGCAGTACCCGCCATTACTCTGCAGTACCCCGCCATTACTCTGCAGTGCAGTACCCTGCCATTACTCTGCAGTACCCCGCCATTACTCTGCAGTACCCTGCTATTACTCTGCAGTACCCTGCCTTTACTCTGCAGTACCCCCCATTACTCTGCAGTACCCCCCATTACTCTGCAGTACCCCCCATTACTCTGCAGTACCCTGCCATTACTCTGCAGTACCCCCCAATACTCTGCAGTACCCGCCATTACTCTGCAGTACCCCGCCATTACTCTGCAGTGCAGTACCCTGCCATTACTCTGCAGTACCCTGCCTTTACTCTGCAGTACCCTGCCATTACTCTGTAGTACTCCCCAATACTCTGCAGTACCCTGCTATTACTCTGTAGTACCCCGCCAATACCCCGCCAATACTCTGCAATACCCTGCCATAAATTGCCATACCCAGCCATACTCGGAGATACCCAGCCATACTCAGTGATACCCTGAAATACCCAGCCATAGACGCCCCCCACCCCTCACCGCCCTCCGGTGCTTCTACCAACTCGCCAGTACGATCAAAGCCAGAATCTTTTTTTTATTTTTTATTTCAGGCTTCCCAGCCTAGAGGTGAGATGTGGGGTCATATTGACCCCCAGATTTCACTGTAAAGAGGACCTGTCACCCCATATTCCTATTACAAGGGATGTTTACATTCCTTGTAATAGGAATAAAAGTGATCAAAAATATATTTTTGGGGAAAAAAATGTCAAACTAAAATAAATAAAGTAAAATGAACAATAAAAAAAAATAAAAATGTTTTAAAGCGCCCATGTCCCCATGTGCTCGCATGCAGAAGCGAACGCATGCGTAAGCCCCGCCCACATATGAAAACGGTGTTCAAACCACACATATGAGGTATCGCCGAGAACGTTAGAGCGAGAGCAATAATTCTAGTCCTAGACCTCCTCTGCAACTCAAAACATGTAACCAGTAAAAAAAAATTTAAAGCGTCGCCTATTGGGATTTTTTAAGTAGCGACGTTTGGCGCCATTCCACGGGCATGTGCAATTTTGAAGAGTGACATGTTTGATATCTATTTACTCGGCATAACTTCATCTTTCACTTTATGCAAACATTGGGCTAACTTTACTGTTTTTTTTGTTTGTTTTTTAAGCACAAAACTGTTTTTTCCCCCCAAAAAACACGTTTGAAAAATTGCTGCGCAAATACCGTGTGAGATAAAAATTTGCAACGACCACCATTGTATTCTCCAGGGTCTTTGCTAAAAAAAAAAAATATAATGTTTTGGGGTTCTCTGTAATTTTCTAGCAAATAAATGATGATTTTTACATGTAGGAGAGAAATGTCAGAATTGTCCTGGGTGCTCCAGAACGTCCCTGCATGCTGGGCCTCTGTATGTGGCCACGCTGTGTAAAAGTCTCACACATGTGGTATCGCCCTACTCGGGAGTAATAGCAGAATGTGTTTTGGGGTGTAATTTGTGGTATGCATATGCTGTGTGTGTGAAATAACCTGATAATATGACAATTTTGTGGAAAAAAAAAAAGGAAATAGGCCGTCAGTACTTCAGTTGTGATTAATTTTCAGATATTGGCACCATAGCTTGTGGACTCTCTAACTTTCACAAAGACCAAATAATATCCACCAATTTGTACTTATTTTTACCAAAGATATGTAGTAGTATGAATTTTGGCCAAAATTTATGAAGAAAAAATTACTAATCTGCTAAATTTTATAACAGAAACAAAGAAAAATTCATTTTTTCGCAGAATTTTCGGTCTTTTTTCTTTTATAGCACAAAAAATAAAAAACTGAGAGGTGATTAAATACCACCAAAAGAAAGCTCTATTTGTGTGAAAAAAAGGACAAACATTTCCTATAGGTCCAGTGTTGCATGACTGAGTAATTGTCATTCAAAGTGTGAGGGCACCGAAAGCTGAAAATTGGTCTGGTTATTAAGGGTGTTTAAGTGCCCAGTGGTCAAGTGGTTAATAATAGAGCTTGCAGTCAGTAGTGTTAGGAGATAGTGCGTGCTGTCTGCGTGCTCTGTACCCAGTACATACCACTATAATATAGGGCAGGCCCCTACTTTCAAACATCCAACTTACAAACATCTCCTACTTGCAAACGCAAGGAGACAGCAGCAAGTGAGATGAAAAAAGATGGATGACAAAACAAATTATACAGGGGTGATAACCCTTCCCTATGTTTTCCAAAAAGCTTAAAAATAGTTTTTTTGACTGGAGCTACACTTTAAAAATGTACCGGTTGAAAATTACAAACTGATTCAACTTAACACAACAAACCTACACAGTCCCTGTCTTGTTTGCACCGCCTGTATACTGCTGTTCTGAGTATATAAGGCCTGGGGGTCATAAGCATTTCCTTTTTTTAATATGGGTACGGGGTTCCCCTTAATATCCGTACAAGACCCAAATAGGCTGGTAATGGGCAGGGAGGGCTACCCATGCCATTTTTCTCAATGATTTTCAACCATATTGCAGGAACCAGATATAACATTAAAACCGCAAGCAGTTTTAAATGGTGTTATTTCCGTTAAATGTCATTTTGTGCAGGGACTGTTCTAAACACGGGAAACACGTGGCACTTCACAGGCATACTACAGACACCCCCCAGGCACCATATTTAAAGGAATATTTCACTTTTTTTTCACTTTAATCGTCATTAAAATCAGTGCTCCCGCCAAAACGGCCGTTTTTAAAACTTTTTTTTGCAGTGACCTATGTCCCCTGAGGCAGGAGTCAGGTCCCCAAACCCTTTTTAGGACAGTATCTTGCATATTAGCCGTTAAAATTAGCACTTTCCATTTCGAACGTTCAAGTCCCATAGACTTCAATGGGGTTCTAACGTTCGTAACGAACGCGGGGGTCGTTCGCAAGTTCTGGTGCGAACCGAACCGGGGGGTGTTCGGCTCATCCCTATTTACAACATACATGCTGCCAAGAATGGACCCTAATCCTCCCGAGCCGACACTACCTACTCCCCTCCTGCCAACAACCTCATCACAGGTGAAAATAATTACTAGAACTAGAAATACTAAAGGAACTGTACCAGGAAGGGACTAGACCCACTTTGAACCCTGAGGACCCCAAACTGGACCTGTACACCCAACATCTCATTAGGTCTCCCAAAGTTAAACACACTGCCTTCCTCCCCCTGTCCAACTTCTATCCAAGATAATCCAAAGGATCATGCCTAGATCCCATATATACTCCAGTATAATTTGCAAACAATAATTAAGAAACAAAATAATTGATACGTTTAAAAAAAAAAAATCAGGACTTTGTATTCTTAAATAACAAAAATAACATTGAAATGGGTTCCATCGGCCTCATCCGGTGACATCCGGTCCTGGGTGGTGACTACAACGATTGTATGAGGATGATCAGAGCCGGGATAAGGAGATTCCAGAATATGTGAGCGCCTGGGGAAAAAAATACATAATTAATATTATTTCCATTTTCTGAGACAACCTGGGGCAGAGTCTAGTCTACATTGGCTCCCATGCCGGATGAATCTCCATGAAATCGAGTGTGAATACGTAAAACGCATAAAGTGGTTCCTTTAATTGGTGGACAGGAAAACGTAATAAGGTATCAGATATACGTCCTTGCATAAATTAATAAAATTAAAATAAATAATGATAATATTGAGAAAGCCGTAGGACGTGTTTAGCACATGGTGGTCCTGTCTTCAGGTTGCAAAATTTTGGAAATAGCTACAATATATAATCTCCTCTATGAGTTCTTAGATAGTAAAAATAAATAATAAACCTTTCTAAATAAACATGGCTGCAAAAATATCAATATCATGATCCTGGAAGACATCGAGCATTTCCATATCTGCTGCCAAGATCTAAATTTCAATGCTCGTGGATCGGGAAAAGTTGTAAATGATTGTAGATGATACACATGAAACATTTGACAAGGTATGGAATCCTTGGATTTCCTTTGTTAATTCATAATTGAGTTCTAAATTGATCTCTCTTCAACCCATCCCAATGGATTTTCAGCTTTCTTTCAATCCTAGCCATAGAAACTCTTATCATTGGGGCGTCCCAACTTCCTTTCTTTTCTCTTTGGTTTCAGCCTTGACATTGTTCTTCTACACTTAAAAAAATACATTTTGGGATTATGTTTACAAAAACATTTGTAGAGCTATTCATCCTGTCAAACTGCAGCCTTATTCAGCGATCGCATCATAATAACAGAAGCAACGTTTCAGAGCCTTGGAGGACAATTCATCAGGCATGTGACCAACATCAAACATCATATGTCTAATAAAGGGGTCCTGCGAGGCTCTTAAATGTTTCTTCTGTTATAATGTGATAGCTGAATAAAGCTTTGGACCAACTCTGGAGATCCGTATTGTGCTGGTGATATACGTTCGCTTTGGGTATCTTTGGATTCCAGTCGGTGGTCACTGCCCACCCACTTACATTCACAGCCATATCGAAGGGACGTGTGCCTTGGGAATAGTGTGTTTGAATTCCTGAGCAGAAGGCTGTCACCTTTAGCAGCAATGGTAATACAGATGCTATATGAGGAACTTTCCAATTCATCAGGAGATTTGGGTCAATGGGCTGACAAACACCCCACTGAGATTACCTTTTCACTAAAAAGCCAAATTCTACATCAGCCCAAATCTCATTCTTATCAAACACCTCACTAGGGACCCATCGCTAATGCTAAGTCATAAAAACTGATAATACCTCCAGGTTTTCTGCACTAAAATTTCATGAGTTCATATACCAGAATTTTTATTTTGATGGTGACAACTCAGCAGCACAACTGTGACTCCATAACAGGATGTGTCTGAACATGGACCTTCATAGTAGGATCACCGGGGATTCCAAGCATTTAGCTTAACCACATCCCACCCGGCCAATGTACATAAATGGCCGCATAGGAGCTTACCCATTTGGACTGTCTGTCTCTGTCCACAGTGCACATCACAGTGCACATCCCCACCTGTCACAGTGTCCCATCAACATCTGGCACACCAAGAACTATCTGTCCCTGTCCACAGTGCACATCGCCATCTGTCACAGTGTCCCATCAACATCTGGCACACCAAGAACTATCTGTCCATGTCCACAGTGCACATCAATATCTGTTACACCAAGCACCACCTGTCCCTTTCCACAGTGCACATCAACATCTGTCCCACCAAGCATCATCTGTCCCTGTCCACAGTGCACATCAACATCTGTCCCACCAAGTATCATCTGTCCCTTTCCACAGTGCACATCACCATCTGTCCCACCAAGCATCATCTGTCCCTTTCCACAGTGCACATCAACATCTGTCCCACCAAGCATCATCTGTCCCTTTCCACAGTGCACATCAACATCTGTCCCACCAAGTATCATCTGTCCCTTTCCACAGTGCACATCAACATCTGTACCACCAAGTATCATCTGTCCCTTTCCACAGTGCACATCAACATCTGTACCACCAAGTATCATCTGTCCCTTTCCACAGTGCACATCAACATCTGTCCCACCAAGCATCATCTGTCCCTTTCCACAGTGCACATCACCATCTGTCCCACCAAGCATCATCTGTCCCTTTCCACAGTGCACATCAACATCTGTCCCACCAAGCATCATCTGTCCCTTTCCACAGTGCACATCAACATCTGTCCCACCAAGCATCATCTGTCCCTTTCCACAGTGCACATCAACATCTGTCCCACCAAGCATCATCTGTCCCTTTCCACAGTGCACATCAACATCTGTCCCACCAAGCATCATCTGTCCCTTTCCACAGTGCACATGAATATCTGTCCCACCAAGCATCATCTGTCCCTTTCCACAGTGCACATGAATATCTGTCCCACCAAGCACCATCTGTCCCTGTCCACAGTGCACATGAATATCTGTCCCACCAAGCATCATCTGTCCCTTTCCACAGTGCACATCAACATCTGTCCCACCAAGCATCATCTGTCCCTTTCCACAGTGCACATGAATATCTGTCCCTTTCCACAGTGCACATCAACATCTGTCCCTTTCCACAGTGTCCCATCAACATCTGTCCCACCAAGCACCATCTGTCCCTGTCCATGCTTCACATCAACATCTGTCCCACCAAGCATCATCTGCCCCTTTCCACCATGCACATCAACATCTGCCATAGTGTCCCATTGACATCTGTCCCACCAAGCACCATCTGTCCCATGTCCACATCAACATCTGTCCCACCAAGCACCATCTGTTCTGTCCACAGTGCACATCAATATCTGTCCCACCAAGCACCATCTGTCCCATGTCCACATCAACATCTGCCACAGTGTCCCATCAACATCTGTCAACATCTGTCACAGTATACCAGTGCACAAAAACATTTTGTCAGTGTAAAAGAAAATAAAGAAACAGTGTAAAATAAAAAATAAAAAATACAAAATTAATTATTTACAAAATTGTATAACGTGCAGCACAGTGGTGTAGTGCGTAGCACTCTCGCCTAGCAGTAACAAGGGTCACTGGTTCAAATCCCAACCACGACACCACCTGCCTGGAGTTTGCATGTTCTTCCTGTGCCTGCGTGGGTTTCCTCCCACACTCCAAAGACATGCAGTCTCTCCAATATTGGCCCTAGTATATGAATGGGGACCCTGGATTGTGGGCTCCTTGAGGGTAGGAACCAATGAGAGTGTGCAATGTATAGGGACAATTGTAGGCACTCACTCTGGATGGACTGGTGTCTTTATTCAACCGTAATAACTATGTATAACAGAAACTAAGAAAAATATGTTTTTCTCAAAACTTTTTTTTTTTTTTTTTAATTTATAGCACAAAAAATTAAAAATCCAGTGGTGAGTAAATACCACCAAAATAAATCTCTGTTTGTGTGAAAAATATGATAAACATGTCATATGGATACAGCTGAAAGCTGAAAAATTGGTCTGGGCAAGAAGTGGGTGAAGGTGCCGATATTGAGGTAGTTAAATAACAAAGTGTTTGCCAGCTTCTCTCACCCCTATTTATAATAACAATTTAAAGAAAATATAAAAACTTACCAGTGATGGTGGAAGAACCGGATTCTGTAGAGAATAAAAACAGATGACATGTCAGTGGTATATAGAATGTATAGTATACAGTACAATATATTACCATATATTAAGATACACCATATTACCATTTATTACAGTACACCATTGATTAGTCCAATTGTTCATGACACTATACCGTATGACATGTGTAAGGCGTGATTTATGACCAGATCCCATGTTGGACCCCAAAGCATTTCTCATATCTTGCAGAGATCTAGGGTGGTCCATAAACACAATGCTTTAGTATAAAATGATGACATGTGCCTGTGGTTCAGGGCTAAGAGCCAGGGGCGTAACTATAGGGGGTGCAGCAGTCGTGACTGCAACTGGGCCCTGTGATCCAGGGGGCCCATGCAGCCCCCTCTACATATGGCCGGCAGCAGCATAGGCAGCTAGGGGTACCAGTGCACCATGCACACAGATGGCTGGAGGTGGAGGGTGACTAGCAGAGCTCCATGATCGACTATCGCACTGGCTGCTCTTTAGTTATTCATTCCCCGCATGACCTGTGTCCTCGGCCGGCTCCTCAGAGTACCCCTCTCCTGCTCCAAGCATTGCCGCTCAGTCCGATGTCTGTTCTCCCCAGCCAGAGTCCCGCCCCCCCTGAGTCTGGCCCACATTGCACTGCATACTTCTCCCGGGTAAACAAACTTTAAGCACACAGATGCAGTGCAGCCCTATGAGAGCTCTCCGGAGGACACTGCAGGCTTGTCTGCCAGCCCCCCTCCTCCCCCGTCATACACAGATGATGAAAGGTGTTTCTGGGAGATATGCTGATCGCCCGTCCAGCACACTGGATGGAGCCCAGGTCAACATGGATGAGTGTGCGGCCTACAGCTTGGTCATGGTGAGTGCGAGGACCCCATCCCCCACACACCATTACCTACCTCTCCATCTCCCCCTGGGGACAGGTGCCCCTTCTCACGTGGGGACAGGGACACCCATCTCCTCTGGAGACAGGGACCCCTTCTCACCTGGGGACAGGGACCCCTTCTCACCTGGGGGCAGTAACTTCATCTGCCCTGGAGAAAGAGACCTCATCTCTTCTGGGGACGGGGACCCCATCCTGCCTAGGGACAGTCCCCAAATGAGGCACCTAAAAATAAAAAATAAAACAAATATAAAAAAACTACTGATATCAGTGGTGGAAGGGCTCACAAAGGTCATACCTGTGACCACGCCCTGGAGTTCCACCGCCGGACTCGGAGGGAAGGGCCCTGACTGGGGTTCAGGGGGGCCCCTCATAGTTTCTTGCATCAGGGCCCTGAAGGTTCTAGTTACACCACTGCTAAGAGCTGTTTCTTCCTGACTCTTACATCTTATTGGCTCCTATCTGTGAAGGGCAACTTCATCAACCAACCGTCAGGAGCAGGGAAAGGTTTGCCCAAGTCTTCAGCTCCAGGGTCTTGTAGACACCGGCCTATTATAGCAACCAGGGTTTGGGGGTTTTATGAGGTCTCTGCAAGGTAAGTGAGTCTTCATACAGGTATAGAACACACGTTCCTCTAGAACAAGGATCTCCAAAACTACGGCCCTCCAGCTGTTGCGGAACTACACGTCCCATGAGGCATTGTAAAACTCTGACATTTACAGACATGACTGGGCATGATGGGAATTGTAGGTCCTGAACAACTGGAGGGCCGTAGTTTGGAGACCCCCTGCTCTGGAATACTCCCTTTAGGAAACTTCTCTAGATGTGTATTGAGGGACAAAGACAGGACACAAGTGTAGGGAATGTTGGATGCTTTACTCATCACCATATATAATGTACAACAAGAGCAACCAATCAATGATCTGATCATCACATTATATTGTACAAGTATAAAATAATCCACAGGACTTCCACCATTGTGATCTGATAGAAGAATAAAACACTTACCAGGAGTGGTGGGAATTGGATCTGGAAAATAGAATAAATAACATGAAATGAATACATATTCTCAGACACATTGACATCCCAGATAGGAAGGATAATTTGCCTCAAATGTGTGGCAGTGTTGAATTGTAAGTCTGGTAATGTGCTGCACATTTCACTGGTAAGTTGTACACTTGCAGAGCACTTGAAGGACAAGTTCTAGTTGACACTTTTGTGTGGTAAGTCTCTAGCAAGATCAACGTTGCAGTGGTGAGTCTACAGCAAGAGCTCTGAAAGTCTACAGCTTGAGAATTCAGGCACAGTGACCCCCTGTGGTGGGATGACTATTGCACAACACAACTGAACCAGAACTTGCGGCAGACTTGCAGAATGTTTGCAAAGAAAGTTAATCTGGAGTCATGCAATATGGCCCTGTGGTGTTGGCACGTGCAGTATGATTGGTCTTTGACTCGGAGACGGGGAGGAGGAGGCCGGTGTGATGGAGGAGAGTTGCCGATGAGTTTCTTCTGCTGGGAGGACCGATATAATCTAGTGGCTATGTGATCCCTGTTAAATCTCATAAAAGCGTATTTGACATTTCTGAGAAGTGGTCCATCCCTGATGGGAAGGGTCAGTGTGTGGAATACTGTCGGTGGAGCACCTGTCATGGCACTTGGATTCTGGAAATTTCACCCTTCAACTCCTTTATTTTGACGACCTTCACTTGAGTCATCTATATGAACTTTCTCTTGAAGCACTGCACTTGTGTGTATATATATATATAAATCTGTAACCATGTATTGCCAGTGAATTGTGTCAGCTGCTTTTCTATTGTTATTTTTACGTACAGTCATCATAAGCGTGGGTTATTGATAATAACTTTAGATATTAACTCTTAAAAGTTTTTTACTACTATTTGAGTGGCCAATTGCTTTTTTAAACAAGTCTAACGTATTGCACTTAAATATAGATGGTTCAAATCTCAACCGGTTCAGCAAGGACTGCCTGAGATTCGAACCGTCTATGTGCAGGCTGATCAATCAACTTGAGTACAACCAGCCCCTAGCTATGTGTTCTCCAGGCAGCAACGTCTCCCTGTGCCCCCCCTCCCCCTCCACTGGAAGAACACAATAGCTCCGTGGGAGGAATTGGGGGAATTGGCAATATCTGGATATGGTTGGGCCACATCTGGAGTACTCTGTCCAGTTCTGGTCACCAGTCCTCAGAAGGGATGTGCTGGAACTAGAGAGAGTCCAAAGAAGGGCAACAAAACTAATAAGGGGACCGGACACCCTAAATTACTAGAAACGACTGCAAGCTCTAAATGTATTCTCGTTGGAGAAGCGAAACACTTGAGAGGAGATATGATAGTGATCTACAATTATCTCAATGGGGATCCCAGCACAGGAAAAAATGATTCTCAGCAGGTGGAAGAGGACACGGGACCACACAATGAGACTGGAAGGTGGTGGCTGTGGGGAGTATGGATATTTTGACTGGTGAGGCGCAATGGGCCTAGGTACAGGGGGGTGCACTATGATGTAAGGCAGGGGGGTGCACTATGATGTAAAGCAGGGGGGTGCACTATGATGTAAGGCAGGGGGGTGCACTGTGATGTAAGGCGGGTGTTCACTATGATGTAAGGCAGGGGGGTTCACTATGATGTATTGCAGGGGGGCGCACTGTGATATAAGGCAGGGGGTGCACTGTGATATAAGGCAGGGGAGGTGCACTATGATGTAAGCGGAGGGTGCACTATGATATAAGGCAGGGGCATGCACTATGATATAAGGCAGGGGGGTGCACTATGATGTAAGGCAGGGGCATGCACTATGATGTAAGGCAGGGGGTGCACTGTGATGTAAGGCAGGGGGGTGCACTATAATGTAAGGCAGGGGGGTTCACTATGATGTAAGGCGGGGGTGCACTATGATGTAAGGCAGGGAGGTTCACTATGATGTAAGGCGGAGGTGCCCTATGATGTAAGGCAGGGGGTTCACTATGATGTAAAGCAGGGGTGTGCACTATGATGTAAGGCGGGGGTTCACTATGATGTAAGGCGGGGGTGCACTATGATGTAAGGCAGGGTGGGGGACATTTTACTTCTGATGGTGAGGGGCACTTAACATCTAATGTAAGGAGGGGTGGAGTACCCCGGACATCTAATCTTACTGATACAACCGGCCCTTTGAGGGCAACCATGATGATGATGACGGCCTACAATGAAATTGAGTTTAACACCTCTGATCTAACCCCCTTCCTTTCCACCTCCTGATTCCCAAAGCCCAATGATGACTTAAGCCTTAACCTTTCTAACCCCCAAAGACAAAACTTTCATCTGAACTATTGGGCTGATATTATATCTGTTTTTTTTTTCAAGGTAGTTCAATGCTGTCTCATATTTCTGACTCAGTTATGGTTCAGTAGGTTCAGTCTTTGGACGTTTGTCTGGTGTGACTAAATGGTTAGTGCTTCTACCAATGGCGGTTTAAATCCCAACCACGGCACTAACGGTCTAGAGTTATTCTCCCTGTGCCTGTGTGGGTTTCCGCACTCCAGAGACACGCTGGTAGGAAAATCGGCCCTAGTATGTGTATGTATGCGAGCTTGGGACCTGAGATTGCTTGTAGACATGGGCAATTGGTTTTGTTCCAAATTGAAATTTGGACAAATTTTATTTTTTCGGAAATTCAGATGTATTCGAAATTTCCAAAATTACAATATTACAGAATTTCAACAAATCCAAAATCACAAAAATAAAAAAAAGGCCAGAATTTGAATCAGTTCAGAAAGTTTTCAAATCAATTTCAATAGTTTGACAAATTAATTTTGAATAGTTTTAAAATTTGAATAGTTTTCAAATTCAAATAGTTTTCAAATTTGAATAGTTTTCAAATTCAAATAGTTTTCAATTTCAAATATTTTTCAAATTGAAAATCATTTTCCAATTTCCGAAGAGAATAAAATAGAATAGAAAATAAAGAAACAGGATAAAAAAAAATAAATAGAAAAGAATAAAACAGGAAATAAAAGAATAGAAATTAATAGAATAAAAAAAAACAATTGAATAAAATAAAAAGATAATAACCATCTCCTGAAATTCTACTTTCAAATAGAATAAATTCAAATTTAAAATGCACAAGTCTAGAAAAGAATAAAAAAAGAATAGAATAGAAAAAAAATAGAATAGACTATAATAGAATAGAAAAGAATATCATTATAAAAACAATAGAATCAAATTGAATGAATATAACTATTTCCCACAATTCATATAGAATCAATTAAAATTTAAATAGAATAGAAAATAATAGATTAGAATAGGAAGATGGTTATATTCTTTCTGTTCTATTCTGTTGTTTTTTTTTTTTCTTCACTGTTCAGTTATTTTCTATTTTATTCAAATCTATTTGTTTCTATTCTATTTAAATTCAAAATTCTATTCTATTCTTCTGTTATTTGAATGATATTTATACTATTATTTTATTTTATCCTATCCTATTTGTTTCTATTCCATTCTGTTCTTTTTTTTTTTACTATTCTATTTTGTTCTGTTTTACTCTATTATATTCTATCCCTTTATTTTCTGTTATTTTTTTTTATTTTATTCTATTTTTTTATTTTTTATTTTTATATTCCTTTCCTTTATTTCATATTCTATTTTATCCTCTTTGGAAATTGCTAAGTTATGCGAAATTTGAAAACTTTTCGAAATCGGAAACTATTTGAAGATGATTCGAAAAAACTATTCAAATAGATTCAAATTTGAATTCTGAAAAAAATCTAATTTGATTTGAATGTGAATAATCAAAACAAATTCCGAAAGCGAATTAAACAGGTTAAATGAATTTAACTAAATTAATTTATGTAAATAACGAATCGAAACAAATTTTTTTGCACGTCTAACTGCTTGAGAGCCGGGACTGATGTCAATGTATAATATATACATAAAGTTCTGCATAAATTCTCAGTGCTTTATAAATACCTGGAACAATAAAGGATTGTATAATAATAAATAAATAATAATAAATTAAGTATCCAATCACAAGTTTACCTGATCTCCTAATTGGTCCAATTGTCAGAGCAACATTAAAACTGTACGGGATTCCAGGTTCATTGCAGGCGCACTAGAAAGAGACAAGGCCATTAAGAAAACAGGGAGGAAGGGCACGGGTTCAATCGGTATAAGATCTTCTCTATGAAGTCATCACATTATTCACAGAGCTAATCTGACGAGCTGACTAAACGGAGCTCAGGTCCCACCTTATCACTTTCCTCCATGAAGAAAATCAATGTTACAGTTTGGGGTTGAGGAACTCAAACGTCCTCTACAGAGCCCTCAACCCTACTGAACACTAGACATGGGCACACTGAAATATTTCATTTTGGAATTTAATTTTCATCTGAAAAATAAATTTATTTAGCTACTCCCGAAATTTGTTTTTATTTATTTTGTTTCGTTAAAAAAATGCATTTGTCCCGAAAATTAAGGTGGAATCTGTCACTGAAGGCTTATGGTGTCTGTCGAATGTTCTAAGAAGATTCGACGGAGCAGCTAAACTGTACGACGGCCGCATTTGTACATTTCCGGTTGAATGTTCCGCCTACAAGCTATAGTAGAATTCTAATGTTGTATGACACTAGTAATAATTATATTTATTCATTATTATTACTAGTCAACCAACATTAGAATTCTTCTATAGCCTATGGGCGGAGCATTTCACCATAAATGTCCGCTCGCGGCGACTGCTTCGCCGAATCTTCATGTCAAATCTTTTCTCTCTATGTAGAATAATCTTGGACTAATAGAGTTAGGTTAGGCACATTCAACCTTTTTTGCTATTGTCTCTATAATGTTGAATCTTTTCTCTCTATGTCGAAACTTTTCTCTCTATGTCGATTCTTTTCTCTCTATGTCAAATCTTTTCTCTGTATGTCGATTCTTTTCTCTCTATGTCGAATCTTTTCTCTCTATGTTGAATCTTTTCTCTCTATGTCGAATCTTTTCTCTCCATTTCAATTCTTTTCTCTCTATGTCGAATCTTTTCTCTCTGTGTCGAATCTTTTCTCTCTGTGTCAAATCTTTTCTCTCTGTGTCAAATCTTTTCTCTCTGTGTCAAATCTTTTCTCTCTGTGTTGAATCTTGTCTCTCTGTGTCGAGACTTTTCTCTCTTTGTCAAATTATTTCTCTCTATGTAGAATAATCTTGGACTAATAGAGTTAGGTTAGGCACATTCAACCTTTTTAGCCATTGTCTCTATAATGTTGAATCTTTTCTCTCTATGTCGAATCTTTTCTGTCTATGTTGAATCTTTTCTCTCTATGTCGAATCTTTTCTGTCTATGTTGAATCTTTTCTCTCTATGCCGATTCTTTTCTGTCTATGTCAAATCTTTTCTCTCTATGTCGAATCTTTTCTCTCCATTTCAATTCTTTTCTCTCTATGTCAAATCTTTTCTCTCCATTTCAATTCTTTTCTCTCTATGTCGAATCTTTTCTCTCCATTTCAATTCTTTTCTCTCTATGTAGAATAATCTTGGACTAATAGAGTTAGGTTAGGCACATTCGACCCCAGGTTCTATGGACACAGATCGCTATTGTCAGTGTCATGTCGAATCTCCTAGCTATATCCAACTGTTGTCGCAACGAAAACGGAAATAAAGCATTTGTTTATGTCGGATCTTTCGATTTTCAGATTCTGCACGTTCGTTATGGTTTGTTAAAACGATAAGGAAAATACCCAAAATTCGGACGAAAATGCATTTGGACGAAAGTGAATGCACATGTCTACTGAACACCTTTGGGATCAATTGGAATGCCAATTGATGAGCCAGTTTTTCTCCTTCAACATCAGTACCTGACTTCACAAATGGGAACAAATTCCCATAGACACTCTCCGATGATGGGGTTTAGGTGTCTCCAGTGAAGGGTCCTGTTAATACTCCATCATCCAAAGATATTGTAGAAAATTGTTCTTCCAACCTTATGATGGCAGCTTGATGAAGACCCTTTTCTGTTCCAGCATAACTGTCAGACCCTGTGTATAAAGCCAGCTCCATAAAGGCATGGTTTGACCAGTTTGGTGTGGAGGAACTCAAGTGTCCTTTACAGAGCCCTGACCTCAACCCCATTGAACACCTATGGGATTAATTGGAATGCCGATGGTGAGCCAGGTTTTCTCCTCCAACATCAGTACCTGACCTCACAACCTGGAACAAACTCCCATAGACACCCCCAGATGATGGGGTTTAGGTGTCTCCAGTGAAGGGTCCTGTTAATGCTCCATCATCCAAAGATATTGTAGAAAATTGTTCTTCCAGCCTTATGATGACAGCTTGATGAAGTTGTTCCAGCATAACTGTCAGACCCTGTGTATAAAGCCAGCTCCATAAAGGCATGGTTTTACCAGTTTGGTGTTGAGGAACTCAGTTGTTCCGTACAGAGCCCTGACCTCAACCCCACTGAACACGTTTGGAATGAATTGGGACACTGGTTGTGAGCAAAGAGGCGGTCCTTGACATGACGGATGGTGTGTCTGAGGGACCCCCCGTAATAGATTCGGAATAAGTGACAGTAGATCTCCTATTGCAGTTACACTATAAATAGAGGATTTTGATTTGAATCCTAAACCTATTGACACTGCGAGATCTTTTTCATGACTGAAAGCTGGAAAGTACTAATGGACAATGGAGTGATACCTGCTACATATATGTATCATACAATTTATTGCAAGATAATAGATTTTTTGGTTTTTGTTATTTGTTATTTTCATTTTTATGTTAATCATGTCTTCGTTCATGTCTGTTTCTACAATCATCATGTCTAGATAATTTTTTTATAAAATCTACATGTTATGTGTACAATAAATTTAGAATTTGAATCAAATCCTAGTGTCTTTGACAATTTAAAGTCCCAATTCTTTTTCTTGGAGGAGGGCGGGGGATACAAAATACCTTCTACATATATAGGGATGTGGCAAACTCGCTATACTATCTGACATGGTGAAAATCGATATTTATCTGGTTGTGAGCAAGGTCTTCTCATCCAACATCAGTACCTGATCTCATAATGGGCAAAAATGTCCACAGACAAATCCTGTAGGAAGCCTTCCCCGAAGAGTAGAGGATGGTATACATACAGCCACAACAGACACTACAAAGCACCAATATCATATTAAAACACAAATTGTGGTTCCCACGACCAAGAGATCCAACATTATCAGTCCCTATTCCCCAAGACTCGTTTTCCATTTAAGGTCCAACACTAATAAATGGATAATTGGGCTGGGTTGTTTCCAAGACTTCCCATTCCCAGATGGTGTTTCTCACCTATCATCACATTCCCAACCCTACTGAAGACCTTCAATTCAAATGCCGATGGCAAACCAGGTCTTCTCATCCAAAATCAGTAGCAATCAATGGACACAAAATCCCGCAGACACCCTCCAAAATGTATATGATTTTTTTTTTCCCTAAATCTGAACATTTAAGCCTTGTACACATGGTCGGAGAATCCGTCAGAATGCGTCTTATCAGACCGTGTAGTCGGATAATCCGACTGTGTGTGGTATGCATCGGACTGATTCCGTCGGAATATCCATCCGACCCAATTTTCCAACATGTTGGAAATATTTACCGACCAACTGGTTTGATCGGACATACTCCGATCATGTGTAGAGAATTTTGATCGGACCAAGTGCCACGCATGCTCAGATCAAATTCCTACATCAAAGCTATTGGCTACTAGTCTCATCGTAACAAAATTACGTCATCACGTTCTGAATGATCGGATTTTTCGACAACGTAGTCCGACCGTGTGTATGCAACATTTTCGGACAAGATCCGACGGGCAAAATCCGACGGACAAAATCCGACGGATTTGGTTGGCAGAATGTCCGACCGTGTGTACAGGGGCTTAGGCCTTGTACACACGATCGGACTTTCCCACAACAAAACTGTGGATTTTTGATTTGAAGGGCGTTGGCTCCTACTTGTCCTGCATAGACACGGTCACACAAATGTTGGCCAACAATTACGAACGTAGTGATATACAAGACTTACCTGATATCTCCATTACGAACGCTAGTTTTAGAAGGACGAGCGCTTCCGGCTTGTCCTTGATTCCGAGCATGTGTGTTCCGACAGACTCGTGTACACACGATCGGAAAGTCCGACAAACAAAAATTTGTTGGTGGAAAATTTGAGAACCTGCTAGCCAACATTGGTTGGCGTAAAGTCTGACAACAAATGTTCAATGGAGCGTATACACGGTCGGGCTTTCTGCCAACAAGCAACACATCCAACATTTGTTGTCTGAAAATCTGATTGTGTGTACGAGGCATAAGGATTGTGTGATCTCCAGCAAAGCAATACACAAATCATAATTTTTCCAATTGCCTGAACTGTGTGTTTCTCAGAAGATCCACAGGACATAAAAACATTATAAAATAATGTAAAGGCGCACCTATAGTAAGCATTGAGCCTGTTTATACCCCTTGGCTTGAAATGAATCCTTTTATTATTGCATAGAATTCTCTGTGTCCAAGTCGTGAATATTAACCTCTAGAGACCTGCTTTGCCGGGACTACGTCTATTGAGGGGCGCGCGTCTATGAGACTCGCCTGATCACGGATCCGAGCAAGGGGCCGATCCCGACCCCTTACCACGTGATCAGCTGTCAGCCAATGACAGCTGATCATGTGACAAAACAGAGCCGGTAATCGGCTATTTTTCCACCTCGCGCTGACAGCGTGAGGAGAAAAAAAAGCAGGTCACCGGCGGCCGGTCATCAGTCCCAATCACGGCCAGATCAGTCCCGATCACGGCCAGATCATCAGTGCCCACCTGCCCCCTGCCAGTGCCTCCTAAGTAAGGGACAAAGTGAAACATTAGTGCCACCCATTAGTGCCCACAGTGCCACCCATTAGTGCCCACAGTGCTACCTATCAGTGCCATCTATCAGTGCCCACAGTGCCACCTATCAGTGCCCACAATCTGCCGCAAAAACAGTGCTGCACCTCAGTGCCACATATCCGTGCCCATCAATGTCATCTACCAGTGCCCAGCAGTGCCGCCCATCAGTGCCCAGCAGTGCTGCCTATCAGTGCTCAGCAGTGCCACCTATCAGTGCCCATCAATGCCCATCCATGCCACCCATCCGTGCCACCCATCCGTGCCACCCATCTGTGCCATCTTATCTGTGCCCATCTTTGCCCATCAGTGCCGCCTTATCTGTGCACATCAGTACTGCCTTATCTGTGCCCATCGGTGCCACCTTATCTGTGCCTATTAGTGCCACCTTAACTGTGCCTATCAGTGCCCAACAGTGCAGCCCATCAGTGCCCACCAGCGCCGCCTTATCAGCGCATTTCAATGAAGGAGAAAAATTACCTGTTTGCAAAATTTTATAACAAACTATTAAACATGATTTTTATTTATTTTTTTGCATTTTTTTTGTTTGTTTAGCAAAAAATAAAACTCCGAGCTGTAATTAAATACCACCAAAAGAAATCTCTATTTGTGGGAAAAAAATGATAAAAATTTCATTTGGGTACAGTGTTGTATGACCGCGCAATTGTCATTCAAAGTGCATCAGCGCTGAAAGCTGAAAATTGGTCTGGGCAGGAGGGGGGGTTTAAGTGCCCAGTAAGCAAGTGGTTAAATGGTAAAATATTTTATTTTTTTATTTTTTTGTTTTGTATTTTTTTTATTGCTGAGCCAAACTAAAGTTGGTTGTTTTTTTCTGAAACCTCCAGCACTGAACTGGCTACCCAGTCCAATAATGGAGATCACACAAACAACCAACTTGTGATCACCATTTTCATTGGAAGTCCCAATGGAAATACCAACATTGATGAGCTCATTGAATCCCAGATCAGACAAAATAGTCAACTTCTGATATTTTGATCCTGTTGACTATTTAGTTATAGGAATGTTCATTATGTGGGTATTCATAGAGTGTGTTGCCCACCTGCTTACATTGTGTGACAATGTTTGGGAGATTCAATGATTAGCAAACCGGTCATGTTTCTGATTCATTCATAACCAATAATCAATAAACTCTTCATTTAAAGAACTGTCTAACAATTGAAACTCTAATGCCCCATACAGGCGGTCGGAAATTCAGAAAAAGTCAGATCGGATTATGTTGTCGGAAAATCTGATCGTGTGCAGGCTCTATCGGACTTTTTCTGTCGGAAATTTCCGAAGGAAAAAGTTGGAGAGATGGATCTAAAATTTTCCGACAAACAAGATCCGATCTGACTTTTTACAATTGTGTGTAGAGTGTGTATTTCTGACGCACAAAGTGGCACGCATGCTCAGAAAAAATTTGGAGACGAAAGCTATTGGCTACTGGTCTCTATGTAGTCCTGTCGTACTTGATTTACGTCACCTCGTTCCGAAATAATCGGATTTTCCAACAGCTTTGTGTGTCCGTGTGTATGCAAGACAAGTTTCAGCCAAAATCCGTTGGAAAAAAAATCGGATGGATTTTGTGGTCGGAATGTCCGACCGTCTGTATGGGCATAATGTCTCGTACACGCGATCGGACTTTCCAACAACAAAACTGTGGAATTTTGTTCGAAGGGTGTTGGCTCCAACTTGTCTTGCATACACATGGTCACACAAATGTTGGCCAACAATTATGAACATAGTGATGTAGAAGATGTACGTAATATCTCCATTACGAATGCTAGTTTTACAAGCGCTTCCGGCTCATCCTTGATTCTGAGCATGCATGGACTTTTGTCCGACGGACTTGTGTAACACGCCATCGGAAAGTCCTACAACAAACATTTGTTGGCGGAAAATTTGAGAACCTGCTAGCCAACATTTTGTTGCCGGAAAGTCCGAACAACAAATGTTCGAAGGAGCGTACACACAGTCGGACTTTCCGGCAACAAGCTCACATCCAACATTTGTTGTTGGAAAATCCGATCGCGTGTACGCGGCATTACAGATTGAATGCACTTAGGCTGGGTTCACACCATTGCAAATTGGATGCAAGTTCCCCTCATTCAATTCACAATGGCAGGAGATTTTGACCGGATCTCTCACATCTCCGCTGCGGTTCCGGTGTGAATTTGCACAGGAGCCCTGTGCTTCTTTTCGTCTGTTTCAGGTCCAAATTCAACCATAAATTTGGGCTGAAATCAGACCTGAAACAATGTACAGGGACATACCGGATGGGAGCCGAATGTGGCGATAGTGTGAACCCAGCCTCAGACAATAAAAGCCACCACTCTGGAGAAGAGGCCATCATTTTGAGTGTATGTCTCATTGTTGCACTGTTGCAGGTGTAATTGATGCTCTAACCCTCTTTCTACAGCTCGAAATCCTACTTACCTGGCTAACGGGTACAGTACTTCTGTCACACACTCTCATAGCACAATGTACATATGCGCTGTTGTTGTTTCCAACATACTTGAACAGACTCACAGAAAACCGTCCTTTATTGGAAGAACTGCCCTCGTCGATACTTAAAATTGAATATTCCAACTTAGAACAACTAAAGAAAACAAAAGTGAGAAAAAAAAAGATATTTTACTGATTTCATACACATTGTACTAAAATACTTTATTCAGGAAACGAACAATGTAAACAATGGTTCATATGTAAAGGGAAAGGCCAAACAGATCGGGTACTATAGCTTTGGATGGACACAGGTGGGTTGGATGGACACAGGGGGGTTGGATGGACACAGGTGGGTTGGATGGACACAGGTGGGTTGGATGGACACAGGTGGGTTGGATGGACACAGGTGGGTTGGATGGACACAGGTGGGTTGGATGGACACAGGTGGGTTGAACCGTCCAGCAGCTTCTCCTGTCTCTGGACACTGGTAGAGAGATCTCTACACTCAGGTTTCCAATATGTGTCTCCTTTTTCATCTGCTTTGGGGATCCCAGTCTGCTGCCCATGTTTTTATGGGAGTAAACCAAGGTTGGTTTACAGATCCCTCATCTACCGCTACTGGTCATGGAAAAGGAAATTTCGGGTGGCAGTAGATGACAGGGACATGCAGTCAGGGGAGGCAAAAAAAAAAAGGATCAAGCTTTGAGGGTCGTAGCTCGGCGACCCCAAATTTGTGTAGCTGAAGTCCTACCCCACCACTTTGGCTCCTACGACCTATGATTCTGCAGATACGGGACTCCTTGCACAGTCAGAAGCTGCATATAAAGCGTGCAGTATAAATACAAGGCGGCACACTCAGTTTGCAGCAGACTGAGAGGATGAGCTCACAGAACCTCTCCTCACTTCTTGTCAGAGGCACTGAGCTCAATGGACAGCTTGGAGCCTTGGACCAATGGTAAAGTACTATTGGCCCCAGTTGCAGTGGAGGCATGCCTCTCACTGCAGTGTCATAGAAGGGGGCATGTCTAAAAGACAAATACTCCCTCCCAGCCCTCTTATCTAAAAGAAAAAAACATGTTTATGTGTATAAGATTTACCCCCCATCCCATGTTTTTCTCACACAACTAAGAAGGTGAATGAGAATCTTCTGCTGCTGAAAAGGTTCAAGCCAAACCATATATTATTATATTATATGTTATAAGATCATTGTGACAGACCTAGCTGGGACAGAGGCTGTTGGAGGGGACAGAATGCGAGCCTCTTGCCTTGCGATTATGGGCCCTCGCATTTGGGGGAACGGTGCTCTTTGTGAGCTGTATGCCTGGGGACCCCTAAGGTGGTGTTACTTGGATTCAGATCCATGTCCCCCCCAAGACACACAGACTCTGGATATGTATTTGCCATATTAGCAATAGACTGAATCACACTGCTACCACCAATGTAAATGAAGATTGTGAAGGATCCAATCCCCCACACTTTGAGTGCTTCCGTCAGTATAATGCTTCCTAAGCCTCAATATAGATATCAGATATTCCAACCGCTCACAAGCACAAAACAAGACGACACTTGCTTAGCTGCTCAACATGGACTGATTTATTAGAACCAAAAAGACAAGTATTTATAATACAGTAGAAGACTCAAAAACCTAACCTAATTAGCATGAGCTAGGAGACAAAGTCTTACCCTGAAAAGTCCTATCTCGCAGACAACTAGTCTGGGTCAATGATTAGATAATTAGCTTATGCTAATTAGGTTAGGTTTTAGTCTTATACTGTATTATAAATACTTGTCTTTTTGGTTCTAATAAATCAGTCCGTGATGAGCAGCTCAGCAAGTGTCGTCTTGTTTTGTGCTTGTGAGCGGTTGGAATATCTGATATCTATATTCAGACTTAGGAAGCCGTATACTGACGGAAGCACTCAATCGGAGTGTGGGGGATTGGATCCTCCACAATCATCATTTATTATTTATCTATTTACTGTGAAATTACAACTTCAAACTTCAGTAATTTGTCCGGTAAGCCACCTGCTTGAGTACAGTTTTTGAAAATATAGTAAAATTACCCTAAAAAAATCTATATAATAATTATTTGTATATTACTTATGGTAATTAACCCCTTGCCACCCAGGCTAATTCTCACACTTCTCTGCTATCTTCAAAAATAATAATTTCTTTGTTGGAAAACTGCTCAGAACCCCCCAAACATTATATATATATATATATATATATATATATATATATATATATATATATATATATATATATATATATATATATATATATATATATATTTATATATATATTTTAGCAGACACCCTAGAGAAAAAAAATGGCAGTCGTTGCAACTTTTTATGTTGCCCGTTATTTGTACAGACATTTTTTCAAGGTTTTTTTTTTTTTCAAAGAAACCGTTTCACGAATAAAAAAAAAAAAAAACAGTAAAGTTAGCCTGATTTTTTTTGTAAAATGTGAAAGATGATGTTACACCGAGTAAATAGATAACTAACATGTCACACTTTAAAACATGCGCACGCTCGTGGAATGGCGCCCAAATTTCAGTACTTAAAGGGGTTGTAAAGCTAAAACATTTTTGGCAATATCTGATCTATATGCTCTATAGATAAAGAATCTAGCTGTTATTTCTGCCGAAATGTTTTCTTTACCAGTTAGATAAATAGGCTTTATCATTACTTCCTCCTTTCCTCTCTGTATGTTCTCCTCAACTTCCGGGTTTTCAAAGGAACTACAATTCCCCTGATGCTTAGCTGCATCACGCATGCGCAGTGCCGCTTTTTTTGCGCACAGCGTCTCCCCCGCAGGGATGTAGTCCCAAGGGAAGGGGGCGAGCATGCTGACTAACCCCCAGCCAGAACGTCTCGGATGACGGGGGCAAGCTTCTAGCGGAGGAACAGGACGTTAAAAATTCTTACACAGAAACAAAAATCATTTACAAAGGAAAACGAAGGAAAAGGTAAGTGAACCAACAGTACACTACCTTAAAGGAACATATTAAGAAAATTAAAAAAACAAACCTTTACAACCCCTTTAAAAATCTCCATAGGTGACGCATTTTTACAGGTTAAAGAGGAGGTCTAGAGGTAGAATTATCGGTCTCGCTCTAAAGATGGCGGCGTATGTAACCCGTGTATATCTGGCTCTGATAATAGGCAGTGGCTCTCCAGCCGCTCACCTCACCGCACCTCCCTGGTAGACAGATCTTCTAAGCTTACCTGCTTTGGAAGAACTGGTATTTCTGAGGGTCGTTCATATCATTTGTTGGGGTGGCGTAGCAGTTCTGCATCAGCAGAACATAATTAGATGTGCCTCCAAGAAAGAAGACTCCGACATACAATACTTCCTCTGTGGACAGGACGGCTTCCCATCCCGTGTACGGAGTTGTGTAGTTGCCATTATACAAAGCCATGTGGACGTTGAACGTTAATTTCCCAAAAAATTTGTAAGTTATAGTCCTACATTTCAAAATAATGATAAACAACAATTAAATATATAATACTAATAATGTAAATGACAGCTAAAAGGTAAACAGGTAAAGAATGGTGAAGATAGAAGGAGGGAGAGTAGAAAGGCTTAATCCTAGTTATAGACAAGAACACAATACACAAGTTCTCTGCACTACTGTAGGACAAATAACAGAGGCCGAAATAAAGATCATACCACAGGAAAATTACTGTCACATGAAGTGGTGGCTGGTGTTTTTTTTTTGGGGGGGGGGGCGCAAACAACCTGCCCCTTCTGTGTGGCACGGCTCTGCACTCCCAACACCCTCTGTCCTTACCGTGGATGCGGTGAGGGCATCGGTTGGAGCTGCTGTGGCCATCTCCCAGCGTTGCGGGCTCCAGTGTCCTCCCCTGGAGTCCTCTCCTCTCTGCTCATTCCAAAGATGTTCTATCGAGGTGAAGGACAGGTCTCTGAGTCATGTTGGAACAGGAAGGGGCGATCCCCAAACTCTTCCCACAAAGTTGGGAGCATGAAATTGTCTAAAATGTCTTGGTATGCTGACGCCTTAAGAGTTCCCTTCACTGGAACTAAGGGGCCAAGCCCAACCCCTGAAAAACACCCCCACACCATCACCATAATCCCCCTTCCACCCACCCACCACCCAATAATCCCCCCCATACACCATAATTCCCCCCAACCCCGACACCATAATCGCCCCTCCACCAAATGATTTGCACCAATGCACAAAACAAGGTCCATAAAGACATGAATGAGCGAGTTTGGGGTGGAGGAGGAACTTGACTGGCCTGCACAAAGTCCTGACCTCAACCCCATAGAACACCTTTTGGATAAATTAGAGTGGAGACTGTGAACCAGGCCTTTTCATCCAACAACAGTGCCTGACCTTACAAATGCTCTTCTGGAAGAATGGTCAGACATTCCCATAGACACACCCCTAAACCTTGTGGACGGCCTTCCCAGAAGAGTTGAAGCTGTTATGGCCGCAAAGGGTGGAGCCAACTCAATATTGACCCCCCCGGACTAAGACTGGGATGTCATTACAGTTCATGTGTGTGTAAAGGCAGGTGTCCCAATACTTTTGGTATTGTAGTATACTGTATATTTCATATGCTCCTCAGCTCCATTGAGTGGTCTATAATGCAGCTTTTTATTACCGCCTTTAATGAAAAAGAACATTTATTCAGTAGATAATACTTAATGTGATTGTAGCCGTATTAGTGCAATTGTGACAGAGAAAATTTAGTACTGTCCGTGATACTTTTTTTTTATTTGCACTAACATACAATTTTTCAGGACAAGCTTTCAGGGTATGTCCCCTTCTTCAAGGTCCAAGCAGTGCTGATTTACACATTTTTAAGTAAAATGTAAAAACAAAACAAAACAAAAAAAACCTCTGAGGGAAAGGAGAGAAAAAAAAAGCACATACAAATCAATGGCAATAAAGATAACAGCAGAGTTAGTGAGATAAGACAGAGGGAGAGCTATGGAATGGAGGGGAGGTGCTAGTCACAGAGGGGGAAGGAAAGGAAAACCCTTTGAACTAAGAATGATAATTCTTTTTGACACAAATAATAATGGCCTGAATTTAGATATAGGTTTCCTTACCCATTATACTAAAGTTTTACAACCCCCTCTGTGACTAGCTCTCCCTCTGTCTTATCGCACTAACTCTGCTGTTATCTTTATTGCCATTGATTTGTATGTGTTTTTTTTTCTCTCCTTTCCCTCAGAGGTTTTTTCTTGGTTTTTACATTCTACTTAAAAATTTGTAAATCAGTACTGCTTGGACCTTGAAGAAGGGGACATACCCCGAAAGCTTGTCTTGAAAAATTGTATGTTAGTGCAAATAAAAAAAGTATCACGGACAGTACTCAATTTTCTTCAGAAGATAAAACAGCCTAGTTTTTCCCCATTAGCACAGGACGAATGTACGTGAAGATTTTCTGGATGAGTGGCTATGAAGATGATTTGTAAATAGCCCATACATGTATTTTCTGCTGTGATGTATTAGTTCACGTTTATCTGGATAATCGTCTATGAAAATCTCGGTTGGGTCGGTCAGATTTGATGGAGCTCCTCATGTGAATCCAGCCAGGAACCATGTTACTAAGCAGTCACCCCAGAGACATTTTCCATCATCCTAAAGCCTCGTACACACGATCGGAATTCTGTCCGACAGAGCGTCAGACTTTTGTCCGAAGGGCGTGTGCCGGGAACTTGTCTTGCATACTAACGGCACACAATTGTCGGCCAACAAACACGAATGTAGTGATGTACTACGAGGAATTTCAGCTCTTGAGTGCCACTCTTTGGGCACCTTCTGTCGTGTTTGGTGAGCATTGATTCCGAGCATGCGTGTTTGTACTTTGGACTTTTGTGTGATGGACTTGTGCACAGATGGTAGGAAAATCTGACAACAGACCATTGTCTGGAGAAAGTTAACGAGCCTGCCATCCAACATTTGTTGGCGGGAAAGTTGGACAACAATTGTCGGATTTTAGGCAAACAGTCTCATCACACAATCCCTGGAAGAATATCCAATCGTGTGTACGAGGCTTAAAGCCTCAGAAGCCTCATACACATACCCGTGGATTTTTGTCCAAAGGGTGTTGGCTGTGAACTTGTATTGCATACACACGGCAGGACTTTTTCAGCCAACTTTCACCAAATCACGTAGTTTTTCTGCTCTTTACCGCCACCTTTGGTCAACTTCTGTATTGTTGTCTGATCTTTTGCATTGGTTCTGAGCCACATTGTAAAGTTCAATGGTTTTGTGTACACACGATCAGACTTTGCTCCATCAGACTTTTGTTGCCGGAAAGTTTGTCCGTTCACACAGCCATCAAAAGTCCGATGAAAACCGAAAAAGTTTGTCCGATGGAGAGTACATATTTGCATATTTGTTTCAAAAAGTCCAATCGTGTATATGGGACTATACACACAAATCGACAGAGCGTCGGACTTTTGTCCGAAGGGCGTGTGCCTGGAACTTGCCTTGTATACAAACATCACACAATTGTCGTCCAACAAACATGAACGTAGTGACGTGCTACATGGAATTTCAGCTCCACCCTTTGGGCACCTTCTGCTAATGTCGTGTTTGGTGAACATTGATTCCGAGCATGCGTTTTTGTAATTTTGACTTGTGTACACACGCTCGGAAAACCCAATAATAGACCGTTGTCCATGGAAATTTTATAAACCTGCCATCCAACATTTTTCCACGGAAAAAAATTGTAAACCTGCCATCCAACATTTTTCCACGGAAAATTTAGAAAACTCCCCTCCCAACATTTGTCCACGGAAAATTTATAAACCTTCCATCCAACATTTGTCCACGGAAAGTTGGCCTACAATTGTCTGGTGGAGTGTACAAATGGTAGGATTTTACGCCAGCAGTCTGTCTCGATCGTCCGATCGTATGTACAAGGCTTTAGACTCACATTTTGATTTTCTTTTTCTTTTACCTGATGATAGGATTTGGAACCGTATTCAGACTGGATATTATATCCAACGTGTGGGAACACTGCAGGGGTATGTTCAGGGTGGTTTTTCCTGGGGTGTTTTGGGTGGTGTCCACATCAATGATGATATCAATCTTATACGTGATATGAGTTATATTTGTTTCCTTTACAGAAATTAAAAAGAAAAAACAATAATTAAAAATAATAATAATAGTGCCGACACCTATGTCCTCCTCGCCCATCACACCCACCATCCGCCATACAAAGGCCAAACAAAGACCATGCAACTTCAACTATGGCATAGAGACGAGGGATTTTATTTTAACACACGTCTGGAGGATTTTTTTTTATTTATGTATTTTCATGAATAGATTATTATAATATATATATATAATACTGTATATATAAATAATAATGATATCATTAGTGGGAATGCTTCAGTAGTCCCACTATTGTTATTCGTCTTTTTATTTATTAATCTTTTTATTCCGTAAGTTTTTTGGCTCTGCGTAACTTCTGCATACTTTCAGCTATTAAAGCCAATCAACTTTTAAAATGTTCGGCTCTTTCAGCTGATGATGGGACTTCTTCAATTTTTTTTCCACTATTTATACTTTTTTTAAATATTAAGCTTTGTAACACTTTTTTAACATTGAAATCAATGAGAGCATGCTTAAAATCCTTAAAATCTTCTTCCTCTGCCAAAAGTTTCAGTTCCGTCATACTTTCACCTACAGATGCCAAACAAACGTTAAAATGTTCACAAAATATTCAGCTATCTGGCTCTATCTTTTCAGTTAGATACCTTTTACAGTTTTTGTTAAAAAGCTGTTTAAGTTTAGTGATCATTTCATAAAATTTTATAAAATTTAGGGCATCCAGGCTTTTGTTGTCTGTTTTGTTTACCTGGTTACCAAAGCTTCTTATAAACAGTGATGGGTCGTGGGGGGAGGCGGCTGGAGCATCTCAGATTACAGAGCCCGGGGGAGAGCACAGACACACCACATCATGTACTGATTTATTATAGAGGTATATGATGGGGCAGTTTTGATGGGGCAAATCTGATGGGGCAGTTTTGATGGGGCAATTCTGATGGGGCAGTTTTGATGCTATTCAGCCATTCCCATGCATTTTCTCTGATTATTATTATTATTATATTTTTTTTACTTTTTTTTTTTAGCCAGCTTATATGTTCTCTGAGACACATGGACGGGGTCGGCTCCTTGCATATCTATGAGCGTATAACAGCAAAAACCTCACCGTCTGCTTTTCCAGCCTCATCCACCTCCACAGCCATGTTGGTGCCTTCTTGAAATTATCACCTACCCATATTACTATGCTTTTCCTAAATGCCACCCTCGTCCCACCATGTAGATTCATTGACAATCACGATGCCTGCCACATCCTTGACCCGAAAAAAAGAACAAAAAAAGAAAGAAAAAAGTTTGGCTCCTGGTGAATGCTCCCTCACTCTGCCTGCTCAACCATGTGTAAGTTATTATATAGGGAAGGGGAGGGGCCACCTGGTGACGTCACCTGGTGGTCATGCCCCCTTGTGACGTCATGGACCGGTGCATGCTGGCCCGGTGACATCACAAGGAAAGGACTTAATTTACTGCGTGCGATCATTTATGAAAATGAGTCACGTGACTGCGTCATCACATGCGGTAAACATTAGTGAATTGACCCCCTGTGATTAATGAGATTCACAGATGCAAATTAACAGATAGAGAAATATTTTAGGTAACAATAATAGCAGCGTCGGGGGAATACTTAAATAAGACAGGGCTTTGCAGTCTCCGACTTTTAGAGGGACCAGGACTGAGAAGGTATTTGTGACGGGGTCATCCTGGAAGCGGAGGCAGGCGGTATCCTTCACGTGACTCTGATTGAAGTAAATGTTCAGATCATTAAACTGACATTTGTGGAAGGCGGCTCTCATCTCGAAGGATTCGCAGCTCAGATCAGGAACAACCTGTGACAAAGCTTTAAATGGAACGTGGATTTATTTTATTATCTTTCAGGGCCCCCCCCCCGGTGTATATTCCACAAATAATGACAGCCAACATGAAGAATTTTAGAACTGCCCCCCCCCCTCTCTCCTAACACCTATACTTACTAACCTGTGTAAGAAAGATGTATATACGGTACTTACCTATTTCCAAGCTGCTCTAGTACGGTCACGTGACCCAGTTCCCTTGGGTCAGGCAGCAGCAGGGAAGAGAAGGAGACACTGGCAACAGATTGACTATTGAAGCCTATGGGGGGCATCACCACTGCAGGCTTTAACGGCAGTTGCCAGAACGCTCTTTCCAAACCCCTGCTCTTTCCAAACCACAGCATAATGAAAATAGGTAAGTATTTACAGTTCATCTTTCCTACACAGGTTAGCAAGCATAGAGGGGGGAGGGGGTAGCAGTTGTAAAGACTAGTTAGATGCAAGCTGAAATTCTACTTTAAGTCTACATTTATACCTTTCAAACCTCATATCAGTCCTGCAGTGAGAGCAGCACAATGTATTCCTATGGGTTAGGAGGTACTTTGGTGGGGTTTGGGGTTAAAGTCTAACTGAATTCCATGAGTTCTGATGTCTTGTGCCATATACAAACTTCAATTTTATTTCCAAAAGGCTTCTAGGAAAAAGGGATCAAAGGCTGCCCCAAAGGCTGTTTGTGCCTTATATGCCCTTCTACTCTTGCCTGGGCATCCTAAGCTTGATTGCCAGTTCCACCAGATTCCACCCTTCCTGAGCTTGACTGCCAGTCCCACCAGGTTCCATTCTACATAAGATTACCTGATAGTTCCATCAGGTGCCACCCTTCCATAGACTAACTATCAGTCTCACTAGGTTCCAACCTTCCTTAGATTAGCTACAGTCTCAACATGTCCCTCCCCTCCTTCGCTTGAGTGCTAGTCCCACCAGGTTTCACCATTTGTAAAACTGGTTACCAGTTCCACCAGGTCCAACTCCTTATCTGGTTCCTTATCTTGACCGCCAGTCCCACTAGGTTGAACTTTTTTCCTAGCTTGACTACCAGCTTCACCAGGCACCCCATTTTTGTCTAAGTTTTGTCTAAATTCTGAAAGGAAGCAGCTCCCACATCATCCCATCATGCGAGGCCGATAGGAGTTTCCCACATTATTCTGCCCAATTTTGTAAAAATTACTGCCCTGTAATGCAACCTTTAGGAAGACTGAAAAAAGATTTAGTAGATGAAGTTGATCAAAATAAAATGGTACCACATCCCAGGGTATAAACTTTTAAAGATAGGGGAAAAGGAAGGAGGGGCTGGAGGGTAACCAACCCCCAGGACTTTTAAACCGGTACCGGATAAAGAAACAAAATAATCACGTGCCAAAAAAATAAAATCAATAGAATTTTATTAAGAATACAAATACAAAAGATGCTTGCCTAAAAAAATGGAGTATGGATATATGTAACAACTACTCAAGTACAAAAAATGGTACAGATTCACAGATCCCCATACATGTTACCAAACTTGTACAAAAGTATGCTGCATTTCTCTCTACATGTTTCGCTCTCTTGAGCTTCCTCAGGATGTTGCAGCATATACAGTTACAGAGAAGACCTGTGGGTCAAAAATCCATGCTTAGTACACAATTGATCAAGGAATGACTTTTTGTGTGGAAAACGTCACACACGTACGAATGCGCCAAACGATTTTGACTGTAGAGGGCAGTATGCCTCAAGAATGATCAAAATGATGTCAGATGCTGAGTGTGATTGAATCCTCTAGATAGATAATTAGCCTTTCCGCGAGAAAAATGAGGAATTGACGGTGAAGGATCCCCTTTTGGAGCAGTCTGGATGAATCATCACAGTCTTCCTCATTTTTCTCGCGGAAAGGCTAATTATGTATCTAGAGGATTCAATCACACTCAGCATCTGACATCATTTTGATCATTCTTGAGGCATACTGCCCTCTACAGTCAAAATTTGGCCCAATGAATGTCTACACTTCTGACACCTTTCAGACTGCCGGGGGATATTGAGTTTTCTCGTTTGGCGCATTCATATGTGTGTGACTTTTTCCACACAAAAAGTCATTCCTTGATCAATTGTGTACTAAGCATGGATTTATGACCCACAGGTCTTCTCTGTAACTGTATATGCTGCAACATCCTGAGGAAGCTCAAGAGAGCGAAACATGTAGAGAGAAATGCAGCATACTTTTGTACAAGTTTGGTAACATGTATGGGGATCTGTGAATCTGTAGCATTTTTTGTACTTGAGTAGTTGTTACATATATCCATACTCCATTTTTTTAGGCAAGCATCTTTTGTATTTGTATTCTTAATAAAATTCTATTGATTTTATTTTTTTGGCACGTGATTATTGTGTTTCTTAATCCGGTACTGGTTTAAAAGTCCCGGGGGTTGGTTACCCTCCAGTCCCTCCTTCGTTTTCCCCTATCTTTAAAACTTTATGAAGACTGGTTTAGAAATTCAGAGGTTTGAAAATATTTTAACATTTTGGTCAAACTACAACCAATTGAACATATTAGAAGTTCTCTCATCTCTACTCCACAGTGGTATAACGAACAGCAATAAAAACCCAACTGATATTTTTAATATTCTTGAGTCTATCTAAAGCTGGGGTTAAACTTGAAATGGTTTATTAACGCTAGAGGACTTCAACTATGAAATATTTAGAAAAATTGGGGTAACTCTTCAAATTCTTGCATACATACCGGTGACTTTATACGGATCTTTGCAAAAACATCCATATTGTTGGTTCCTCAGCTGCCATTCCTCGTCTGCTTTACATATATGTGTTGAAGCATCTAAAGAGAGCAGAGGATACTGATCAGATAATATTAGAAGTACTGAGAAACATGGAATGTATCATAGGATGAGTGAATTGGTTTTGGGTCCCAATGAATCTGCAAATTGGGAATTAAAAAAAAAAAATTCCGTGTAAATGCAAACTCATTCATCTAGTCTGCAGAGAAATGTACAAATGTGATTTCCCATTACCTTCTACCAAACCAAAAAAAAAAGGATAAAAGAACCGTTCTCCTCCATTGGTCATCATTATCATGGGTTAGCAGAAAATGTCTTCCAAACTTGATTTTATTACAAAAAACTGATTATATCTTCAATAGAATTTCATTGAAATTAGCCTTTCATTTTGTATGGCATGATGACAAGGCGCAGTAGAGCTAGATTTATATTCACCATGCCAATGGCTGCTGATGCAGGATGCATGACTTGTATTGGCACTATTCGAGGAAGTGACAAAAAAAGGTGCGTTGTGAGGATGCATGCATCAGCGACACTGTTTCTGCTGGAGCACACAATGCATGGCATTATGTATAGGGCACAAGGTGATCACTGTTTCAAGATGCTAACCCTGTGAGGACACAGCAGGCACAGGAGGAGAAGGAGTATGAATCCTGTGGGAACATTGGGGCTGAAGATGAGTTTGATGCCTCCCAAATCACAAGAGTAGTAGGTGGTTGGGGGTAGGTAACTAAGGATAGTGTCAACCTCAATATCCTTGAGGGCTTTGGTTATTCTCCTACCCCACCAAATAAAATGCAAAATACTAATCACAACATACAACACCATCCACAATATTGCCTCCAGCTACATCACCAACCTCATCTGCAGATATCGCCCAAATCATCCTCTCCGCTCCCCCAAGACCTCCTGCTCTCTAGCTCACTTGTTACTTCATCCCATACTTGGAAATCGCTGTCCCAGTATGTTCAGTCAGCCCCTAACCTGTCCACCTTTAGGCGATCCCTGAAAATTTATTCAGGGAAGCCTATCTCACCTCCACCTAAGAACCGTACCCAAGCCATCCCCATCAGATCACCCCCCCACAGCAATTACCTTTTTAACCACATCCCCCTCCCTAGATTGTAAGCTCCATGACCAGTAGACATGTGCAAAAGGAAAAAATTTGTTTAGTTTCGTTTCGTTTTAATTCGTTAATTCATTAATTTTGTTTAGTTATATTCGTTAACTTCCTTAAATTCGTTTTTGGATTTCGTTTAGTTTTCTACCAAATTCGAAAAATCGGCCACATTCGAAAATATTTCAACGAAATTCGAAAATATTTCTACCGGATTCAAAATGATTTTAACATGATTCAACATTATTTCAACCGCATTCGAAAATATTTTGTGACCTGACTTTAGGGCCATGTATCTCGGGGTAAATTGGTGCTAGAAACTTTGGAAATGTTGTAGTGCTAGTACTATTTTGTTTGCCTACCAAATTTGGGGTTTCTAGCTATAAGTGACCCCGAGATATGTGGCCCCAAAATCGGGTCGCAAAATGTTATTAGTTATTAGAGCAGAGAATGACATTTTGCGACCCGATTTTGGGGCCACATATCTCGGGGGCACTTATAGCTAGAAACCCAAAATTTGCTATGCAAACACAATAATACTAGCACTACAACATATCCAAATTTGAAGTGTCTAGCACCAAGTGACCCCGAGATACATGGCCCTAAAGTCGGGTCACAAAATATTTTCGAATGCGCTTGAAATAATGTCGAATCATGTTGAAATAATTTCGAATGCGGTTGAAATAATTTCGAATCATGTTGAAATAATTTCGAATGCGGTTGAAATTATTTCGAATCATGTCGAATTCATTCGAATTCATTCATTATATTTCTTTGGTATTCGTTGTAATTTGTTATTTTTTTATTCGGACATTCGGATGCATCCGAATGTCCGAAAGATGCAAAATTTGGCCGAATTTCGATTCGTTACAAAACGAATTGCACAAGCCTAATGACTAGGTCCCTCCTATTCCTTCTGTATTGAACTGTATTGTAATTGTACTGTCTCCCCTACATTGTAAAGTGATGTGTAAACTGTTGACGCTATATAAATCCTATATGATTATAAAGATAATATTTACCCCTCTAGTAATTTGAGGATAATGGGTTTCTCCACACCCTGGAATTTGTGTCATTAAGGAGAGGGACAATTAGGGCCAGTTTAGACTTCAAAACAAGGTTTCGGACGCGCTTTATTAAAGCTCTCTGAATGCTCGTCAAAGTTCCTCTCGCTGGATAAAATGGTTAGCTTGCAGTTCTGTTTACACCTTACTTTTGCTTGGTGTTTCAATGAGGCTTTGATGGAGCTTCCATGAACCTTTGGTGGGGGCTTTGGTGGGGCTTCAGTGGAGCTTCAGTGTTTCTTCCAGCGAGCTTTGCCATAGACTTCTATGGAGGCTTTGAAGACACTTTGAAGCACAACTAAAGCAACATGGGGTATACTTTTTGACGCAAAGCAAGGTGTAAACAGGACTGTAAGTTGACCGTTTTTTTTAGTGACAGGAGCTTTGACTGGCATTCAGAGAGCTTTCACAAAGCATATCTGATGCCTTGTTTTGGAGCAAATGTAAACTAGCCATTAATGTATGCTGAAGCCAAAGCAAGTGTAATGCCGCATACACACGACCAGACTTTCCGGCAGACTAGGTCCGAAGGGATTAGCCTGTCGGACAATCCGATCATGTGTGGGCTAGTCTGATCGTTTTTTGGAAAAAACTATCAGACGGACCTAGAAATAGAACATGTTTCAAATCTATCCGACGGACTCAATTCCAACGGACTAAAATTGGGAAAACCGTTCATCTGAATGCTGGTCCGACGGACCAAATACGATGCAAGGGAAGCTATTGGCTACTGGATATTGAACTTCCTTGTTTAATCCCATCTTACGTCATCACATTCAAAACAAACGGACTTTCGAATGGACTTAGTCTGTTCGTGTGTGGCCAATTCCATTTTTTCGGAAAGTCAGTCGAAACTCCCCCGAAAGTCTGTTGGGAAGACCATCGGACCTAGTCGGCCAGAAAGTCCAGTCGTGTGTATGCGGCATTAATAAGCCCTTACTGGTTGGAAATCAATATTACAAGAGGAAAGTCTCAACCAGAGCTTTTTGTTACCTATCGGCAGCAGCTGAATCACATGGTGGCCGATTATCTGAGAATAGGAGCGTATGAACCAGCTATGAATCAAATTACCGGAATTCTGGTAACTCATTATCTCCCTAAGGTGCACAAGAACCCCCTAAATCCACCAGGTCAACCTATAAGTAGTTCACTTCTAGAATCAGGAGCTATATAGATAATTTCTTACAGCCTCTCATTTCTAAAACTCCCTCTTTCCTGAAAGACAGCACACAGGTCATTAATATTCTGACGCAAATCACTTGGAAGGAGGGATACATAATGGCCACTGCAGATGTGTCTTCTTTGTATACCATTCTCCCATTGCCAAGGTAGAGAAGCTGTGAAGTGCTACCTAGAAAGAGATTCTGGCATTCACTTGTCACAGCAACAATTTTTTCTCCAACTCCTCGACTTTGTGATGAGCCACAACTATTTTTGGTTCAATGGCTCTTATTATCTGCAAAGTCGTGGAGTGGTAATGGGTGCCAAGTTTGCGCCAAGTATGGCCAACTTGTTCAAGGCCAAGTGGGAGGAGGATGTCATCTATGGTCAACAGAGCACCGGATTGGCCTTCTGGAGATGATATATAGATTACGTCCTCCTCCTTTGGGAGGGCCTCTTTGGATCTGTTCATTGAAGAGCTAATTATCAATGATCAGTGCATTGTTCCCTGATGACGTTCCATATTGGACGAAACGCTGTGTAGGGTGGAGCCCAGAGATCTGACATTATGATGCTATACGCGATGACCGCAGCCATCTTGTTGGTTGGAAACAATTGAATCCTAGGAACGATATTAGCCCCCGACATGCTCGTTTTTAACTCACGAAATGTGAGTATTTTGAATGCTTTTTATGGAATATATTTGCCCTGATTCAACCAGGGCAAAAAATGAGCTGTTTTCTTTCTATTAAAAATATGAACCTGTGGATCCATCACATGTTGAGACTGTACGAAATCCAGCTATCTGCTACCTGAGTAGAGTAGTGATATTATGGATACATCATGCCTATCTTACCACCTATAATCTAGTGGTCCACTGTTTGCGGTAAGAGGCCTGGTATGTTGGTGTTCAGTGGAGGATATTTTAATTCACCTTGGTTTGTCCTGTATAGACCATAGGTGATACCAGTTTTTGTGATCATGGACTCTTTAAGCTAAATCACAGTGGACTCTTTATTTGCATATTTTTATGCCTTCCTATAATCAGACCCACTGACATTCTTGTTGTTACTTGCATGGCTGGCTTGGATGTCTGAAATTTGGGACTGGGTATTGAGGATCAAAGAAAATATCATATTCACTGTAGGCCCTCCTCTTCTCTCACTGTAAACCTATTGTCATGGTTATGCAATAGAGTTGGTCTGCTTACCTGTTTCCATGTGTTCATCTCTAGAGACCAGCTGACCCTCACTTCACAGCTTTTGTAATCCATCCTCTGGCATGACTCCACCTTAGCTCCTATCAGAGAACTCTATATTAACCTGTGCACTGCAAGCCAACCCTGCTGATCAACCTTTGTGTGTTAGCTTCCTGTTACCTGCCGTGTGCTCTTCTGTTGTTTTCCATCACCGACTTTGGCGTGTCCTTGACTATCCCTGTTTGCTTGTGATCCTGACCTTTTGGCGTGTCCCTGACTATTCCTGTCTGCTTGTGGCCCCGACCTTGGCTTTGTCCCTCACTATCTCTATCCTCCTGTTGCCTACTGTGGGTGTGAGCTGGGGGACCCTGGGGGTCGCGACCTGGAGCCAGTTGCAGCCAAGTCCATCCTCACCACTAGAGGCGCTGGTGAACACCTGCTGGCTCTTAGACTCCGCGCCCCAGGGAATCTTACGCTCTAACCTCAGTGGGATCTGTCTCCCATCTGCAGCAGTCAGCCGTAGGGTCCACAACCTTGCGGTGCACTCCTGATCCCTACGGTGTACATCTGTCACCTCACCTCAAGGTGACCTGACACCTATCCTTACCTCCAGTACCCTAATCTTGCATGAACGTGTCATCTACTCTTGGTTGTGGTTTGCTCCGGCGATCCTGAAAACTGCAACCTGAGTGCCACTTGCAGCGCAACATCTCCACCACTAGGAGCTCTGGTAAAGACCAGGAGGCATTTTAGACCCTGCAAGTTGGTCCTTTTTAGAGCTCTCACCTCCGCTAAGCAAGTGGCCAAGACAAGATCTCTGCCCACTCTGTAGCTTTTTCCACCCTCAACTCAGCTGCTGCCTAGGTTTTGGCCAGCCGCCCCCCCTCCCCCCAGTGGGAGCGCATTCATAGGTTGTGACTCATTCAATGATTCAATCACCATTGTGATCTGATAGAAGAATAAAACACTTACTGGGAGTGGTGACTGTCAGTGGATCTGGAAAATAGAATAAATGATATGAAATTAACACAAATTATCAGACATGTTGACATGCTTCATTACTACGTGTTTGTCCAGCTTAGACGTCTGAAATTTGGGGGCTGTGTATTTGGTATTTTGATATTCATTGTAGGCCCTCATTGTCCTCCAACTATAACCCATCCCTAACAATTATCATTCACCTGGCCTGTCAAAGCAACCTGGGTTTGGGGGTTTTACGAGGTCTCTGCAAGGTGCATGAGGCTTCATACAGATATAGAACACACTTTTACTAAAGCAGCCCATACATTATTCATTTTTTTTTGTTTAACCAATGGGTTGAACAAAAAAAAGGACCCGATTACCCCATCTACACATTGGAGGTGGATGAGGGAATCCTTCCTGCTGATCTTTTGTATTTTGACAACAGGAAGCCCTTGTACACACGGTCGGACATTCCGACAACAAAATCCGTCGGATTTTGTCCGAAACTGTTGCATACACACAGTCGGACAAAGTTGTCAGAAAATCCGATCGTACTTAACATGAAGACGTTATTTCGTTATGACAGGACTACGTTCAGGCTAGTAGCCAATAGCTTTGGTCTAGGAATTTGATCTGAGCATGTGTGGCACTTTGTCCGACCAGAATTCTCTACACATGATCGAACAAAGTCATGTCGTCGGAAAATTTTATAGCCCAGCTGGAAAACTCGGTCCGTCGGATACTCCGACGGAAACAGTCCGATGGAACCACACACTGTCGGATTATCCGACAACGCGGTCCTATCGGACATTGTCCATCGGAATGTCCGACCATGTGTACAAGGGCGAACGCCTGCAGGTATCATCATCATTACCATATATAATGTTAAACAAGGGAGGGCAACCAATCAATGATTAGGGATGAGCCGAACTCCCCCCCTCCCCGGTTCAGTTTACATCAGAACATGCAAACCATTTGTGTGAACACTGTTAAAGTCTATGGGACACGGAAAAATCAGAAGTTCTAATTTTAAAGGCTGATATGCATTTTTTGCCATAAAAAGTGTTTGGGGACCACTGAAAAGAACAGCCCCCCCCCCCCCCAGTCCATTATCAGTCCCTTCAGGTCTGGTATGGATATTAAGGGAAACTCCACGTCAACATTTAAAAAAAAAATGGCCTGGGGGGCCTCCCAAAATCCATACCAGGCCCTTCAGGTGTCTGTTCATTGTCTGGTTTGGATGTCTGAGATTTGGGGCTGGGTATTTAGGGATCAAAGAAAATGTAATATTCCCTGCAGGACCTCCTGGCCTCCAACTGTTAACCTTTCCTTATCTCCAGCACCCCAGTGCTGCAAAAAAGTGCCATCTACTGGCTCTACTGTGGCATTGTTAGGCCTGGGTATTTTGGGTTGGAGCAAATGTGATACTTTCTGTAGGTCCCTTCATGGTCCCTCAACTTTACATATTCCAAACAATTATCATTCACCTATTGCTAGGGCCGTCTTTTTAGTTGATTGGACCCTGGGAAAAACTTTTCTTGCCCCACCCCCATGCAGTTTCGCTCTCCACCTGCTCTGAGACATACAATAAATAGCAGCTAGACTCAAAATCAGTTTACTGACTCAGATCAGGCAGCGATTGCGATTGGTTGCCAGAGGTAACAGTGTATCATTACCGCTCACTGACTGGTTGTTAGAGGTTACAGCACACATTACAGCTCACTGATTGGTTGCTAGAGGTCACAGCACATGATTTCTGCTTGTTGATTGGTTGCTACAGATTACTGTGGATATGACCTCGTGGGGGGCATGATACACATATAAATGCCGCTGGCGGCTGCTATTTACATATAAATGCCACCTTTACATATGAATTCCACCGCTATTTGCATATGAATACCAGTAATTTACATGTAAACACAGGGTCTGCAGGTGAGTCATCTGTACACAACAATAGGGTAGAGCAGGGCGGCATTAGTAGCAGCACTTCACACTGAGATATTGGGACACAGCACAGGACTAAAACCTCAAGGGGCGAGGGAATTTAAAGCAGGATAGTTGGCAAGTATGAGGCAGCTGCTTTGGACCCCACAACAATGACAGGGCCCAGGGCAGCTTCCCCTTTTGCCCTGCCTTAAAAACAGCCCTGGCTATTGCAGAAGCCAATGGTTGGGGGCTTGATGAGTCTCTGCAATATAAGTGAGCCTTCATACAGCACACTTTCCCCTAGAATACTCCTTTCAGGAAACTTCTCTAGATGTGTATTGAGGGACAAAATAGGAAACAATTGTACAGAATCACCATATATAATGTACAACAAGAGCAACCAATCAATGATCTGATCATCACATTATATTGTAGAAGTATAAAATAATCCACAGGACTCCCACCATTGTGATCTGATAGAAGAATAAAACACTTATTGGGAAATGGTGACGGGGAAAGGTTTCTGGAAAATATAATAAATAAAAAAGGAAAAAAAAAGAAATAAGAACAAAATCTTAAAAAAATGTAACAAAAAAAGTATATTAAATATAAATTATTTAATAAAAAAATATCTATATTTTTTAAATTCTCTGACTTTTTGTTTATAGTGTAAAAAAAAAAAAAACGCAGAGGCGATCAAATACCACCAAAAGGAATCTCTATTTGTGAGAAAAAAAAGGACGCCAAATTTATTTATGTACAGCGTCGCACAACTACGCAATTGTCAGTTAAATTAACGTTGTGCCGTATCGCAAATAAATGTCCTGGTAATGAAGGGGGGGGGGGGGGTAAAACCTTCTGGAGCTGAAGTGGTTAAGCTTGTGCAAATAATATGATGTTATTATGAATACATTTACATATACTGATCTATATACTGTATGTGTAGGAACATGCGTGTGTGTTGATAAGATTATATCACTTTCACTGGTACAGTATATCTAACAATCATTAGAAATCCATCTGTCCGTCTTTGTGGAGTCCCTTAAATTCTAGACCCAAGGCAGACATGGACCCCGACCTCTGCCCAAAACTGACATTACCCCTCCCCCACCCCTCCATCATTCAGCTGTCCTTCACTGGAGCCTACCCCGTCCACTGAAGTTCTGCCATTTAACAGTAGAATGACGAGGGGCCGTGACTTAGTATCCAATCAAGGAGCATTCATCTTCAAATCGATCGTTTCCATTTTGCTGGGATTTCATCATTCATCAATGAGTTGGAGTGAATAGGAAAGGAAAAATTAAGGTTATTTTTTTTAACAACTTCAGCCCCGGACTATTTTGCTGGCTTAAGACCAGACCACTTTTTGAGGTTCGGCACTGTGTCGCTTTAACTGACAATTGCGCGGTCGTGCGACGTGGCTCCCAAACAAAATTGACGTCCTTTTTTTCACACAAATAGAGCTTTCTTTTGGTGGAATCTAAACACCTCTGCGATTTTTATTTTTTGCGTACATCGGCGTGCGCCTATCGGGAAGTGGTTAAGGGAATTATTAGTCTTTAAGTGGTTGTAAACCCTTTACAACCACTTTAACCTACAGATAAGCCTAGATTAAGGTCTAGATTGAGGCTTACCTGTAGGTGCTTAAAATATCTCCCAGACCTGCACGGTCTAGGAGATATTTGCGAATCGCCGTATGGCGATTTCTTCCGCGCATACGTCAGAGTTAGAAAGGGCGTGCTGCGCCGTTTCTAACTCGGGTCATTAAAGGCAGCTCCCGCACATGTGCATGAGTGACGTCACACGACTCCGGCTAGTCACAGAGCCGGAGTTTGCGGCCCCCGGAAGGAAGAGGGGTGAAGAATGGACGCTCACTACTAGCGAGGAAGAGGAAGACATCGCAAGCTTCTCCTGCAGGTAAGTGACACATAATGGGCTACTGTGCCATGCGATGTGGTGCGATGCATAGTAGCCCATTATGCTTTACCTTTGCAGGCTAACAAAGAGGAAGTAACACCCATCAGGGTTTACTTCCTCTTTAAAGAGTTTTTGAAGGTTAACCACTTGTCAGTTAAAGCGGCGCAGTGCCAAATCGCAAAAATGGCCTGGTCATTAAGGGGGAAAATCTTCCGGGGCTGAAGTGGTTAAAAGGTAACTCGGGAAATAGGGAAGAAGGGAACACCCACAATGCCACATCCATAATATATTAAGGGAAAACAAAGAATACCTATATCTATTTGGTGTCTTCTTTGTTTTCCCTTAAAGGGTAACTCCTTTCACCTCTCCTGTTCTTGACCAAAAACTAAAAAAAATACAAATTTGGTGAAATTTTGCCAACAGTCTAATCAATTTAATAATAATCACTGCACTTGCACCTAGCCAAAAAATGAGTTTCTGTGTAAACCTGGACCTAGGATCCAAGGGACAGATATAAAGGTGAGGCAGATGGAGACATCACAGAAAAGTTTTGGGTTCCCCACTCTAAATGTTGTCTCGGTTACATACTTGGTTCTTGGCCGGCTGTGAAGGGCACCACCGATGTGCTGGACAAAATCATCAAGATCACGAGGGGCTTAGACATGGTGGTTCTTTTTCCACAGGTTCAGACCCAGCAGTCTTCCCTTATCTGAGCCACCAGAGATACAATGGCTTCACCTCACTCCTTTATTGTAAAATATATCCTTTTAGAAGGAAGTAGACAATCAGAGGGTCACCAAGTTTACAGACACACCTACATTCCACTACCTATCCTTTATTTTCATGTAATCTGAATGTTTTTATTGCCCAACGTGATCCTCTCAGTGCATGAACGTGTCGCCTTCCATCATGTGTTTAGAACCTCTGGTTATCCATTGAAGGTTTAGAGCTGTTTAGTAGGAGTTTATAGATGTTAAATTATCTTCTAGGTGTCATTTAATGATATGTTTACTGTAGATGGCCGCAATGAGAAGACCGGCTGTGACTTCTATAAAGACAGTGCTGGAAAAAACCAACATGGTTCTACTCTTTTTTTTTTTTTAAGATGCAGCAAGAAGGTTTGTTCAGCATTCCATGATTACACAATAACATGAAGCTGAGATGAAAAACCTGTTTAGCTGAACCTCTGAACCTCTACGTTCATCTCAAGACAAAGTATTCAATAGTACATACCGGGGGCCACGCCTGTTATAAATGATGCATTCCCTCCCATTACCGATGTCCCTGGCCTCTTGCTCTTCCTCCATCTTGGCATTTGTAGGAATGGCTGAACATTACAATGCACAATCCCGTAGCAGCCACTTGGGGGGTCATTCATACTCCACGTGTGTTCAGTGTGCCCCCCCCCCCCCGTCCTGGAAATTTTGGCCGTATGCAGGGCACACAGCCAAATCTCCTGTTTCCCATAATAACATTTCCGTCTTAATGATATAAAACTTTAGCTTACCTTCCAACCCACTCATCCCAATGAACAGACATGACCATCCTTCTTACGTTCTCAGTTCCATCAGCCTGACTCCCTTCACACCAGCCAGCATTGGCCTTTTATTATCACAAAAGCTTTCAGAAACAGGAAGTGCAGATTCTAGCCAATCACTTCGTACATGGGAAGTGACATCACAGAAAATGACACACATTAAAGGTGAGGGCACTCACAAGAGGAAGTGCACACGCCCCCTTTTAGTCAGCATGCAGCCCAGCCAATACTGTTTCAAAGTAAACAGTATGGAGTGAGCTCATTCTACTGGTTCTTAAAGCGGTTCTTCACCCTAAAGGGGAAGTTCCGCTAATCAGATCCCTCCCCCCCTCCGGTTCCCCAATCGGCACCTTTCAGGGGGGAGGGGGGTGCAGTTACCTGGATAATCCAGGTATCTGCACCCACTTCTGTGCAGACCGCCGCAGACCCCCGCAGACGCTCTGTGTTCTGGGAAACACACAGTTCCCAGAGACACAGCGGGGGACCATAAGAGACGCGCAGCGCGACTCGCGCATGCGCAGTAGGGAACCAAGCAGTGAAGCTGTAACGCTTCACTTCCCGATTCCCTGACAGAGGATGGCGGTGGGGGCAGCAGCGAGACGAGCGATCGCTCGTCATCTGCCGCCGACATCGCTGGACCCTGGGACAGGTAAGTGTGATTTTATTAAAAGTCAGCAGCTGCAATATTAGTAGCTGCTGGCTTTTAATATTTTTTTTTTTAGGTGCAGAACCGCTTTAAAGGCTTGAGACAATCTGCAGGGACATTGCTACTGGTGTTGTCACTATACGGTACGAGTATATTAACAAGGCAGATTCCAATGTCCTCTTATTAAAGCAGATATGTATCCAAAAGGGATAACGTAGCCACACAGAGATAAAATAATATGTTTATCTCGTTATGTGGACTTCGCTTCTCTAATGTGCATAGTCATTTGAAGCGCATTGCGCTTGGTACCTACAAACCAACAAACATCCACAGACACCGAGAACACATCTCAAATCCCATGAGAAGGTTTTCATAATGGCCGTTTTTACCACTGGTCTCGATTTGACCCAAGTGCGCTCTGTTAGAGCGCTCCTCGATTAAACCAGACACAGAGGCCGCGTACACACGCGGGGACTGTTCGCTGAAACTTTGTTCGTCAAACAGTTGCCGCAACAGTCCGCTCAAAATTTGCATGAGCGGACTTGCCCACACACGGCACTTTTTGAGCGGACTGTTTCAGCGAACTGTTTGCCAAACAGTTCGCTCAACTTTTGAAATGAACGGACTCGCCCACGTAAGGCGGAGGCAAGTCCGCCCATTTCGAGCGCGTGTACAGGTAGGCGGGGCCCGCGAAGGAGACGTCGCGGGCACCGCCGCCTGGAATGGACTTAAAGGGACACCCAACGCCAAAAAAAAATCGGCGTGGGGGTTCCCCCAAAGTCCACAACAGACCCTTGTCCGAGCACGCTACCCGGCCGGCCAGGAAAGGGGGGACGAGCGAGCGCGCCCCCCCCCTGAGCCGTACCAGGCCGCGTGCCCTCAACATGGGGGGTGCCTTGGGGAAGGGGGGGCCGCGCGCTCTCTCCGGCCGGAATGCCAGAGCCGCGCTGAGCGGTCACTTATATAGTGACAATGGGGCGGTGTCACATGGTATATGTCACATGGGTTGGTCACATGGTGACCCCGCCCCCTTACGATGTCATAGTCCCCATGTGACATCAACCCATTGTCACTATATAAGTGACCGCTCAGCGCGGCTCTGGCATTCCGGCTGGAGAGAGCGACGTGTCAACATCTCCTGGAGAAGAGGAAGAAGAACAAGAAGAAGAAGAAGAAGAACGGAAGGCGGCGACGGCGACAGCGGCGACAGAAGACCGGGCCACCGCCTCTAAAAGAGCTATAAGAAGGCGCGGTGGCCCGGCAGAAGAACGGAAGACGGCGACAGAAGAACGGAAGGCGGCGGCGGCGACAGAAGACCCGAAGAGGGGGACAAGACCCCCGAAGACGGAAGACCCCCGGAGCTGTGCAATAAAATATTTTATCTCGTGTGTTGTGTTTTTTTTTTGGGTACTTTTATTTTACAGGTGAATGGGTAGGGGTACATTGTACCCCATACTCATTCACATAGGGTGGGGGGCCGGTATCCGGGGGCCCCCTTATTAAAGGGGGCTCCCGGATTCCCATAAGCCCCCCACCCGCAGACCCCGACAACCAACGGCCAGGGTTGTCGGGAAGAGGCCCTTGTCCTCATCAACATGGGGACAAGGTGCTTTGGGGTGGGGGGGCCGCGCGGCCCCCCCTTCCCCAAGGCACCCCCCATGTTGAGGGCACGCGGCCTGGTACGGCTCAGGAGGGGAGGCGCGCTCGCTCGCCCCCCTTTCCTGGCCGGCCGGGTAGCGTGCTCAGACAAGGGTCTGTTGTGGACTTTGGGGGGACCCCCACGCCGATTTTTTTCGGCGTTGGGGTTCCCCTTTAAGTCCATTCCAGGCGGCGGAGCCCGCGACGTCTCCGTCGCGGGCCCCGCCTTCCTTCACACGCGCTCGAAATGAGCGGACTTTCCTCCGAGCGGGAACAGTTTGCTCATTTCGAAAGTGGCCTACACACGGGCGGACTGTTCGCTCAAACAAAGTTTCAGCGGACAGTTTTTCGGAATTTCCGAAAGACTTTGTCCGTCAAACTGTCCGCTGAAACTGTCCGCTGAAAGCCCACACACGGGCGGACTGTCCGCTGAAACACTGTTCAGCGGACAAAGTTGAGCGAACAGTCCGCCCGTGTGTACGCGGCCAGAGAGACAGATGACAATCTATAAAACACACATCCTAGAATAAAATGTTCACATAAATGTTATACAATCAAATTTCCACAACACCCCCTACTCCCAAACTCAGGAGCAGTTGAAGTCTATTACATGCAAAATGTTGCATTTTACTGGAGAAAAAGTCCCCGCCCCTTTCCAAAAAGCACAAAAATGCATTGATGTGAACGTGTTCCATTGCAACCTGTGTTTAAAAAATTCCCTACATATCTGAAAAATGCATCAAAAAACACATGACTAGTGTATAACATATATGCATTTTGCTACCAACCTATACTCCACTTACCTCCCCATTATATAATAAATAAGACCATACCACTTTTGGAGTAAAATAGGCCGTAGCAGCCATTAATTTATTAAACTGGATAAAATATCCAAAAATATATAACTCTTTAAATAACATAAACCATAAAAAAACTGTAACAAAACAATAACATCAGTTATGACTAAAACATCAGCTCCCCCTAGTGTTGGTCTTTGCAGGTACACCAATAACCCTCAGGTTATATCCAAAAATTATGACACTGCGGTCCCTCTGACGTGGGATATTGGGCCTCAAGCCGACAGGGACTCAGAGACACCCACCTACCGCAATGCCCCCATAACCAATTACCAGATAACCTCCGTTAACTGGAGTACCACCCACAGGACCCGTACCACCGACAGATCCTGACTCTTCATTCAGAACTCTCTTCCTCACCCACAAAGACCAAACACCAGCCACCGCCACGACAGTCCACGTTCTAGTCCTGAAAGAGAAAAACACAAACACACAACACAGAAAAAAAAACACACCTCGACATATACAACCCAAGCTTAGGGAGGGAGGGGTGGGAAACTTTTTTTCTTGAATGCTGCCTCGTGGAGGGGGCGGGATCAACTTCTCTGCACTGAGTAACTCCCACCCTACTCCCCACGGCCAATCCCCCGCCCCCTATCATGCAGGGCTGACATGCACTGTTCACACAGTCATGCCAGCCCTCTGCCTACGGGGTTTTGTTAACCCCTGCAGCGCGGAGCTTTTCTTTAGTGTGAATTGTCAAAACTTCTCTTAAAACAGTTCACATACAAGTATAATGTTACATCAAGTAAATTGACACCCAACATGTCACGCTTCAAGACTGCGCCCGCTCGTGGAATGGCGACAAACTTTGACCCTTAAAAATCTCCATAGGCATCGTTTAAAAATGTCTACAGGCTACCAGCTTTGAGTTACAGAGTTACAATACCTCACATGTGTAGTTCGAACACCGTTTAATATGACGGTTTACGCGTGACTTACGTATGCTTTCGTTTCTGAGCGCGAGCTCGGCGGGACAGGGCGCCTTACATTTTGTCTTGTAATAGAAAAAAAAGCATGACAGGACCTCTTTAATGTGAGATCTGGGGGGATCAAAAAGACCTCACATCGACATTGGAGCATTGTATCTGAAAAAATGTAAAAATCTAATTTCTTCATAATTTAGGCCGATATGTATTCTGCTACATATTACAAATCCCAAAAAGTGTATATTGACTTGATTTGAGCAAAAGTTATAGCGTCTACAAACTATGGGATATATACTGGAATTTGTACTTATATATATTTATTTTATACTAGTAGGCGGCAATCAGCGACTTATAGCAGGACTGCGTTGGATAATTGGACACTAACTGACAATTTTTGGGGACCAATGACACTAAAGACACTGGCTGGGAAGGGGTTAAACATCAGAGGCGATCAGCTAAATGTGTGCCTAGCCAGTGTTTATGTGTGTACATAAGGGATATGCTTTGCAGAGAAACAAAATCTATCACATCCCCGATGACAGGACAGAGCTTTGCCTTGTTTAGATAGGCTGTATGGAGCTCTGCCTTTCTCCTCACCGATCAGTGGGTGCTGGTGGTCATCCATTGTCCGACACCCACTGATCAGCTCCTGCTGTGATTAATCAAGGCACGTCAATGACGCATGCTGACGCCCCCTACCCGGAAGTGCAGAATCATACATACACAGACACATATATATGAGAGCGCACAGACGTGTGGGGACAGAGCTCCTCACCACCAAAGTATAAACTGCTGCCATCCACCGCCGCAGACAACTTTACAAGCTCCCCTTCCAGCCCAGTGGAGAGGGAACACCCTGGGAGCCCCATCCGGGTGGTCATTTCTGCTCCAGAGCACACTTTAGCGGGGAGAACCTGCCGGGCCAGCGGCGCACTATAGCCGGCGCCATCTTGCGGCCTACACTCCGCCTCTGCGTCCCGCACGGCCCTGGAGGCGGAGAGGTGTCTCCATCAGTCCAGTCAGGCTGTCTGGACCCTCGGAGGACATCGCTCGCCACGACCCCAGACCATGGATAGAGGCAGATGGACGCTGTATAAGCAGGCCTCTGTTGATCCACACGCTGATAAGTGTCTGGGGTGCTCAAGGCCTTTGCTATATATCGAGGCTGCTGCTATAGCCATTGCAATCCCGTCTCTAGCTGTGCCCGGGGGTTGGACTTTGTGGGGAGCCCTAGATTCTACCCGGATTGTGACCTGCCTGGACGGGGGTGCCTGCTACTGCAGTGCGAGGCTGCGGCCTACTTGCTGCACCGGCGGCCATCTTGCTACACCCACAGCTCCACTCAACCTCCTAGTGAAACAATTTACTGCTAAGCGCTGCTGTCCGGCCACATTACTAATCCTTGGGCACCTAACCAGATGTCACTACGGTCATACACCTTCTCAGGACTTTCTACCCTGGGTTTTGCGGTGGCTGCCAACCACTTGGGCCCTGTCCCTCAGAAGCACCCTATACAACCCTGTATCTCCACATAGCTGCCTACCTAACAGTATACTTATGTTGCTGAACAAGATGTGAGTAAGACAGTCTCCGCTCAGCATTCAGTTATACAGCTCTAATTATGCCAGCAAAGACACCTAAATCGAAATTTCGCTCCACGACTAACAAGAGATCCGGGAAGGGCTTGACGTCCTCTCTTACCGTTACGGGTCCCATACAACAATACTTGGCCGCTGGCAGATCGTAATTTGGATCACGCGGGAGCCAAGTCAGGACCCCCAAACGTAGTGCCTCTCCCTCCTCATTTATGGCGTCTGCTCGGGAGAGTTTGCCTACATTGTCCTGCTGTTCGGATCTCATGGAGGACCCCGACTCTCCCGCGGGCTCAGACATGTCAGCCCTGGTGAGCGGGCTCAAAAAAGAACTAGCTGGGATGTTTCACGGGCTTGGAAAATCCATAAAGAAAGAGATCACCGGAGTCAGAGCTGACATGGTGCATATCCTAGACAGGGTGCAAGAAACAGAGCTCAGACAGGACTCACAGGCCATAGCTATAAAAGAACTTCAGGAGGCTGTTACGCAGTTGGTTTTTGCACAATGGGACTCATCTTATAAACTTGAAGACCTTGAGAACAGAAACCGCAGAAACAACCTACGTGTGCGGGGTCTACCGGAGGCTACAGGAGATAATGATCTTGAACCATTGATCCGTGGCATCTTTAACACTATCTTGGGTAACCCAGTTACCGAACCGCTGAAATTCGACCAAGTTCATTGGGCGATTCGCCCCCATAACTTTTCTTTGGATCAACCTAGGGATGATATATGCCGCCCACACTTTTTTACAGAAAAGAACGCCATCATGGTCAAAATACAGAGCACCCCTTCCATAGACTTTGATGGTGCCATCATCAACATTTATCCGGATCTGGCCAAAGACACTCTTGACTGTCGCAGAGCCCTCGTGCCCCTTCTGGAGCATCTTCGCACTGAGGGGATCCCATACATATGGGGTTTCCCTGCGTGCCTTATCGTCACAAAAAACGGCCGCTCCCACACTCTGCGGTACCCTGGAGACTTACAGCTGTTTCAAAAAAAGCTTAACCTACCACAGGTCGATCTCCTGGATTGGCAAGACCAAGTGCTTCGATTTTCAACCGCACCAGAACCTCAGTGGCGTAGAACCCCCTCTAAGAAGAGGCGTACTTCAACTTCAGGATCCACACCTAAGCAACGTTCCCTGCTGTTCGTGTTCTCCCTTTCTCTTTTTTTACTTTTGTTTTTATACAGGTGTTCAGAGCCCCGGAGTGGCCCGGGGCGCTTCCTCTTCACGTGGATGGCGGTGTAACCCTCAATTGCACTTTGCCTTTCAATGACTACCTGAATTAAGAACGCCCCAGGTCTATGGGCCCTCTTTAGTTTAGCCGACTGAGCCCGTGAGCTGTTTTGTCCTGTCCACCAGGTCTTCGCTGTTACGGTCATGCTGTTCCCAAGTATTACTATATTTCTATAGAGCTTAATTGTTATGTTTGTATATTTTATTTTCCTATACTGAATACTGACTGAGCATATTGCACCCATGTACCTTTTGCAGGGTACTCCCCCTACCCCCCCACTCCCTTCTGGGGTTGGCGAGAGGGAATGGCTTTTGTGTTCTAACTCCTGGTCTCCTGTCGATGATTGGGACCGCCATCGGCTCTCTCCCTCACAATGGGGTTCACCACAGATTTCTGCGTGATGTGATACAGTTCCCCATGAGTATCTTCCCTGCTGTGTCTGCTCTCTACATGCACTCCTCTTTACTGCTTTCTTTCCTCCAATCTTTCCCTGCCCTCTCCTATTCCCACTCCCCTCCCCCAGGATGGCTTGCGTGGTTATATAAGCCAAGAGGTTCCGCTCTGCTAATGAAATGGCCAAGCTAATAATTACTTCATATAATGTTAGGGGCCTGAGTGTTGCAGTGAAAAGGCATCAAGTACTCAGGGAATTAAAAAACGCTGCCTGTTCTATTGCCTTTCTCCAGGAAACGCACTTGACCCACACAACGTTGTTAAATGAAACTCTGCTATACACGGTATTCAGGTGGGCTCTAACACTCATAAATATGGGGGCTATGCTGATGATATCTTGTTTTTCATACAACAGCCTCGTATATCACTGCCTAACCTAATGTCTACTTTCTCCGCCTTCCTATCATTCTCCAATTTTAAAATTAACCTCACCAAGTCAGAGATTTTAAACATCAACCTCCCTAGACGAGAGGAGGAATTATTACGTCCCCTCTTTCCATTTAGATGGGTCCAATGTACCATTAAGTACTTAGGTATACACCTCTCATCTAATGCCCACTCACTTTTTAAGCACAGCTATATCCCTTTATTAAACAAAGTGAGAGAGGACTTACGGAAATGGAATAGCTAAGCACATTCCTGGCTAGGCAGGGTGAATGTCATCAAAATGAACATATTAACCCGGGTACTTTTCCTCTTCCAAATGATCCCACTGGGTGTGCCCATAGGGTTCTTCACTACACTGCAGACCATGATTTCCCGCTATATCTGGAGAAACAGCCACCCCAGAGTCTCTAGGGACGTTTTATACCGCTCCAAGGCCTCGGGGGGACTGGCCCTCCCGAATTTTGGAGCTTACTATCACGCTGTAATACTGTCTAGGATAGCAGATTGGAAATATGCTGCCCACTCCAAACTATGGGTTGACCTGGAGCATTCCCTCAGCAGCACTGATCTCTCTGTGGCCCCTTGGATACCCCGCTCATACAGGGGCCTTGACCACACCACTTCTTCACTCACCACTTCTACCTGAGACGCCTAGGACACTTTACATAGGAAATTTTCTTGGTCATATGATTCTCCTTTGCTGCCACTTCTTACCCATAACTATTTTTTACCTGGCTTACTGGACCCAGGATTTAAAGCATGGTCCCCGGACTGACCCTTACTGCTACACCATGTTCTCTGAGCTAAGGCTATAAAGCCCCTATCTGAGATCATTGGCTCTGAATCAACTACATTCTTGGATAGATAGAGGTTTACACAGCTTCAGTGTTTCATTAGAACCCTCTCTCAGCTGCTAAGAGGGCTAGAGGAACTAAACATTATCGAGGAGGTGCTTCACCTGGAGGATCCGCCCTCAAACTGCATCTCGATTTTCTACAAAGCTCTTATCTCACTCCTCGGCAGCGCACACCCGGCTTTCTTAGCCAAACGGGAAGTGGATCTAAACTCCCCCATCACAAAACACCAGAAGGATAAAATCCTACAGTTAACCCACATCTCATATCTTGCTTCTAAAATGGCGGAAGTGAACTATAAACTGCTCACCAGATGGCACTACACCCCGTCAAAGTTGCACCAGATGTTCCCTGACAATTCCCCGCTTTGTTGGAGGAATTGTGGTTTTAAAGCAACTCATGCTCATATCTGGTGGAAGTGCCCCATCATCCGACCGTTTTGGGCCACCATCACCCAACTTATACACCGGATCTTGGGCACCAGCTTTCCCAACGACCCTTGGACCATTCTTTTCCACGCCACCACGGAATCTGTTGGCCTATATAAACGCTCAATCATTCCTCACTTGTTGAACACAGCGAAGGCATTAATACCCACTCTCTGGGGACTAAGGATGAGCCGAACACCCCCCTGTTCGGTTCGCACCGGTCGAACCTGCGAACAGAGCTAAACTTTGTGTGAACTTTAGAACCCTATTAAAGTCTATGGGACTCGAACGTTCACAATCTAAAGTGCTAATTTTAAAGGCTAATATGCAAGTTATTGTCCTAAAAAGTGTTTGGGGACCCGGCTCCTGCCCCAGGGGACATGGATCAATGCAAAAAAAAAGTTTTAAAAACGCCCGTTTTATCGGAAGCAGTGATTTTAATAATGATTAAAGTGAAACAATAAAAGTGTAATATTCCTTTAAATTTTGTACCTAGGGGGTGTCTATAGTATGCCTGTGAAGGGGCGCATGTTTCCCGTGCTTAGAACTGCCCCTGCACAAAGTGTCATTTCGCAAGGAAAAAAAGTCTTTTAAAATCACTTTCCATTGTCGGCTCCCGTAATACAGAGAACACTCAATGAGTGTTCTCTGTTTTAGCTGACAATTCATTCATTGATAAAAAAAAAAAGCGTGGGGGTTCCCCTAAATTCAATTACCAGGCCCTTCAGGTCTGGTACAGATATTATGGGGAAACCCGTGTCAAATTTAAAAAAAAATTGACGTGAGGGTCCCCCTAAAAATTCATACCAGACCCTTTATCCGAGCACGCAACCTGGCAGGCTGCAGGAAAAGAGGGGGGGACGAGAGAGTGCTCCCCCTGAACCGTACCAGGCCACATGCCCTCAACATTGGGGGGATGCTTTGGGGGTCTGGGACCCCTCAAAGCACCATGTCCCCATGTTGATGGGGACAAGGGCCTCATCCCCACAACCCTGGCCGGTGGTTGTGGGGGTCTGCGGGTGGGGGGCTTATCAGAATATGGAAGCCCCCTTTAACAAGGGGACCCCCAGATCCCGCCCCCCCTGTTTGAAATGGTAAGGGGGTACAAAAGTACCCCTACCATTTCACAAAGGAAGTGTAAAAATGGTTAAATAAGACAAACACACTTTTGAAAAATTTCCTTATTAAAAATAAAAAAAAATTAAAAAAGATTCCAGCAGTGGTAATCCACTCTTGCTATCCAGCGATGGATCTCCGGGGTCCAGCGATGGCTGATCATATCCAGCGACGGATGATCATCTCTCCGGGGTCCAGCGATGGCTGATCTGATCCAGCGACTGGTGATTTTCAGTCCAGCGCTGTCCATACGTGCATCCAACTTCTGTCTCCACTGAGGAGACACTGTGGGCATCCCAGCGCTGACATTTCTTATATTAGGAGAGCGGGGCCACCCGTCACCTGCCCCGCCCCTCCCCCTCTGAGGCTGGTGAGGGAAGCCATGGAGTTCTCCAGTGACGTATGGGTGACCCCACCCCCCTCTGATGTAACGCAGGTTTCTGGATCAGATCAGCCATCGCTGGACCCCGGAGAGATGAGAGCGGGAGAGCGCCCCCCCTTTTCCTGCGGCCTGCCAGGTTGCGTGCTTGGATAAAGGGTCTGGTATGGATTTTTAGGGGGACCCCCACGTCCAATTTTTTTGATGTGGTGTCCCCCTTAATATCCATACCAGACCTGACGGGCCTGGTATTTGAATTAAGGAGAACCCCCACGCTTTTTTTTAAAAAAAATTGTTTTATTTTTTTATCAATTAATGCATTGTCGGCTACTACAGAGAACACTCATTGACACTTTGTGCAGGGACAGTTCTAAACTCGGGAAACATGCGCCCCTTCACAGGCATACTATAGACACCCCCCAGGTATGAAATTTAAAGGAATATTACACTTTTAGGCCCCTTTCACACTGGGGCGGTATTCAGGCGTTACAGCGCTAAAAATAGCGCCTGTGTAGTGCCTGAAAAAAAACGGCCCCTTTAACTCCAGTGTGAAAGCCGGAGGGCTTTCACACTGGAGCGATGTGCTGGCAGGACGGTGAAAAAAGTCCTGCTAGCCGCATCTTTGGAGCGGTGAAGGAGCGGTGTATTCACCGCTCCTACCCATTGAAATCAATGGGACACCGCGGCAATACCGCCGGCAAAGCGCCGCTGCAGCGGCGCTTTGCCGGCGGGTTTAACCCTTTTTCGGCCGCTAGCGGGGGTTAAAACCACCCCGCTAGCGCCCGCAGACCGCCGCTAAAACGACGGTAAAGCGCCGCTAAAAATAGCGGCGCTTTACCGCCGACGCCGCTCCCTCCCCAGTGTGAAAGCAGCCTTATTGTTTCACTTTAATCATTCTTAAAATCACTGCTCCTGAAAAAACTGCCATTTTTAAAACTTTTTTTTACATTGATCCATGTCCCCTGGGGCAGGACCCGGGTCCCCAAACACTTTTTAGGACAGTAACCTGCATATTGCCCTTTAAAAATTAGCACTTTAGATTTTTCCCATAGACTTGCACAGGGTGTTCCGGCTTTTCGAATTTGCCGCGAACAGCCCAAATTGTTCACTGTTCGCAGAACAGACGAACAGGCAATGTTCGAGTCGAACATGAGTTCGACTCGAACTCGAAGCTCATCCCTACTGGGGACAACCCAGGATTCCAGCAGTCAAAAGCTGGCTACAAAAGGTAGCAGAAGTGCATCTCATGGAGGACATTACCCACCACAACAAGACTACTACTCAAAGACATACTACTGTATAACTTGGGCCCCGTGCCTGGAATTCAAGACCACTCCCCATTGCAAAGAACTCATAACACAAGATCCCGATGCCGCGACCACCCCTCTGAACTTGCAATAATAGCTTCTTTAGTACAAAAGCCATTCCCTCAGTACCTATAAAATGCAGGTGGATGTATAGCTGGCCCTTAGAGGCCACTAATGTTCAGGGAACCAGTACCATTTTATATGTACCAACAATTTATTTTCTGTTTACTGTCTGTCTTTACTGTTTCAATAAACATTTATAAAAATAAATAAATAAATAAATATATATATATATATATATATATATATATATTTATATATTATATATATATATATTATATATATGTGATTCTGCACAGAACGGACACCCTGTTGCAGTAAATCTGTTATAGGGCAGTCGATAAGTGGTCAATATGAAATATGATCTGAAAGGTGGAATTAGATTTTATTTTTTTTGTTACCAAAAGTAAAAAAAAAAGGAAATCAATACATAAAAGGGAGATGAGTATATTTCACCTATGATGAATAAAAACAGTATCCAATGAATACATTTTTAGATCTAACAGAGTAATACATTTTATTTAATAGAAATGCGCAAAACAATTGCATAGAGCACAAAATCAAAATAAATCTAATTATACAAACTCGTTGAAAGGTTTCTAAAAAAAATAAAATAAAAAAAAAATAAAAAAAATAAAAGGTTCTGACTTTGCCTTTCTAAATAAACAAAAATAACATTGAAATGAGTTGTTTCGGTCTCATCCGGTGACCAGTTCTGGGTGGTGACTACAAAGATTGCGTCAAGATGGTCAGAGCCGGGATAAGGAGAGTCCACAATATGTGAGTGCCTGGAAAAGAAATACTTTCATGTTATTTTGCTTTTCTGAGACAACCTGAGTCTACATTGGCCGCCATGCCGGATGAATCTCCATGAAATTGAGTGTGAATATTGAAACACAAGTGATTCCTTCAATGGGCACACAGACACAGTATAAAGTCAGATATGTGTCCTTGCTTATAATGAATAATATTATTATAATTATTAATAATAATAATAATCATGGGTCTCCCGACCCCGAAGAAGGGAGGTGTTCGGGAGTCCACATGTCATTGCTTTGGCTGCGCTTCTCCCCGACATTCAACTCCACCCGCCCCTAATCCGATCCACAGCATCGTATTTCCATGCCACACCGCTCTGATTCGTGGCGGAGACTGAGGAGATAACCATTTTCCCTGATTTCCCTGCACAATCCCCCCCCTCGCCCACCCCTATTTTACCCAATCCCTCCTTGCCCCACTCCCCCCGTTTTCAGTGCCTGCTAAGAACCCACATGTATTTCGGCTGCTGATTGTGTTCGCACTTAAGAGGGTACAGTCGGTAGCTTCTCAACCTGCCATTATGGAATTCCCATGCAAACACACCACAACTCTTCTAAGTCACCTGGAACTCCCCTCCTGACAGTAACTCCAAGAGTCAGACCTGGTGCAAACTTCTCTACTTTGGGATTTATATATAGACACGTTGAAGGTAAAGTTTTACTTCATTCTCCAATTCTTGGAGAAACGCGACACCCTCTAAGGTCTGTTTTGTTTCTATGTGCAATGTTCCCACAATCCCCTACCTTTGTTATAAGGATGTCTCCGCTATTATGCACTGAATGTTCCTTGACTTTTTTCTCTTGTTTTTTTTTTTTTTTGTCCAAATGTTTATATGATGGAAACGTATATTTGTAATTTTGCACTACTTCATTTTCAATAAAAATTTGTTTGAAAAAAAAAAAAAAAAAAAAATAATAATAATAATAATAATAATAATAATAATAATAATAAAATTGTATTAGGACATATATTAAATACTAATTTTTAATTATAAATTAAATTATTAAATTATATATTGAACCCTTCATCACGATCACCACTTATCTCTGGATTTTTACCATTTATTGAAGGGTTAATGGGGTTTCTATGCTGTATATTTTTCATGAGATTATGTGTGATCCATAGTCACAACATCTTGTTTTGTTCAGAGATGCCCGACTCTGCAGAAACCGTTTCTTGTGAGAACATCCTAACTTGTCACACCGTGTCTGGGATTTGATCCTGGGACCTGGTGTTCACAGATGGGTTCCTATTGCCTGAAGCACCAAGAAACTTGCTTATTGATAGAATCTCTGTTTGGTTCTACTCAATGAGTTTGAATGTTGGCTCCACCCTGGGACCAGCAGATGGTAGTCACCTGATCAGTGACCCTATAAATCAGGGATCCTCAAACTACGGCCTTCCAGCTGTTGTGAAACTACACATCCCATGAGGCATTGTGAAACTCTGACATTCACAGACATGACTAGGCATGATGGGAATTGGAGTTCCTGAACAACTGGAGGGCCGTAGTTTGAAGACCCATGCTATAAATCATCACTTCTCCTTCCTGTCCTTGCCCTAGTATAGGTTCCTGTTTGTTCTAGTTTGGTGGATGCGATTTGTTTCTGGTTGCTGACTTTTCTTGTTCCTGACTCTGATTATTGGCTTACCCCTTGGATTCACGCTGATCTTCTGGTTGCTGACCTTGCTTGTTCCCAACTCTGATTCTTGGCTTACCCCTTGGATTCACGCTGATCTTCTGGTTGCTGACTTTGCTTGTTCCCAACTCTGATTCTTGGATTACCCCTTGGATTCACGCTGATTTTCTGGTTGCTGACCTTGCTTGTTCCCAACTCTGATTCTTGGATTGCCCCTTGGATTTAAGCCAATCTCGTTGCTGACCCTGCCTGTTTCTGACACTGCCTTCTGATTGACCCCTGTGTACTTCTGTCTTGGTCTGCTGTCTTGGACTGTCCTTTCACCCACCGGGTTCCTGTCTTCAGCCTCTAATAAGTGATTTTATTGGTGGTTCCCTGTTAGGCTGTTTGCACCATCTATTGCGGCCCCTTTATCCGGGCTGCAGGATCTCAACCGTCTCTCCACCAGATACTGGGATAACAAGACTACTGAAAACTGGAGAGGCGGTTGGAATTTCCTTGCAGACCTGACACTAATATGTGTTGTTTACCAAAAGTCTCATGAGACTGTGAGTCATATTGAAAACCAATTTGAAACCGATCCCCCTAGTGTTCAAACCGTGGAAATCCCCTGAATAAAGCTGATCATGCTTTGACTCTATCCCATGTGGGATTTGTCTCTGTGTGTTCCCGAGGCTTTGTAGGGAGTTCCACAGCCGTCCGGTTCTGAAAGTTCCCATCACATGTATATATGTATAGACTCTCCATCAGAATTTTGTATAGCATGGAGACAACTCCGGAGCACAATTAGTAAACATTTGTCACCCCGTAACAGTAAGTGCCTGGAGAAGGACCTTCATGGGAGGATCATCAGGGATTCAGTGTAATTAGTGTAAATAACAAAGTGTTTGTCAGTTTCTCTCATCACTGCTTACAATAAGAATTTACAGAAAATACAAAAACTTACTAGTGATGGTGGAAGAGCTGGCTCCTGTGGAGAATAAAAACAGACGACATATCAGTGATTATATAGATTGTAGTATTTACTGATTATATCACATAATCAAAACTTTAGTAGCGTGAGAACATCTACAGTACACCATTGATCAGTTCAATCGTTCATGAAATGATCAACGAGCTCTATGACACTATACCGTATGATGGGTGTAAGGAGTGCTCTATGGTTCAGAGAAGTGGAGTAAATTACTGTTCATTTCCAGACAAGTCCACCACCGTTGTTAATGAACACTAAGTAACGGCACTTTTAGGCTTTTCCCAATAAAAGGGGTGGGGGGGGTTTATATATATTGATTCAGGAAGCGATCCAATAACGGATCCAGCTGCTACAGCTAAAGAAATTGGTTCCATTTTACCCAGAGCGTCCTTGGACCCCGGACATCTCTCATACCTTATGGAGAACCACAGTGGTCCAGAAATCCAATGTAGACATGTGCAATTCGTTTTTTTTCCAAATTATTATTATTTTTTTAAACAAATTTCAACAAATTCGTTATTTCCAAAATATTCTAATTAACGAAAACCAGTTTAACACATTTTTCTCGTATATTCGTAAATTCATAAATTCAAAACATTTGTAAAAGAGGAAAATCGTAAATTTGAAAATCCAAAAATCCGAAAAAAGTGAAAATCTGAAATAATAATAATAACTTAACTATTATTAACTGTTAAATTAAAGGTATTGGAATTTCCTTTCAAATTTCTCTGTTAGTGAATGTAACAAATACAAATTTTATCTGAAGTTACGAATTATCCTGAAATAATGGATGTTGAATCTAAATGAATGGATAATAATAAATAACAATAATAATAAAAATGTTTATTATTATTCATTTGTTCCGTTCCATTTGTTTAGATACGGCATTCGTTATTTCTGATAATTTGTAACTCTAGATGAATTCGTATTCATTACATTCACTAACAGCCACATTTGAAAGGAAATTCCAATACCCATAATTTAATAGTTATTCTTTCAAATTTTCGGATTTTCTTTCAGATTTACAAATTTACGAATTTATGAATTGTGATCATAATGAATGACCCAAAAAAACGGAAATTTCGATTCAGAACTCCTAGCCCTGTACACACGGTCAGAGATTCCGACGGAATGTGTCCGATTGGACTGTTTTGTCGGATATTCCGACTGTGTGTGGTCTACATCGGACTGTTTCTGTAGAGTATCTGACAAACCAACTTGTTGGAAAAATTTTCCAACAAAATGCTCCGATCGGACATACTTCGATCATGTGTAGGGAATTCCGATCGGACAAAGTGCCACGCATGCTCAGATCAAATTCCTAGACCAAAGCTATTGGCTACTAGCCTGAACGTAGTCCCGTCGTAACGAAATAACTTCATCACGTCGGATTTTCCAACAACTTTGTCCGACCGTGTGTATGCAACAGTTTCGGACAAAATCCGTCAGACAAAATCCAACGGATTTGGTTGTCAGGATCTCCGACCGTGTGTACAAGGGCTAAGAGGTTTCTTCTTGCTTCTTACTTATTGGCTCATATCTATGAAGGGCATCTTCATTGACCAATTGGCAGGGAGGAGTTGGCCTGTGTGTTCAGCTCCAGAGTCTTGTAGACATTGGCTTATTATAGCAAATGCTATAATCACTGTAGGCCCTCATAGTTCCCCAACTTTAATCCATCCCTAACAATTATCAATCGCCTGTTCCTACCCTGGTCATAACACTTAAATAGACAGTGTAGCCATTCTCTTTTAAATGTATTAAATAGAGATAATAATTTATTATCGCTGTTTTCTAGTTGGTCTAAAATCACTTTTGACATAAAGGGACAGTTTTTGGTTGCTATTGGCAATCTCCAAATTCCAGGCAGAAAAAAACAGTATTTATAATATAAAAGTGCATGCAGGACACTGGACAGACCACTAGGGACAAAGGGGGTGTGTATTTTTTTTTATACAGTAGTGTAATCTGTAAGATTACAGTACTGTGTGTGTTTTTAATTTTTTGAATTTGGCGCCGATCTGCTCTCCTGTGTGCCGTAACGTCGCAGGGAACGGAGCTCAGCAGCACTTGGGCACTGTGTGAATCGAGCGGGGGACGGCTCGATCACACAGCGGGGAGGACATCGCTGGATCCAGGGGACAAGGTAAGTACCCTCTCCCTGTATCCAGCGATGCGATCCCGAGTCTGGCTCGGGGTTAACGCTTATGGTACTGAAATCCCAGCCCGAGCCAGACTCGGGATCACCGCCAGGGAGGTTAAGTTTGTGATGTCTAGTTTTCCCAATAAAAGTAATTAACATTGAAAAATCATATTTTTTTTCTTATTTTTTGCCTACTTTTACAAAACAGATCAAAGTGTGCAACCTCAAAATATTCAGCCTTCTTCAAATTTCAAACAGTCTTCTTCAAATTTAGCATATATATATCTTTTACATCACTTGTACAATTAATTTTTTTCCCTTAGAAAATGAGAGATGTGTATATATATATATATATATATATATATATATATATATATATATATATATATATATATTATGTTTATGTATATCCAATCACAAGTTTACCTGATCCCACAATAGGTCCAATTGACAGAGCACCATCATAACTCTGGGGGGCTCTAGTTCCTTCGTTTCGACTGCCTGCTCTGGCACAGACCTAGAAACAAAGAAGATCATTAAGAAAATAGGGACTAGTGACACTGGGACACCCGTATAAGATGAAATCATCACAGTATTCACAAGGTAAGCTGATGAGCTGACTGATCGGTGGTCCCATCTTATCCCTCTCATATTGTATTTAAAGAAAATGCGTTAAGGGAATGGAGCCCAATGCTTTCCATTGCACCTTCCCAGCCTGAGCTCCTTGCTTTGGTTTGTGCTGGAAGTGAGGATATGTAAATACCTTCGATTCTAACTACTTACAGCGGAGTTCCACCCATTGAAAAGTCAGCAGCTACAAAAAGTGTATCTTCTGAGGTTTAATAATCAGACACCTACCTGTTCCAGGGTCCAGCAATGGGGGCTTACCAAGCCCCACTCCTCTCAGTGGGGGTGGCATACTAACTGTGGGTGCCGGCTGTGGCTTCATTTATGATGGATTATGGACTATAGAATGTGTATCTCTGCGCCCTATGTCATGCATTAAATTTACAGCCAACTTGATTTTTACTGCTCTCCTGCCTTTTGCTTCCAAAATCGCATGCTTTGCCAAAGTCCCAACCTTTTTATTTTTATTTTCTAATAATCAGACACCTACCTGTTCCAGGGTCCAGCAATGGGGGCTTACCAAGCCCCGCTTCTCTCCATGGGGGTGGCATTCTAACTGTGGGTGTGGCTTCACCGCCGGGCGCGCACTGAGCATGCGCGAGCCGCGGTGAGCGCTGTGAATGACTGGGTGATCTTCAGGGACCTGTGACGTGTTCCAGAAGATTGCAGGGAGGGGGGTAGAAGTGATCTTCCTTCCGGTAATTGGACACTGATCAGCACTGGTAGGTTACACTGATAGGCAGCACTGCTAGGTGGCACTGGGGCACTGATTGTAACCACTGGTGGGCATTGATAGGTGGCACCCATGGGCATTGATAGGTGGCACTGGTGGGCACTGACAGGTGGCACTGGCAGGGGGTACTGATTGGCACTAATGAGGCAGATGCGCCTCTTTCCTCTTCGGGACCAATGCCCCTTGCACATAAGCCGGTGATCGGCTTTTTCTTCTCCTCATGCTGTCAGCGTGAGGAGAAAAAAAACGATTAATGAGCTTTTGTTTACACACATGATCAGCTGTCATTGGCCTATCAGCTGATCACCTGGTAAGGGGCCAGGACTGGCCCCTTCCTCGGATCTGTGATTACCCAAGTCTCAGTGACTCAGTGATCACAGCATGCGCCCTGCAGGGGGCGTGAGGGGAGCGTGCAACGGGGACAACCTCCCGGAGACTCAGGAGACTCACAGTCCGCACTGTGGCCGTCATTCGGCTATAGCACGGACGCAAAGTGGTTAGTGATCCTATTGGATAACTAATGCTATAACTTGGCAGAAGAGGAGACATATGGCTGAGGAAGCTTGAGGAGCAGATACTGGAGCCACTGCTGCCCACACTCCAGGAGAAGACACCACAGCGTCACCACATCCGGGGTGGGGGTGGGGGGCTGTCAGTGTGGGGGGTGTTGTTTGTTTGCTGCCCTCCCAAAAAAAGAACTCACCAGCCGCCACTGTTGTGTGTGTGTGTGCAGTCTTGTTCTGGCATCTGTTGGCGTGTTACGAAACTAGTCACGAAACCCACCACCTCGTATAGTTGCAGAATTGTCCAGTATGTGGAGAATCGTAGAGTTCATGGGCCGTGTTTGCCCGGCTCCTTACATCGTGTGACTACATTCAGGAGATTCAGTGATTAGCAAACTGGTCGTATTTTCTGATTCATATTAGACAAAAAAAGCCATCACTCTGGTGAGGAGGCCATCATTTTGAGTGTATGCCTCGTTGTTGCAGGTATCCTGGTTTATGGACTCCGGGACTAGACCAGCTTTCTTATCTGCTCTAATTTTCTTTATATAGCGGGAAATCTACTTACAGGTGCACAGTATCCAGTGCCGGAGTCACACAGGCTGACAGCGCAGTGTAGAAACACGCGGTTGGAGTTTCCAACAAACTTGAACATCTTCACGGAAAACCGTCCTTTACCGGAGACACCGTTCTCTTCAACATTTATGGTTCCATCTGCCTTGTTTTTACAGCTAAAAAAAATGAAAGCGTGAGATAAAAGGAAATTTTACAGATACTAATTTTATACACATTGTACTAAAATACTTTATTCATAGAACTGGGAGTAGAAGAACCGGTGCAACATGCATAATAAAACAGAGGAAAAAACATACACCATAAAACCCTGACGATAGCAAAAATGGGCGCGTAAAACAATGAGATCAATAAAAAAAACAATAGGTGACTAAACTGTAATGAGAGGGGGAGGGGGAATCAAATAAAAGATCATAACAGGAAGTGCCGACCTTAGTGTAGAATTAAGATGTACAATAGTCATTTGTTTTTTTCTGAATTCGTTTTTTTTTTTTAACAAATTTTAAAAAAAATTCGTTAATCAGGAAATGAAAACCCATTTAGCAAACTTTCTTTCATTTTTCAAAATTTCCAGATTAAAAAAAAACATTGTAAATTCAAAAAAAAAAAAGGAAATTCAGAAATTTGAAAAAAATTCAGGAAATTAAAAAATTAAAAAAAAAAAATCAGAAATTCGAAACCCCCAAAATGAACTATTCTAGGTATTGGAATTTCCTTTCAAATGTGGCTGTTAGTGACTGCAACAAATACAAATTTATCCGACATTACCAATTATACAAAATTATGAACGCCACATCTAAACGAATGGAACATCATGAATTAATAATAATAAATTCAAATAATAATCAAAACATTTTATTATTATTCATTTGTTCCATTTGTTAAGATGCGGCATTCGTTATTTCAGATAAATTTGTAATTGTTACATTCACTAACAGCCAAATTTGAAAGGAGATTCCAATATCTATAATTTAATATTTAATAGTTAAGTTATTAGTTAGTTATTATATTTTGATTTTCAGTTTTTTTTTTTCGAATTTCCAAATTACTGATTTATTCTTTTATTTTTTATTTTTCGGATTTTCCAATTTTACGAATTTTTATTTTTTTAAAATTTCCAAATTTCCTTTTTTTTTCAAATGTAAGAATTTTTTAGAATTTGTAAATTTCCATTTATTTTTTCTTTTGCGATTTTTCTCAATTTTTTTTTTGAATTTACAAATTTACGTTTTTTTTTTAATTTATGTTTTTTTTTTTTTAATTGCAATCATAATTAATGATCCAAAAGTTTTGGCTGGACACAAGGTGGATTGAACAATTCAGCAGCTTCTCCTGTCTCTGCACACTGGATGTAGAGATCATTAGAGGGATCTTCTTGCTTCGAAAAGTACCTGTTTTGGATGAAGTGATATTTCAGGGGGTCGTTCTCGTCATTCGATGGGGTGGCGTAGCAGTTCTTCATCACCAGAACAAGATTTGACGTGTCCCCCGGAAAGAAGACTCCGCCATACAAGAATTCCTTCGTGGACATGGCGACTTCTGATCCCGTGTACGGAGTTGTGTAGTTGCTATTTTTATACAAAGCCATGTAGACCTTGAACTGTCCCTTCCCCGTAACTGTGATAGATATAAATCTGCATTTCAAAGAGAAAAAATAAATTAAATATAATACTAGTGATTTAAATGACAGTTAAAAGATAAATTAAGAAAGATTGGAACGCATAGAAACATTGAAATTAGAAGGGCTCAGTCATAGTTACAAACAATAAAGAAATACAAGGGTTCTCTGCACAACTGTAGGGTAGATGACCGAAGCCTACATACAGATCATACCATACGAGACAGGATTGGCCCTTCCACAGTGAGATTCGGGGGGAAAAGACATCCATGATTTTTTCATTAAGACTCCAGAGGATTATTTCAGGATTATCCAGAAGGATGTATATATGTTCTGTGACCCTCAACGTCATCTAGTGGCCCCATAGCGCTGTATTGTACTACTGTCCATCATAAAAGAACTTTCGTTCAGAAGATAAAATAGCCTGAGGATCAGTTGTCTTTGCCCAATTTGCACACAATGAATACACATGAAGACTTTATGGAGGAATGGCTATAAAATATACAATATTTGGAAATAGACCCCCCTATATGTATTTTTCTGCTGCGGCACATTCATTCTTGTGTCTCCTCTTGGATAATCATCTATGAAAATCTTGGTTGGGTCGGTCAGATTTGATGGATCGGCCTCCTAATATGAATCCAGCCAGAAGCCAAATTACTAAGCAGGCCACCGTTAGACATTTTCCATTATCCTTAGACTCACAAATTCATTTTCTTTTACCTGAAGATAGGATCGGGAACCGTATTCAGACTGGCTATCATATCCAACTTGTAGGAACACTGCAGGGTTGCAGTCAGGGTTTTGCCCCCTGGGGTGGTTCCAAAGGTGTCCACATTAATAGTGATAACAGTCTTATAGGTGATATGGGTGTTGTTTGTTTCCTTAATAGAATCAAATAAGAAAAAATAATTACAAAATGTTATTAGATGCATCTAGTCCCTCCTCTCCCATCACACACACACTAACTGGCACACAAAGGCCACACAAAATGCAATGGAACTTCAACTATGAGATGGAGCCACGGGAATTCTTTTTTTAACAAGTTGCCGACCAGCCGCCGCAGTTATACTGCGGTAAGTTGGCACGGCTGCCCGGATCGACATACCGGTACGTCGGTTTGTGCGCTGGATTTTGCCAGCACTCGCCCGTGGGTCCGGCAGGCTCGATGTCCGCCGGCCACCAGCAATCGTGGCAAAGAGACCCAGAACGGGGTCCTGTCAACGTAAACTACTTCCCATTCAGACAGGGGAGAAGAGAAAGAGATATGCTGTTCCTAGTGATCAGGAACAGCGATCTCTCTCTTCTACCAGGCAGCCCATCCCCCCCAATACAGTTAGAAACACCTACCAGGAAACACAGTTAACCCCTTCATTGCCCCCCCCCCCCTAGTGTTAACCCCTTCCCTGCCAGTGTCATTTATACAGTAATCAGTGCATTTTTATAGAGCTGATCGCTGTATTGGTGTCACTGGTCACCAAAAAGCTGTCGCTTAGGGTCAGATCTGTCCACCGCAATGTCGCGCTCCCGCTAAAAATCGCAGATCACTGACATTACCAGTAAAAACAATTTAAAAAAGTCTCAAAATCTTTCCCCTATTTTGTAGACGCTATAACTTTTTTGCACAAATCAATATATGCTTATTGCGTTTTTTTTTTTTTTTTTTATCAAAAATATGTAGAAGAATGTATATTGGCCTAAACTGATAAATACATTTGTTTTTTTTTTGTTTTTTTGGTCATATGTATTGCAGCAGAAAGTAAAAAATGTTGTATTTTTTTTTTTTTTTTTTCAAAATGATTGCTCTTTTTTTTTGTTTTTAGCGCAAACAATAAAAACTGCAGAGGTGATCAAATACCACCAAAAGAAAGCTCTATTTGTGGGGAAAAAAAAATTTTGTTTGGATACAACGTCACACAACCGCGCAATTGTCAGTTAAAGCGATGCAGTGCCGAATCGCAAAAAATGGCCTGGTCAGGAAGGGGGTAAATCCCTCTGGGGCTAAAGTGGTTAACACCCGTCCAGAGAGTTTTAAAAAAAATTTTTTTATATGTTACAAACTCAGTTTTAGAAATATAGAGTTTGAGAAAGTGGCATGATATCTATACTGATATGTGGCTCAGTGAATTTGTGATAGGTGAGGAGACTGAGGGGGTGAGGGGATGAGTAGAAGGATAGATCTGATGGTGTCGTCAGCATAGAAGTCGTTTTTCAAGCCATGGGAAGTTATCAACTGGACCAGGGAAGAGGTATATAGAGACATTAGGAGGGGCCCAAGGTTGGAGCCTTGGGGTACCTCAACAGGATGTGGAAGAGCAGCGGAGGAGTTGGGGTTGTACATGACACTGAAAGTGAGCTGAGATAGGTAGGAGGAGAACCTGGAAAGAGCCGTGGAGGCCAAGGGGGTTTATTGAGGAGGAGCAGGTGGTTGACTGTGTCAAAGGCAGTGGAAAGGTCTAAGCCCTTGTACACACAGTCGGAAAATCTGACAACCAAATCCGTCGGATTTTGTCCGACGGATTTTGTCCGAAACTGTTGCATACACATGGTCGGACAAAGTTGTCGGAAAATCCGACGTGATGACGTTATTTCGTTACAACGGGACTACGTTCAGGCTAGTAGCCAATAGCTTTGGTGTAGGAATTTGATCTGAGCATGCGTGGCACTTTGTCTGATCGGAATTCTCTACACATGATCGGAGTATGTCCGATCGGAGCATTTTGTCGGAAAATTTTACCAACCAGTTGGAAAACTTGGTCCGTCGGATACTCTGACGGAAACAGTCCGATGGAGACCACACACAGTCGGAATATCCGACAAAACGGTCCACTAGGAAACATTCCGTCGGAATCTCTGACCGTGTTTACAAGGGCTAAGAGTACGAGTATGGCATATTGGCCATTGATTTTCTTTCAATAATTTTTATATGCAATAACCAGATATGATTACAGAAAAAGGACATTGCATCAAAATTAACATAATTGAAGTATGAACAGATAAATCAAACAAGAAGTTGACAAGTGCATAGATCATGGTAATAATAGCAAAGATATCTGTCTTGGGTCCAACTTCCTGGATAAAGAGATCATAGCAGCAAGAAGAAAGTGGCATACCGGTTCTATTGTTAAGAAATAGGTTACTTTCAGAAATAAAAAGGACAAATACCCAAGCAATGAGAACTTGGAGAGGTAGCGAGAAGAGGGCAAGACCTAAAGAAAGTATAAGGCAAAGAAAAAATAATATATGGTTTAGAGAATGAACAGGCACCAAGGTTGCTCACGGTGGCCATTGCTTTTAGCAGTTAGTAGGTCGTTGGTGAGTTTCAGTAGGGCCGTTTTCTGTGGAATATTGTGGGTGGAAGCCGGGCTGTAGAGAAGGTTGTTGTCAGTGAGGTAGCAACTCATACTGTTGTAGACAAGGCATTCAGGAACCTTGGAGGCAAATAGGAGCAGGGAGATGGGTCTTCAAGTGATTGTAAAGTTTTTTTTTTGTTTTTAAATAACAGACATGGTATACTTACCACCTCTGTGCAGTTGGTTTTGCACAGAGCAGCCCGGATCCTCCTCTTCCCAGGTCCCTCTTTGCTGCTCCTGGCCCCTCCCTCCTGCCCCCTCAGCCAGCAGCTTTCTATGGGGGCACCCAAGCCAAAGTCAGAGATCCATGTATCCATGGAGACATGGAGCCCCGACCTGGCCCCACCCCCTTTTTTTCCCTGATTAGCTGACTGACTTTGACAGCCACCGGAGCCAATGGAGCTGCTATTGTGTCTCAGCCAATCAAGAGAAGTGTTCCTGATTGGCTGAGACATTCGTGGACATCACTAAATAGAGATGGGAGATGGGGCTCAGGTAAATATTAGGGGTTGCTGGGGGGGGGGGTGTTGCAGGCAGAAGGATCTTTTTCTTAATGCATAGAAGGCACCTTCTGCCTTTACAACCCCTTTAGGCTATTCAAACAAGTGGGGTTCAGTGAGGGTTTTTTAAGTATGGGGGGTAACCAGTGCATGTTTGAGTGGAGAGGGAAAGGTGCCGGAGGAGAGGGAGAGGTTGAAGATGTGGGTTAGAGCTAGACATGTGCAAAAGGAAAAAATTTGTTTAGTTTCGTTTCGTTTTAATTCGAAAAAAAAACATTTAGAAGGGAAATCGAAGGAAAAGGTAAGTGAACCAACAATGCACTAGCTTAGAGGAACCTATGTAGAAAATAAAAAACGAACCTTTACAACCCCTTTAATTCATTAATTTCGTTTAGTTATATTCGTTAACTTCCTTAAATTTGTTTTCAGATTTCGTTTAGTTTTCTACCGAATTCGAAAAATCGGCCACATTCAAAAATATTTCAACCAAATTCGAAAATATTTCTACCGGATTCGAAATGATTTCAACATGATTCCACATTATTTCAACCACATTCGAAAATATTTTGTGACCCGACTTTAGGGCCATGTATCTCGGGGTTACTTAGAGCTAGAAACTTCAAATTTGGATATGTTGTAGTGCTAGTACTATTGTGTTTGCATACCAAATTTTGGGTTTCTAGCTATAAGTGACCCCGAGATATGTGGCCCCAAAATCGGGTCGCAAAATGTTATTCTCTGCTCTAATAACTAATAACATTTTGCGACCCGATTTTGGGGCCACATATTTCGGGGTCACTTATAGCTATAAACCCAAAACTTGGTATGCAAACACAATAATACTAGCACTACAACATATCCAAATTTTAAGTGTCTAGCATTAAGTGACCCCGAGATACATGGCCCTAAATTCGGGTCACAAAATATTTTCGAATGCGGTTGAAATAATGTTGAATCATGTTGAAATCATTTCGAATGCAGTTGAAATAATTTCAACATGATTCGACATTATTTCAACTACATTCGAAAATATTTTGTGACCCGAATTTAGGGCCATGTATCTCGGGGTCACTTGGTGCTAGACACTTCAAATTTGGATATGTTGTAGGGATAGTACAATTGTGTTTGCATACCAAATTTGGGGTTTCTAGCTATAAGTGACCCCGAGATATGTGGCTCCAAAATCGGGTCGCAAAATGTTATTAGTTATTAGAGCAGAGAATGACATTTTGCGACCCGATTTTGGGGCCACATTTCTCGGGGTCACTTATAGCTAGAAACCACAAATTTGGTATGCAAATACAATGGTACTAGCACTACCACATATCCAAATTTTGAGTTTCTAGCACCAAGTGACCCCGAGATACATGGCCCTAAAGTCGGGTCACAAAATATTTTCGAATGTGGTTGAAATAATGTCGAATCATGTCGAATTCATTCGTTATATTTCTATCGTATTCGTTGTAATTTGTTATTATTTTATTCGGCCATTCGAATGCATCCGAATGTCCGAAAGATGCGAAATTCGGCCGAATTTCGATTAGTTACGAAACGAATTGCACAAGCCTAGTTAGAGCGGTGGTCATCAACCCTGTCCTCAGGGCCCACTAACAGGCCAGGTTTTATGTATTACCTTGAAGAGATGCAGACTAGAATACGGCAATCACTGAGCAGCAAATGATATCACCTGTCATGTATTTCAGATATCTTGCAAACCTGGCCTGTTAGCGGGCCCTAAGGACAGGAGTTGATGACCACTGTGATAGAGATTTTAGGATTGAGTAGGAAGTGTGGTCGTAGTAATTGTGAGGGGACAGAGTCCAGGGGAGAGGTGGTGAGGTGGGCCTCGGAAAGGAGTTTGTCAACTTCCTGAATGGCAACAGGGCTGAAAGAGGAAAGTATTGAGTGTGGTGTTGGACCTGGTGTGTTGGTTGGAGGAGAAATATGGACACTGGATATCTCATCACGAATTGTGTCCATGTTGTTTTTAAAATGACTGGAAAATGATTAGAGAACACTTACCTGTATCTGGACTCCACAACTACCGACTTTTAGAGGAGCCAGGATTGTGAAGGTATTTGTAACGGGGTCATCCTGGAAGTCATAGCAGGCGGTATCCTTCACATAACTCTTGTTGAAGTAAATGCTCAGGGCATTAAACTGACACTTATGGAAGGCGGCGGTCATCTCAAACGATCCGCAGGTCTTCTCAGGAACAACCTGTGACAAAGCTTTCAATGGAACAAGAATATATTTCATTATCTTTCAGGGGCCCCATCACATATTCCTAAAATGGCAGCCAACATGAAGGATTTCCGGGATAGTGAAATTAAATAGAGAAGGGGCTTTTGGGTAATGTAGGAGCTGGAAAGACTGAAAAACGGCTTTTGCAATGAGTTTGGATTATTACGTTAAAGCTTACAGTAGATGAGATTTTAATGGTTGGATTTCCATTTACTTTAAGGCCCCTGTGTAGCGCCTGAAAAAAACGGCCCCTTTCACTCCAGTGTGAAAGCCGGACAGCTTTCACACTGGAGTGGTGCGCTAGCAGGATGGTGAAAAAAGTACTGCTAGCCGCGTCTTTGGAGTGGTGAAGGAGCCGTGTATTTACCGCTCCTAAACCACTCCTACCCATTGAAAAGTTTTAACCCTTCTTTGGCCGCTAGCGGGGGTTAAAACCACCCCGCTAGCACCCGCAGACCACCGCTAAAACGACGGTAAAGCGCCGCTAAATATGGCCAATCCCCACCCCCATCAACACCTCCATTTGGCTCTTTGGGCCACTTGTAAACATTACCAGACTGGGGGGCACTCACCTATATTCTAAGTTGATAAGATATTGGAAAGATTTTGTTCAAAATAATAATACAATTTCAAAAAACTATTGTCGTATGTGATCCATATACAGGCATTTTTGGGCATCCAGAGCTGGAGTCTCCAAACAACGACCTTCAGGCCAAATCTATCCAGCTACAGGATTGTATCACAGGTTTACAGATTTGTATTTTTACCAATATCGTAGCAATGGATGACCTTCTTGGACCAGCAAGAGGACAGAACTTCCTCCGTCCATACCTGCTCCACCTCCTGCCTCCCACCCTGCTGCTACAATGACAATAGACATGCTGAGAGCAAGGTAAGGGTAGACTATGCATAAGGAATCTGTTGTAAAAGGGGCTCTGATGGGGACCCCAATGTAGGGGGATTCTTACGTTGGAGCCTAATCTAAGGGGGTTCTTATGAGGACCCTGATATTAAAAGGGCTCCAATGGGCACTCTGAAGTAAGGGGGGTTCCTAATGTGGACTCAGATGTAAGGAAAGCTCTGATAAGGATCCTGATGTAAGGAAAGCTTGGATGGAGATGTTGATGTAAGGAAAGCTCAGATGGAGATGTTGATGTAAGAAAAGCTCGGATGGAGATGTTGATGTAGGGAAAGCTCGGATGGAGATGTTGATGTAGGGAAAGCTCGGATGGAGATGTTGATGTAAGGAAAGCTCTGATGGAGATGCTGATGTAAGGAAAGCTCAGATGGAGATGTTGATGTAAGGAAAGCTCGGATGGAGATGTTGATGTAAGGAAAGCTCGGATGGAGATGTTGATGTAAGGAAAGCTCGGATGGAGATGTTGATGTAAGGAAAGCTCGGATGGAGATGTTGATGTAAGGAAAGCTCGGATGGAGATGTTGATGTAAGAAAAGCTCGGATGGAGATGTTGATGTAAGGAAAGCTCGGATGGAGATGTTGATGTAAGGAAAGCTCGGATGGAGATGTTGATGTAAGGAAAGCTCGGATGGAGATGTTGATGTAAGGAAAGCTCGGATGGAGGTGTTGATGTAAGGAAAGCTCGGATGGAGATGCTGATGTAAGGAAAGCTCGGATTGAGATGTTGATGTAAGGAAAGCTCGGATGGAGATGTTGATGTAAGGAAAGCTCGGATGGAGATGTTGATGGAAGGTAAGCTTGGATGGAAATGTTGATGTAAGGAAAGCTCGGATGGAGATGTTGATGTAAGGAAAGCTCGGGTGTTGATGTTGATGTAAGGAAAGCTCGGGTGTTGATGTTGATATAAGGAAAGCTCGAATGGAGATGTTGATGTAAGGAAAGCTCGGATTGAGATGTTGACGTAGGGAAAGCTCGGATGGAGATGTTGATGTAGAGAAAGCTCGGATGGAGATGCTGATGTAAGGAAAGCTCGGATGGAGATGTTGATTTAGGAAAAGCTCGGATGGAGATGTTGATGCAAGGAAAGCTCTGATGGAGATGCTGATGTAAGGAAAGCTCGGATGGAGATGCTGATGTAAGGAAAGCTCGGATGGAGATGTTGATGTAAGGAAAGCACGGATGGAGATGTTGATGGAAGGAAAGCTCGGATGGAGATGTTGATGGAAGGTAAGCTTGGATGGAGATGTTGATGTAAGGAAAGCTCGGATGGAGATGTTGATGTAAGGAAAGCTCGGGTGTTGATGTTGATGTAAGGAAAGCTCGGATGGAGATGTTGATGTAAGGAAAGCTCGGATTGAGATGTTGACGTAGGGAAAGCTCGGATGGAGATGTTGATGTAGAGAAAGCTCGGATGGAGATGCTGACGTAAGGAAAGCTCGGATGGAGATATTGATGTAGGGAAAGCTCGGATGGAGATGTTGATGTAAGGAAAGCTCGGATGGAGATGCTGATGTAAGGAAAGCTCGGATGGAGATGCTGATGTAGGGAAAGCTCGGATGGAGGTGTTGATGTAGGAAAAGCTCGGATGGAGATGTTGATGTAAGGAAAGCTCGGATGGAGATGTTGATGTAAGGAAAACTCGGATGGAGATGCTGATGTAAGGAAAGCTCGGATGGAGGTGTTGATTTAGGAAAAGCTCGGATGGAGATGTTGATGCAAGGAAAGCTCTGATGGAGATGTTGATGTAAGAAAAGCTCGGATGTAGATGTTGATGTAAGGAAAGCTCGGATGGAGATGTTGATGTAAGGAAAGCTCGGATGGAGATGTTGATGTAAGGAAAGCTCGGATGGAGGTGTTGATGTAGGAAAAGCTCGGATGTAGATGTTGAGGTAAGGAAAGCTCGGATGGAGATGTAGATGTAAGGAAAGCTCGGATGGAGATGTTGATGTAAGGAAAGCTCGGATGGAGATGTTGATGTAAGGAAAGCTCGGATGGAGATGCTGATGTAGGGAAAGCTCGGATGGAGGTGTTGATGTAGGAAAAGCTCGGATGGAGATGTTGATGTAAGGAAAGCTCGGATGGAGATGTTGATGTAAGGAAAGCTCGGATGGAGATGCTGATGTAGGGAAAGCTCGGATGGAGGTGTTGATGTAGGAAAAGCTCGGATGGAGATGTTGATGTAAGGAAAGCTCGGATGGAGATGCTGATGTAAGGAAAGCTCGGATGGAGGTGTTGATTTAGGAAAAGCTCGGATGGAGATGTTGATGCAAGGAAAGCTCTGATGGAGATGTTGATGTAAGAAAAGCTCGGATGGAGATGTTGATGTAAGGAAAGCTCGGATGGAGGTGTTGATGTAAGGAAAGCTAGGATGGAGATGTTGATGTAAGGAAAGCTCGGATAGAGATGTTGATGTAAGGAAAGCTCGGATGGAGATGTTGATGTAAGGAAAGCTCGGATGGAGATGTTGATGTAAGGAAAGCTCGGATGGAGATGTTGATGTAAGGAAAGCTCGGATGGAGATGTTGATGTAAGGAAAGCTCGGGTGTTGATGTTGATGTAAGGAAAGCTCGGATGGATATGTTGATGTAAGGAAAGCTCGGATTGAGATGTTGACGTAGGGAAAGCTCGGATGGAGATGTTGATGTAGAGAAAGCTCGGATGGAGATGCTGATGTAAGGAAAGCTCGGATGGAGGTGTTGATGTAGGAAAAGCTCGGATGGAGATGTTGATGTAAGGAAAGCTCAGATGGAGATGTTGATGTAAGGAAAACTCGGATGGAGATGATGATGTAAGGAAAGCTCGGATGGAGGTGTTGATTTAGGAAAAGCTCGGATGGAGATGTTGATGCAAGGAAAGCTCTGATGGAGATGTTGATGTAAGAAAAGCTCGGATGTAGATGTTGATGTAAGGAAAGCTCGGATGGAGATGTTGATGTAAGGAAAGCTCGGATGGAGATGTTGATGTAAGGAAAGCTCGGATGGATGTGTTGATGTAAGGAAAGCTCGGATGGAGATGTTGATGTAAGGAAAGCTCGGATGGAGATGTTGATGTAGGAAAAGCTCGGATGGAGATGTTGATGTAAGGAAAGCTCGGATGGAGATGTTGATGTAAGGAAAGCTCGGATTGAGATGTTGACGTAGGGAAAGCTCGGATGGAGATGTTGATGTAGAGAAAGCTCGGATGGAGATGCTGATGTAAGGAAAGCTCGGATGGAGATATTGACGTAGGGAAAGCTCGGATGGAGATGTTGATGTAAGGAAAGCTCGGATGGAGATGCTGATGTAAGGAAAGCTCGGATGGAGATGCTGATATAGGGAAAGCTCGGATGGAGGTGTTGATGTAGGAAAAGCTCAGATGGAGATGTTGATGTAAGGAAAGCTCGGATGGAGATGTAGATGTAAGGAAAACTCGGATGGAGATGCTGATGTAGGAAAAGCTCGGATGGAGATGTTGAGGTAAGGAGAGCTCGGATGGAGATGTTGATGTAAGGAAAGCTCGGATGGAGATGCTGATGTAAGGAAAGCTCGGATGGAGATGCTGATGTAGGAAAAGCTCGGATGGAGATGTTGATGTAAGGAAAGCTCGGATGGAGATGTTGATGTAAGGAAAGCTCGGATGGAGATGTTGATGTAAGGAAAGCTCGGATGGAGATGCTGATGTAGGGAAAGCTTGGATGGAGGTGTTGTTGTAGGAAAAGCTTGGATGGAGATGTTGATGTAAGGAAAGCTCGGATGGAGATGTTGATGTAAGGAAAACTCGAATGGAGATCCCTCCCAGACCAACAGGCCGAAGACATCAGAAAAAATGTTGGGTGTACAGCAAATGAGGAGTGAGAAGAGACACCACTTATCACTGTGCCCAATGCCCTTCCCAACCAGGCCTCTGCATAGGTGACTGTTTCCGCCGTTACCATACTTCAGTGAATTATTAGTGAAGTATGGTAACCATAACCCTCATTTCCTGCCATTCACCTTCAAACCCCTTATGCCTCTGCTTGCTCTGTAACTGACCCTGGCTTGTTATTCGACCACGCTTCTGCCTACTGATTCTGTTTATGCCTCTGCCTGATCTGGAACTGACCCTGGACTGTTATTCGACCACGCTTCTGCCTACTGATTCTGTACATACCTCTGCCTGATCTGGAACTGACCCTGGACTGTTATTCGACCACGCTTCTGCCTACTGATTCTGTACATACCTCTGCCTGATCTGGAACTGACCCTGGACTGTTTGACCATGCCTTTTGCCTGCCTCTTGGACTGATCTTGTACCCTCTCAGTGGACTAGTGGGATTCATAACAGGGGTCTCACATATGTGAGGGGCTCCAGAATAGTTTTTTTTGGATGAAGAAGACAATTTCCTTTGTTTTCTCATTCCTAGATTAGGGTCTGGAGACTCGGAGGCTTCAAAGAGATTTGGGTGGGAGAAGCCTCTACCCCTATCCCCATTCTGTCCTGGACAAGGCCCTACTTCTGCCTGCTGCCTGTAGGACCTATACCATCATGCCTCTGCCTGTCGCATGAACTGACCACACCACATGGATGGACCATGTTCCTGCCTACTACCAGGACCAATATTTTGGCAATGCTGACGATCTCTGCCTGCACTGACCTTGGACTGTATATGGACAGTATCCCTGCCTGCTGCCAATATTGACTATGGACAGTATACCTGCCTGTTGCCTGGAAAATTGTGTTCACTTTTGCTGACCAAGTCCCTGCCTGCTGCCTGGACCAGTGCTATCATCCTGTGGACAACTGCGCTGCTAAAACCACAGGTAATCTTTTGTTTACTCTTTTCTCGGCAGAATGTATTTTGGGGTGTAATTCTTGGTATGTGCATGCTATGTGTCCCTGGAACACCTGATGGTGTTCCTTGCATGTTGGGCCTCTGTATGTGGCCAAGCTGTGTAAAAGTCTCACATATTTGGTATTGCCATACTCAGGAGGAGTAGCAGAACGTATTTTGGGGTGTCATTTTTGCTATGTACATGCTATGTGTTGGAAATATCTTATAAATGGACAACTTTGCGTAAAAAAAAATGTGTTTTAATTTTTTGCCACATGTTCCCGAAACTTCTGGAAAAAAATAAACCATTCAAAAGACTCAATATGTCTCATAGATTATACATGGGGATGTTAGCTTTCCAAAATGGAGTCACTTTGTGGGCATTTCCATTGTTCTGGTGCTCCAGGGCCTTCAAAAATGTAATAGGTGGTTGAGAAATGAGATGTGTAATTTATGCTCCTAGAACGCCTGATGGTGCTATTTCAATATTGGGCCTCTGTATGTGGCCAGGCTGTGTAAAAGTCTTACACATTTGGTATCGTTATACTTAGGAGGAGTATTAGAACGTATTTTGGGGTGTCATTTTTGCTATGTACATGCTATGTGTTGGAAATATCTTATAAATGGACAACTTTGCGTAAAAAAAAATGCGTTTTCATTTTTTTTCCACATTCTCCCAAAACTTCTGGAAAAAAATAAACCATTCAAACGACTCAATATGCCTCATAGATTATACGTTGGGGTGTTAGCTTTCCAAAATGGGGTCACTTTGTAGGCATTTCCATTGTCCTGGTGCTCCAGGGCCTTCAAAACTGTAATAGGTGGTTGAGAAATAAGATGTGTAATTTATGCTCCTAGAACGCCTGATGGTGCTATTTCAATATTTTGCCTCTGTATGTGGCCAGGCCCGTGTAAAAGTCTCACACATTTGGTATCGTTATACTCAGGAGGAGTAGTAGAACATATTTTGGGGTGTCATTTTTGCTATGTACATGCTATGTGTTGGAAATATCTTCTAAATAGACAACTTTGCGTAAAAAAAAATGCGTTTTCATTTTTTTCCACATTTTCCCAAAACTTCTGGAAAAAAAATGAACCATTCAAATGACTCAATATGCCTCATAGATTATACGTTGGGGTGTTAGCTTTCCAAAATGGGGTCACTTTGTGGGCATTTCCATTGTCCTGGTTCTCCAGGGCCTTCAAAACTGTAATAGGTGGTTGAGAAATGAAATGTGTAATTTATGCTCCTAGAACGCCTGATGGTGCTATTTCAATATTGGGCCTCTGTATGTGGCCAGGCTGTGTAAAAGTCTCACACATTTGGTATCGTAATACTCAGAAGGAGTAGCAGAACGTATTTTGGGGTGTCATTTGTGGTATACACATGCCATGTGAGAGAAATAACCTACCGTATATACTCGAGTATAAGCCGAGATTTTCAGCCTCTTTTTTGAGGCTGAAAGTGCCCCCTCGGCTTATACTCGAGTCACCGCTGTCTGACTGCTCGATCAGCGTATCGAGCAGACATACAGCGGACATTCTAAAATTCAAAAGCCGCGCCTCCGCCTTCGCCTGTGATAGGCGGAACACTGAATTTCCCAGCAGTCAGTGTTCCGCCTATCACGGACATCCGCTCATCCTCGTACTACCGACGAGGATGAAAGGATGTCCGTGATAGGCGGAACACAGGCTGCTGGGAAATTCAGTGTTCCGCCTATCACAGGCGAAGGCGGAGGCGCGGCTTTTGAATTTTAGAATGGCCGCCGAGAAGAGCGGCGATCCTGGAAGGACGGAGGAGGCTCGGGACGGCGGCTCGGAACGGCGGCTCGGAACGGCGGCTCGGGACGGAGGCTCGGGACGGAGGCTCGGGACGGAGGCTCGGGACGGAGGCTCGGGACACAGGTAGGCTGGACACACACACAAGGCTGCACGGACACACACACACAGGGATGGATGGATGGATGGACACACACACACAGGGATGGATGGATGGATGGACACACAGGGATGGATGGATGGATGGATGGATGGACACACACAGGGATGGATGGATGGACGGACACACACACAGGGATGGACGGACACACACACAGGGATGGACGGACACACAGGGATGGACAGCCATGTCTCACCCTCGGCTTATACACGAGTCAATAATTTTTCCAGTTTTTTGGGGGGTAAATTGGGGGCCTCGGCTTATATTCGGGTCGGCCTATACTCGAGTATATACGGTATTACATTTTTGTGAGAAAAAAAAAAAAATCTTCATTTTGCAAAGAATTGTGGGAAAAAGATGACAACATCAAAAACCTCACCATGCATCTTAGTAAATACCTTGGAATGTCTACTTTCAAAAAAGGGGTCATTTGGGGGGTATTTGTACTTTCCTGACTTGTTCTGGTCGCAAGAAATGAGATAGGCCACCAGTACGTCAGGCGTGATCAATTTTTTATGATTCACACCACAGCTTGTAGACTCTCTAACTTTCACAAAGACCAAATAATATCCTAATTTGGGTTATTTTTACCAAAGATATGTAGCAGTATAAATTGTGGCCAAAATTTATGAAAAAAAAATTATAATTTGCAAAATTTTATCACAGAAACAAAGAAATATGCGTTTTTTTTCAAAATTTTCGGTCTTTTTTCATTTATAGCGCAAAAAATAAAAACCCCAGAGGTGATCAAATACCACCAAAAGAAATCTCTATTTGTGGGAAAAAAAGGACACAAAATTCATTTGGGTACAGTGTTGCATGACTGAGTAATTGTCATTCAAAGTGTGAGAGCACCAAAAGCTGAAAATTGGTCTGGTCAGGAAGGGTGTTTAAGTGCCCAGTAAGCAAGTGGTTAAAAAAAACTAAAATGATCACTTTTATTGCATTCACAAGGAATGTAAACATCCTTTGTGACTGTAATAGGTGGTGACAGGTCCTCTTTATGGAGGGATCAGTGGTCTAAAAGACCCCAAATCCCTACTTTGCCCTTCAAAGTATTCAGATCACAAAAACGGTGTACCTGAATACTGTATATTTTTTAAAATCCGGCGGCATTGGCAGCCGAGTAAACCGGAAGTGACATTGTGATGTCGCTTCCGTGTTTACATCAAGGAGACTGAAACAAAGCTGTTTCTGGCTTTGTTCCGCTCTGTCACTAGCCGCCGGAAGAGTCGAATCGTCGATCGGCTCTCCCGTGCCACCGGGAGGCCCGGGAAGAGCGGCGGGAGGCGTTAGGAGGGGGGAGTCCCCTCCCGCTTCTCCGGGATAACAACCGAGCGGCTTTAAGCCGCATCGGTTCTTATTGTCAGTAAGCTGATCGCCCACTCTAAACAACGGTACCAGGATAATTCCTGCAGCTGCGGGCATCATCCCGGTATAACCCCCGAATGCCGAGTATGCACATCTGCGTGGGTTAAGGATGCCGCCACTCACTATTTCTTCTTTTTAAGGGCTTTGTTTGCCCATTTTTATTAAACGCAAGTTCAGCAAACACACAAAGGTTTCCCTCGCAGATATTTCAGCAATCCTTTTCCAATCAACAAAAAGACATTCAGCCTAGATGGCTCTCACTTGCAGCACTGCTGCTCTGGCCTTACCCTCCAGGCCCTTGCCTGTCTCGTACAGACTGTTTCACCGACCACCTTGGTGCACAAAGCTAGCAGCCTCTTGCTGCACTGGCTCCACCACGGAGCCCTCCTGACTCCTGGTACTCAGACTTCCTACCTGCCGGGTGGAGCCCAGAACCATGGTCAGGTTGTTATTAAAAGCCTGGCACACACCTGACCAATTAATATGCTGGCTGTTCTCAAAATCAGGACCCAAGACTAGGGATTCCATCCCACCCGGATCTCTCAGAAATCCCTGAGCTTCAGGTCCCAAAGTGGACTTTACAAAACACTGAAGAAAGTGAAAGGCCAGTTTCCTCTTCATGTTACATGTTCCCTGGAGCCCCTCCACTCATCAGGTTGAGAATTCTGGGTCACATCCTCCTTCTAGACCCTGGCAGGGCAACGCTCTGCCACAATAGATTATTTATATATATATATATATATATATATAGAGAGAGAGAGAGAGAGAGAGATAGAGATTTTAGACAATCCTGCCATTAGAAAGCTTTGTTTGTCCCTCATTAATAAACCACATTTATAGTCAGAATTGTCATAGTAGTAAGTGTACATAATGATCAATAAAGGGCAAACAGCTGCCGGTCCTGAAGAGGTTACTCATGTTAGTATGAGAGCAATGATTATTGTGTTACACAGTTTGTTCCGTGCTTTGGATGCTGAAATTTAAATTAAATGAAATCCATCACATTTATGCAAAGTCACTCATGAGACGGATCTCTGAAGGCTTTTTCCATAATTCCAACTCTAATTATATCATTCTGTCTGCTATCACTGGACGTGTCCCGTCATCTCTGTCCGGAGATCACACCAAACCTCAACATGATGTCTCCGTACTCCTTATCCATATTAGTCTGTTCAGTCTTGGGACTCGGCTTGGCAATCCCTTCTTACACTTGTAATAGAACTGTAACTGATAGACTGCTACCCAAGTGCAACGGGCCATCTACATACACATTTTGGTGCTTTGATGGTTGTCTTGTGTGGCCTTTGCCCTTTCATTTCTTATCGGCCATTACCAAGCTTCATCACACAATGAAAAAAAAACCTGAGCCATTTTTTGGCCAACGATCCACAAAGACCTTGCAAGTGTATTCATTTATGGGAAGCTGGATGGCCAGGTGCCTTGTTTACTAATTGGCGGAGGGTCTTAGATATAAATGAAATGACCCCCATGTACAGTGCACGTTTTAAACAAAACTCAATGAGCGTGTGGGGCTTGCCTAACCTAGAGGTGCCGACACCCACTTTGAGATTTATTTGAATAAATTAAATTTGTCTTTACCAGTTTTCCTCTATTGGTATTATTTATTTACTTAAACCTCCCGCGTCCGCCCCGAGAACGGTGAAGCCCAGGTGGTGGGAGCCACCCGTGTTCCATTTTTGGTTCGTAACTTGGTTCCTCATAGTGGTGAGCCATCTGCTCTGTAATACTAAGACCCCTTTCACACTGGGGCGTTTTTCAGGCGTTTTTCAAGCGCTTTAGCGTTAAAAAAAGCGCCTGTAAAGCGCTTGAAAGAAGCCTCATCTGCAGTCCCAATGTGAAATGTCAGCTCCCGAAAAACGCTCGTAAAACGCCGCTTAAACTAGCAGCGCTTTACCGGCGTTTTTTGAGCGTTATTGGGGAGCTTTTAACCCCTGCTAGTGGCCAAATAAAGGGTTAAAAGCGCCCACAAAGCGCTGCTGCCAATAGCGTTTTTCAGGCGTTTTTCGGGCGTTTTACAGGCGCTTCCCATTGATTTCAATGGGAAGGGGCGTTTTAGGAGCGTTGTATTCACCGCTCCAAAAGCGCTGCAAAGAAGCTGCATGCAGGACTTTTTTTTGACGCTCTGCCAGCGCAGCGCCTTGGTGTGAAAGCACTCGGGCTTTTACATTGGGATTGCAGTTGCAGCTTCTTTCAGGCGCTTTTTTTAACGCTAAAGCACCTGAAAAACGCCGCAGTGTGAAAGGGATCTTGGTGTGAAAGCACTCGGGGCTTTTACATTGGGATTGCAGTTGCAGCTTCTTTCAGGTGCTTTTTTTAACGCTAAAGCGCATGAAAAACGCCTGAAAAACGCCCCAGTGTGAAAGGGGTCTAAAGGTGTTTATGGCTGTAAAAATACTCTGTACAATAAGATTTTGAGTTGTGTTTTGTATATTATATCAACAATGTTGACGTCATATATTTAATTGTAGATTTGTACCAAGATTTTCCTGAAGAAGCGACATTAAGTGGCGAAACTTGTTGAAAAATACGATCAACTTGGACATGAACTATACCATCTAAATACACTATTGCGTGTTGTAATCATGTTGTTTGTCAACAAATGTTTTTAAATTTATATTTTTTCTTTGTCTAAATAAACATTATTTTAATTATATCTGTTATATTTTTTCTGGGTATCAAGACAGTCCTTTACTCCACTGGGGGATGTTTGGCTAGTTCAGTGTTTCTCAATTCCAGTCCTCATGGCCCACTAACAGGTCGTGTTTTCAGGCTTTCCATAATTTTACACAGGTGATTTGATCAGTTTCACTGCCTTAGTAATTACCCCAGCTGTTTCATCTGAGGGAAATCCTGAAAACATGACCTGTTAGTGGGCCATGAGGACTGGAATTGAGAAACACTGGGCTAGTTCATGGTTGGAGTGTTCCATGTATAGGCCCTTTCCCTATTTTTGTTTTCTGTATAAATTTATGAGGATACCAACTATATCATTACTACTTTTTTGTTAATTTAGGCACATTTTTCTATTTATCTATTGGTATTACGCCACTTACACACGATCGGAATTTCGGGCCATCAAAAGACCGATGAGAGCTTTTCATCGGAAAATGCGAACGTGTGTACGCTTTATCAGAATTTAGCTGTCCGAATTTCCGCCAGCAAAAAAATGAGCGCATGTTCTCAATTTTCCCAACAGAAAAACTTTCTATCGGAATTTCCGATCGTGTGTATGCAATTCCAACACGCAAAAACACACGCATGATCAGATTCAACTACGAGATGGAAGCTATTGGCTACTGGCTATTGAACTTCCTTTTTCTAGTCTCGCCGTACGTGTTGTACGTCACCGCGTTCTTGGCGGTCGGAATTTGGTGTGACTGTGTGTAGGCAAGACAGCTTGAGCGGAATTCCGTCGGAAATTCCATCGGGAAAACCATCAGAGATTTTTCCGCTGAGAATTCCGATCGTGTTTACGCAGCATAAGAGTAAGAAAAAAAGTCCATGTATTACTTTTTTATAGTTAATTTGGTTCAAGTTTTTTTTTTACCTTCATGCATTGCGGGAAGGTAAAGAAAAAACTTCTGTGTGGAGCTGCCTCCCCAATACTTACCTGAGCCCCATCATAATCCAGCGATGGGCATTCTAGATTGTGGGTTTTGGGTTTTCCAGGGTCTCTTCCTCTTCCTCATTGGCTGAGATGGCAGTAGAAGTCATTGGCTCCCGCTGCTGTCAATCACAGCCAGTGAGCCAATGAGAAGAGAGAGGGGGCGGGGCTAAACCATGGCTGTGTGTGAATGGACACACAGAGCCACGGCTCGGGAACGAGCCTGCTGGGTGTCTCAATTGTAAGATGCTTGCTCTGGGGGCAGGAAGGAGGGACCAAGAGCAGTGGTGAGGGACCCGAGAGCAGGAGGATCAATGCTGCTCTGTGCAAAACCACTACACAGAGCAGCGCACTGGTGCTGGTGCCACCACACTGCAACCTCTCCCATATACTCTAGTTTTATTGCAGGAATTAGCCCTGCTGCAAAGCATAACATGCTTGTTTGTTTATGTTTTTTTGTTGTTGTAAGAAAGCCTTTAATATCACTTTTATTCTTCCTTATCTCTATTCATATGGCTCATTCTATGGTACAGGTCACATGTGAACTGTCAAGTCCAAGAACTTTGTAAACAAAAACAAAACAAACAATCTCCTGCGCTCGCTCAAGGTGGGTGTTCCGGCAGTGGTGGACCTTAGATCTTCAACAATATAAAGCTAAACAACATCATGCAGCCCCCTAAGGGCTGGGGAAGAGCACTGAGGAAGAGGGGACCCACCTCGAAATGTGCCCGATATTTGGTGGATATCTTCCCCATGTCGGGATTGAAGAAGTGGACCACTGTGGATATTGATGGACTTGATATCATATGTTGTTTGTGAGTACGCACTTTTTTCATTTCTTCAATAAAAAGATTTATAAAAGCAACGCACAAGGCTGGTGCACCCTCTATTTCTCTTTTTTCCAATTTGGGAAGTGATCCTGTCTCTGATTGCACAAGCAGACCAGGCGCTGTATGGGTTTTCTTGTTTTTAGTGTGCTGCATGCAGGGCCAGGACAAGGGGTGGGAAGGAGGGTCACTGTGGTATCATGGGGGGGTGCAGGGGCGCCATGAGGAGATTGGAAGAGAGGGGAATTGGAGATGGGTGGCGGAATTTGGAGGGCAACAGGGAGTAAGAATCATTCTAGGAGGGGGAATTTGGAGGGCAGCAGGGAGTAAGAATTGTTCTAGGAGGGGGAATTTGGAGGGCAGCAGGGAGTAAGAATTGTTCTAGGAGGGGGAATTTGGAGGGCAACAGGGAGTAAAAATTGTTCTAATGCCGTGTACACATGACCAGACTTTTGGACATCAAAGGTGCGACAGAACGATTCCGGCGGACCATTCAATCGTGTGTGGGCTGCAGCGGACTTTTGATTTGCAAAAATCCGACAGACTTTAGAAATAGAACACGTTTCAAATTTTTCCGCCAGAACTCCACCGGACCCAGTTCCTACCGAGAAATCCGCTCGTGTGTATGCTAGTCCGACGGACAAAAACCGACGCGAGGGCAGCTATTGGCTACTGGCTATGAACTTCCTTATTCTAGTCCAGTCGTACGTCATCACATTCAAATCCATCGGAGTTTGGTGTGATTGTGTGTGGCCAAGTCCGTTCATTCGGAAAGTCCATCAGAACTCTGTAAGAACTCCGTCAGAACTCCGTCAAAAGTCTGTCGGACCTAGTCCCTCGAAAAGTCCGGACATGTGTATGCAGCATAAGAGGGGGAATTTGGAGGGCAGCAGGGAGTAAGAAATGTTCTAGCAGGGGGAATTTGGAGGGCAACAGAGAGTAAGAAGCGTCGTAGGAAGGGGAATTTGGAGGGCAGCAGGGTCTAAGAATTGTTCTAGGAGGGGAATTTGGAGGGCAGCAGGGAGTAAGAATTGCTCTAGGAGGGGAATTTGGAGGACAACAGGGAGTAAGAATAGTTCTAGCAGGGGGAATTTGGAGGGCAACAGAGAGTAAGAAGCGTCGTAGGAAGGGGAATTTGGAGGGCAGCAGGGTCTAAGAATTGTTCTAGGAGGGGAATTTGGAGGGCAGCAGGGAGTAAGAATTGCTCTAGGAGGGGAATTTGGAGGACAACAGGGAGTAAGAATTGTTCTAGCAGGGGGAATTTGGAGGGCAACAGAGAGTAAGAAGCGTCGTAGGAAGGGGAATTTGGAGGGCAGCAGGGTCTAAGAATTGTTCTAGGAGGGGAATTTGGAGGGCAGCAGGGAGTAAGAATTGCTCTAGGAGGGGAATTTGGAGGACAACAGGGAGTAAGAATTGTTCTAGCAGGGGGAATTTGGAGGACAACAGGGAGTAAGAATAGTTCTAGCAGGGGGAATTTGGAGGGCAACAGAGAGTAAGAAGCGTTGTAGGAAGGGGAATTTGGAGGGCAGCAGGTTGTAAGAATCGTTCTAGGAGGGGAATTTGGAGGGCAGCAGGGAGTAAGAATTGCTCTAGGAGGGGAAATTTGAGGGGAAGGTGCTACAAATGGGGATTTGGGCGGATTTGTATTGAAAGGGAGGTTGGGGAAATATGATTTGTGCTAGAACAGGTGATGTGGTTGAGGGTATTTGTGCTAGGAGGAGATGTTTTTTTTGGGTGGGGGGTTTGTGCTATTAGAGATGATTGGAGGGTATTTGTGCTAGGAGGGGAAATTTGGGGAAGAAGATTTGTTCTAGGGTGGGGGGGAGATAACTTGTGCTGGGAGGGGGCATTTGGAGTGGGGGGGGATGTGTACTCGAAGGGGAAATTTGAGGGGTAGAGGATTTGTGTTAAGAGGAGTATTTTTTCTTTTTTTGGGGGGGGGGATTTATAGAAAGAGGATTTAAGCTGGGGGGGGGGCGCAAAGATTTGTGCTTGGAGGGACAATTTCAGCAGGGGAGAAGATTTGTCCTAGGAGAAGGGAGAACTTCTGCTTAGGGGGTAACCATGAAGGTTAGAGCTCAATTTTTTTGGAGGGGGGGTATTTTGCCAACACATAGCTTTTTTTGGGGGGGGGCAAGTTTGGCTCCTTAGCCCTGGGCTCTAGAAGACCTTGTCTCGGCACTGGCTGCATGGTAGCACAATGGTTCCTGTACAACAACCTTAACACGGTCATAGCAAAAAGAAAGCCGTTGTTAAGCAGAAGGAATCAGAATTTCAAGATGGCGGCCCTCATCAAGGTTCTTCATGGCGAAACACAAGATATACTATGATATTAGGAGGTGAGGATTTAGGTAAATGCATTTAAATATTTATTCCATGACTAGAACTGAAGGAACAGTGAGATGCACTTCAAATTCATAAATACGTACTGGAGACTTTATATTGATCCTTGCAGTAACATCTGTCACCTTTGTCCCCCTCCTTCCATTCCTCGTCTGCTGAGCAGACTTCTTGAACCGCAAGTGGATCTACCAGGGAACAGGAAAAAAAATGACCATTGCTGAGTGATACAACCATAAAAGACACAACACGTTACAAACCATATCAGTAAAAATTGTGTAACATGCACAAAAGAAACAATAAATATTCCTACGATTAAATCTTACACGATCAGTCCGTCCCAAACATATAATTCAGGTAATTTGACATCTGGGGAAAGAAATTACCTCCTTGCAGCTAAAATCTTTCAGGGATCCCTCTAATGGGGTTTTTACCTCCCCATCCAAACATTTTATGGAGTCCCTGACCTGATGGAGTAGGAGGAGCCTCTATTTTTAATTATTTTAACCACCGGGCGAATTCCAAGACTCTTCTCCTACATGTAAAAATGTATCATTTTGCTTTTGCTAGAAAATTACTCAGAACCCCAAACATTATATATATATTTTATTTTTTATTTTTTATTTTGTGATTGTTGCAATTTTTTTGTCACGTGGTATTCATGCAGCAATTTTTCAAACACAATTTTTTTGAAAAAAAACATTTTCGTGAATAAAAAACAGTAAATTTAGACAATTGTTTTTGTATAGCAAAGTTTTTTTGTATAACGCGGCAGCTGATGATACGCCGAGTAAATAGATACCGTATTTATCGGCGTATAACGCGCACTTTTTTCCCCTTAAAATCAGGGGAAAATCGCGGGTGCGAGTTATACGCAGATACTCCGCGACTTCCGCACAATTTTTTGGGCTCTGGGCGGCTCTCGGACCTTCTTGGCGGCTTTCGGACGCTCTCGGACCTTCTCGGTGGCTTTCGGCTGCCTCGGCCCTTTTCGGCGGCTTTCGGCCGCTCTCGGACCTTCCGAGAGCGCCCGAAAGCTGCCGAGGTCCGAGAGCGGCCGAAAGCCACCGAGAAGGTCCGAGAGCGGCCGAAAGCCTCCGTGAAGGTCCGAGAGTGGCCGAAAGCCTCCGTGAAGGTCCGAGAGTGGCCGAAAGCCGCCGAGAAGGTCCGAGAGTGGCCGAAAGCTGCAAAAAATATCTGATGGGGGAAGTGGGGCCACATTTGCTCACAAAAAGTCTGACATTAAAACAGTTTATGGACTATTAATGGACTATTATTTTTTTCTATTTTTCCTATTGTATATGCATAGCAGGGCACAGCACTACTTATGTTGGTTTGTGCCAGGTATTGGATACCCCTCCTTAAATGTGAAATGTTGATGTCAATTGAAAATGATCATTCCCTTCCAAGTAATTGTACATTACTTTGTTTTTTTATCAATAAAAAAAAACAAAGAAAAACAAATTGCTCTGGTTTTGAGGGGGTAAAACCTCCCAGAGCTTAAGTGGATCATTCAAATGGGCATTAAATGCAGTAGTTAGGCTGCATTTAGTTAGTCTAAGGCCGGGTTCACATATGTTTGGCTGCGGGTTCATGCCTGGGGTCAATGTGCGTCTTTTCACTGGTTCAGGTCTGAATTTTTGCCTGAATTTGCACCTGAACCAGATCCAAACATACACAGGACCCTTTTGCAATCCACTCCGTGGCCAACCCAGGCCCGTGTGAACCGGCTCCATTGAGAGCCGGTCACACTCGCCTGTCATGAAAATTGGATGCCTTGAAACCAGCATTCCAATTGACATATACAGTATGTGAACCCGAACTCAAGCCAATAAAAACACTTTGAGAATTCAAGAACGTGGGCTCCTTGAAGGTGGGCTCCTTTGTGGGCTGCTTGAGGGTGGGCTCCTTTGTGGGCTCCTTGAGGGTGGGCTCCTTTGTGGGCTCCTTGAGGGTGGGCTCCTTTGTGGGCTCCTTAAGGGTGGGCTCTTTTGTGGGCTCCTGGAGGGTGGGCTCCTTTGTGGGCTCCTTGAGGGTGGGCTCCTTTGTGGGCTCCTTGAAGATGGGCTCCTTTGTGGGCTGCTTGAGGGTGGGCTCTTTTGTGGGCTCCTTGAGGGTGGGCTCCTTTGTGGGCTCCTTGAGGGTGGGCCCTTTTGTGGGCTCCTTGAGGGTGGGCTCTTTTGTGGGCTACTTGAGGGTGGGCTCCTTTGTGGGCTCCTTTGAGGGTGGGCTCCTTTGTGGGCTCCTTAAGGGTAGGGACCAATGTGATTGTGCGATGTACAATGCACAGGGATAGGGACAATTGTAGACACTCACTCAGGTTGAACTGGATGGACTGGTGTCTTTATTCAACCTCACTAACTATGTAACTATGTAATGTTCTACACATCCAGTAAATCTTTGATACCTCTAGATATTTCGCAACCTGGAGGACTTTATTTTTTTTAAACTAGAAAAAGGAGATTCATCGCTTACCTGTACAAAAGGACAATGAGCACATTGACTGTGGAGTTCCAATTATTTTGTACACGTGGTATCCCAGGGGACAAGCCTTAACCTGGATGGTTGATGTCCATTGGCAGCAGTTTCCACCCCAATGGGCACAAGCCGTGCGATTCACGATGCCGTCTTTCATGGCCGGGTGTTTTCCATTCATCCACAGTGGAGAGTCCGTATTACATCTATTTATGGGTACACATGTTTCGGGTATACGGATACCTGCACTGCCAACAAACTGATACCATCCGTTCTTGGAACGATCACAGTTTAGGGTCGAGGATCGTGGATTGTCTATGCTTCTCCAGGGCTCATTGAGCACAGTGCGGCTTACACAAGGATCAGAGCAAGAATAGGCGCCAAGGGCCTTGGTACACTCCAATCCAAAGCCACAGGCCCCTCTCTGGCACTCATCAATTTCACAATGGGACCCGTTCCCGTAGTATCCGTTGGGACACACACAGGAATATCCAGAAAGCTCATTAATGCATTGTGCTAAGGGATGACATGTGTTGAGACTAGGATCGTCACACTCTCTGATGGGTACACAGGAACCTCCCGAGAAGATAAAACCACTTGGACAGTGGCAGGTATAAGAGCCAAATGTGTTCTGGCATGTGCCGGCGGGGCAGTTGTGTGTCCAAACATAGGCACACTCATCGATATCGGAACAGTTGAATCCGTCTCCAACGAAGCCGTCCTTGCAGACGCATTGCACATAATCGGCATGTTCCTCACACAGAGCGTGTAGATGGCATTCTGAACAAGATGCTGCAGCTGTTGAAAGCATGGAAAGAAAAAATAAGATCAATAATCAGATTGGAACCAATACCATTCGTCCTATTATCTGTTCCTGCCTCAATTGGCTCTCCCCAGATTTCATAAATGCTGCTTGATTTCCTTTCTACGTATTCAGTTCCTGGCCGCCGATTACAAAACTTCAAACTTCTAACTCCAACCTACAAAGTCTTCTACAATTTGGCTCTTCGATGATTTTTCTTCCTAGCCTCCACATACCAGTGCCCAAAGCACTCAACTCTGAGAGGTTCCAGAGTAGGAGCTGTCATTCTATTCTATGGCTGCTGTCACAGGGAAAACAATTAATCAAGCATAATCTGTGCTTGATTAGCTGCCGTGGAGGACAGGAGAGACATTGTCTAAGGCCAGCCATACACAGCGTGAAATTCAGACAGTGCTGACAGGGGAATCAGCAATTCCCTTCCTGGGGGGGGGGAGCATACCTGCTGGGAGAAGGCAGTGATTACCGCCAGCAGCTATAGCAGCCTCTTGCGATAATTTCAAATTTTCAATCCAACAGGCTGGTTGTACTGAAGCTGATTGATCGATCAACCTGGTACCTTCAGCCTGACCATTAAAAGTTCAAATCTTGGCTAGTTCCCTGAAGAACCGGCCAAGATTTGGCCCGTGCATGGCCGACCTAATAGACCCCTGATGTCTCCATAAGATGCACCTATCACCTACTCAATGTAGCACCCTCTAGCTAGTATGCTAGTATACAAAGTTGAGTAGATAAATTTGGCTTGGCTGTCGGCCAAGCTTGGGTTGAATCTAGGCCAGGGCTATAGTGACTCAAGAAGGCTGGATGACTTAAAAGGCAGCATCTCTGGTAACTTCTCCTGCTCAATGGAACCTTGGAGAAGCTTTCAGAAGTAGAGGGTGGAGTTTAAGAGGAGCTGTCTGGGGTATTGATGAAGGCCCCAGCAAAACCCCAGTAAATGTGCTGGCTGTGCAGGGTGGGGGATCCCAAAGCACTAAACTCTGAGAGGTTCCAGAGTAGGATCTGTCATTCTATGGCTGCTGTGGCAGGGCAAACACTTAATCAAGCATAATCTGTGCTTGATTAGCTGCCGTGGAGGACAGGAGAGACATTGTCTAAGGCCAGCCATACACAGTGTGAAATTTGCATGATTACACAGACAGTGCTGACAGGGGAATCAGCAATTCCCTTCCTGGGGGGGGGGGGGGGGCAAACCTGCTGGGAGCAGGCAGTGATTACTGCCAGCAGCTATAGCAGCCTCTTGCGATAATTTCAAATTTTGAATCCAACAGGCTGGTTGTACTGAAGCTGATTGATCGATCAACCTGGTACCTTCAGCCTGACCATTAAAAGTTCAAATCTTGGCTAGTTCCCTGAAGAACCGGCCAAGATTTGGCCCGTGCATGGCCGACCTAATAGACCCCTGATGTCTCCATAAGATGCACCTATCACCTACTCAATGTAGCACCCTCTAGCTAGTATGCTAGTGTACAAAGTTGAGTAGATAAATTTGGCTTGGCTGTCGGCCAAGCTTGGGTTGAATCTAGGTCAGGGCTATAGTGACTCAGGAAGGCAGCTATAGCAGCCTCTTGCGATAATTTCAAATTTTGAATCCAACAGGCTGGTTGTACTGAAGCTGATTGATCAGTCAACCTGGTACCTTCAGCCTGCCCATTAAAAGTTCAAATCTTGGCTAGTTCCCTGAAGAACCGGCCAAATTTTGAATCCAACAGGCTGGTTGTACCGAAGCTGATTGATCGATCAACCTGGTACCTTCAGCCTGCCCATTAAAAGTTCAAATCTTGGCTAGTTCCCTGAAGAACCGGCCAAGATTTGGCCCGTGCATGGCCGACCTAATAGACCCCTGATGTCTCCATAAGATGCACCTATCACCTACTCAATGTAGCACCCTCTAGCTAGTATGCTAGTATACAAAGTTGAGTAGATAAATTTGGCTTGGCTGTCGGCCAAGCTTGGGTTGAATCTAGGCCAGGGCTATAGTGACTCAGGAAGGCTGGATGACTTAAAAGGCAGCATCTCTGATAACTTCCCCTGCTCAATGGAACCTTGGAGAAGCTTCCAGAAGTAGAGGGTGGAGTTTAGGAGGAGCTGTCTGGGGTATTGATAAGGGCCCCAGCGAAACCCCAGTAAATCTGCTGGCTGTGCAGGGTGGGGGATCCCAAAGCACTAAACTCTGAGAGGTTCCAGAGTAGGATCTGTCATTCTATGGCTGCTGTGGCAGGGCAAACACTTAATCAAGCATAATCTGTGCTTGATTAGCTACCATGGAGGACAGGAGAGACATTGTCTAAGGCCAGCCATACACAGTGTGAAATTCGCATGATTCCACAGACAGTGCTGACAGGGGAATCAGCAATTCCCTTCCCGGGGGGGGGGGGAGGGGCATCCCTGCTGGGAGAAGACAGTGATTACTGCCAGCAGCTATAGCAGCCTCTTGCGATAATTTCAAATTTTGAATCCAACAGGCTGGTTGTACCGAAGCTGATTGATCGATCAACCTGGTACCTTCAGCCTGCCCATTAAAAGTTCAAATCTTGGCTAGTTCCTTGAAGAACCGGCCAAGATTCGACCCGTGCATGGCCAACCTAATAGACCCCTGATGTCTCCATAAGATACACCTACTCAATGTAGCACCCTCTAGCTAGTATGCTAGTGTACAAAGTTGTAAGTAAGTAAATAAATTTGGCTTGGCTGTCGGCCAAGATTGGGTTGAATCTAGGTCAGGGCTATAGTAACTCAGGAAGGCTCGATGACTTAAAAGGCAGCATCTCTGGTAACTTCCCCTGCTAAATGGAACCTTGGAGAAGCTTCCAGAAGTAGAGGGTGGAGTTTAGGAGGAGCTGTCTGGAGTATTGATGAAGGCCCCATTGAAACCCCAGCAAATGTGCTGGCTGTGCAGGGTGGGGGATCCCTTTCTACTTGTGGCTTCTACGTAGGGTGTGCTACATCAATGCTATCACATAACAGGTTTGTCCGCCCCATAGGTGTGCGCAGCCTATTGCGATAGGGTGTGCACCCTTAAGCTCAAACATACATGCATGTGTATGTGCCTACATATATATGCCCCCGACACATTGATCCCCCTGCCGGCACAGTGAAAGAGAAGATCATAGACACTTCTCTTAGACCGAGACCGTGTAGATCAGGATTACAAGGTCTACTTAGACATTCGATTGGTCACAATGGTGTATGAGGAGGAGAAGAAGAAAGGAAGGTAACATGTACAGAAATTCTCAGAGCTTCCTGATGGTAGAAAAAATAAATACTCACATGATATGTTCGTGGCTGGAAAATAAGAAGAAAAATATAATTAATCAGAAATAAAATCATTCAGTTGTACAAAATCTGCCAGTTCAGGTGAAAGCAGTTCTGGGCTTTCTGATTATCAAGTTCAGAAGTTTTTAAATGTAATAATAAAGATTTTATACACAGTATCTCACAAAAGTAAGTACACCCCTCAGTCACATTTGTGTAAATCTTTTCTTCTCTCTTTTCATGTGACAACACTGAAGAAATGACACTTGTCTACAATGTAAAGTAGTGAGTGTACAGCTTGTATAACAGTGTAAATTTCCTGTCCCCTCAAACTAACTTGACGCACGGCCATTAATGTCTAAACTGCTGGCAACAAAAGTCAGTACACCCCTAAGTGAAATGTCCAAATTGGACCCGATTAGCCATTTTCCCTCCCCCGGTGTCATGTGACTTGTTAGTGTTACAAGATCTCAGGTCTGAATGGGGAGCAGGCGTGTTAAAATTGGTGTTTTAGCTCTCACTCTCTCATACTGGTCACTGGAAGTTCAACGTGGCACCTCATGGCAAAGAACTCTCTGAGGATCAGAAAAAAAAAAGAATTGTTGGTCTACATAAAGATGGCCTAGGCCAGTGATGGCGAACCTTGGCACCCCAGATGTTTTGCAACTACATTTCCCATGATGCTCAGCTACACTGCAGAGTGCATGAGCATCATGGGAAATGTAGTTCTAAAACATCTGGAGTGCCAAGGTTCGCCATCACTGGCCTAGGCTATAAGAAGATTTCCAAGACCCTGAAACTGAGCTGCAGCACGGTGGCCAAGACCATACAGTGGTATAACAGGACAGGTTCCACTCAGAACAGGCCTCACCATGGTCCACCAAAGCATTCTCAGCATCATATCCAGAAGTTGTCTTTAGGAAATAGACGTATGAGTGCTGCCAGCATTGCTGCAGAGGTTGTAGGGGTGGGGGGTCAGCCTGTCAGTGCTCAGACCATACGCCGCACACTGCATCAAATTGGTCTGCATGGCTGTCATCCCAGAAGGAAGCCTCTTCTAAAGATGATGCACAAGTCAGAAAACAGTTTGCTGAAGACAAGCAGACTAAGGACATGGATTACTGGAACCGTGTCCTGTGGTCTGATGAGACCAAGATAAATGTATTTGGGTCAGATGGTGACAAGCGTGTGTGGGGGCAACCAGGTGAGGAAGACAAAGACAAGTGTGTTTTGTCTACAGTCAAGCATGGTGGTGGGAGTGTCATGGTCTGGGCCTTCTATGGGAGGCTAAGATTTCACCCTCTTTAGCCAACCTTTATATGGGTTGGTGGGAGCGGTCTTGCATATTTGGAGTGGTGAACCCCTTTAGGTCCTCCATTAAACTATTTTTCAGGTTTATAGATGATTTGATATTTGTTATGGAGGACAGGACATCTAACTTGACTCCATTCTTGGAATATCTAAATTGTAACAATAAGAATCTTACTTTCACCGGTGATGCAAATGATAGAGAGAGTCACTTTTTGGATGTTCTCCTGACAGGTGTCAATCGGAGGGTCAATGCCACCCTATATAGAAAACCATTATCTGGCAACTCCCTCCTGTTGGCACAGTCAGGACATCCAAAGCATACCATTAAGGGTATACATGTGGGACAGTTCCTACGGGTGAGATGAATATGTAGGGATGGTTCAGATTCTGAACGTGAGGCAGCTGCTCTGTATAGTCCATTTTCAAAGAGAGGCTATTCGAGGCGGATGATTAACAGCAAAGATAGGAAAACTCTTGTTGGTAGAAGGGCACAGAACAATGGCAGTCCATATCAAAATAAAATGACCCTTTCTACTTTAGAATTTGGAGAGATTAAAGATATAAATAGACATCTCCCTGTTGTGTTTGCAGATGATGTCTGTGCAAGCATTTTGCAGGGAGGTGTCAATATGGTATCCCGGAGGGCCCCTACATTAGATCGCTGCTTATCTCCCAGTTTCTTTGCCAGTAAGACCATGAAATCAGTTTTGGAGGCCCCGCCCCTTATGCCATCACCCCCCGGAGCATTATGGGGTGATGACGTCATAAAGAGGGCCTCAGTATAACATCACCCGGTGACCCCGACCCATGCCAATATAAGTAGTGGCACATCCCGCACCCATCATTACAGCAGGAGAGAGCGTTGAGCCAACATCGGAAGAAGAAGAAGCAAAAGAGTGAGAAGACCGTGGAGAGGACCTGGTAGAGGCAGAAGACAGAGGGAGAAGAACCAGAGAGGGCTAGAAGACATCAGCGGAGAAGAACCGGAGAGCGGAGAAGAATTGATAGAGGCAGAAGACAATAGCGGGGGAGGCAGAAGAGCCGGAGAGGGGGAGAAGAAGTCGGAAGGAGCTGCCTTAATAAATTACTTTAACACCCTGTGTGCTGTGTTTTCTTTTTGACACTTTTTTCAGATGAATGGGTAGGATTGCAACGTTACCCATACACATTCACAAAGGGTGGGGGTCCGGCATCTGGGGCCCCTTTGTTAAAGGGGGCTTCCAGATTCCGATAAGCCCTGATAAGCCCCCCGCCCGCAGACCCAGAAACCAACGGCCAGGGTTGTCAGGAAGAGGCCCTTGTCCTCATCAACATGGGGACAAGGTGCTTTGGGGTGGGGGGGCGCAGGGCCCCCCAGCCCTAAAGCACCCACTTCCCATGTTGAGTGCATGTGGCCTGGTAATGTTCAAGGGGGGGCGCTCGTTTGCCCCCTCCCTTTTTGTGACCTACCATGCTGCGTGCTTGGATAAGGGTCTGGTATAGATTTTGGAGGATCCCCATGCCCTTTTTTTTGGCGTAGAGGGCTCCCCTTAAAATCCATACCAGACCGAAGGGCCTGAGCTCTTGGAGGGAGAACCCATGACGATTTAAAAATAAAAAGGCTGGCGCTCCCTCCTGAAGATTCATACCAATCTCGGGGATCAAAGTTGGATCTCTGTTCACTGAAGTCAGATGTATGTAGGACCAAGGTACGACCGATGTAGGACTGATGTTGCAGAGCAAAGTAGTATCCGCTAGAAACCAGCCTAAGCGCACGTGTTATGTGTGAAATGCGTATACCCAGCATTCTGGTTCTTGTAGTTTCGGGATGTCCTAATAAAAAGGATTTTGATTTACAGTGGTGTGCAGCCATTTCTTCTATCCTCAGGGTTAAGGCAGTGCTGGAAAATAATGGCGGCCACACAAAATATTGACACTTCAGGCCCAATTTGGAGATTTTCACTTAGGGGTGCACTGACTTTTGTTGCCAGAGGTTTAGACATTAATGGCTGTGTGTTGAGTTATTTTGAGGGGACAGGAAATTTACACTGTTATACAAGCTGTACACTCACTACTTTACATTGTAGACAAGTGTCATTTCTTCAGTGTTGTCACATGAAAAGAGAGAAGAAAAGATTTGCACAAATGTGACTGAAGGGGTGTACTTACTTTTATGAAATACTGCATATTATGAAAAAAATAAAAAATAGCAACTAGTAAATAAAAAATAAGAAAAACAAACATAAAAACAATCACTACAATTTTTGCTTTAATATTGCTAATGCTGTGGTGTTACCTGTGAATCCTTGTACTCGAATGGCATGCACCCCTCCTGCATTTATATCAATACTATAATTTCCTTTTGCGGGATTTTTCAGGAGCCGCACAGAGCCCCAACTTTCTGACACCAGCACCTCCAGGTGAATAGTACCTGCCACCCAAAATAAAACAAAGGGTTTGGTTTTATAAAGCAAATCATCAACTCTTAAATAAAGCGTCTAGATCTCTTTTGCCAAACCAAAATATCTAGACCATTCTGTTCTTTGCTTCCCATCAACTCATGTACCGGCTTTACGTAAATTAGTCATATATGAGCCTGGTTTCCACCCAATTTGACTTCAGTTTAGCCAATGTCGATAGTTGTTTTTGTGCTTTAAGCAGTGGCGGCCCGTCCATTAGGGGCGCCGCCCCCTTTATCCATGGCCGCCACCCCCATGCTGTGGCCATCGCCGCTGCCACCCCCTACTCAGGGCTCAGCCCCTTTCAGGATGCCCTGAATTACCTCCTTGGGGTGGGGGGATTTGAGGTGCCACAGGGGGTGGTTGTTTGCTGCCCCCCCCAAACAAAAAACATGAGCCGCCACTGGCTTTATATTCAAATATTTTAAAGTTCTAATGAGTATGAGAAAATACACCAAAAGCTGCCATGTTTTACCTCTAAGCCCTTGTACACACGGGTCGGACATTCCGACAAAAAAATCCATCTGATTTTTTCCCACGGATTTTGTCCGAAACTGGTGTTGTATACACACGGTCGGACAAAGTTGTCGTAAAATCCAATAGTTCGCCACGTGATGGCGTTCATTCGTTACGACGGGACTAAGTTCAGGCTAGTAGCCAATAGCTTTCGTCTCGTAATTTGATTTGAGCATGCGTGGCACTTTTTCCGATCGGAATTCTCTACAAACGATCGGACAAAGTCCGATCGGATCATGTTGTCGGAAAATTTTATAGTCCGACGGAGTAAAGTCAGATGGAGCCCACACACGGTTGGATTATCCGACAACGCGGTCCGATCGGACATTTTCCGTCGGCATTTCCGACCGTGTGTACAGGGGCTTAGAGGTTAATTTGTAAATTTCTGCCTATAATGGTCAATGTGTGAAAATATCACCAAGAAAAGTGATTCAACCAAAGTCCATGGATGTCCAACAAAGCACAATGTCAAGCGTTCCTTTCGTCCATAGGTATCCTCCCTCATTCAAACATTTTTTTATTGAAAAGATCAACGGATAGCATTACATATAATATATAAAGAAATGCCAGACGGGTTGAATTAGGTATAGTACAGGGGAGGAAAAAACTAGCTGTACATGGCCTATCCATTGACAATCTGTGTAACTAAAGTCAGAGCAAATAAGATTATAACGTATCAAGCTGCTCAAGGGTTAAAGTGGTTGTAAATCCTTACAACACACTTTGACCTACAGGTAACCCTAGATTAAGGCTTACCTGTAGGTCCAAGAAATATCTCCTAAACCTACACGGTTTAGGAGATATTTGCCGAAATACAGGCTCCGTTTCCAGCTCCCGTGCGCATGCGCGGGAGTGACGTCTTCGCGGCTTCGCCAAATGACAGCGGCGGACCAGTGAGACCCACCGAGAAGATGGACGCTCCGGACTAAAGGGGACAGCGGTGACTTTGCTGGCTCCTGTGTCAGGTAAGTGACACATAATGGACTACTATGCGATGCGATGCATAGTAGTCCATTATGCTTTACCTTTGCAGGGAATGAAAGAGTAAACTCATCAGGGTTAATATCCTCTTTAAACTTATGTATATAGACTCATTCATTCAAACAAAATCTACATTCAACAATCCCTCAAGAAAAGGATACCATGGTCTTCCAACTGCTGAGTTACAGCCTAGTTACATCACTACAAATTGATTGTGCTACCCAAACACAATAGAGGTTACCTGGGAGAAGAAGTAACATGGGTGTGGGGGAGGGGGAGAGAGATGCAAAGGAAGAGAAAGAAAAGACAGGAAGGAGAAGGAGGAGAGGAGGAGTGGTCTCCGAAGGTAGAGCTACGGAAAGGATATACAGTCATACCATTGTGCTCTTTCTACTAAGCCCCCAGGCATCAATATGATATGAATTCCCCCCCCCAGAAACACATAATATTGGTGCCCTGACAATGAAAGACTTTTTTTTCTCACTTACGTGCAACAGGCCCAGCAAGTTGCAAAGAATTAATCGGACCATCTGTGGTGATCATTAGTGAAGAGAAATTGCCATTGACTAAGAAACGTTCAGTGTGAACAAGAGCCGTGAAGTCGCCAGAGAAGAGCAACTCTGAGCTGTTAACTGGTATTGAAAGGGTGAAATCCAAGTAATGAAACACCTGAAATACAAAAGTGATAATTAATACACCCCATTCCAAAATGAGGAACATAATATAGCCCCTGGGGGATGTTGGACAATGAAACGCGTAGGGAAGGACGTGATAACACTATACATACTGGGTCTGTACTCGCAGTCTTGGATCATGGCTGGAGTTGGCCTGGCTTTTTGATGGAACCTGAAATACTAGTGTCAGTGGAGACACACACCATTGGGAGTGGTTTGGATTGTGGAATAAAGATTTTTTAGATGGTTTTACTCTATGCAAGCTTTTTTTCTTCCTCCTTCATGAGACACGATGAGATATATGGAGTGGCTATTTTAAAGGGGTTGTGAAGGAAAAAGATGCATTCTATACATTAAGATGAAAACCCTTCTGTGTGCAGCAGCCCCCTCACCCCCCCCCCATACTTACCTGAGCTCTATCTCGATTCCGTGATGTTGCATGAGAGTCTCACTTGTCCGGGACTCTCCATCCTCCAATGGCTGAGACACCATTGGCTCCCACTGATGTCAATCAAAGTCAGCGAGCCAATGAGGAGAGAGAGGGGGTGTGGCCTAGTCATGGCTCATTGTTTGAATGGGCACTCCTAATAATTACCAGAGCCCCATCACGATCCAGCAATGTGCACAAGGCTCGGCTCTCCAGGGACTCTTCCTTCTCATTGGCTGAGACAGCAGCAGAAGCCATACACAGCCAGTTGAGCCAATGAGAAACATGTTATACTTACCTGCTTTGTGTAACGGTTTTGCACAGGACTGCCCCATCCTCTTCTGTTTGGGCCCCCCAATCGCTATCCTTTCTGCTCACTCTGCCCCTAATAGCAAGTATCTTGCTGTGTGAGCTCTTGAGCAGGCTCGCTCCCAAGCCATGCTCCTGTGAATAGAGATTGTCCATTCACACATAGAGTGTGGCCTCAGCCCCACCCCCTGATCTCTCCTCAATGGTTCACTGGCCAATGGCTCCAGCTGCTATGTGAGCCAATGAGGAGAGAGAGATTCAAGCAAGCCCCGGCTCTCATGCACATTGGCGGGTTGAGATGGGGCTCAGGTAAATATAAGGATGGGGAGTGGGGGAGTTGCACTCGGGTTTTTTTTTTTTTACCTTCATGCATAGGACCACTTTAAAGTCATATAGTAATGTTGGACTAGAAGACCTGACTCACAATTGGTTTTCCATTTACTCCCAAAGGTGCAATCATAGATACATCTGGATGTACCAGGTTTATAACAAGATCAGAGCTCTGTGCAAGACCTTTACATTTCTCAACCCCAAACTGGTCAAATCATGAAGGTGGATTTATACAAATGGGCACAGTCATGCCCCGGAACAGGGAATGGCAACAGGGGAAAAATAGTCCAGTTAGAGATATCTGTTAATAGAACTCAACATTTAAAAATACTACAGTTAACATTTTAAGGCCAACCCTTGCCAAAACGAATATGTCTTATGCCACGTACACACAATCGGATTTTCCGGTTAGAAATGTTGGATGTGATCTTGTTGCAGGTAAGTCCGACCATGTGTACGCTCCAACGGACATTTGTTGTCGGACTTTCCACCAACAAATGTTGGCTAGCAGGTTCTCAAATTTCCCGCCAACAAATGTTTGTTGTCGGACTTTCAGATCGTTTGTACACAAGTCCGTCTCAGAAAAGTCCATGCATGCTTGGAATCAAGGACAAGCTGGAAGCACTCGGTCTTGTAAAACTAGCATAAGCAATGAAGACATCACGTACGTCTTGTACGTCACCACGTTCGTGATTGTTGGCCAACATTTGTGTGACGATGTGTATGCAAGACAAGTTGGAGCCAACATCCTTTGAACAAAAATCCACTGGTTTTGTTGTCGGAAAGTCTGATCGTGTGTACGGGGCATTAGAGTTTGTTTGGAGTGGTCCCTTCATTATAATGGGAATGGGAAAAGTCTAAGCCCTTGTACACATGGTCGGAGATTCTGACAACCAATTCTGACGGATTAATTCCGGAAGAGGTCCGGAAGTGATGTTGCATACACACGGTCGGACTAAGTTGTCGGAAAATCCGATCATTCAGAAGGTGATGACGTTATTTCGTTACAACGGGACTACGTTCAGGCTAGTAGCCAATAGCTTTGGTCTAGGAATTTGATCTGAGCATGCGTGGCACTTTGTCCATCGGAGTAGGCTACACATGATTGGAGTATGTCCGATCGGAGCATTTTGTCAGAAAATTTTACCGGCAAGTTGGAAAACTTGGTCCGTCGGCTATTCCGACGGAAACAGCCCGATGGAGACCACACACAGTTGGAATATCCGTCAAAACGGTCCAATAGGACACATTCCTTCAGAATCTCCGACCGCGTGTACAAGGGCTTATTCTTCCATAGCTGGATTTCTATTATTTGTTTATTCTAAATGATGGAGAATGAAGTTGGAGGTAACACACCGTACTATGGCTTTGAAGTGGTGACATTTGGACCAAATGGGGAAATCTTTGTTGTCATATATTGGTACTAAAAGATTCTGAGAGATGTAAAAAGCCAACCCTTAATGTAGTAATAAACCTTAATCAAAAAAAAAAAAAAAAAGGACCCCCTGTAGGCTCATGTTATAAATGTCCGGTATGCACATCATACTAGCACACTACGACAGACTTAACTAAAAATGGAATCACTCCAAAGACACTCTCTAATTACTGACAGGGATTCCATCTTATCTTCACCCGGTCTTCCTTTTGGGTTTGGGCCATTTGAATGGCCAAGCCACAGTGACGTCACTCCCGCACTTGCACGTGGCGGTCATGCCCGCGGCACAACTCTCTAAATGGACAGCATGCCGTCAGTGGCGGCCCATTCATAAGGGGGTGCAGGGGCACCACCCTTGTAATCCATGCGCCCGGCTCCTGATCTACACGTGGGGCCTAATCTACATGTGTCAATGTTATTTGTTTTTATTTTTTGATGGTCTAATTGGCTTAAAAAAAAGGTGGGCTTGGGGTGCAGAGGACTGCGCTCTGAGCCCACCCAGTTGTGGGACAATAGCAAATTAATATTCACTATTTTCTTACTGATACTCCACTCGGTCAACCAAGAAGCACGTCCTAAGACCCGATTGGCCAGGGAGTCTTATGCCGCGTACACACGATCGAATTGTCCGGCGTACTTAGTCCAGCAAACAATCCAGCGGATAGTCCAGCGGACTTTCTACCAAACGGACTTGGCCACACACGGACACACAGAAAGTCCGGCATTTGCTAGCGCAATGACGTACAGCACGTACGACGGGACTAGAAAAAGGAAGTTCAATAGCCAGTAGCCAATAGTTTCCATTTCGTACTTGCTTCTGAGCATGCGTCATTCTTAGTCCGCCGGACTAGCATACTGACGAACGTATTGTCCGCTGAAACCCAAGTCCGGCGGAAAGATTGAACTGCAAAACTACTTTCTAAGTCTGCCGGACTTTACGCTGAGAAAGTCCGCTGAAGCCCACACACGATCGAATTGTCTGGTGAAATGCGTTTCGGCGGACTAAATAGGCCGGACGATTCAATCGTGTGTACGCGCCATTAGGACGCACTGGCCAATTGCTTCTCAGGACCCACTTCCTGTCCGGCCGGGAAGAGAAGCAACATCCCGACACTTCTTTCCCCCTTCCTCCTAAGGTAGTCCCTCGGCTTGCCACCTTCCCATCGGTCTCTGTTGCAGGGGGAGAGGGGGGGTCATCCATCTCCAACAGGGGGGGGAGGGGTCGATGGCTGCAGTCCCATCCATCTCCCTTGAGGGAGGGATTGCCGCCTTCCTGTCCCCCGTGCCGCTACTTCATGCTGTCCATTGAGAGCACAGTGCACATATTTTAATATATATATATATATATATAAAACAGACCCCTGATGTCTTACTTTTGAGACAGAAAAAAAAAACTGAGGACAGAGATTCCCCAGTGCCTTTCTCTGAAACCGGCAGTAAACATTGTTTACTATGCTTCAGTAAAGAGTAAATACAGGGTGATTGGTACAGATCACTCACTGTGTTCATTCAGAAAAGGAAGGGTCCGGTTAATTAAATATTTACCAGCCCTTTCCCTGATCCTGAGAGGAGAGAAGCTGGCAGCACTGCAGGGGAGAGACAGGAAGCAGTGAGAATTGGGGCCACAGTGGGTGATTAGGGTGTGCCCACCCGGCACACCCTGTCCACACGCCTGTGCCTACAGGTACAAGATATAAAGCAGAGTTTACTACCGCTATAATGCAGCTCATTGATTTGTTGTGTTCTGACAAAAAATAAAAAAAATAAAAATAAAATAAAAATGACTTACTTTATTCAGATCTGAAAGGGGAACATTAAACACGTGTCCATAGCTGAGCAAGGCAATATCTCTGTATATAGTATAACCTGGATCAAAATAACTTCCGCACATTCCAGTGATGAGGAAAACGACCTACAGTGAGGAAAAAAAAAAAGAAAAAGCACAATATAGTTAAAAATTGAATGGCCGACGCTATCCTACGGGGAAGAGTCACAACCAGAAAAATCTAAAAGAAATGGATGTGGGCCCAACTCTTCCTAACCTTCCTAACTTATTAGAGGAAATAGATCCTAAGTGAGATAAACACAAAAGTCAACGAGGAAGGAAAGAGAAAAGAGCCCAACAAGAGCGCGACTAATCCCATTTATGTATAAAAGTGTATCATTATTGTGTAAATGTTAAAACACCTAAAAACAAAAAAACAAAAAACAAAACAAAAAAAAAAAATCACAACATAGCACATGAATTTAAAAAAAATTGCCTTTCCAGCTAAACCTGATCACATTTCTTTATGCATTTATATTCATGTGAGAAAAGTCATTACTGATATCAATTCAGAATTTGGTTTTTTATATATATATATATATATATATTTATACATTACAGTGGGGATCGAAAGTTTGGGCACCCCAGGTAAAAAAAAATTGATATTTGCCAAAGGGGGCAGTACAAGATATTAACTCTGCAGGGTGCCCAAACTTTTACAGATGCCATTTTTTTTTTGTTTTATGTAATTTTGAAAGTGTAAACGATGGAAATAAAATCGAACTTCTTTTTTTTTACCTATTATAAGAATGTCTAATCTGTAATTTGATGCCATTTAGAGATTTTTTCCATCTTTCCTTGGCTTCGTTATGCACATTAATACACATTTTTTACCTGGGGTGCCCAAACTTTCGATCCCCACTGTATCTCACAAAAGTAAGTTAGACAAGGGCAAGGTCAGGTTTTTTCGAATGGATGGGGTGTCTCAGACAATTTTCTTTAGTCTCTTTAGTTTTAGTCTCTTTAGTTTTAGTCTCTTTAGTCTCTCTCTTTAGTTTCTTTAGTCCCTTGGCCTACTTATTTAGCCTATTTCTTTGGGGGGAGTCAGGTGATCCGGGGGTTCGTGAAACCTAGACGGCTGTCTGGTTGGACGTGTGATATGCTTCCCCACGGCTGCCAGGCCGGAAGCCTGAGGCCTAACCCGGGGACACCAGGCTGTCTGAGGCAAGAAAGAGACTGTGGGGGGCACCTCTTCATTCTGTCTGATGAAATGCCCCCCCCCCCCAAGGAATGTAATCCACATGAGTCGTAATGAAGAGGAACTGAAATAAATGAATTCAGTACCTGGGACTGTGTGGACCTTATCAGGGAAAATACTTCATTCACCAGAGTTATGTTGGAATAATCTTTAGCTGAAGCGTCTGTTAGTACGAGGATGAATGACTGGCGGGGGGAGGAGAGGAGAGCCAGCTTTATTCCTGCTACTGACAGTTCCGGACAGTCTCCTCCGCCGGTGGCTACCAGATTGGTAAAGAACCTATCAAATTCTTCCTTCGAATCCGTGACCCTGACGGGTCCAATGCCTGGAAAAACAAGTCTCAATCAGTTCTGTACACCGATAAAAAAAGATTCCGTTGGCTTGTAAACATAAAAATGTATCATTTTCAACATAAAAAATAAATGTTACTTAAAGGGATTGTAATTTTTTTTATTTTTTTTAAAATAACAAACATGTTATACTTACCTCCAATGTGCAGCTCGTTTTGCACAGAGTGGCCCCCGAACCTGCTCTTCTGGGGTCCCTCGGCGGCTGTCTCGGCTTCCTCCCGCAGGTGCTTCTCACGTTCATGCGAGCTCCCTCCCATGGTGAGAAGCACCTGCGGGCGCACTCCCATGATACAGCTATAGCCGCTCGGTGTATCACATGCCCCCCCCCCCCCCCGGCGCTCCACGTCAGTGGATGTGATTGACAGCATCGCGAGCCAATGGCTGCGCTGCTTTCCATCCATCCACTCCAGCCAATCAGCGGCCAGGCTGAGCAGTGAAGAAGGACGGCAGGGGCGAGCGCGGGATTTTCGAGGGGTTAGGTAAGTAAAACGGGGGGGGGGGGGTTGGGGGCGTAGGCTCTGCCAGATCTTTTTTCACCTTAATGCATAGAATACATTAAAGTGAAAAAACATTTACCTTTACAACCGCCTTTAATTTACTTATTGATATTTTAAGTACCTTACTTCATTTTCGTTCGTTCGTAAAACACGCCTTTTACATTTACGAAAAATAATGTATAATATTGAGTTATCTACACGGAACTTTTAAAGTGGTTGTAAACCCTTACAAACCACTTTGACCTACAGGTAAGCCTAGATTAAGGCTCACCTGTAGGTCCAAGCAAAACCGTATAGGTTTAGGAGATATTTGCCCGAAAACGGGCACCGCTGTCTACGGCGCATGCACCGTAGACAGCGGCGCGCAGGCGCACTGAGCGCGCCATTTTCAAGAATGGAGCTGCCGCGCGTGTCGGTTCCCGTGCACATGCGCGGGAGTGACGTCATCGCGGCTTCGCCGAATGACAGCGGCGGAGCTGCGAGACACCACCAACAAGATTGATGCGCCGGACTACAGGGGACAGTGGCGACTTTGCTGGCTCCTGTGTCAGGTAAGTGACACATAATGGGCTACTTTGCGATGTGATGCGATGCGATGCATAGTAGTCCATTATGCTTTGCCTTTGCAGGGAATGAAAGAGGAAGTAACACCCATCAGGGTTTACTTCCTCTTTAAGGCACATGCATTTCCATATTCTAATTGAGTTACATTTACTTAAAAAAAGTATATATTTTTTTTTAAATATCTTTTCATTTGACATAAATTGCGGGAGTTTTGACGCTGTATATTTTAACCGCTTCAGCACCGGAAGATTTGGCTGCTGAATGACCGAGCCATTTTTTGCGCTATGGCACTGCGTCGCTTTAGCTGACAATTGTGCGGTCCTGCGGCGCTGTACCCAAACAAAATTGACGTCCCTTTTTCCCCCCACAAATAGAGATTTCTTTTGTTGGTATTTGATCACCCCTGCGTTTTTTAGTTTTTTGCGCTACGAACAGAAGAAGAGTGACAATTTTGAAAAAAAAAAACACATTTTGTACTTTTGCTATAATAAATATCCCCATTTTTTTTAAAATTTTCCTCAGTTTAGGCCGATATGTATTCTTCTACATATATTTGGTAATAAAAATCGCAATAAGCATATATTGACTGGTTTGCGTGAAAGTTATAGTCTTTTGTCTGGTCAGTCACAGCGTTGGAGCCGCGATACCTGGAAGTCACTCTGGGTTAGATGGCGGCGTTGGAGGAGGGGAACGAGGACAGCTTTGGTGCTTCGATCTCAGGTAAGTAATTCATAATGAGCTAGTATGCTATGCATACTAGCTCAATATGCCTTTGTCTTGCAGGGGTTATTTTTTTTTTTTTTTTTTTCTGAGGCTTTACTTCCTCTTTAAAAAACTATAGTGAACAGGAAGGGGGCAGGGCTTTGGTAGCTTTGACTCATTTGTGGTGGTGACCTCAGCAGTAGCAGGGCCGTCTTTAAAGTGGTTGTAAACCCTTACAAACCACTTTGACCTACAGGTAAGCCTAGATTAAGGCTTACCTGTAGGTCCAAGAAATATCTCCTAAACCTATACGGTTTCGGAGATATTTGCCTGAAGACAGGCACCGCTGTCTACGGTGCATGCGCCGTAGACAGCGACGCGCAGGCGCACTGAGCGCAGATCCAACAATGGATCTGCCACGCGTGTCGGCTCCCGTGCGCATGCGCGGGAGTGACGTCATCCTGGCTCCGCCGAATGACAGCGGCGGAGCTGCGAGACGCCACCAGCAAAATGGATGCGGCGGACTACAGGGGACAGCGGCGACTTCGCTGGCTCCTGTGTCAGGTAAGTGACACATAATGGACTACTATGCGATGCGATGCGATGCATAGTAGCCCATTATGCTTTGCCTTTGCAGGGAATGAAAGAGGAAGTAAACCCATTAGGGTTTACTTCCTCTTTAAGGCAGGGCAAAAGGGGCAGCTGCCCTGGGCCCTGTCATTGTGGGGCCTAAAGCAGCTGCCTCATACTTGCCAACTATCCCATGTTTACATTCCCTTGTCCCTTGAAGTTTTAGTCCTGTACTGCTACTAATGCTGCCCAGCTCTGCCCTATTGTTGTGTACAGATGACTCACCTGCGGACCTGTGTTTACATGTAAATACTGGCATTCGTATTGTAAATAGCAGTGACATGCATTTTTAAATAGCTGAGGCCAACTGCATTGATATGAAAATAAAGGCAGCATGCATAGGTATATCATGCCCCCCTGCAGTGAGGAGAAGATGTGCTGTAACCTATAGCAACCAGTGAGCAGTATTACTGTTTGAGCAGTATTACAATCTCTAGTAGCCAATCAACAAGCAGAAATGTGCTGTAACCTCTAGCAACTAATCCATGAGCCTTAAGGAGTGCTGTAACCTCTAGCAACCAGTCAGTAAGCAGTGATGATATGCTGTAACCTCTAGCAACCAGTCAGTAAGCAGCAATGATATGCTATAACCTCTAGCAACCAGTCAGTAAGCAGTAATGATATGCTGTAACCTCTGGCAACCAACCGCAATCGCTGCCTGATCTGATACAGTAAACTGATTTTAAATCTAGCTGCTATTTATTGTATGTCACAGAGAAGGTGGAGAGTGAAATTGCATACGGGGAGGGGGCCCTAAGAAAATTTTTGCCCAGGGTCCAATCAATATTAAAGGACAGCCCTGAGCAGTAGTGATGACGGTTCTGGTCAATGTTCCCGTAATTTGCATCTTGAGTGAGTGGAGAGGTGAATATTTGGCATTGGATGGGAAGAGAAGCCAGATGGTAATGTAAGCACATTGTACGGTGTTGCTTTACAGAAAGGATTCCTGTGTTCCTTCAAACTATTTGAAACTCTTCAACTCTTTAATAATGTCTAATGTTGCTGATTTTGATTATGATATGAGAAACAAAGACCTACTAGGATCGTTAAACTCCACCATGGTATACTGCCGGACGCCACATGGAAATTTGGCTTCCACGCGATCAAGAAGCCAGCTGTTCACTTTCTTCAGCTCCATGAAATCATCGTGCATGGATCCAGTGGTGTCCACCGCATAGGCCAAGGATGAAGACTCTGGGGAAAAGAGAAAAAACAGACATTTGCCAGGTTGACTAGAGAGTGATTTATGTGTTTTATGGGTGCCGGTATGCTGAGGCCCTCCTTGACTTGTGTCTCTAGAGGACTCCAACCTCCTGAGAACCCTGAGCCATATATACTCACCTGACAGCTCTTTCTTCCATTTGTAGCACCCTGATGTCTAGCCACTTGAGACCCGCACTACGTCTATTGACGTCATGGGGTTTCGCTGGTTATATATAAATGATGCCTGAGGCCACAGACATCATTCAGATATTGCCGTTTTCAGTCGGCGATTCCCTACACCATAAGGACGATCATAGCGGCTGTTCCGCCGCTTGACCATTCTTACGGGCGGCGGGAGGGGACGCCCCCCCCCTCCTGCCACCCTCCGGTGCTTCTACGATGGAAACGGTGAGTCGGTCACAGGATCCGCCGGCCCCAGCAAGTGATCATAGAGATTTCCAGCGGACTAGAGTCTCTATGATTGTTTGGAGGCCGGGCGCGATGTTATGACGTCACGCCCGGCCTCGGTATTCAAATTAACAGCGCCGATCTGGCTAGGAAGCCATGATCTTTTTTTTTTTTTTTTTTTTTTTATTCTTCCCAGCCTAGAGGTGAGATATGGGGTCTTATTGACCCCATATTTCACTGTAAATAGGTCCGATCGTGCCATATTCCTATTACAAGGGATGTTTACATTCCTTGTAATAGGAATAAAAGTCATCAATTTTTTTTTTTTTTTTTTTTAAGTTTAAAGTAAAATTAACAATAAAAAAAATAAAAATTTAAAGCGCCCCTGTCCCCGTGAGCTTGCACACAGAAGCGAACGCATACGTAAGTCCCGCCCACATATGAAAACAGTGTTCAAACCACACATGTGCAGTATCGCCACAAACGTTAGAGCGAGAGCAATAATTCTAGCCCTAGACCTCCTCTGTAACCCAAAATATGTAACCAGTAAAAAAATTTAAAGCGTCGCCTATAGGGATTTTTAAATACCAAAGTTTGGCGCCATTCCACGAGCGCGTGCAATTTTGAAGCGTGACATGTTGGGTATCTATTTATTCGGCATATCCTCCTCTTTCATATTATGCAAAAAAATTGGGCTAACTTTACTGTTTTTTTTTTAAGCATGAAACTGTTTTTTTTCTGAAAAAAACACGTTCGAAAAATTGCTGCGCAAATACCGTGCGGGATAAAAAGTTGCAATGACCACCATTGTATTCTCTAGGGTCTTTGCTAAAAAAAACATATATAATGTTTGGGGGTTCTATGTAATTTTCTAGCAAAAAAATTAGGAATTTTACATGTAGGAGAGAAATGTCAGAATTGGCCTGGATGCTAAGTGGCTAGGCAGGGTTGCTCGCAAATTGACCTGTCAAGTGATAGTTGCCTTGGCCGATTGACAGGAGGTCAATTGATTTCATCCTAATTCTGGAGTTGCTGCACTTCTCTCTTCTGTCACCGGGTATCTGGTGGCATTAAATAATACAAGGGCATTGTAAGGACAGATTATGAATGAATGGAGTGTCTTAGCCAATCGGCAGGGATTTTCTTGGGTCCCTTGGCCTGCTGGGAGAGACTATTTATTTGGGAGTTGTCAGGTGATTGGTGTTCTGTGCCACCTGGACGGCTGTCTGGTTGGACGTGTGTTTTGTGTGTATTGCCCCGGGCTGCTAGGCCAGAGCCTAAGGCCGCGTACACACGGGCGGACTGTTCGCCCAACCTTGTCCGCTGAACAGTGTTTGGGCGGACAGTCCGCCCGTGTGTGGGCTTTCAGCGGACAGTTTCAGCGGACAGTTGGACGGACAAAGTCTTTCGGAAATTCCGAAAAACTGTCCGCTGAAACTGTGTTTGAGCGAACAGTCCGCCCGTGTGTGGGCTTGTCCGCTGTACTTTCGAAATGAGCGGACTGTTCCCGCTCGGAAAGTCCGCCCATTTCGAGCGCGTGTACAGGTAGGCGGGGCCCGCGAAGGAGACGTCGCGGGCTCCGCCGCCTGGAATGGGCTTAAAGGGGAACCCCAACGCCGAAAAAAATCGGCGTGGGGGTTCCCCCCAAGTCCACACCAGACCCTTGTCCGAGCACGCTACCCGGCCGGCCAGGAAAGGGGGGCGAGCGAGCGCGCCCCCCCTCCTGAGCCGTACCAGGCCGCGTGCCCTCAACATGGGGGGTGCCTTGGGGAAGGGGGGGCCGCGCGGCCCCCCCACCCCAAAGCACCTTGTCCCCATGTTGATGAGGACAAGGGCCTCTTCCCGACAACCCTGGCCGTTGGTTGTCGGGGTCTGCGGGCGGGGGGCTTATCGGAATCCGGGAGCCCCCTTTAAGAAGGGGGCCCCCGGATACCGGCCCCCCACCCTATGTGAATGAGTATGGGGTACAATGTACCCCTACCCATTCACCTGTGAAATAAAGTACAAATAAAAACACAACACAGGGGGAAAAAATATTTTATTGCACAGCCGGGGGTCTTCCGTCTTCGGGGGTCTTCTCGCCGGACTCCTCCGCTATGTGTGTGTAGCTCTTTTGTCAGCGGAGGAGTCCGGCTTTCTTCCTCCCCGCCGCCGGCCTCTTCTCCCGACTTCGGGGGTCTTGTCCCCCTCTTCGGTTCTTCTGCCGGGCCACCGCGCCTGGTCCGGTGGCCCGGTCTTCTGTCGCCGTCTTCCGTTCTTCTGTCGCCGCCTTCGGTTCTTCTGCCGGGCCACCGCGCCTTCTTGTAGCTCTTTTACAGGCGGTGGCCCGGTCTTCTGTCGCCGTCGCCGCCTTCCGTTCTTGTTCTTCTTCTTGTTCTTCTTGTTCTTCTCCAGGCGATGTTGACTCGACGAGCTCTCCGGCCGGAATGCCGGGGACGCGCTGTGTGGTCACTTATATAGTGACAATGGGGCGGGGTCACATGGTATATGTCACATGGGTTGGTCACATGGGTTGATGTCACATGGGGACTATGACATCGTAAGGGGGCGGGGTCACCATGTGACATCAACCCATGTGACATATACCATGTGACCCCGCCCCATTGTCACTATATAAGTCACAGCGCAGGGCGGCTCTGGCATTCCGGCCGGAGGGAGCGACGTGTCAACATCGCCTGGAGAAGAACAAGAAGAACAAGAAGAAGAACAAGAACGGAAGGCGGCGACGGCGACAGAAGACCGGGCCACCGCCTGTAAAAGAGCTACAAGAAGGCGCGGTGGCCCGGCAGAAGAACCGAAGGCGGCGACAGAAGAACGGAAGACGGCGACAGAAGACCGGGCCACCGGACCAGGCGCGGTGGCCCGGCAGAAGAACCGAAGAGGGGGACAAGACCCCCGAAGTCGGGAGAAGAGGCCGGCGGCGGGGAGGAAGAAAGCCGGACTCCTCCGCTGGCAAAAGAGCTACACACAGATAGCGGAGGAGTCCGGCGAGAAGACCCCCGAAGACGGAAGACCCCCGGCTGTGCAATAAAATATTTTTTCCCCCTGTGTTGTGTTTTTATTTGTACTTTATTTCACAGGTGAATGGGTAGGGGTACATTGTACCCCATACTCATTCACATAGGGTGGGGGGCCGGTATCCGGGGGCCCCCTTCTTAAAGGGGGCTCCCGGATTCCGATAAGCCCCCCGCCCGCAGACCCCGACAACCAACGGCCAGGGTTGTCGGGAAGAGGCCCTTGTCCTCATCAACATGGGGACAAGGTGCTTTGGGGTGGGGGGGCCGCGCGGCCCCCCCTTCCCCAAGGCACCCCCCATGTTGAGGGCACGCGGCCTGGTACGGCTCAGGAGGGGGGGCGCGCTCGCTCGCCCCCCTTTCCTGGCCGGCCGGGTAGCGTGCTCGGACAAGGGTCTGGTGTGGACTTGGGGGGAACCCCCACGCCGATTTTTTTCGGCGTTGGGGTTCCCCTTTAAGCCCATTCCAGGTGGCGGAGCCCGCGACGTCTCCTTCGCGGGCCCCGCCTACCTGTACACGCGCTCGAAATGGGCGGATTTGCCTCCTCCTTACGTGGGCGAGTCCGTTCATTTCAAAAGTTGAGCGAACTGTTTGCCCAACCTTGTTCGTCAAACAGTCCGCTCGTGTGTGGGCAAGTCCGCTCATGCAAATTTTGAGCGGACTGTTTGACAAACTGTTTGCCGAACAAGGTTGGGCGAACAGTCCGCGCGTGTGTACGCGGCCTAAGGCCTATCCCAGGGAAATCTGGCTGTAGGGCTATCCAGAAGCAGGAGAACAGCGTAGGGTTTGGATTGCGGCTTGCAGTCCAACCAGAAGTAATGGTTCTTCCAACCGGAGAACCTGTCGTGGTCGGAGGTAGAGAGGAAACTTTTCGCCACTAGGCTTGTGCAATTAATTTCGTAACGAATCGAAATTCGGACGAATTTTGCATCTTTTGGACATTCGGATGCATCTGAATGTCCAAATAAAAAAAATAACGAATAACAACGAATACAAAAGAAATATAACGAATGAATTTGAATGAATTCGAATGAATTTGGTCATTCTTTAAAGATCTAATGAAACAAAAGGTCAGCTCAAAGTAAATCTTATAGTCCAATAGATATAGGCAATATATCAAGCACTTTTCTGCAGCAGAGAATGACATTTTGCGACCCGATTTTGGGGCCACATATCTCGGGGTCACTTATAGCTAGAAACCCCAAATTTGGTATACAAACACAATAGTACTAGCACTACAACATATCCAAATTTGGAGTTTTTAGCACCAAGTTATCCCGAGATACGTGGCCCCAAATTCGGGTCACAAAATGTCAAGCACTTTTCTGCAGCAGAGAATGGCATTTTGCGACCCGATTTTGGGGCCACATATCGCGGGGTCACTTATAGCTAGAAACACAAAATTTGGTATGCAAACACAATAGTACTAGCACTACAAAATATCCAAATTTGAAGTTTCTGGCACCAAGAGACCCCGAGATACATGGCCCTAAAATGGGTCACAAAATATTTTCGAATGCGGTTGAAATAATTTCGAATCATGTTGAAATCATTTAGAATCCGGTAGAAATATTTTCAAATTTGGTTGAAATATTTTCGAATGTGGCCGATTTTTTCGAATTCGGTAGAAAACTAAACGAAATCCGAAAACGAATTTAAGGAAGTTAACGAATATAACTAAACAAAATTAATGAATTAACTAATTAAAACGAAACAAAACTAAACTAATTTTTTCCTTTTGCACATGTCTAGTCGCCACTAAGGGACCATCCATTTTATTACCAGGGACCGCAGTGAGTAGCAGAATCAAGCACCAAGGCAGAATTCTCACCAACCCGGGATGATGAAGAATTGGGAAACTTCAGCCGATGTCGAGCCAGGGACCCAACTAGTGGAGGAGAAGCTTCCAGAGCAGCCTTGTGTGCCAAGCCAGGGGCCGAGCCAGCCAGTGGGGTGACGCTGGAGGAGAATCTGTGAGTGGCAAGTTAGGGACCCAGCAAGGACGCGGGGGTGACGCTTGAGATAGATACTGAGTGAGAAGGTTGGAAGAACTCAAGAGATCCAGTGGCGGTGGATCAGCAGGTCTAAGTGATACACTGGGAGCTCAGTTGAGTGAAGATCTGAAAAGGAGATTGTGGAGGAAGTGAAAGAGTTCATTACAACCTTTGTTAGAAACCGTTCAAGATTGTTGCCATAGGAGACAGCGTGTCTACCCATGCACATGTGGTGTCCGGTCGGGTGCCTTTCCCTGCGTGGCTGTTTACCTATAGAAGTCTTGGAGTCTGATAATTAGCATTGCAACTACTAAAGGGTGTCCTGGCCCTATCCCCCCTCTCCCATGGTTCTGTTTAAGCCCAAAATTCAGACTAATTCTTCCCTGAAACGAAGATCGGGGACACACCGGACCCTCTACTGTGAGCCACATGCAGATCAAGTGTGAACCCAGCCTTAATTAAATGGAAAACATCCAAGCAAGTAGACTTCTCATCCTTTATACTGCTAATTATTTTTTTTACTTATGACAGATATAGACTAAAATATTCATTGGCGGGACTTACCTAACTGTGAGGTGCATCTTCCATCCACTCTTCCATCAACTCTGCTGAGACCTGTTGGGATACACAAAGCAAAACACCTATGAAAATCCAACCAAAACTTTATTTTACGCTTTGCACACAATAGGGGAGTGTTGGATCCTCTGTCAGGGTTTCATTGCTAGAACCCAGGAGAACCAATTCACAATAAAGAAAAAAAAAAAATAATAATAATAATAATAATAATAATAAATATATATATATATATATATATATATATATATATATATATATATATATATATATATATATATATATATATATAAAAACCTCAAGGGGAATAAATAAAATCCACAAAACTGGGGACAACACCTTGAATCCAAAATATAATGCTAAGAGGAAAAAAAAATATAAAGAGCTTTACAAAAAAAAAAATCAAAAGGTAAAATCAGTAGATAGAAAAGATTTTTTTTAATATAAAAAATATCTTTAGTCACCTAACTGTATTCCTAAACCCTAACCCATAAATAAAAACAATGAAAATAGTCACATCCCTGGGAGTAACGGATGGGTAGAAATAAAAACCTAGCAAAAAACAAAAATACTTAAAAAAAAAAAGAAAAAAAAAGGAGTAATTACTAGGCCATTTTATTTTTTGCGATACGGCACTGCATTACTTTCACTGACAATTGCGCGGTACCCAAACAAAATTGACAGCCTTTTTTCCCCACAAATAGAGCTTTCGTTTGGTGGGATTTGATCACCTCTGCATTTTTTTTTTTTTTTGTGCTATAAACGTGTAAATTGTAAATTTTGAAAAAATATATATATTTTTTTACTTTTTGCTATAATAAATATCCCCCAAAAATATATAAAAAAATAAATTTTCTTCCTCAGTTTATGCCGATACGTATTCTTCTACATTTTTTTGGTTAAAAAAAAAAAAATCGCAATAAGCGTATATTATATTGGTTTGCACAAAAGTTATAGGGTCTAAAAAATAGGGGCTAGATTTATGGCATTTTTATTATTCATTTTATTTTTATTTATGGCGGTGATATGCGATTTTTATCATGACTGCGACATAATGGTGGACACATTAGACACTTTTGACACTTTTTTGGGACCAGTGACATTTATACAGCGATCAGAGCTATAAAAATGCACCGATTACTGTGTAAATAACACTGACAGGGAAGGGGTTAAACACTAGGGGGTGATCAAGGGGTTAAGTGTGTCCTAAGGAGTGATTCTAACTGTGGGGGAGATGGGTTTCCACTCACATGACAGCGATCACCGCTCCCAATGACAGGGAGCAGTAGACCCCTGTCATGTCACAAGGCAGAACTTGGTTACATAGGCATCTCCCTGTTCTGCGGCTCCGTGACACGATCGGCGGGACATCGGCAGACATCGAGACTGTGGGAACCGTGGTCACGGTCACGCCGATTAAAGAAGACTTAAAGGTAGGCCCATTTGCCCACCGCTGCCATTGTGCCAATGTATATCGGCGCGCAGCGGTCGGCAAGTAGTTAAATTGTATGAGTTTATCTCAAAGAGAGACAAGTGTCTGAACGGGGAATCCCCATATCTGTCGGTGATGCTCCTACCAAATGGGTATACAAAACTGGCTAGCTTTTTAACTTTAAATCTGGTACCAGGCTCCTGGATCTTGAATGGAGTTTAAATGAGGTAGCTGAGGATTCCTCCACAGTGGAGTATTTGGAGGTAAAATCACCTTGTGCCGCGTACACATGATCGGAATTCTCGTCGGAAAAAGCTCTGATGGTTTTCCCGACGGAATTCCGATGGAATTCGGCTCAACAATAACGCGATGACGCACAACACGTACAAGGGGACTAGAAAAGGGATAGCCAATCTGAGCATGCGTGATTTTTGGTGTATCGGAATTGCATGCACACGATCGGAATTACCGATAGAAAGTTTTTTCCGTCGGGAAAATTGAGAACATGCTATCAATTTTTGGCTGGCAGAAATTCGGACAGCTAAATTCCGATGGAGCGTACACACGGTCACATTTTCAGATCAAAAGCTCTCATCCGTCTTTTTCTGGCCAGAATTCCGATCGCGTGTACGCGGCATTGGAGTGTTTTTTTCCCAATGCTAAACTAGCTCTCCATAACTCTATAGTTATTACCATAAGCCCCTGTACACACGGTCGGAGATTTCCACAACCAAATCCGTCGGATTTTGTCCGTCGGATCGTGTCCGAAACTGTTGCATACACACGGTCGGGCCAAGTTGGCGAAAAATCCGATCTTTCAGAACGTGATGACATAATTTTGTTACGATGGGACTACGTTTAGGCTAGTAGCCAATAGCTTTGATGTAGGAATTTGATCTGAGCATGCGTGGCACTTGGTCCGATGAAAATGCTCTACACATGATCGGATTAGGTCCGTCCGGCCCAGTTGGTCGGGAAATATTTCCAACATGTTTCGAAAATTGGGTTGGACGGAGATTCGGACGAAATCAGTCCGATGCAGACCACACACAGTCGGATTATCCGACGACACGGTCCGATAAGACACATTCCGACGGATTCTCCGACCGTGTGTACAAGGGCTTAGGGGAGTCAGGTCATATGAAGATTTCAAACCTTGGAACAGCAATGCCTCAGAACAGCAATGCCTGCAGTGGAATCCACCAATTGGAGACGATATCTAAAAGTTCTCCATCAGTTTTTACTAAACCTTCCTACAAATTGTCCAAAATCTTCCCCAGCCAGCCATCACAGTGCTATCGCTTCTGAGAAGAAGTAAGCTTGCTCTATCATGTCTTCTGGCATTGTACATCTATACATTCATATTGGAACTGGGTCTTCTTGGAAATCCCCTCCCTTACACAACTCAATTTAACCCCTAAGCGATTTTACACCTGAGTACTGACCAGTTACCCTATTCAAAATTAGATCTGTAGTTATCCACCTACAAAATATTGCTAAGTTGTGGAACTCTCATAGCATAGCTGACAAGGTTGGGGACCTTCATTACCAATGCGAAATGGATTAAATATTGGCCCCAACTAATCTAGCCTTGGAAGAACTTTACTACTCTCTGGTCATCGCACTTTAATTGTACAGTTAACGGTTGACGACATGTATACACTTTACGTTTCTCTTGGGTTTTCTATGACTGGATCCCATTATTTTGTAGACATTCGCACACTGAAAAATGTTTCAGAATTTCGTTTTCATCCGAAAAATAAATGTATTTAGTTACTCCCAAAATAAATTTTTTATTTATTGCGTTTTGTTAAAAAATGCATTCATCCAAAATTCTGAAATAATTAAGGTCGAGTTTGTCATTGAAGGCTTATGGTGTCTGTCGAATGTTCTAAGAAGATTCGACGGAGCAGCGAAACTGTACGACGCCGCAATCGTACATTTCCGGTCGAATGTTCCGCCTACAAGCTATAGTAGAATTCTAATGTTGTATGACACTAGTAATAATTATATTTATTCATTATTATTACTAGTCAACCAACATTAGAATTCTTCTGTAGCCTATGGGCGGAGCATTTGACCATAAATGTCCGCTCACGGCGACTGCTTCACCGAATCTTCATGTGGAATCTTTTCTCTCTATGTAGAATAATCTTGGACTAATAGAGTTAGGTTAGGCACATTTGACCTTTTTTGCTATTGTCTCTATAATGTCGAATCTTTTCTCTCTGTCTCGAATCTTTTCTCTCTATGTTGAATATTTTCTCTCTATGTTGAATATTTTCTCTCTATGTCGAATATTTTCTCTCTATGTTGAATCTTTTCTCTCTATGTAGAATAATCTTGGACTAATAGAGCTAAGGTTAGGCACATTCGACCACAGATTCGATGGACACAGATCGCTATTGTCAGCGTCATGTAGAATCTTCTATCTATATCCAACTGTTGTCACAACGAAAATGAAAATAAAGTGCTTGTTTATGTCGGATCTTTCGGTTTTCGGATTCTGCATGTTCGTTATCGTTTGTTAAAATTATAAAGAAAATACCTGAAATTCGGATGAAAACGAATGAACGTGTCTATTATTTTGTTGGTACTTATTTATATAGTCAATTTATGCAACGCTTTACATATACATTGTACATTCACATCAGTCCCTGTCCTCAAGGAGCTTTCACTCTAAGGTCCCTAACTCACATACTAGGGCCGATTTCGATGGGAGCCAAGTAACCTTTCCAAAGCTTGCCGTCTCAACCTCCGCAACATCTCCAAACTACATTCCTTTCTAATCAACGAAACCACAAATCTCCTGATTCATCCCTGGTTATCTCACGCCTTGACTACTGAAACTCCCTCCTCATTGGCTTAACTGTATATAGACTACCCCCCCCCCTTCAGTCCATAATGAATGCTGCTGCCAGACTCATCCACCTTACAAACCGCACAGTGTCTGCTAACCCTCTCTGCCAATCCCTCCATTGGCTGCCACTCGCCCAGCTAATTGAATTCAAAATACTAACAATAAGTTACAAAGCCATCCACAACTCCGCCCCCAGCTATATCACTGGCCTAGTCTCCAAATACCAAATGAATCGCCCTCTTCGTTCCTCCCAAGACCTCCTGCTCTTTAGCTCCCTCATCACCTCCTCCCATATCCGCCTCTGGGACTTCTCCTGAGCCTCGCCCATCCTCTGGAATTCGCTACCCCAATCCGTCAGACTGTCTCCAAATGTATCCACTTTTAGGCGATCCCTGAAAACGTTCCTATTCAGAGAAGCCTATCCTATCTCCGTCTAACAACTGCACCATTTTCTCCATTAGCTTATCCCCCACAGCTATTACCCTTTTGTAGAACTTGACCCTCCCTCCTAGATTGTAAGCTCTAACGAGCAGGGCTCTCTGATTCCCCCCTGTATTGAATTGTATTGTAATTGTACTAGCTGCCCCAATGTTGTAAAGCGCTGTGTAAACTGTTGGCGCTATTTAAATCCTGTATAATAATACTAATAATATCTAACCGGCCAGCGTGTCTTTGAAGCATGGGAGGAAACCAAAGTACCCAGAGGAAACCCACACAGGTACATGGAGAACATGCAAACCCCATGCAGGCTGTCCATATATATGGGCGGTCGATAATATATTATCTACTCTATTATTTTTTATTTATCTTATACACATTTAATTAATTATCTGGCACCATACTACTTAGTTTAACCCCTTTTGCCTCCTTATGTTTCCTAGCATATTCATATACTTGAATTATACTTGTATATTTCTCCAAATGCTTAAACGTCTGATAAATACATATAATAATTGATAATTATTTATTTACTCATATACAAATTATTGCTTATAGCAATGTGGTTCACATGCTCAACGCCCATCTAATTTCGGCGGATGTATAGCATGGAGATTGATACATATTGATAAAAAGTATCTTTTTAGTTAGTCTCTTTTTTTACTCAGTATTTTGCTGTTTCGTATTTATGGATGCATTGCATGTTTTTTCCTCCTTTTTCCCTTCAACCAGGCACTTTCTTGCCAGCCCCAGTGTTTCCCTGTTATTGGCCCAGCTACCATCTATTTCCCTTGTCTTTTCTACAGGGGTCTTCCATGGGAGTGTACATGGGATCCTTTTCCCTCGCAATAATAGATTAAGTAACTTTAGTTACAAATGACACGCTTTTGCTTCATCACCTCCCCCCCCCCCCCCCCCCCGAGAAGCCTTGAATACTGGCAAGACTTGCAATCCATCCGGCATTGTTTACCGTTCTTTTAAACTGTGAGATACTAAGTTATGTAAGTACCAATAGCATCTTATCTTGTCTTCAACCCTCCATGTTCTACTATTTACCTGTTCTAATATTTTGTTATCTGTTCTTTAATAGAACCTTATCCTTATGTTGCATTTACACCCCTGAAGGAGGAGACTATTTTCAGCTCGACGTGAAGCGCGTAGGGTGATCGTATCTATAGCTGATTATGTATAGCAATGCTTTTTTTTTACCATTATTGCTATAAATTCTTATGATATGTATCCACGTTATATTTTTATATGATTTTACCGCATTTATCGGCGTATAACACGCACTTTTTCCCATTAAAATCAGGGGAAAATCACGGGGGCGTGTTATATGCCGATCCACCGTGATTCCCTTGTGATTTTTGGGCTTTGGGCGGCTTTAAGCCACCTTCGGCCCTTCTCGGCGGTTTTCGGCCGCCTCGGCCGTACTCTGAGCCTTTTGGCCGCCTCGGAGCCTTTTGGCCACCTTCGGCCCTTCTCTGCGGTTTTCTGGAGTGGCTGAAAGCCTCCGAGTATGGCCAAGGTGGCCGAAATGCTCAGAGTACGGCCGAGGCGGCCAAAAACTGCCAAGAAGCGGCAAGAGAGGCCGAAAGCCTCCGAGTACGGCCGAGGAGGCCGAAAGCCTCCGAGTACTTCCGGGCGCCGCCGAGATACGAAGGACATTTTGGCGGCGCCATTTTTAAAAACAAAAGCTGAGGGGACAAGGCTGAAATGACGGACAAGCTGCATGACGGACAGGCTGCAATGACAAGGCTGCAATGACAAGGCTGCAATGACGGACAGGCTGCATGACAAGGCTGCAAATGACACTGACAATGCTTCAGATGGACACTGATAAGGCTGCATTGATGGGCATTTAAATGTACATTTTTTTCCTTAAATTTCCCTCCTAAACTTGGGGTGCGTGTTATACACCGATTAATACAGTATATACATTCAATAAAGAAAGTTAATTGCTTTTGATTTTTTTCTTGGACGTGCCAGTAAAGTCCATCATTAGGGGGTCCTTTGGATGTAACTCCATGCAGGTAGTGCTCTGGTTTGGAATTCGAACCCGCAATCCTAACTGACAGGCAGAAGTGCTAACCACTTAGCCACTGTACTGTGTTTGCCACTGTACTACCATATTTGACTGGTCCTTTTCGCTTTCCCCTCTCTACCCACCCATATCTTTCCCTTGCATTCCCAGTTACGTCCCCTTTCCCTTCTTCCTACCCACCCCCCGCACCCTTCTCTTCAATGAGATATAGCACTTCAGATATGATTTGGTCACCTACCCCCCCCCCCCCCCTCCTCCTGAATCCTTACGATAGCTGATGTTTGCATTAAGGTGATTTTCCTCTGGTTGATATATTGTAGGATTTTCTTTCTAAAGCTTAATTAACTAAGAACTATTTAAAGTAAATATTGTAAGGGTTACATACCGTACTGTCCTTTGGATTGGTCTGCAGTGTAGGTCACTACTGATTTGCTGGCCAAAATCATCAAGATTACAAGCAGCTTAGACATGGCGGTTCCATGTCCCAAAAAGAAAATATATGTAACTTTTCAGACCAGGTTTCCGACCCAGAAGTGGATGGCCCCTAGAGAGTCTTCTTCCCTTACCTGAGACACAAGGTATACAGTGGCTTTTCTTTGCCTGACTTTATATACCATTTCAGAAGGAAGTAAAAATTAGTTTGCTATTGATTAGCAAGTTTACAAGGTTCATGTTTGTATCTTTTCCCATTTTGATTAGACTGTATTATGTTTATTGATGTACATTATCTACCTGATTTGCATGTAAATGCATTACATCATTGTATTTTATCCATGGGTTTTTTTTTATTACTTCTAGTTATCTATTAAAAAGGAGAAAATAACTGTTTAATTATCGTGATGTTGCTATATATTGATAAAATGCTTCTGTCTTCCTTGTACAATCACTATAAGGAAAAAAAAAATATCTTCTCTGAAGACTTCACTGAAAAAAAAAAAAATATGGATTTTATTGACCTATTTTTTTTTTTTTTAAGCGGTAGCAGGAAATATGGTCCATCACGTAAATACTGAGAAATGTAATTATTTAACAGGTAAACTGTGCCCCTGTATGCATCTCAAAATGTGTTATTAAATTTTGGATATATATATATATATATATATATACATATATACAGTATATATGTATATATATATATATATATATATATACATATATACAGTATATATATATATATATATATATATATATATATATATATATATATATATATATATATATATATATATATATATATATATATATATATATATATATATATATTTGTATATTTATATATATATATATATATATATATATATATATATATATATATATATATATATATATATATATATATATATATATATATATATATATATATATATATATATATATATATATATATATAGAAGTGGTATGCCACGCTAATTAAAACGGTGAGAAAAAAACTGTGAACAAAAAGCAGCGACACAAAAAAAACATGAGATATAAGATATAATCATGCACACAAAAGTATTAAAAATAATAATAAAGTCACGCTAATCTAATAAATGTGAGTGGACAAAAAACTGAATAAAAACCAAACCAAAACATATGAAAAACAGTGGGTGAATATATAAAAAAATATCAATAACACATGAAAATGCGAAGGAGTATTGATAACAAGATAATCAATGAAGCAAGTTCTGCAATGAAAGAGTTCCAGCAGGATGGAATGTTTTCGAGGGTTTCCACCACCTCCAAGGGAAAAAAAATGGAGATCTCCTGTGGCAATCACTTAAAGAAGTGGGGACTCTTACCGGAAGGAGTGGACCTCCTGTAATAGCGAAGGTCACACACAACTCGCAGAAATTGCCCTCTGCGGGGTCCGAGCTGGATCCTGGTCCAGGGATGTACTGGCAGTCTGACGGCATCCTTGCCAGTATACAGCTACCGCCCAACGCCCTTATTTGAGCTCCCAATCTTCTCAGATAGCACAGAGCGTGTAAAGGAATAAAGGCTCCAATAGTGCTTTATCTTTAAAATTTTGTTTATTGCTAAAAATAGTATATGTAAAAAGTATATGTCAAGGCAAAATTATTATTATTATTATTATTAATGATTTATATAGCGCCAACAGTTTACGCAGCGCTTTACAATGTATAAGGGGGACAACACAATTACAGTACAATACAAAAGGTACAGGAGGGCCCCCGGCTCGTAGAGCTTACATTCTAAAGGGAGGGGGAGGTGGTACAAAAGGTAATAGCTGCAGAGAATGATTTGATGGGGGGTGGCTTGGGGACAGTTAGGTGGGTGTGGGATCGGCTTCCCTAAATAAATGAGTTTTCAGGGAACTCTTAAAGGTGGACAGGGTAGGGGCTGAGCGGATAGACTGGGGCAGGGAGTTCCGAAGGAAGGGAGAGGCTCTGGAGAAGTCTTGAAGGCGAGCATGGGAGGAGGTAACAAGTGAGCTAGAAAGCAGGAGGTCGTCGGAAGAGCGGAGGGGATGATTTGGGTGATATCAAAAATAGAAATAAAAAATGCAGTACATCTCTTGAATACATGCACATTTCCTGAACGCACGCTAACTCTGATGTGGGTCCCGCGGCTTCCATCTCCTCCAGGCTGTGTTGTTTTGTGGTGACTCGCAACAGGAGGATACATCATTTTTATTTTGCTTTCTTTGTAGCCACTGAGACATTTAAAGAAATCATCAATGATATTAAACTACGAGGAGTACGCCCTCGTTTATTTCTTTTTATTGCACCACTGGTGATATCCCGATTGGAGCTACATCTCATACCGAGGTGGAGGGCACTGGAGGATCTGTTTAAAGACCCCAGGAGGTCTGGAAGACCCCCCAAGCCTTTACAAGCCTTTCTACCATAAGGTAGGAGGATCCACATTATCTGGTGAGTGGACATCTACTCTTTATCCGTTCATATGTCCTATGTAGGAAATTTTCATCTGGACCATACAAGAATTTGTTGTGGACTTTTTTGCCTTTTTTTGTGCTTTCTAGGGTATTGGACATTTTGCCATATACCAAGTCACCTATTTTTTATTAAACAGGCATTTAAATAAATCATCAACGGTATTATACTACGAGGAGTCCGTCCTCTTTTATTTCTTTTTCTTGCACCGCTGGTGACATCCCGATTGGAGCTACGTCTCATCCCAAGGTGGAGGGCGCTGGAGGGTCGGTTTAAAGACCCCAGGAGGTCAGGAAGACCCTCACAAGCCTTTCTAACATAAGGTAGGATGATCCACATTATCTGGTGAGTGGACATCTACACTTTGTCCGTTTATATGACTCACGTAGGAAATGTTCATCTGGACCATACAGGAATTTGTTGTGGACTTTTTTTGTGCTTTCTAGGGTATTGGACATTTTGCCATATACTAAGTCACCTACTGTATTTATTAGACATGTGCAGAGTAAAATATTTTGTTTCGGAATTTCGTTTTCGTCTGAAAACTTAATTTATTTAGTTACTCCCGAAATTCGTTTTTATTTATTTCGTTTTTCGTTCAAAAATTGCATTCGTCCGAAAATCCACATGAATTACGGTCGAATCTGTCTTGGAAGGCTTATGGTGTCTGTCGAATGTATAAAGAAGATTCGACGGAGCTAGTATATAGCATACTTTAGAACCCTATTAAAATCTATGGGACTCCAACGTTCAAAATCTAAAGTGCTCATTTTAAAGGCTAATTTGCAAGTTACTGTCCTAAAAAGTGTTTGGGGACCCGGGTCCTGCCCCAGGGGACATGGATCAATGCAAAAAAAAGTTTTAAAAACGGCCGTTTTTTCGGGAGCAGTGATTTTAATAATGATTAAAGTGAAACAATAAAAGTGTAATATTCCTTTAAATTTCGTAGGGGGGGGTTGTCTATAGTATGCCTGTGAAGGGGCGCATGTTTCCCGTGCTTAGAACTGTCCCTGCACAAAGTGTCATTTATGCAGGAAAAAAAGTCCTTTAATATCACTCGCAGCTATTATGAATTGTCGGCTCCGTAATACAGAGAACACTCATTGAAAGTCATTGATAAAAAAATAAATAAATAAATAAATAAATAAATAAAGCGTGGGGGTCCCCCAAATTCAATTACCAGGCCCTTCAGGTCTGGTATGGATATTAAGGAGAACCCTGCCTCAAATTTAAGAAAAAAATTGACGTGGGGTTCCCCCTAAATATCCATAACCAGACCCTTCAGGTCTGGTATGGATATTAAGGGGAACCCCGCGTCAAATTAAAAAAAAAATTGACGTGGGGTTCCCCCTAAAAATCCATACCAGACCCTTTATCCGAGCACGCAACCTGGCAGGCCGCAGGAAAAGAGGGGGGGACGAGAGAGCGGCCCCCCCTCCCTCCTGAACCGTACCAGGCCACATGCCCTCAACATTGGGAGGATGCTTTGGGGGTCCGTGACCCCTCAAAGCACCTTGTCCCCATGTTGATGAGGACAAGGGCCTCATCCCCACAACCCTGGCCGGTGGTTGTGGAGGTCTGCGGGCGGGGGGCTTATCAGAATCTGGAAGCCCCCTTTAACAAGGGGACCCCCAGATCCCGGCCCCCCCCCTGTTTGAAATGGTAAGGGGGTACAAAAGTACCCCTACCATTTCACAAAGAAAGTGTAAAAAATGTTTAAATAAAACAAACACACTTTTTAAAAATTCCTTTATTAAATCAGGGAATCTTACGCTCTAACCTCAGTGGGATCTGTCTCCCATCTGCAGCAGTCAGCCGTAGGGTCCACAACCTTGCGGTGCACTCCTGATCCCTACGGTGTACATCTGTCACCTCACCTCAAGGTGACCTGACACCTATCCTTACCTCCAGTACCCTAATCTTGCATGAACGTGTTATCTACTCTTGGTTGTGGTTTGCTCCGGCGATCCTGAAAACTGCAACCTGAGTGCCACTTGCAGCGCAACATCTCCACCACTAGGAGCTCTGGTAAAGACCAGGAGGCATTTTAGACCCTGCAAGTTGGTCCTTTTTAGAGCTCTCACCTCCGCTAAGCAAGTGGCCAAGATAAGATCTCTGCCCACTCTGTAGCTTTTGCCACTCTCAACTCCGCTGCTGCCTAGGTTTTGGCCAGCCGCCCCCCCACCCCCCCAATGGGAGCGCATTCATAGGTTGTGACTCATTCAATGATTCAATCACCATTGTGATCTGATAGAAGAATAAAACACTTACTGGGAGTGGTGACTGTCAGTGGATCTGGAAAATAGAATAAATGATATGAAATTAATACAAATTATCAGACATGTTGACATGTTTCATTACTACGTGTTTGTCCAGCTTAGACGTCTGAAATTTGGGGGCTGTGTATTTGGTATTTTGATATTCATTGTAGGCCCTCATTGTCCTCCAACTTTAACCCATCCCTAACAATTATCATTCACCTGGCCTGACAAAAGGTCTCTGTAAGGTGCGTGAGGCTTCATACAGATAAAGAACACACTTTTACTAAAGCAGCCCATACATTATTCAATTTTCTTTTTGTTTAACCAATGGGTTGAACAAAAAAAAAGGACCTGATTACCCCATCTACACATTGGGGGTGGATGAGGGAATCCTTCCTGCTGATCTTTTGTATTCTGACACCAGAAACACCTGCAGGTATCATCATTACCATATATAATGTTAAACAAGGGCAACCAATCAATGATTAGGGATAAGCCTAACTCCCCCCCCCCCCCCCCCCACCCTGGTTCAGTTTGCACCAGAACATGCAAAACATTTGTGCGAACCCTGTTAAGGTCTATGGGACATGGACATGGAAAATCAAAAATTCTAATTTGAAAGGCTTATATGCATTTTGTTGCCATAAAAAGTGTTTGGGGACCATTGAAAAAAACAGTCCCCCCCCCCCAGTCCATTGTCTGGCCCTTCAGGTCTGTTATGGTTATTAAGGGAAACTCCACGTCAACATTTTTTAAAAAAAATGGCGTGGGGACCCCCAAAAATCCATACCATGCCCTTCAGGTGTCTGTTCATTGTCTGGTTTGGATGTCTGAAATTTGGGGCTGGGTATTTAGGGATCAAAGAAAATGTAATATTCCCTGCAGGACCTCCTGGCCTCCAACTGTTAACCTTTCCTTACCTCCAGTACCCCAGTGCTGCAAGAAAGTGCCATCTACTCTCTGACATGGGCTGGGTATTTTGGGTTGGAGCAAATGTAATATTTTCTGTAGGTCCCTCATGGTCCCCCAACTTTACATATTCCTAACAATTATCATTCACCTAGTTCCAGGGCCATCTTTAATGTTGATTGGACCCTGGGCAAAACTTTTCTTGGGCCCCCCCCCATGCAGTTTCGCTCTCCACCTGCTCTGAGACATACAATAAATAGCAGCTAGACTCAAAATCAGTTTACTGAATCAGATCAGGCAGCTATTGCGATTGGTTGCCAGAGGTTACAGTGTATCATTATCGCTCACTGACTGGTTGCTAGAGGTTACAGCACACATTACGGCTCACTGATTAGTTGCTAGAGGTCAAAGCACATGATTTTTGCTTGTTGATTGGTTGCTACAGATTACTGTGGATATGACCTCGGGGGGGCATGATACACATAGGAACGCCGCTGGCGGCTGCTATTTACATATGAATGTCACCATTATTTGCATATGAATGCCAGTAATTTACATGTAAACACAGGGTCTGCAGGTGAGTCATCTGTACACAACAATAGGGTAGAGCAGGGCGGCATTAGTAGCAGCACTTCACACTGAGATATTGGGACACAGCACAGGACTAAAACCTCAAGGGGCGAGGGAATTTAAAGCAGGATAGTTGGCAAGTATGAGGCAGCTGCTTTGGGCCCCACAACAATGACAGGGCCCAGGGCAGCTGCCCCTTTTGCCCTGCCTTAAAAACGGCCCTGCCTGTTGCAGAAGCCAAGGGTTGGGGGCTTGATGAGTCTCTGTAATATAAGTGAGCCTTCATACAGCACACTTTCCCCTAGAATATTCAATTCAGGAAATTTCATTAGATGTGTATTGAGGGACAACACAGGAAACAATTGTACGGAATCACCATATATAATGTACAACAAGAGCAACCAATCAATGATATGATCATCACATTATATTGTACAAGTATAAAATAATCCACAGGACTTCCACCATTGTGATCTGATAGAAGAATAAAACACTTATTGGGAAATAGTGACGGGAAAAGGTTTCTGGAAAATATAATAAATAAAAAAGAAAAAAAAAAGAAAGAAAAACAAAATCTTAAAAAAATGTAACAAAAAATTTATGTTAAATAGAAATTATTTAATAAAAAAATATATATATTTTAAATTGTCTGACTTTTTTGTTTATAGTGTAAAAAATTTAAAAAAAAAACGCAGAGGCGATCAAATACCACCAAAAGGAATCTCTATTTGTGAGAAAAAAAAGGACGCCAATTTTATTTATGTACAGCGTCGCACAACTACGCAATTGTCAGTTAAATTAACGCCGTGCCGTATCGCAAACAAATGTCCTGGTAATGAAGGGGGGGGGGGGGGGTAAAACCTTCTGGAGCTGAAGTGGTTAAGCTTGTGCAAATAATATGATGTCATTATGAATACATTTACATATACTGATCTATATACTGTATGTGTAGGAACATGCGTGTGTGTTGATAAGATTATATCACTTTCACTGGTACAGTATATCTAACAATCATTAGAAATCCATCTGTCCGTCTTTATGGAGTCCCTTAAATTCTAGACCCAAGACAGACATGGACCCCGACCTCTGCCCAAAACTGACATTACCCCTCCCCCACCCCTCTACCATTCAGCTGTCCTTCACTGGAGCCTACCCCGTCCACTGAAGTTCTGCCATTTAACAGTAGAATGATGAGGGGCCGTGACTTAGTATCCAATCAAGGAGCATTCATCTTCAAATCGATCGTTTCCATTTTGCTGGGATTTCATCATTCACCAATGAGTTGGAGTGAATAGGAAAGGAAAAATTACGTTTTTTCTTTTGTTTTTTTTAACCACTTTCAGCCCCGGACCATTTTGCTGGCTTAAGACCAGACCACTTTTTGCGATTCGGCACTGCGTCGCTTTAACTGACAATTGCGCGGTCGTGCGACGTGGCTCCCAAACAAAATAGACGTCCTTTTTTTCCCACAAATAGAGCTTTCTTTTGGTGGTATTTGATCACCTCTGCGGTTTTTATTTTTTGCGCTATAAACAAAAATAGAGCGACAATTTTGAAAAAAACGCATTATTTTTTACTTTTTGTTATAATAAATATCCCCCAAAAATATAAAAAAAAAAATTTCTCTCAATTTATGTCTCTCAATACGTATTCTTCTACATATTTTTGGTAAAATAAATCGCAATAATCGATTATTGATTGGTTTGCGCAAAAGTTATAGCGTTTACAAAATAGGGGATAGTTTTATGGCATTTTTATTAATAATTTTCTTTTTTTTATTAGTAATGGCGGCGATCAGCGATTTTTATTGTGACTGCGACATTGTGGCGGACACATCAGGCATTTTTGACACATTTTTGGGACCATTGTCATTTATACAGCAATCGGTGCTATATAAATGCAGTGATTCCTGTGTAAATGACACTGGCACTGAAGGGGTTAACCAGTGGGTGGCAGTGTAGGGGTTAAGTGTTCCTTGGGGTGTGTTACTAACTGTTGGGGGCTGGGCTTTCTTTTAGTGAACACTGATCTCTACTCCAATCACATGGAGCAGAGATCAGCGTCACTTGTTGCTAGGCAGAACGGGGAGATGCTGTTTACAATGGCATCTCCTAGTTCTGCCATCACACTCGCGATGGCAGGGCGGCAAAATTTAAAGGGACGTACAGGTATGCCCATTTGCCTGCCCTTGCCATTCTGCCGACGTACATCGCCGTGCGCCTATCGGGAAGTGGTTAAGGGAATTATTAGTCTTTAAGTGGTTGTAAACCCTTTACAACCAATTTAACCTACAGATAAGCCTAGATTAAGGTCTAGATTGAGGCTTACCTGTAGGTGCTTGAGATATCTCCCAGATCTGCACGGTCTAGGAGATATTTGCAAATCGCCATATGGCGATTTCTTCCGCACATATGCCAGAGTTAGAAAGGGCACGCTGCGCCGTTTCTAACACGGGTCATTAAAGGCAGCTCCCGCGCATGTGCATTAGTGACGTCACGCGACTCCGGCCAGTCAGAGAGCCGGAGTTTGCGGCCCCCGGAAGGAAGAGGGGTGAAGAATGGACGCTCACTACTAGTGAGGAAGACGAGGACATCACAAGCTTCTCCTGCAGGTAAGTGACACATAATGGGCTACTATGCGATGTGATGCGGTGCGATGCGATGCATAGTAGCCCATTATGCTTTACCTTTGCAGGCTAACAAAGAGGAAGTAACACCCATCAGGGTTTACTTCCTCTTTAAAGTGTTTTTGAAGGTTAACCACTTGCTGACCAACCGCTGTCATTCTACTGCGGCAGGTTGGCTCTAATGCGCAAATCGCCGTAGCTGTACATCGGCCCTTTAAACAGCTATAGCAGGCGCCTGTGTGCCCGCTGCACGGCGGAGGATCTGATGTGCATGGACGGCGGGCGCTATGTCCGCCGGCCACGTGCGACCGCGGGCACGAGAGCCAGAATGAGGATGTGTGTGAGTAAACACACAAATCCCCATTCTGTCAGGAGAGGAGAGACAGATCGTCTGTTCCTACTTGTTAGGAACAGCTATCTGGCTCCTCCACCAGTCAGTCCCCTCCCCCCACAGTTAGGCCCCTTTCACACTGGGGCGTTTTTCAGACACTACAGCGCTAAAAATAGCACCTGTGTATCGCCCTGTAAAATCTGGCCCCTTTCACTCCAGTGTGAAATCTGGAGGGCTTTCACACTGGAGCGGTGCACTAGCAGGACGGTGAAAAAAGTCCTGCTAGCCGCGTCTTTGGAGCGGTGAAGGAGCGGTGTATTCACCGCTCCTAAAACGCTCCTACCTATTGAAATCAATGGGGCAGTGTGGCTATAACGCCGGCAAAGCGCCGCTGCAGGGGCGCTTTGCGGCTGGTTTTAACCCTTTGTCGGCCGCTAGCGGGGATTAAAACCACCCCGCTAATGGCCGCATACCTCCGCTAAAATGGCGGTAAAGCGACGCTAAAAATAGCGCCTCTTTACCGCCTACACCGCTCCGTCCCAGTGTGAAAGGGGCCTTAGAAACACACACGAGGGGACACAGTTAACCCCTTGATCGCCCCCTAGTGGTTAACTCCCTTCCCTGCCAGTGACATTTACACAAAAATCAGCGCATTTTTATAGCTCTGTTCGCTGTATAATTATCAGCGGTCCCAAAAATGTGTCAAAAGTGTCTGATGTGTCGCAGATAAAAATAGCAGATTACTGGCATTACTAGTAAAAAAAAAAAATGAATAATGAACGTGCCATAAATATAGCCCCTATTTTGTAGATGCTATAACGTTTGTGCAAACCAATCAATGTTTGCTTACTGCGTTTTTTTTTTTGTTTTTTTTTACCAAAAATATGTAGAAGAATACATATCGGCCTAAACTGATGAATACATTTGTTTTTTTTATATTTTTTGATGAATATTTATTATAGCAAAAAGTTAAAAATATTGAATTTTTTCAAAATTGTTGCTCTTTTTTTGTTTATAGCGCAAAAAAAAAGCAAAAAAAAAAACGCAGAGGTGATCAAATACCACCAACAGGAAGCTCTATATGTGGGGAAAAAAGGACGTCAAGTTTGTTTGGGTAGAACGTCGCACGACCGCGCAATTGTCAGTTAAAGCGGCGCAGTGCCGAATCGCAAAAATGGCCTGGTCATTAAGGGGGAAAATCTTCCGGGGCTGAAGTGGTTAAAAGGTAACTCGGGAAATAGGGAAGAAGGGAGCACCCACAATGCCACATTCGTAATGTATCAAGGAAAAACAAAGAATACCTAAAATCTATTTGGTGTCTTCTTTGTTTTCCCTTAAAGGGTAACTCCTTTCACCTCTCCTGTTCTTGACCAAAAACAAAAAAAAAAAAAAATACAAATTTGGTGAAATTTGGTGAAATTTTGCCAACAGTCTAATCAATTTAATAACAATCACTGCACTTGCACCTAGCCAAAAGTTGAGTTTCTGTGTAAACCTGGACCTAGGATCCAAGGGACAGATATAAAGGTGAGGCAGATGGAGACATCACAGAAAAGTTCTGGGTTCCTCACTCTAAATGTTGTCTCGGTTACATACCTGGTTCTTGGCCGGCTGTGAAGGTAACCACCGATGTGCTGGACAAAATCATCAAGATCACGAGGAGCTTAGACATGGTGGTACTTTTTCCACAGGTTCAGACCCAGCAGTCTTCCCTTATCTAAGCCACCAGAGATACAATGGCTTCACCTCACTCCTTTATTGTAAAATATATCCTTTTAGAAGGAAGTAGACAATCAGAGGGTCACCAAGTTTACAGACACCCTACATTCCACTACCTATCCTTTATTTTCACGTAATCTGAATGTTTTTATTGCCCAACGTGATCCTCTCAGTGCATGAACGTGTCGCCTTCCATCATGTGTTTGGAACCTCTGGTTATCCATTGAAGGTTTAGAGCTGTTTAGTAGGAGTTTATAGATGTTAAATTATCTTCTAGGTGTCATTTAATGATATGTTTACTGTAGATGGCCGCAATGAGAAGACCGGCTGTGACTTCTGTAAAGACAGTGCTGGAAAAAACCAACATGGTTCTACTCTTTTTTTTTTTTAAGAGGCAGCAAGAAGATTTGTTCAGCATTCCATGATTACACAATATCATGAAGCTGAGATGAAAAACCTGTTTAGCTGAACCTCTGAACCTCTGAGTTCATCTCAAGACAAAGTATTCAATAGTACGTACCAGGGCCACGCCTGTTATAAATGATGCATTCCCTCCCATTACCGATGTCCCTGGCCTCTTGCTCTTCCTCCATCTTGGCATTTGTAGGAACGGCTGAACATTACAATGCACAATCCCGTAGCAGCCACTTGGGGGGTCATTCATACTCCACGTGTGTTCAGTGTGCTCCCCCCCGTCCTGGAAAATTTGGCTGTATGCAGGGCACACAGCCAAATCTCCTTTTTCCCATAATAACATTTCCGTCTTAATGATATAAAACTTTAGCTTACCTTCCAACCCACTCATCCCAATGAACAGACATGACCATCCTTCTTACGTTCTCAGTTCCATCAGCCTGACTCCCTTCACACCAGCCAGCATTGGCCTTTTATTATCACAAAAGCTTTCAGAAACAGGAAGTGCAGATTCTAGCCAATCACTTCTTACATGGGAAGTGACATCACAGAAAATGACACACATTAAAGGTGAGGGCACTCACAAGAGGAAGTGCACACGCCCCCTTTTAGCCAGCATGCAGCCCAGCCAATACTGTTTCAAAGTAAACAGTATGGAGTGAGCTCATTCTACTGGTTCTTAAAGCGGTTCTTCACCCTAAAGGGGAAGTTCCGCTAATCAGATCCCTCCCCCCCTCCGGTGCCACAATCGGCACCTTTCAGGGGGGAGGGGGGTGCAGTTACCTGGATAATCCAGGTATCTGCACCCACTTCCGGGCAGACCGCCACAGACCCCCGCAGACGCTCCGCCCCCCCCCCCCCCCGGTTGTGTTCTGGGAAACACACAGTTCCCAGAGACACAGCGGGGGACCATAAGAGACACGCAGCGCGACTCGCGCATGCGCAGTAGGGAACCGGGCAGTGAAGCTGTAATGCTTGCCGATAGACATGTGCAAAAGGAAAAAATTAGTTTAGTTTTGTTTAGTTTTAATTTGTTAATTCATTAATTTCGTTTAGTTATATTCGTTAACTTCCTTAAATTAGTTTTCGGATTTCGTTTAGTTTTCTACCGAATTTGAAAAATCGGCCACATTCGAAAATATTTCAACCAAATTCGAAAATATTTCTACCGGATTCGAAATGATTTCAACATGATTCGACATTATTTCAGCCACATTCGAAAATGTTTTGTGACCCGACTTTAGGGCCATGTACCTCGGGGTCACTTGGTGCTAGAAACTCAAAATTTGGATATGTGGTAGTGCTAGTACCATTGTATTCGCATGCCAAATTTGTGGTTTCTAGCTATAAGTGACCCCGAGATATGTGGCCCCAAAATCGGGTCGCAAAATGTTATTCTCTGCTCTAATAACATTTTGCGACCTGAATTTGGGGCCACATATCTCGGGGTCACTTATAGCTAGAAACCCCAAATTTGGTATGAAAACACAATAATACTAGCACTACAACATATCCAAATTTGAAGTATCTAGCACCAAGTGACCTTGAGATCACAAAATATTTTCGAATGTGGTTCGAAAGTTGGGTCACAAAATATTTTCGAATGTGGTTGAAATAATGTTGGGTCACAAAATATTGTGGGTCACAAATATTGTGGGTCACAAAATAGTTGGGTCACAAAATATTTTCGAATGTGGTTGAAATAATGTCGAATCATGTTGAAATAATTTCGAATGCGGTTGAAATCATTTCGAATCATGTCGAATCAATTTGAATTCATTCGTTATATTTCTTTCGTATTCGTTGTAATTTGTTATTTTTTTTATTCGGACATTCGGATGCATCCGACTGTCCGAAAGATGCAAAATTTGGCCAAATTTCGATTCGTTACGAAACGAATTGCACAAGCCTACTTCCCGATTCCCTGACAGAGGATGGCGGCGGGGGCAGCAGCGAGACGAGCGATCACTCGTCATCTGCCGCCGACATCGCTGGACCCTGGGACAGGTAAGTGTGATTTTATTAAAAGTCAACAGCTGCAATATTAGTAGCTGATGGCTTTTAATATTTTATTTTTAGGTGCAGAACCGCTTTAAAGGCTTGAGACAATCTGCGGGGACATTGCTACTGGTATTGTCAATATACGGTACGAGTATATTAACAAGGCAGATTCCAATGTCCTCTTATTAAAGCAGATATGTATCCAAAAGGGATAACGTAGCCACACAGAGATAAAATAATATGTTTATCTCGTTATGTGGACTTCGCTTCTCTAATGCGCATAGACATTTGAAGGTAAGAAGCAAAGGGTAAAGGGCGCTTGGTACCTACAAACCAACAAACATCCTCAACACAGAGAACACGTCTCAAATCCCATGAGAAGGTTTTCATACTGACCGTTATTACCACTGGTCTCGATTTAACCCAAGTGCGCTCTGCTAGAGCGCTCCTCGATTGAACCAGACACAGGGAGACAGATGACAATCTATAAAACACACACCCTAGAATAAAATGTTCACATAAATGTTATACAATCAAATTTCCACAACACCCCCTACTCCCAAACTCAGGAGCAGTTGAAGTCTATTACATGCAAAATGCTGCATTTTGATGGAGAAAAAGTCCCCGCCCCTTTCCAAAAAGCACAAAAATGCATTGATGTGAACGTGTTCCATTGCAACCTCTGTTTAAAAAATTCCCTTCATATCTGAAAAATGCATCAAAAAACACATGACTAGTGTATAACATATATGCATTTTGCTACCAACCTATACTCCACTTACCTCCCCATTATATAATAAATAAGACCATACCACTTTTGGAGTAAAATAGGCCGTAGCAGCCATTAATTTATTAAACTGGATAAAATATCCAAAAATATATAGCTCTTTTACCACTTGCTTACAGGGCACTTAAACACCTTCCTGCCCAGACCAATTTTCAGCTTTTGGTGCTCTCACACTTTGAACGACAATTACTCAGTCATGCAACACTGTACCCAAATGAATTTTGTGTCCTTTTTTTCCCACAAATAGAGCTTTCTTTTGGTGGTATTTTATCACCTCTGGGGTTTTTATTTTTTGCGCTATAAATGAAAAAAGACCGAAAATTTTGAAAAAAACCACATATTTCTTTGTTTCTGTGATAAAATTTTGCAAATTATAATTTTTTTTTCATAAATTTTGGCCACAATTTATACTGCTACATATCTTTGGTAAAAATAACCCAAATTATTGGATATTATTTGGTCTTTGTGAAAGTTAGAGAGTCTACAAGCTGTGGTGCGAATCGCACAAAATTGATCACATCTGATGTACTGGTGGCCTATCTCATTTCTTGTGACCCGAACAAGTCAGGAAAGTACAAATACCCCCCAAATGACCACTTTTTTGAAAGTAGACATTCCAAGGTATTTACTAAGATGCATGGTGAGGTTTTTGATGTTGTCATCTTTTTCCCACAATTCTTTGCAAAATGAAGATTTTTTTTTTTTCTCACAAAATTTTCAATGTAATAGGTTATTTCTCTCACATGGCATGTGTATACCACAAATGACACCCCAAAATACGTTCTGCTACTCCTTCTGAGTATTACAATACCAAATGTGTGAGACTTTTACACAGCCTGGCCACATACAGAGGCCCAATATTGAAATAGCACCATCAGGCGTTCTAGGAGCATAAATTACACATTTCATTTCTCAACCACCTATTACAGTTTTGAAGGCCCTGGAGCACCAGGACAATGGAAATGCCCACAAAGTGACCCCATTTTGGAAAGCTAACACCCCAACGTATAATCTATGAGGCATATTGAGTCGTTAGAATGGTTCATTTTTTTTCCAGAAGTTTTGGGAAAATGTGGAAAAAAAATGAAAACGCATTTTTTTTACGCAAAGTTGTCCATTTATAAGATATTTCCAACACATAGCATGTACATAGCAAAAATGACACAGCAAAATACGTTCTACTACTCCTCCTGAGTATAACGATACCAAATGTGTGAGACTTTTACACAGCCTGGCCACATACAGAGGCCCAATATTGAAATAACACCATCAGGCGTTCTAGGAGCATAAATTACACATTTCATTTCTCAACCACCTATTACAGTTTTGAAGGCCCTGGAGCACCAGGACAATGGAAATGCCCACAAAGTGACCCCATTTTGGAAAGCTAACACCCCAATTTATAATCTATGAGGCATATTGAGTCGTTTGAATGGTTCATTTTTTTCCAGAAGTTTTGGGAAAATGTGGAAAAAAAATTAAAACACATTTTTTTTACGCAAAGTTGTCCATTTATAAGATATTTCCAACACATAGCATGTACATAGCAAAAATGACACCCCAAAATACATTCTACTACTCCTCCTGAGTATAACGATACCAAATGTGTGAGACTTTTACACAGCCTGGCCACATACAGAGGCCCAATATTGAAATAGCACCATTAGGCGTTCTAGGGGCATAAATTACACATCTCATTTCTCAACCACCTATTACATTTTTGAAGGCCCTGGAGCACCAGGACAATGGAAATGCCCACAAAGTGACCCCATTTTGGAAAGCTAACACCCCAACGTATAATCTATGAGGCATATTGAGTCGTTTGAATGGTTCATTTTTTTTCCAGAAGTTTTGGAAAAATGTGGAAAAAAAATGAAAACGCATTTTTTTACGCAAAGTTGTCCATTTATAAGATATTTCCAACACATAGCATGTACATAGCAAAAATGACACCCCAAAATACGTTCTACTACTCCTCCTGAGTATAACGATACCAAATGTGTGAGACTTTTACACAGCCTGGCCACATACAGAGGCCCAATATTGAAATAGCACCATCAGGCGTTCTAGGAGCATAAATTACACATTTCATTTCTCAACCACCTATTACAGTTTTGAAGGCCCTGGAGCACCAGGACAATGGAAATGCCCACAAAGTGACCCCATTTTGGAAAGCTAACACCCCAACGTATAATCTATGAGGCATATTGAGTCGTTTGAATGGTTCATTTTTTTTCCAGAAGTTTTGGAAAAATGTGGAAAAAAAATGAAAACGCATTTTTTTACGCAAAGTTGTCCATTTATAAGATATTTCCAACACATAGCATGTACATAGCAAAAATGACACCCCAAAATACGTTCTACTACTCCTCCTGAGTATAACGATACCAAATATGTGAGACTTTTACACAGCTTGGCCACATACAGAGGCCCAACATGCAAGGAACACCATCAGGTGTTCCAGGGACACATAGCATGCACATACCAAGAATTACACCCCAAAATACATTCTACTGAGAAAAGAGTAAACAAAAGATTACCTGTGGTTTTAGCAGCGCAGTTGTCCACAGGATCCAGGCAGCAGGCAGGGACTTGGTCAACAAAAGTGAACACAATTTTCCAGGCAACAGGCAGGTATACTGTCCATAGTCATTATTGGCAGCAGGCAGGGATACTGTCCATATACAGTCCAAGGTCAGTGCAGGCAGAGATCGTCAGCATTGCCAAAATATTGGTCCTGGTAGTAGGCAGGAACATGGTCCATCCATGTGCTGTGGTCAGTTCATGCGACAGGCAGAGGCATGATGGTATAGGTCCTACAGGCAGCAGGCAGAAGTAGGGCCTTTTTCAGGACAGAATGGGGATAGGGGTAGAGGCTTCTCCCACCCAAATCTCTTTGAAGCCTCCGAGTCTCCAGACCCTAATCTAGGAATGAGAAAACAAGGGAAATTGTCTTCTTCATCCAAAAAAACTATTCTGGAGCCCCTCACATATGTGAGACCCCTGTTATGAATCCCACTAGTCCACAGAGGGTACAAGATCAGTCCAAGAGGCAGGCAAAAGGCATGGTCAAACAGTCCAGGGTCAGTTCCAGATCAGGCAGAGGTATGTACAGAATCAGTAGGCAGAAGCGTGGTCGAATAACAGTCCAGGGTCAGTTCCAGATCAGGCAGAGGCGTAAACAGAATCAGTAGGCAGAAGCGTGGTCGAATAACAAGCCAGGGTCAGTTCCAGATCAGGCAGAGGTATGTACAAAATCAGTAGGCAGAAGCGTGGTCGAATAACAAGCCAGGGTCAGTTACAGAGCAAGCAGAGGCATAAGGGGTTTGAAGGTAAATGGCAGGAAGTGAGGGTTATGGTTACCATACTTCACTAATAATTCACTAAAGTATGGTAACGGCGGAAACAGTCACCTATGCAGAGGCCTGGTTGGGAAGGGCATTGGGCACAGTGATAAGTGGTGTCTCTTCTCACTCCTCGTTTGCTGCACACCCAACATTTTTTCTGATGTCTTCGGCCTGTTGGTTTGGGAGGGATTTTGTCAGGAAAGTGGCATTCAGAGAGTCTGCTAATTACATCGGATCGAATGTTTTGTGGTGGGCCGTTGGGGTATATAAGGGCAGTGGTGATTTCCTCCTGGTAGCCAAGGAAGGGTATGGGTCTTTCTGTGGACTTACGATAAATGACATACGTGTTGTATATGGCCAAATTAAAGAAATAAATTGCAATTTTTTTATACCACTTGTATGTTCTTCTCGTGGCAAGATAGGGTTCGAGCATCTGGTCGTTCAAGTCGACACCCCCCATGAACATGTTGTACTCATGGATACAAGTGGGTTTTAGTATTGGGCCATCCCTCCTGGTGATCTCAACAAAAGTGTTGTTGTGGATCGAAGAAAGCATGTAGACATCCCTTCTGTCCCTCCACTTCACAGCCAAAATTTCCTCGTTCCGTAAGCTCGCCGCTTCGCCTTTTCTTAGCCTTTTGTTGCGAGGCTTTGAGGAAAGCCCTTCCGGTTCGTTCTTACGGTGCCACATGCTGGAGTTTGCATTCTATGGAGGTTACGGAACAGGGGTAAACTTGTATAAAAATTGTCCACATAGAGATGGTAGCCTTTCTCCAGGAGTGGGTTTATGAGTTCCCAAACAACTTTTCCACTCGAACCGATGTATTCGGGGCAATTAGGGGGATGTAGCTGGGTGTCCTTCCCTTCATATACCATGAAGGAATATGTATACGCTGTGGCTCGATCACACAACTTATACATTTTCACCCCATAGCGGGCCCTTTTGGAGGGAATAAATTGCTTTAGGCCCAGCCTGCCAGAAAATTTGATCAGGGACTCATCCACACATATGTGTTGGTCTGGGGTAAACAACTGGGGGAAAATCTGAGAAAAATAATTTATTAGCGGCCGAATTTTGTAAAGTTTATCAAAATTTGGGTCATTCCGGGGAAGGCATTGGGTATTGTCATTAAAGTGTAGGAATCTCATTATCGTTAGATATCTGGTCCGGGACATTATTGAGGAAAAGATGGGCATGTGATAGATGGGGAGGGTTGACCAATATGCATGTATTTCATTTTTATTGTTTAGTCCAATACAAAATGTGAGGCCCAAAAAAATTTTAAACTCCTCCACTGTTAGGGCTCTCCACTTGTAGGGACGGGCATAAGAGGACGTTGGGTTGCTTTCAATAAATTGTTGGGCATATAGGTTGGACTGGACAACAATGGATTCAAGCATGTCCTCTGTAAAAATTAGGTGGAAAAAGTCCATCAGGGAAAAATTTTGTGTGTCCACCTGGACTCCTGGGTTGGCAGTGAAAGGGGGAACGTTGGCTTCTCCTGAGTTAGGAGGAAGCCACAAGGGGTTCTGGAGGGAATAGGGAAGGCTGGCATGGGACCTAACCCTTTGGGGCCGAGTTGACACTCCACTTGTACGTGGCCTTTGCCGAGGTACTGTGGTGCTGGTGGATGGCACTGGGTTGCCGGTGGATGGCTCTGCGGTGCTGGTGGATGGTACCGCCTCCTCACCAGTGCGCCTTCGTCTGACGGGGGCGGACTATCATCTTCCTCCTCTGAGGCTGTCATGGTACCGCTGCTGAGGACAGGCTCGTAGTCCACGTCAGACTCAGAATCTGAATATGAGGAGGAATCCGAAGCGGAAACCTCCCCGTTGCTCTCGTCGGCTGCAAGGATATCATATGCCTCCTCAGCTGAATACAATCTTTGTGACATTTTTATTGATCACAAATGGCACTGACAGGTGACGCTGATTTGGCAGATGACACTGACAGGTGACGCTGATGTGGCAGGTGACACTGACAGGTGACGCTGATGTGGCAGGTGACACTGACAGGTGACGCTGATTTGGCAGGTGACACTGACAGGTGACGCTGATGTGGCAGGTGACACTGACAGGTGACGCTGATTTGGCAGATGACACTGACAGGTGACGCTGATGTGGCAGGTGACACTGACAGGTGACGCTGATCACAGGTGACACTGACGTGGCAGGTGGCACTGACAACACGTGGCACTGACAAATGGCACTGGAGGCAGATGGCACTGGAGGCAGATGGGGCTGACAGATGTCGCTGACAGATGTCGCTGGCAGATGTCGCTGACAGATGTCGCTGACAGATGGCACTGGCAGATGGTGCTGGCTATTTGCTCTGGCAAATGGGGCTGGCAGATGGCAGTGCGGCTGGCAGATGGCGCTGGCAGGTGGCACTGGCACTGGCGGCACTGGCGCTGGTGGCACTGGCGGTACTGGCGCTGACGGTACTGGCGCTGACGGCACTGGGGCTGACGGCACTGGGGCTGACGGCACTTCGGCTGAAGGATGGCACTGGCGTTGGCAGGTGGCACTGGCAGGTGGCACTGGCACTGGCAGGTGGCGCTGGCACTGGTAGGTGGCACTGGGGCTGACGGCACTGGGGTGACGGCACTGGGGGGACGGCACTGGGGCTGACGGATGGCACTGGCAGGTGGCACTGGCGCTGGCAGGTGGCGCTGGCACTGGCGCTGGTAGGTGGCACTGGCGGCACTGGCACTGGCGGCACTGGCGCTGACGGCACTGGCGCTGACGGCACTGGGGCTGACGGATGGCACTGTCGCTGGCACTGTCGCTGGCAGGTGGCGCTGGCAGGTGGCACTGGCGGCACTGGCACTGGGCTGACAGATGGCACTGGGCTGACAGATGGCACTGGGCTGACAAATGGCACTGGGTTGACAGATGGCACTGGCACTGGGGCTGACAGATGGCACTGGGGCTGACAATTGGCACTGGGACTGACAATTGGCACTGGTACTCAATACGGATACAATGTTTCACTCACAGATCCTCTCTCTCCTCACACGCTGTCTCTGTGTGAGGAGAGAGAGACACGGCAATGGGAGATGATCTCATATGTTTACATTTGAGATCATCTCCTATTGGCAGCTTAGATCGCTCTGTGAACGGCCGCTTTGATTGGCCCTTCACGGCGATCTGTATTCGCCTGTCTCCGGGAGACACGGCGAGTACAAAACTTCCGCGATGCGCGCCCCCGGCGGCGCGCATTGCAGAAGTAAACACCTGGCCGTCCAGGGACGGCCAGGCGAGGGAAGCCGCCCGCCCGAAGGCCGTCATTCGGCTATAGGGCGGGCGGGAAGTGGTTAAAAGGTAAGGGGTGGAGTCACCTGGTAAACATAACCTGGTAGCCCCGCCCCATGTGACGTCCCCACCCCATGTGACGTCACCGACCCAGCATGCACCGTCAAAAGTCTTTGTACTATATAAATTTATTGTAACTGTTCAATAGGGATGGGCTTTATGTTGGGGTTGAACATGAGTTCGACTGGAACATTGCGTGTTCACCTGTTCAACGAACAGCAAACAATGTGGGGTGTTTGCGGCAAATTCGAAAGCTGCGGAACACCCTTTAAAAGTATATGGGAGAAATCAAAAGTGCTAATTTTAAAGGTTAATATGCAAGTTTTTTTGTCATAAAAAGTGTTTGGGGACCTGGGTCCTGTCCCAGGGGACATGTATCAATGCAAAAAAAGTTTTAAAAAACTTCAGTTTTTTTTGGGATCAGTGATTTTAATAATGCTTAAAGTGAAACAATAATAATAATAATATGTAATATTCTTTTAAATTTCATACCTGGGGGGTGTCTATAGTATGCCTGTAAAGGGGTGCATGTTTCCCGTGTTTAGAACAGTCCGTGAGCAAAATGACATTTCTAAAGGAAAAAAAGTAATTTAAAACTACTCGCGGCTACAATGAATTGTCGGTTCGACAATACACATAAAAGTTCATTGATGAAAACGGCATGGGAACAGGGGAACCCCAAACCAAAATTAAATTTAAAAAATGTCATGGGGTCCCCCCTCAAAATCCATACCAGACCCTTAAAAGAGCACGCAACCTGGCAGGCCGCAAGAAAAGAGGGAGGATGAGAGAGTGCCCCCCCTTCTGAACCGTACCAGGCCACATGCCCTCAACATTGGGAGGATGCTTTGGGGTAGACCCCAAAAGCACCTTGTCCCCATGTTGATGGGGAGAAGGGCCTCATCCCCACAACTCTTGCCCGATGGTTGTGGGGGTTTGCGGACAGGGAGCTTATCAGATTCTGGAAGCCCCCTTTAACAAGGGGACTCCCAGATCCTGACCCCCCCATGTGAATTGGTAATGGGGTACAAATGTACCCCTACCATTTCACAAAAAAAGTGTCAAAAATGTAAAAAAAAAACAATAGATGGTTTTTGACAATTCCTTTATTAATGTCTTCTTCTTCCCTGCTTCTTCTGATCTTCCTTCGGTGTTCTTCTACCAATTCGTGAAATAGTAGGGGTACATTTGTACCAATTCACACAGGGGGGGGCAGGATATGGGGGTTGCCTTATTAAAGGGGGCTTCCAGATTCCAATAAGCCCCCCACCCGCAGACCCCCCACAACCACCAGGCAAGGGTTGTGGGGATGAGGCCCTTCTCCTCATCAACATGGGGACAAGGTGCTTTGGGGGGGTCACTACCCAAAAGCACCCTCCCAATGTTGAGGGCATGTGGCCTGGTACAACACGCCCCCCCCCCTATTTTTCTGCGGCCCGTGGGTTGTGTGCTCAGATAAGGGTCTGGTATGGATTTTGAGGGGAACCCCATGTCATTTTTCTAAAAATTTTGGCGCAGGGTTCCCCTTAATATCCATACCAGACCTGAAGGGCCTGGTATGGAATTTGGAGGGACCCCTAGGCCTTTTTGTTTCATTTTGGTTTGGGGTTACCCTGTGGGGGAATCCTATACCATTTTTATTAATGACTTTTGTGTGTATTGCCGGAACCTGACAATACATTGTAGCTGTGAGTAGTTTTAAATGACTTTTTTTCTTTTAGAAATGTAATTTTGCTCTCGAACTGTTCTAAACACGGGAAATATGCACCACTTCACAGGCATCCTATAGACACCCCCCAGGTATGAAATTTAAAAGAATATTACATATTATTATTATTGTTTCACTTTAATCATTATTAAAATCACTGATCCCGAAAAAACTGCAGTTTTTAAAACTTTTTTTTGCATTGATCCATGTCCCCTGGGGCAGGACCCGGGTTCCCAAACATTTTTTAGGACAATAACTTGTATATAAGCCTTTAAAATTAGCACTTTTGATTTTTCATGTTCGAGTCCCATAGACTTTAACAGTGTTTGCGTGTTCGCATGTTCTGGTGTGAACCAAACAAGGGGTGAGAGTGTTCGGCTCATCCCTACTGTTCAATAAGAATCTAGTGAAGGACAGAGTCTTAAAGGAAATATATGGCCAAAGCAATTTGTTATACATTCCTGTGAAAAAAACAAACAAAAAACTTACTAGTGGTGATGGTGGGAGAACTGGGTTCTATATAGAATAAAAACAGATGACATGTCAAAGATATTTTCTGATTATATCATATAGTCATAACTTAATCACTATGAGCTTGTACAACATCGATTAGTCCGATTGTTCATAAGCGCTATGACACTATGGGGGGGTTATTTACTAAAGGAAAATCCTCTTTGCACTGAAAGTGCACTTGGAAGTGCAGTCGCTGTAGATCCGAGGGGGACATGCAAGGAAAATTAAAAAAAGAAGCATTTTAGCTTGCACATGATTGGATGATAAAATCAGCAGAGCTTCCCCCTCATTTCAGATCTAGCCCTTAGATTTAGAGCGATTGCACTTTCAAGTGGCTTGCAGTGCAAAGTGGATTTGCCTTTCATAAATAGCCCCCTATATCCTATGACAGGTGTAAAGCATGTTTCATGATTTAGACAAGGATTCAGACAAGTGGGGCAAATTACATGTAGCGCTGGCTCCTGACGAGCGCGCGCTATGTGTTTTTTTCTATTTAAAGTTCCTAAAATCACAGTTGGGTTTTAGGGTCAATTATACCAAATTATGGTTTCAGTACCAGTCTAGCTGAATTGCACTGTGTTCTGCTTGGCCACAGGCGGCGCTGTCACCACTGGCAAGTGTGAGAATGCAGTTTAGCTAGGTGCACTGAGTGCCATTCTTTCTCGGAACAAGCCCAGTGGGAGTGTCGTCTTGCTGTGCATTCTGGGAGTGGGTACTTAAGGTACTGACGTGCTTCTGGGCTCCGGTCCAGAAGATCTTTCTGTCTGTTTGGTCCTGGTCCTCCTGACCAGCCTCCATGGCCCTCATGGCCTGGGGTGCGGATCCATCCAATTCCAAGTCTCAGGGATGGCTAGCCCCAGGCAAAGTAACTGGAAGGATGATCCAAAGGTGGTCTGGTACCGTCTCATCTGTGGAGAGGCCCAGCAACTGGAGAAGCAACAAGGGGAGGACTCTTCGGGAGAAGGCCACGCTGAAGGCTGGCTTCTCAGAAAGAGCCTGGAGGCTCAGTTGAAAGACACCAAGCAAATCTACACTCTTACGGTATCGCCGGGCCGGCTGCGAGATACTGGTACCGTATGATGGCTCTCTAAGTTTGTCTAAATCCTTCAGTTGCATTCAATTCTGTGGCAGAGACTTTTTTCAAATGTTCTACATGCAAGTCTGTGTCAGAGGCTTCACTTTATTCAAACACTCTATTGGCTGCTAGGCCTAGTGAGAGGAGGTCTATCCGGTAGCTGTGAGAATCCATTTGTGAGTGGCTATTCTCTGGATTTCTATAGTGAGAGACTTCCTATCTTTTGCAGTTCCAAGAGTACCTCAACTTCCTACCCAACCCTCTACCCTTCATTGAGAGACTGTTCTGTCTACTTGTTGTCAAATAAATATACTAAAAGTGGATCCAGTGTCAGTTTCTGCAGTTCTTTGGGCCATCTACCTCATGAAACACCTAGACGCACACAAGGTCAAGAAGGTAACAATAAGCCCAACAAAACCAGCCATTCCTTCGGGGGTCAATGCTACACACATATCTGCTCAAATCCAGACAAGCCCACTCAATGATGTGCCTCTTGTTTAGAGCTCAGGGATGTTCCTTCCTACCTTATAATTTCTGAAGGGCACATTCATTGACCAGTTGGCAAGGGCAGGGAAGAGTTGGCCCAAGTGTTCAGCTCCAGGGTCTTGTAGACACTGGCCTTTTATTGCAACCTAGGGTTGGGGGCTTCATGAGGTCTCTGCAAGGTATGCAAGTCTTCATACAGGTAGAGAACACACTTTCCTCTAGAATATTTCCTTTTGGAAAATTCTCTAGATGTGTATTGAGGGACAAAAATAGGACCAAAGTGTACGGAATGTTGGATGGTTTACTCATCACCATATATAATGTACAAGAGCAACCAATCAATGATATTGTACAAGTATAAAATAATCCACATGACTTCCCCACTTGTGATCTGATAGAAGAATAAAACACTTACTAGGAGTGGTGGGAATTGGACCTGAAAAATAGAATAAATGATATGAAATTAATACAGATTATCAGACATGATGGCATTCTACATTGTTACTTGTATGTCTACTTTGGATGAATGAAATTTGGGATCAAAGAAAATGTGATAATCACTGTAGGCCCTTATGGTTCCCCAAGTGGTTGTAAAGCCAATATGTTATGATCATACAATAGCCTCTGTTAGATAACATTATGTGTCCCGGTGTATGTGCTGTATAAAAAATATTCAGATTTTAACCATTTTAGAGAACCCCCCGTCGCTCACGTGACTGCTCGCTGCTCTCCTCTTCCAGGCTGATAGCTACAGTGGGAGGGGCTGAGAATCCCCCGCTGACATCAGCCGGGAGGAGAGGAGGAGAGCAGCAAGCAGTCACGCAAGCTTCGGCAGGTGCTCTCAAATAAGGTACTAATCAGCATTTTTTTATACAGTACCTACAGTGGGGCACATAATGCTATCTAACACTTGGGATTGTATGAATATAAAATAGTTTTCTTGATCATACATCACGGGACACAGGAGCTTCATTACATAGTGGGTTATATAGGCACCTCTGGTGATTGGACACTGGTTGACCCTAATTAAAGAGAATTCCTCCCCTATATAACTTCTCCCATTTGGGAGGCACCTCAGTTTTTTCGCCAGTGTCTGGTCGATGGTCACGTAAAACTTAGCTCTATGCGGGTCCCGGCGAGGGCCGAAGGGCTACAACAAACCGGATCCATACCTCGGGCCGATATTTGACTCCCAAGATGGTATGGTACCCGGGCCTCGTCTGCCGAAGAAACGAGGTTTTGCCTGTAAGTCCTCTCCATTGGAAGACTGGGCTCTGGGACAACCAGACTTGGGGTACTGTTGACTCAGGGCGCCCGTAAGTTTCTGGCAGAGCTTTTTACATGGCCCAGGTAGGAGGATCTTTTCGTAAGAACCCCAGATACGCCTGAAGGTTGGCTAACAATACCCGCCGTGATGGGTGAAGGCTGGAATTGGTCTGAGATCAGCAATTCCTGTGGCGGGGAACAGGTAAGGGAAGTCATCCTATATATTTTAAATATATGAATGGATTTCTTCATTGTGAGTAGTTGTATGTCTTACCTGGTTTCCACCACTAGAGGGAGTAAGAGCAGCCTGATGCATACTTACATGCCTTTCAATACAAACACGCTCAGTGAAAGCCTGGTTCTCCAGCTACTCACGTCTCCCTTACAGTTCCTGCCACAGTTAAGGTAAAAAGGGGTCCCATGCAGGTCCAGGGGTCCCACGTTGCTCCCTTTGGGTTCTCCTTCCCCCCCGGATTCCGCGGTCCTCGTGCACGCGTGCGGGCGCATGCACGCACGCCGGGCGCGCTCCCGGCCTAATGGAGGAGGGGGGGTGTGGTTGCGAGCCATGCACGTTAGTGTGCACAGCGCTGTAGTGCAGGCGCCAAGCGGCAGTTTTTAAAAAGCCCAGAGCGTCAGGGGACTGTAACTGGAGACACAGGAGCTGTGGGCTGTAAGCATCCGTGTGGGATTGGATCCAGGCAAACCTTAAGACACCTACTCAGCATCAGGTTGTGCGTTTTAAGCATATATTGATTTATTGTGAGACTTTAAGCGCAACAGTGATTGCATTTGTACTAGTACCTCTGCTTTGTAGCTTAGTACTATGTCTCCTCGTAAGAGGGTTTCAGAGGCAGGTAATAAAAGCACTGGCAAGTCACCGCCTAGGTCCAGGGGTTCCAAAAGTGCCTGTAAATTACCATCCCCCTCTGCAAGACTGGAGCCAGCCTCTCATAACGAGTCAGTGCACCTGTCAGGTTTTGCAGCCTCTCCTAATGTCGCAGCCCCGGTCTATGTCACTGAGGACTCCCTTAGGGCAGTGTTTCTCAAATCCAGTCCTCAGGCCCCCCCAACAGGTCATGTTTTCAGGATTTCCCTCAGATGAAACGGCTGTGGTAATTGCCAAGGCAGTGAAACTGATCAAATCACCTGTGAAAAATAATGGAAAACCTGAAAACATGACCTGTTGGGGGGGCCTGAGGACTGGATTTGAGAAACACTGCCTTAGGGCTACATTGGAGGGTTTTGAAGGGAGGATCATGAATTTTACTTCTGCTTCCCTAAAAGATAGCAGGAAAAGGGGTAGATCCCCTCCCTCTGCTGAGACCCCTCTCTCAGACAGTTGCTCTGAAAATGAGGAGAGATCCCTATCTTTGGATAAGGGATCATGAGCAGTCGGATAAGTCAGAAAGCAGGTGCAGTATTATACTGAATTGGTGCGTACCACATTCAGAATGCCTGCTGCTGAAATCGCTACATCCTCTGTCTTTTCCCTGGGAGTCAGGAAAGCCCCACAGACTGCTTGTTCCTTCCCAATTCATCCTTTAACGGGTAAATTGATGTATGAGGATTGGGGACATCCTGATAAACTGTTTACTCCTCCCAAAAGGTTTTCTATGCATTATCCTGTGGAGGAAAGTTTCACCAAGGAATGGGGGGCCCCATCTGTCGATGCGGCGGTTTCTTGTGTGAATAAAAACCTAGCTTGTCCTTTGGATAATGCGCAGGTATTTAAGGATCCAGCTGACAAAGGGCTGGAAACCTTATTAAAAGCCTCCTTTTCCATGGCTGGCGCTGTGGTGCAATCTACAGTCGCAGCCGTGGGGTTGTGTCAGTTCCTCAAGAAACAGGTTAAACAGATGTTTGAACTCCTTCCCAGTGAGGAAGTAGAGAATTATGCAGAATTGCCTCACATCTTGTGTTTTCATAATTGATGCGATTTTGGATTCTGTCCAACAAGCATCACGTTTGTCCCTCATGTTGGTACACATGCGTAGGGCTCTATGGCTAAAGAATTGGGCCGCTGAGATGTCATGCAAAAAGCATTTGACTGGGTTCCCGTTTAAAGGGGAGCGTTTGTTTGGGGAAGAATTAGATAAATTCGTCCAAATATTTCGGGAGGTAAAGCTACACTCCTTCCAGTCAAAAAGAGTAAACGTCCTTCATTCAGGCGTACTCTTTCTCCCGAAGCATCAAGCTCTAAACAGTGGCGACGGCCTTCCCAGCCCTCCGCTGCTAGAAAGCCTCAAGGCCGAGCCCAGGGACAGAAAAAGACTTGGGGGCGGAAGCCTGCCAAGCAGACCCCCAAGACCTCCTTGTGAAGGGGCGCCCCCGCTCGGCCGAGTGGGGGGAAGGCTCCTGCAGTTTGCAGGCGCCTGGCGGGAGGAGATTCAGGACAAATGGGTGATATCTTCAGTATCTCTGGGCTACAGGCTAGAGTTTCAGAAGATTCCACCTTCTCGTTTTCTAAGGTCAAGGATCCCCAAGGATCCGATAAAGCAGAAACCGCTATTCCTGGCCTTAGATCAGTTACTATCCCAAGGTGTGATAGTAGAAGTGAGCCCGAAAGATCAGGGTTCAGGTTTTTATTCGAATCTCTTCACCGTTCCCAAACCAAACGGAAGTGTCAGACCTATCTTGGATCTGAGAGACTTAAACCGGTTTTTACACATCCAGACCTTCCGGATGCAGTCAATACGCACTGTGGTCTCCTCCCTGCAAGGAGGAGAATTCATGGCATCAATAGATATCAAAGACGCATATCTTCATGTGCCAATATTTCCCACACACCAGAAGTTTCTAAGGTTCGCGGTAGAGCAGCGCCATTTTCAATTTGTGGCCCTGCCGTTCGGCCTAGCTACGGCCCCCCGAGTCTTCACGAAGATTCTGGACCCTCTCTTAGCAATCTTAAGAGTTCAGGGCATAGCCGTCATGGCTTACCTAGACGACTTGCTTCTCGTAGAGAGAACTGCAGTGTGCCTAAGTCGCAGCGTCACCAGAACGCTAGAACATCTAGAGCGCCTAGGTTGGATTATAAACCTAGAAAAGTCGTCCCTGCAACCGACCACCAGGTTGGATTACCTGGGTCTGATTATCGACACCGCTCAGGGCAGGGTGTTCCTTCCAGGGCCAAAGGCCTTGGCCATTGGAGATCTGGTGCGCCTGATTCTGGGCAGAAGATCTTCCTCCATTCGCTTATGTATGAGACTATTGGGAAAAATGGTCGCCTCATTCAAGGCTGTCCCATTCGCCCAGTTCCACTCAAGGCCTCTGCAAAGATGCATCCTTGCGATTTGGAACAGGAAGCCCCAATCCCTGGATCTTCCTATGCGTTTATCCCCCCGGGCACGCAAAAGTCTTGTCTGGTGGTTACAAACCAGGAATTTGCTGAAAGGCAAAACTTTTCTTCCCCTCTCATGGAAGATTGTCACAACGGATGCCAGCCTGACAGGCTGGGGAGCCGTATTGGAGGGAACATGCTCGCAGGGAAAATGGTCTGCGACCGAAAGTCTGCTGCCCATAAATATCTTGGAGATTCGGGCAGTTTACATGGCACTCATAGAGTGGTCTCACAGACTGCGAGGTTTCCCAGTTCGGATTCAGTCCGACAATGCCACCGCAGTGGCTTATATCAATCACCAGGGCGGTACCAGAAGTCTGGTGGCCCAAAAGGAGGTATATCGCATACTTGTCTGGGCAGAGAAGCATGTTCCGTGCCTCTCTGCAGTCTTCATCCCAGGAGTGGAGAATTGGCAGGCGGATTTTCTCAGCCGCCAGCAGTTGTGCCCAGGAGAATGGGCTCTGCACCCCGATGTGTTTCGTAACATATGTTACAAGTGGGGCACTCCAGACGTGGATCTGTTTGCATCCAGATTCAACAGGAAATTGGACGACTTTGTGTCAAGGACAAGAGATGCACTTGCTCAGGGGTCAGATGCTCTGACGGTTCCCTGGGATCAGTACAATCTGATCTATGCCTTCCCCCCGAGCCCGCTGCTATCACGGTTCCTGGGAAGGGTCAAGAGGGAGTCGAAGTCGGTCCTTTTAGTGGCCTCGGCTTGGCCCAGGCGACCATGGTTTGCAGAAATCATGAAGTTGGCAGTGGGCAGGCCATGGACCCTCCCTCTCCGGCCAGATCTGCTCTCACAGGGTCCAATTTACCATCCTGCTTTACGCAGTCTGAATTTGACGGTCTGGCTGCTGAGACCCACATTTTGAGAGGCCGTGGTCTTTCGGGGCCAGTCCTTTCCACTCTGGTCAATGCCAGAAAGCCGGCCTCCAGGCGTATCTATTACAAGATCTGGAGGACATATGTTTCCTGGTGTGAACCCAGGAGATGGCATCCTAGAAGGTATGTCATTAGCAGAATCTTGGCCTTTCTCCAATCAGGCCTTGAAATGAATTTGGCCATAAGCACCATCAAGGTGCAGATTTCGGCCCTATCGGTCTTTTTTCAAAGACCGCTTGCATCACATTCCCTAGTACGGGCTTTTATCCAGGGGGCTATGCGGCTAAAACCGCCAGTCAAACCTCCGGTATGCCCTTGGGATCTGAATTTGGTTCTCTCGGCCTTAGAAGCCCATCCATTTGAACCTCTGCATCTGGCTTCTTTAGCTCTCTTGACAAAGAAGCTGGTTTTCCTAGTAGCCATATCCACGGCTAGAAGGGTATCAGAATTGGCAGCTCTTTCCTGTAAAGAGCCCTATTTAATTATCCATAAGGACCGAGTGGTTATGCGTCCCAACAGGTCCTTTCTACCTAAGGTAGTTTCAGGTTTCCACCTGAATCAGGATGTAATCCTACCATCCTTTTTTCCGAATCCTCAGTCCACAGAGGAAGAATCCTTACACACTTTAGATGTGGTTAGAGCAATCAGTCTTTATCTTCAAGCAACTGCTCAGATAAGGAAAACTGACTGTTTATTTATTTCTGCCAGAAGGCCCTGGAAGGGGTCAGGCAGCGTCAAAGTCCACTCTCCCAAGGTGGATCAGACAGGTTATTTCTCAGGCCTATGACTTAAAGGGGAAGATTCCTCCTTTCAGGTGAAAGCGCACTCTACTAGGGCTGTAAGTGCTTCTTGGGCAGTGCATCACCAGGCCTCCCTGGCTCAGATCTGTAATCGCCTTCGGGCGCAGTGTACTGCAAGCTGCAGTTTAGGTCCTCAGGTCCCTGGCGGTCTATATTTATGATCTGTGTCTCCCTCCCCTCAACCTGAGCATTGCTATGGGACATCCCACTATGTAATGAAGCTCCTGTGTCCCGTGATGTATGATCAAGAAAATAGGATTTTTATATACAGCTTACCTGTAAAATCCTTTTCTTGAGAGTACATCACGGGACACAGGGCTCCCGCCCCTCTTGGGTTTTACGTGGTTGCTTATTGCTTTGCTACAAAACTGAGGTGCCTCCCTAATGGGAGGGGTTATATAGGGGAGGAATTCTCCTTAATTGGGTCAACCAGTGTCCAATCACCAGAGGTGCCTATATAACCCACTATGTAATGAAGCTCCTGTGTCCCGTGATGTACTCTCAAGAAAAGGATTTTACAGGTAAGCTGTATATAAAAATCCTATTATTTACATCATTAACATAGTACATCAATTAATAACCTAATAGAGTCAGGGCTATGGAGTGTTTTTACAGATTGTTATTAGCCCTTGTACACACGGTCGGAGATTCGGACAACCAAATCCGTCGCATTTTGTCCAACGGATCTTGTCTGAAACTGTTGCATACACACGGTCGGTCAAAGTTGTCGGAAAATCCGATCGTTCAGAACGTGATGACGTAATTTTGTTATGACGGGACTACGTTTAGGCTAGTAGCCAATAGCTTTGATGTAGGAATTTGATCTGAGCATGCGTGGCACTTTGTCCGATCGGAATTCTCTACACATGATCGGAGTATGTCCGATCGGAAGCATTTTGTCGCAAAATATTTCCAGCAAGTTGGAAAAATTTGGTCCGACGGATATTCCGACGGAAACAGTCCGATGCATACCACACACAGTCGGAATATCCGACAAAATGGTCCGATAGGACACGTTCCGACGGAATCTCCAGCCGTGTGTACAAGGGCTTACAGAAATGTGACTCACAACTGGAGTCCCCAAAGAGAGTAGGCACGGGTGGCTGCCAACATTAGGGTCTACCACCCCCAGGGCGGACACGGGAGGCACATTATACAGAGTAAGCTGTGAAAAAAAAATATATAAATATGGAAACGTATGAGTGAATTAATAAATTAGGAAGTAACATGTTGTTACTATGTGAAGGAACCGAAAAAACTCTGGATAGCCGCACTCCGGATCAGGTAAAATAAGTTGTGCCTTTATTATTTCCACCAAAAAACCTTCACATCATACGAGTTACAGCAGCAAAGGGAATGTAGAACAGGGAAACTGACGCGTTTCACGCTAAAATTAGCACTTACTCATAACTATATTGTTACTATGTACAATGGCCGCAAGATGGTTGACATTAAACAACTGTTTTTAACACAATAATTTTTCTAAATAAAGAAAAAATTCTTTTGTAATTTCTATATATTGTCCATACAGTTAGGTCCGTATATATTTGGACACAGGCACAATTTTAGATTTTTAAGGTATTTACGAAAACATATTCAAGTTATAGTTATATAATGAAGATGGGTTAAAAGTGCACACTCTCAGGTTTCTTTTGAGGGTATGTACATCCGAATCAGAGAAAGGGTTTGAGGAATTACAGCTCTTAAGAATAGCCACCCCCCTTTTTCAATGGACCAAAAGTAGTTGGACAATTAAATCAAAAGCTGTTTCATGGCCAGGTGTGGGCTACTCCTTCATTATTTCTTCATCAATTAAGCAGGTAAAAGGTCTGGAGTGGATTCTAAGTTTGGTATTTGCATTTGGAATCTATTGCTGTGAACCTACATCATGTGTTCAAAGGAGATATCCATGCAAGTGAAACAGGCCATTGCAAGGCTTCAGAAACTAAACAAATCCCTCAGAGAGATAGCAGCGACATTAGGAGTAGCCATATCAACATTTTGCTACATTTTGAGGAAAGAAGAATGCACTGGTGAGCTCAGCAACATAAAAAGGCCTGGGCACCTACGACAACAGTGGTGGATGCTCCCAGGATCCTCTGTATGGTAAAAAAAAAAAAAACATTTACAACATCTAGGCAAGTGAAGGACACTCTCCAGGAGGTGGGCGTATCATTGTCAAAGTCTACAATCAAGAGAAGACTTCACAAGAGCAAATACAGAGGGTTCACCACAAGGTGCAAATCATTTATATGACTGAACAATAGAAAAGCCAGATTAGACTTTGCCAAAAAACATCAAAAAAATCAGACCAGTTCTGGAAAAGCATTATTTGGATGGATGAAACAAAGATTATTCTGTAACAGAATAACGGGAAGAAAAAAGTGTGGAGAAGGCTTGGAACAGCTCATGATCCAAAGCACACAATGTCATCTGTAAAACATGGTGGAGGCAGTGTGATGGCATGGGCATGCATGGTTTCCAGTGGCATTGTGTCATTGGTTTTTATTGATGATGTGACAGTAGACAGAAGCAGCTGGATGAATTCTGTAGTGTTTAGAGATATATTATCAGTTCAGGTTCAGCCAAATGCAGCAAAGTTGATTGGACGGCGCTTCACAGTACAGATGGACAATGATCCAAAACACACAGCAAAAGCAAACCAGGATCTTTTGAAGGAAAATAAGTGGAATATTCTGCAATGGCGGAGTCAATCGCCTGATTTCAACCCAATTAAGCATGCATTTCACTTGCTGAAGGCAAAACTAAAGGCATAAAATCCGACAAACAGAGAACAACTGAAGACAGCTGCAGTTAGAGCCTGGCAAAGCATCAGAAAGGAGAAAACACAGGCTTTGGCAATGTCCATGGGTTCCAGACTTCAGGCAGTCATTGCCAGTAAAGGATTCTCAACAAAATATTAAAAATAAAAATTTTATTTATGATTATATTCATTTGTCCAATTACATTTGAGCCCCTGAAAATGGGGGGGGGACTGTATATAACAATGGTTGCAGTTCCTAAAATGTGTACTATATATTTTTCTTCAATCCCTTGAATTAAAGCTGAAAGTCTGCACTCCAAATTCATTTGGATTGTTTTGTTTTAATTCTTATTCTGGTGGCATACAGAGCCAAAAGTATGAAAATTGTGCCTGTGTCCAAATATATATGGCCCTAACTGTATGTCTGGGTATCAAGACAGTCCTCGATTCCACTGGGTGATACATGGTTATTTATGGTTGGAGTAGTCCATGTTTGTTTTTGCCCCTTTCTTGTTTTCCATAGTGCAAAAAATAAAAAAAATAAAAACGCAAAGGTGATCAAATACCACCAAAAGAAAGTTCTATTTGTGGGGAAAAAAAGGATAAGAATTTCATCTGGGTATAGTGTAGCATGACCGCGCAATTTTCATTCAAAGTGTGACAGCGCTGAAAGCTGAAAAATAGCTTGGGCAGGAAAGTGAGGTGGTTTAAAAAAAAAAAAAAAAACCCAATCAGTGTATATTATTTACTCTATGTGAAAATTATAGTCCACAAACTATGGTAATGTATATACAATATATTTGAAAATACTTAGGAATATTGATCAATACTGATGCACTGACGGACTATCGAACTATCTCATTTCTTGATGCCCTTAAAATGCCAGGACACTACAAATGCAAATACCCCCCCCCCCCCCATGACCACTTTTTGGGAAGTAGACAGTTGACCAGAGTAAAGTGCAAAACTTTGGCAAATTAAAGTTTTTGCAATGCATTATGCATTACGTAGCCGTACGTCCATATATTGCTGTATATACTGTGTGTATATGAACATGACTATGCATTGATACGATTGTAAACATTAAAATGATCAGATTCACAAGTATGAAACAGAGCTATCTGAAATAAATCTGCTATAAAGGTGTACCACTTCCCCAGAAGGATAGAAAAATGGAGAAACCCCCTAGAAGTGGGACTTTATAGGTACTACCATATTCACATATGTAGAAAAATATATATACAAAATGTATTATACCAAAAAAATACATAGTTACAATATCACAGAAACATATAAATAATCAAGGATGCATAACAATACACAAAAAATCATGGATAGGTGTAATGGAGTAACCCAAACCCAACAACGTTTCAGAGATGAGTCGTATTCTCCTTCATCTGGGGTTTTTTTTTCAGGTAACACCATATCTAAGCCCTTGTACACACGGTCGGAGATTCCAACGGAATGTTTCCTATCGGACCGTTTTGTCGGATAATCCAACTGTGTGTGGTCTCCATCGGACTGTTTCCGTCAGAGTATCCGACGGACCAAGTTTTCCAACTTGTCCGTAAAATTTTCCGACAAAATGCTCCGATCGGACATACTCCGATCATGTGTAGCCTACTCCGACGGACAAAGTGCAACGCATGCTCAGATCAAATTCCTAGACCAAAGCTATTGGCTACTAGCCTGAACGTAGTCCCGTCGTAACGAAATAACGTCATCACGTTATGTACAATCTGAATTTTCCGACAACTTTGTCCGACCGTGTGTATGCAACAGTTTCAGACAAAATCTGTCGGACAAAATCCAACGGATTTGGTTGTCAGAATGTCCAACCGTGTGTACAAGGGCTAAAAGATTTAGACAAGGAAATCAGCCAAAAAAAATAAAAAATCTTTTAGATATAGTGTTACCTGAAAAAAAAAAACCCTGATGAAGGAGAATACGACTCATCTCTGAAACGACGTTGGGTTTGGGTTACTCCATTACACCTATCCATGATTTTTTGTGTATTGTTATGCATCCTTGATTATTTATATGTTTCTGTGATATTGTAACTATGTATTTTTTTTGTATAATACATTTTGTCTCGGTTACATACCTGGTGCTTGGCCGGCTGTGAAGGTCACCACCGATGTGCTGGACAAAATCAGCAACATTACGAGGAGCTTAGACATTGTGGTTCTTTTTCAGCAGGTTCAGGCTCCTCGAGAGTCTTCTCTTATCTGAGCTACAATGGTTTCCTCCCACGCACCCTTATATATCACTTTTAGAAGGAAGTAAAAATTCAGAAGGCCATTTGATGTTGATTACCGAGTTTACAGAAGCACAGGCCTTTCTTTTTTCTGCTCTATAATCTCTCAGAATTTGAATGTATTTCTTTTCACGTGTGTGTTTATTACTTTTGGTTATCCATTGAAAGTTTAGAGTTTTTTAAGAGTTTGTAGACGTTGATCTATCTTGTAGGTGTCATTTCTAAACACCAGTCCCTGTTTACTGTACATAGCCACAGTGAGAAGAAAGTCTGGGACTTCTATAAAGACTCTGCTGTAAAATTTACCATTTTATTTGCCTATATAATTTTTTTTAACGTGGGAGCAAGAAGGGTTGTTCAGCATTCTCCAAATACCCCATAAAATGAAGCCTAGATGAAGGACTGAACTTTTGAGCAGACAAGCTGAACCTCTGTGTGAATCTCAAAATGAATTATTCAATAGTACGTACCGGTGCTCCTCCTATTTTAAATGGAGCACTCAAGCTGTTGGGGGAAGCCTCTCCATCGTAACATAGGCTTAACATTACAATGTGTCCCTCTCGGCTGAATATGTTGGGCACAGGCTGCTTTTTATGGGCACAGAGGCTGCATATGATGGGCACAGGCTGCACATTATGGGCAGAGAGGCTGCATATGATGGGCACAGAGGCTGCATACGATGGGCACAGAGGCTGCATACGATGGGCACAGAGGCTGCATACGATGGGCACAGAGGCTACATATTATGGGCACAAAAGCTGCATATGATGGGCACAATGGCTGCATATGATGGGCACAGAAGCTGCATATGATGGACACAGAGACTGCATATGTTGGACACAGAGGCTTCATATGATGGGCAGAGGCTGCATATTATGGGCAGAGGCTGCATATTATGGGCACATAGGCTTCATCTGATTGGCACAGGCTGTATATAATGGGTACATAGGCTTCATATAATGTTCACAGGCTGCATATTATGGGTACAGAGGCTGCATATTATGGGCACAGAGGCTGCATATTATGGGCACAGAGGCTGCATATGATGGGCACAATGGCTGCACATGATGGGCACAATGGCTGCATATGATGGGCACAGAGGCTGCATATGATGGGCACAGAGACTGCATATGTTGGGCACAGAGGCTTCATCTGATGTTCACAGGCTGTATATTATGGGTACAGAGGCTGCATATGATGGGCACAGGCTGCATATTATGGGTACAGAGGTTGCATATGATGGGCACAGTGGTTGCAGTTGATGTTTTTTTTTTTTTTTTTTCAGTTTGTTTGCCCCCCCCCCCAAAAAAGTTTGAACACCAGGCGCCACTGTGTCTCAGCCAATCTGGAGGGAGAGTCCCAGGCAGTTGGGACTCTCCTGCAACATCACTGGATCTAGAGGGGGCTAAGGTAAGTATGAGGGGGTGAGGGGGTGCTGCACAAAGAAGGATTTTTATCCTAATGCATAGAATGCACCTTCTGCCTTTACAACTCCTTTAACCACTTACAGACCGGACCATTTTGCTGGTCAAAGACCAGACCACTTTTTGCGATTCGGCACTGCGTCGCTTTAACTGACAATTGCGCGGTTGTGCGACGTGGCTCCCAAACAAAACTGATGTCCATTTTTTCCCCACAAATAGAGCTTTCTTTTGGTGGTATTTTATCGCCCCCGTGGTTTTTATTTTTTGCGCTATAAACAAAAATAGAGACACAATTTTGTTATAATAAATATCCCCCAAAAATATATAAAAAAACATTTTTTTCCTTCAGTTTAGGCCGATACGTATTTTCCTACAAATTTTTGGTAAAAAAAATTGCAATAAGCGATTATTGATTGGTTTGCGCAAAAGTTATCGCGTTTACAAAATAGGGGATAGTTTTATGGCATTTTTATTAATAATTTTTTATTATTTATTTTTTTACTAGTAATGGCGGCGATCAGTGATTTTTATTGTGACTGCGACATTATGGCGGACACATTGGACATTTTTGACACATTTTTGGGACCATTGTCATTTATACAGTAATCAGTGCTATATAAATGCAGTGATTCCTGTGTAAATGACACTGGCAGTGAAGGGGTTAACCAGTGGGTGGCAGTGTAGGGGTTAAGTATTACTAGGGGTGTGTTACTAACTGTGGGGGGCTGGGCTTTCATTTAGTGAACACTGATCTCTGCTCCAATCACATGGAGCAGAGATCAGGGTCACTAGTTGCTAGGCAGAGCGGGGAGATGCTGTTTACAACGGCATTTCTCCATTCAGCCGTCCCGTGACACGATTGCGGGTATGCCTGCGATGATCGAGTCCACGGGACCCGCGACCGGACTCACGGGGGCCCCGACCGGCACGCGAGTGTGCCTCCTGCGGCGTTCTCGTGATGGCAGGGCGGCATTGAAGATTGGACATACCTGTATGCCAATATGCCTGCCCGTGGCATTCTGCCGACGTACATCGGCGTGCGCTGGTCGGGAACCGGTTAAATCATCACAAACGTATAGACTTAGGATCAATCTGTAGAGTAATTTTCATCATGAAAATATATACCAATTAACTATAAATTAATTTATCAGTAGATAACAATTAAATAATTGATTTGTTAATTAGATATTCTTTTTAGATTGTAAGCTCTAATGAGCCGGGCCCTCTGATTCCTCCTGTATTGAATTGTATTGTATTTTAACTAATTTAGACAAATTCGTTAATTCTGAAACATCTAAATTAATGAAAACCTTACAAATTTAACAAATTCATTTGAAAATTCATAAAATCGTGAATTCGAAAATTTGGAAATTCAGAAATTTGAAAATCTGAAAATTCGAAAATCTAAAATAATAAGGAACTATTAAATTTTAGGTATTGGATTTTCCTTTCAAATTTGCTGTTAGTGAACGCAACAAATACAAATTTATCCGAAGTTACGAATTATCCGAAATAATGAATGCCACATCTAAACACATTGAATGTGACAAATTAATAATAATAAATAACAATAAAAATGTGTATTATTATTATTATTATTATTATTATTATTATTATTATTATTATTATTATTATTATTTATTTTTTTATTTTTTTCCATAAAGATTTTATTAAGGTTTGCAAAAATAACAGGAACAGATAATCACAAATAAACAGGTCCAGCTACTGAGACATTCAGCAATAAGAACACAGCAAAGGAGGGGCCCAAAGGAACCTCCTGGGGGTACCAGGCAAGAGAATGGGTGGGGAAGTCTGTTCCAACAACTATACCAGGTTTACGCCAAGTCTTACTATGTTAGATTACCAGTGATGGGAGGAAGGCGACTCAGGTGGCTACCAGCGCTCACCCGAGTTGCCCTAGAGTTGAAATACGGGCCAAAGGGTGGGGCAAAAAGAGGCATTGGAAACCGGGCAGCAGAGAAGACCACAGGGGAGGGAAGGGGTAATGGGAAAAGGAGGGGGGGAAGCAAGGAGGGGTGGGAAAAGGAAAGGGAAGGAAAAGAGAGAAAAGAAGCAAAAGAAAAAGAAAGAAAAAAAAAGAAAAAGAAAAAAAGAAAGAAGAAGAAGAAGGGGTGTAGCCCCTCGCCCCAAGACTCTGAGTGGCAGAAGGAATGAGTAGCAGGACTCTAGGTGAGAGTCAATGCTTAATCTGGGGGAACATGTTGTTTAAATTCAGGAGTAGTTGTAAAGTGAGACCAACAGGCCCACGTAAAGGAGTATTTCTCCATTCTCTCTTGGGAGACGTGGATCAACTCTTCCATGCCACCAATCCTGGAGATGGTCGCGAAGTTGGGGCGCGGGTGGTTCGCCAGTGTCTAGGAATACACAACCTTGCAGCGTTGACCATGTGCATGGCCAGGGATTTAAAATAGGCCCTCCGGGAGAGGGACGTGTGGTGGAGGAGAAATTGTGCCGGTGAAAAGTCCAGATCAAAGGTGGTGACTGCTAAGATGAGTCTGTGAACTTCCCTCCAGAAAGGTTGGATGCCCGGACATGCCCACCATATATGCAACATCGTGCCAACATCGGCGTTACATCTCCAGCAGACATTCGGGATGGCAGGGGAGAATTTGTGGAGGCGGGATGGAGTCCTGTACCATCTAGTGATAATTTTATATCCATTCTCCTGAATGGCGACATTCAGTGAACCACCGTGTGCGTATTCATGGATTCTAGTCCATTCGGCCGATGTTAAGGGGGTCGACAGGTCTTTGTGCCAGGAGGATTGCGACGGGGATAGGGTCGGGGCGCCCGGGTCTGAGATAAGGGCGTATAGGAGGGAGATGAGGTGCTTTTGGGGCGTCTTACGGTTACACAAATCCTCGAAAGGGGTAAGTGGTCTCGTCCAGTCCTCCGAGGAGGCCTGGGTGGAGAGGAAGTGGCGAATTTGATGGTACGTCCAGAACGAGAAGGAGGAGGATTTCGAGAGGCTACTAAGAGTATCGAAAGAGGTGATCCTGCCCCCCGGGTAAAAGTGCGAGGCAAGGACGTCCTCAAAGGGCCAGTCCTGCCTAAGAAAGTTGGGTGAATTTCCAGGGGGAAAGTCAGGGTTGCATCGCAGTGTGGTTAAGGGGCCCGGGGACAGCGCGATAGGTACGGTGAGGGAGATTTTCTTGCATAACATCAAGGAGGTGTAGATGAATGGGTGTGTGGTCAGCGAATGTGGCCATTGTTTCGGGAGTAGCCAGGGAAGGAGGTGGATGGGAGCAGGGGAAAAGGCGTTTTCCAGAGATACCCACAATTTTTCAAGAGGGTGGATATTCCAGTCTGCAATCCTGGTGAGATGACAGGCTACATAGTACTTGTGTAGGTCCGGGAGGGCAATACCTCCTTTAGGTTTGGGCAGTGTAAGTCTAGAGTATTTGATCCTCGGGGGGGAGTCTTTCCAAAGGAAGGCCGAGCAAATCCTCCGATAGGATGAGAAAAAGCTGACAGGCAAGGCCATAGGGATAGTTTGGATCAGGTACAGGAAGCGAGGTAGGATAATCATTTTAAGCAGGGCTGCCCGGCCGAACCAGGACACATTAAGGTGATTCCACTCCTTAAGATAGGTTTGGGTGTGGGTCAAGGCTGCGTGAAAGTTGAGGGAAAAGAGGTCAGAGAAGTGATGTGGGATTTTAATACCTAGGTACGAGATAGCGGTGCGTTCCCATTGAAAGGGGATAGCAGCTTGGCAATGGGCTACTTCCTGGAAGGGCAGGGTGACATTTAGGGCATGAGACTTGGAGTAGTTGATCCTGAGATTGGAAATCTTCCCGAAAGCCTCCAAATCAGGGAGAAGTGATGGGAGAGAAGTGCGCGGTGCGGTCAGGGAAAGCAAAATGTCATCCGCAAAAGCCGAGACCTTAAACTCCCTCTCCTTCACCAGGACCCCCCTGATGTCCGGGTTCGCTCTGAGTTTATTCAAGAGGGGCTCTAAAGTGAGGATATAAATCAGTGGAGAGAGGGGGCACCCCTGCCGAGTGCCGTTGGTAATAGGGAAGGCGTTCGATAGGTGGCCATTGACTCTAACCACCGCGGTGGGGCCGGCGTACAGGGCCATTATAGAGGCAAGCATGCGGTCACCTAAGCCCACTGCTGCCAAGACTGCTCGCATATAGTCCCAGGCCACTCTATCGAACGCCTTCTCGGCGTCTAGGGAGAGGAAGAAGCCAGGAGTTTTAGAAGAAGTGAGCCAATGGTGTAGGTTCAAGGCACGGGTGGTGTTGTCCCGAGCTTCCCTGCCCGGGACAAAGCCCACCTGGTCATTGGGAATGAGACTAGAGATCAGAGGTAGCAATCGGTTGGCCAGGATCTTGGCATAGATTTTAATGTCAACATTCAACAGTGATATTGGCCTATAGTTCGCTACCAGGAGCGGGTCCTTGCCCTCCTTGGGTATTACGGCGATGTGGGCTTTCAACATCTGATCTGGACATACTTGGGGATCAGCTAAGGCGTTGAATGTGTGTAAAAGGTAAGGGGAAAGAGTGTCTAGGAAGGATTTATAATATTGGAGGGAAAACCCGTCGGGCCCCGGGCTTTTGCCGACCTTCATCTGTTTCAACGCGGTGTTCAACTCAAGGGGTGAAAACCGTGCCTCCAGGGATTGAGCACACAGGGGGAAGATGTGCTTGGGACTGTGTACTGAGAGAAAGTCCGCGATAATAGCATCGTGGGCCTCTCGTGCGGATTGGGAGTGACGGGGTGACTGAAGGTTATAGAGTTTGGTGTAAAAATTTTCAAATTCTTTCGCGATATCCTCATTTTTGGCAAGTAAAGTGCCTGCAGGGCTGCGCAGGTTATGGACAGTGGGAGATAGTTTGGCTGATTGAACTGAGCGTGCCAGGAGGCGGCCACACTTGTTGCCATGCTCATAGAAGATCCTTTGGCCTAAAATATATCGCCTTTTGGTGCGTTTGCCCAACTCGTCTGCGAGGAGAGCACGGATGTGGATCAGGTCTTAGAGAGTAGCCTGGGCTTGTGATTGTTTGTGGGACAGTTCCAACGACTTTAGCTCAGTCAGGAGGGTAGACACATGTTCCTGATGCAGTTTTTTGGCTTGTGAGGAGATAGCCATCAATTCCCCCCTGATCACGCACTTGTGCGCCTCCCAGAGAGAGATCGGGGAGGCAACTGACAGAGTTCTCCCGGAAGTACAGCTGAATCCTCGAACGGATACGTTCCAGGGCGAGGGGGTCTTTGAGCAAAGATGGGTTAAAGCGCCATATTTTTGTTTTGGGGCAGGATTCGGGGAAAGAGAGTGTGTGTGTGATAGGGTGGTGATCAGAGAGAAACATAGGCTCAATGGAGGAGTGCTGGAGGAGGGGAAGGTCCTTCTGAGACAAAAAAAAGAAATCTATTCTGGAGTATTTCTGGTGGGGGGCCGAGAAGAACGTGTAATCTTTGGAGGAGGGGTAGAGGGTGCGCCAAGCGTCATGAAGTGATAGGGCTTGGAGTTGGGATTTGATCTGGCGTAGGGCTTTGTAAGTCAGCGAGGACGTCCCAGTGGATGTATCTACTAAAGGGTTCAGGGGAACATTGAAGTCCCCAGCCAGGAGGAGCAAACCGCTCTGAAAGGAAGATAGGATAGGCACAGGTTGTACGGAAGAAAGTCACCTGATGTTAATTTGGGCAATAGATGTTGGCCAATGTGATAGGAGTAGACGCGTAAGTGCCCTTAAGGAAGACATACCTGCCCTCCGGGTCTATCAAGGAGTCGGTCAGATGGAAATTAGCATGCTTGGAGACAAGGACGGATACACCCTTCGTTTTTGCTACAGAATTGGTGGCATGGAAGGCCGTCTTGTAAATGTGGTTCGACAGTGTGGGGATGGCATCAGAGCGGAAGTGCGTCTCCTGTAAAATAATAAAATGTGCTTTGAATTTGGTTAAAGAGGAAAGCACCTGAGACCTTTTTTCAGGCAGGTTGAGCCCCTTCACGTTGAGGGAAACACATTTCAGTTTCAGAGGAGCACTAGTTGAGGAAGTAGGCTGCATCGTAAAGGACTGAGCAGGTGGAGAGGTTAATCACCGGGAGCGCAGATGCAGAGGTCTACACAGAGGAAGAAGGAGCGGGGGCTACACCCCTAGGGGAGAGCGGGGAGGGTGGTGGAGAGCGGGGTGGAGATAGTAGAAAAAGAGAAAAGGGGGGAATGAGGGGGGAGGGGTATAGGGGCAAGTCAGGGAAGGAAAAAGGCAAGAGAGTGGGAGAAGAGGAGGCGTGTAGGGGAAAAAAGGGGTGGGTGAGGGTAAAGGTAGGGTATCGGGGGAACAGAATACCAGAGGTAGGGTTAGTCCAGCTGCCTACCTAAAAGGACGGTTGGTGAAGCCTGGTGTGTCAGCCTTGTCTCGAAGAGACTGCTGTGTGGGGACTATAGAACAGACGGGGACCACATGATGGCCGCGATCCGGGGGGGCTAAATGGGTGAATGAGGGACCCCACCTACTCTGAGGTGGGGCCAGGCGTATAGGGGAGCCTACCAATGGAAAGGGACCTGGAAGAAAAACATGCTTTTAGATAATGTTAGCTGAATTGTAAAACAACAGAGAGCCGTGACTAGACATAATAAAACGAGCCATATGTTGCATGGCCTATACAATAATACCAAAGTATGCAAAAAAAGAAGAAAAAAAAAAAAACATTGCAACCGAACATAAACAAAGCATTTTCGACATCAGAAAATTGGCCTAGGGTGAGGAGGCCTAGAAGAAATCCTGGACGAGTACCCCACCCTCCTTGGAGAGGGATCGGGGGGGGAGGGAGGGGGAAGAGGGTGGGGGGAAGGGGAGAGAAAAAAAAAAAAGGGGGGAAAGAAGGAAGGGGGGAGAGGGAGGGAAGGGGAGGAAGGGACAAGGAAAGGGGAAGGGAGAGCATCGGGTGAGAGTAGGGGCAACCTCGGGGGCAGCTGTACAGCTGAAGGAGTCAACCAGCGAGACAATGACATACAATTAGAGTTAGAGTTACAGGGGGGAGCAGCAAGATCATAGAGTCGTGTCTTCCCAACATCTGTCCAGATGAGGAGATGAGGAGGGGACATACAGGTGTGCATTCCGGCTGCAGGAGGGAAGGGGAGAAGAAGCCTTATCCCACGGGAATCGTGGGGCAAACCGAGTTTCAAAACCCCCCGGGGCCTGGGGGCAAAAAAATAAAAATAAAAACCAGCAAAAGGGATGGCAGTCACCGCATCATACAACCATGGGGAAGGCACTGGGGGGAAGATGAGGAAGTCCGGGTGCAGGGCTAGGACGGGATGAAGGAAACCGCATGGATGTAGGTATCCTCCTAGGGTGCGGGAGTAGTCCAACAGATAAAGTTCGGTGAATTCTAGACAATGTCGGTCATCATCCGGGCGACAGTGGGGCTGGAGAGACTCCCGTTAGTGCGGACACACCACAGTCCGGGGGCGAAATGTGCGATCATTGTGTGTCACAAGGCCACAAGAGGCAACATGTGGTAGTCTCGGGTGTCACAGGAGATCATGGTGGATGGCAGCGTAAACTGGACAGCCGAAGCCAGCGGGAAAGGGGAGGAAGGGGGTGGCAGAACAAACAAGGAAAGTCGCAGGGACAGGAGCCAGAAGGGGAGAGGAGAGGGGTACTCACACTTAGCAGGACCCCGGCGGTTGCTACATCACTTAGTCCTCCAGTGCCTCACCTCGTAGTGGCGGAGGCGAGGGACTTCGTTGTCGCAGGTCTCGGCGCAACGAACGGGCGTTAGGAGACATTGGGCCAGGTTGGCGGTGGCGAGACCTCTGACGAACGGCTTTCGGCGATGGATTGAGAGAGACAGGACGCCAGGGTTCCGTCGGGAAAAAGATCGCATACCAGTCCGGGAGCTCGATGTGTGGAGGGTCGAGTTGGTCGCAGAAGGCCGGAAGATCCTCGGGAGTGCGGAGGAGGGCAGAACGCCCTCTGGCGGTGGCAGATAGGCCGAAAGGAAACATCCAGCGGTATTGAATATTTCTAGAGCGTAGGGTCTCCAGCAACGGTCGAAGCGCCTTCCTATTTTAGAGAGTGATTTGCGATAGATCTTGGAAGAGTTTTACCTCTGCCCCATTAAACGACCCCTCATGCGCGCTTTACGAAGGATTTCTTCCTTGAGGGGAAAGTTCACAATAGCGCAAATAATGTCCCTGGGTGGTTCAGAGTCCCTGGGTGGGGGGCAGAGGGCGCGATGAGCCCTTTCCATGTCTATGGGGGAGTCTGCCGGGCGCTCCATGAGGTCGTTGAATATGGTGCACAGAGTGGATTGAATGGCATCCGGCTCAACGGTTTCGGGGACACCCCGCACCCTAATGTTGTGCCGCCGTCCGCGGTTGTCAAGGTCCTCGACGTGCCTGTGGAGCTCAAATACCTGGGAGAGCTGGGAGTCATAGGCAGATTGCACCTGACGAATGGCCGCTGCGTGGGTCTGGGTGGTTTGTTCCACGCTGTCCATGCGGTGGGCCACAGCCAACAGATCCGCCTTGAGGTCCGCGATAGCCGCGGTAACCGTGCATTTGATGTCTTGGACGACTTTCTCCAGGTCGAAGAGGCTTGGGGGATGGGCCCCCCCAGGGCTGGGTGCTGAGGCACCAGGCATGTGGCCCGGTGTGGGTCCGTCAGGCGAGGCCGGGGATTGGGCCTGCGGAGGCTCGTGGGCCTGGTGTTTCTGTGATCGGAATATCTCCGGGATATGCCTCCCCTGTAAGGTCCTGGACTCCTTAGGGGTGCGGGAGGTGGACGAGCTCCTGGTGGACCTGTGCATAGCAGGGAAAGGTGGTAGGCTCCCGTATGAGCAGGTAATGTATAACGGGAGCTCACAAGCTAGGCAGCCATCTCGGTCTCCGTCCAGGCCACGCCCCCTATTATTATTATTATTATTATTATTATTATTGATATTATTCATTTATTATTATTATTATTATTATTATTATTATTGATATTATTATTATTATTATTATTATTATTATTATTATTTCTTATTATTAATCAGTTCTGTTCCATTTGTTTAGATGTGAAATTTGTTATTTTGGATAATTCGTAACTTCGGATAAATTTGTATTTGTTAAGTTCACTAACAGCCAAGTTTTAAAGGAAATTCCAATACCTATAATTTAATAGTTAGTTATTATTAGTTAGTTAGTTATTATTTAGAATTTTGGGATTTTCGTCCTTATTTTTGGATTTTTTCAAATGTACAATTTTTCGAATTTACTAATTTAGAAATCTACAAATCAACGAATTTTCAAATTTACAAATAATAATAAAAAAGTTTTATTATTATTTATTATTTGTGCTGTACCATTCGTTTAGCTGCGACAGCCGTTATTTCGGATAATTTGTAACTTCAGATAAATTTGTATTTGTTACGTTCACTAACAGCCAAATTTGAAAGGAAATTCCAATACCTATAATTTAATAGTTAATTATTATTAGTTAGTTAGTTATTATTTAGAATTTTCGGGTTTCTTCCTTATTTCGAAAAATCTGATTTTCGAATTGACAAAATTAAAATTTTTCAAATTTACAAATTTACAAATTTACTAATTTTCAAATTTATGAATTTACATTCTTTTTAATTTAACCACGTCCGGACCGCCCACTGTAGTTATATGTCGGCTGTTTGAAGAAGAATATTGTTGTTATGGCAGCAGCTAACTGCCATAACCCCGATATTTTCTTCTTCAATGAGCGTTCTGGTTTAAGGTAAAAGTGGTCTCTTCTGCGGATACGCCACAAAAACACTTTTATCAGCGGCGGGAGAAGGCCCCCCTCTCACTGCGCTCCAGTGCCCTCCGCCGCTTATCAGGGTAAGGTAAAATAAATAAGAACTTTTTTTTTAAACGTACCCCATCCCGACAAGCTCCCCATGCAGAAGCAAACGCGTACGTGAGTAGCGCCCGCATATGAAAATGGTGTTCAAGCCACACATGTGAGGTATCGCCGCAATCGTTTGAGTGAGAGCAATAATTCTAGCCCTAGACCTCCTCTGAAACTTAAAACATGCAACCTGTAGAATTTTTTAAATATTGCCTATGATGATTTTAAAGGGTAAAAGTTTGTTGCCATTCCACGAGCGGGGTGCAATTTTGAAGCGTGACATGTTGGGTATCAATTTACTTGGTGTACCATTATCTTTCACAATATTAAAATAAATGGGCTAACTTTACCGTTGTCTTATTTTTTAATTCAAAAAAAGTGTATTTTTTTCAAAAAAAGTGCGCTTATAGGACCGCTGTGCAAATACATTGTGACAGAAAGTATTGCAACGGCCGCTATTTTATTCTCTAGGGTGTTAGAAAAAAAAGTATAATGTTTTTGAGTTCTAAGTAATTTTCTAGCAAAAAAAACAAACTTGTTTTTAACTTGTAAATAAAAAATCTCAGAAAGAGGCTCGGTCCTTAAGTGGTTACGAATTTACAAAAAAAAAACAATTTACGAATTTTTGAATTTACGAATCTACAAATTTTTTCGAATTTACGAATTGCGATCATAAAGAATGTAAATAACAAATCTCAGAAAGAGGCTCGGTCCTTAAGTGGTTACGAATTTACAAAAAAAAAAAAAAACAATTTACGAATCTACAAATCCACAAATTTTTCGAATTTACGAATTGCGATCATAAAGAACGACCCGAAAAACGAAAAAAATTGATAAAAAAAACTTGACGAAACGAAAATGAACACATTTTTTGGCAGTGCACGTGTCTACTGTCAGCTAATCATTAGACATGTGCATTCATTTTCGTACAAATTTCAGGTATTTTCATTTTAACAAACGATAACGAACGTGCAGAATCTGAAAGATCTGACATAAACAAATGCTTTATTTTCGTTTTGATTGTGACAATGGTTCGATACAGATAGGAGATTCGACATGACGCTGACAATAGCGATCTACGTCCATCGAACCTGTGGTCGAATGTGCCTAACCTTAGCTTTATTAGTCCAAGATTATTCTACATAGAGAGAAAAGATTCAACATAGAGAGAAAAGATTTGACATAGAGAGAAAAGATTCGACATAGAGAGAAAAGATTCAACATAGAGAGAAAAGATTCGACATTGAGAGAAAAGATTTGACATAGAGAAAAAAGATTCGACATAGAGAGAAAAGATTCGACATAGAAAGAAAATATTCGACATAGAGAGAAAAGATTCGACATAGAGAGAAAAGATTCGACATAGAAAGAAAAGATTCGACATAGAGAGAAAAGATTCTACATAGAGAGAAAAGATTCTACATAGAGAGAAAAGATTCGACATAGAGAGAAAAGATTCTACATTATAGAGACAATAGCAAAAAAGATTAAATGTGCCTAACCTAACTCTATTAATCCAAGATTATTCGACACAGAGAGAAAAGAATCGACATGGAGATTCGACGAAGCAGTCCCCGCGAGCGGACATTTATTGTCAAATGCTCTTCCCATAGACTATAGAAGAATTCTAATGTTGGGTGACTGGTAATAATAATGAATAAATATAATTATTACTAGTGTCATACACCATTAGAATTCTACTATAGCTTGTAGGCGGAACATTCGACCAGAAATGTACGATTACGGCCGTCGTACAGTTTAGCTGCTCCATTGAATCTTCTTAGAACATTCGACAGACACCATAAACCTTCAATGACAAATTCAACCTTAATTATTTCGGATTTTCGGACGAATTCATTTTTTAACACTTTTAACACTTTAATACTTTATAATTTCGGGAGTAACTAAATACATTTATTTTTTGGATGAAAACAAAATTCCCAAACGAAATGTTTCAATGTGCCCGTGTCTACTAATCATGGAACCTGTGCTGGGTTCTGGGAGCAATACGAAACCCTAAAGATTTAAAAAATCTATCAGAATAACATTTTATTGTAGTAAAATCTCTCCCTATATAAAGAATCCAGTCTTTCAATGAATATGGGCAGTGGTCCTCCATTCCACCGGGAGTGGTGGAGCGTTCCAGATTTCGGAGGAATGAGGAACAAGGAAAGTATCTCTGCTTATTTTGAACCTCCTGGACTGAAGAAGAATTTAAAGCTTGCAGTGGTTTAGCTTTATTGCTGTGAATAAAAAGGTTTATTTCTGTTCCTGACAAGCACATATAAAAGAGATGCATGCACACATTTATGGGAATGTTTGATGCGTTTACTAGCCTATCCTATCCATGTTATTGGTAACTGTTAGCGTGTCAATGAACTAGGCACACGGTAACCAGAGGGAGTTCCTTGTTTGGGGTGGTTGAGCAGACTTGCTTTGGGAAAGTGAAACAAGCCTGTGTTACAATTATCACAGCCTTCAATACTATCTACCCCCCACTAGAGGGGGGCTCAAGCCTAGTTTTCTGGACACACGCAGGCAAATGCATCATCTTCACGTAATATAGTGCATTCTGAGGTCGCGCACACACGACCGGACTTTCCAGCAGACTAGGTCTTCCTGATGGACTTTTGCCGGAGTTTCTGACGGACTTTCCGAACGAACGGACTTGGACACACACAACCGGACTAAGTCCGTTCGAAAGTCCGTTCATTTTGAACGTGATGACGTATGACAGGACTAAAAAAGGAGGTTCAATAGCCAGTGGCCAATAGCTTCCCTTGCGTCATATTTGGTCCGTCGGGCCAGCATACAGATGAGCGGTTTTCCCGATAGGAATTGAGTCCATCGGATAGATTTGAAACATGTTCTATTTCTAGGTCCGTCTGATTTTTAAAATGAAAAACGATCGGATTAGCCCACACACGATCGGATTGTCCAGCGGACTGATTCTGTTGGACCTAGTCTGCCAGAAAGTCCGGTCGTGTGTATGCGGCATAAGGGTTGTGAAGCAGCTAGACAATGCCCACACACTTCTAAGCCCTTGTACACACGGTCGGAGAATCAGTCGGAATGTGACCTATCGGACCGCGTCGTCGGATAATCCGACTGTGTGTGGTATGCATCAGACTGATTCCGTCGGAATATCCGTCGGACCCAATTTTCCAACATGTTGGAAATATTTCCAGACCAACTGGTTCGTTCGGACATACTCCGATCATGTGTAGAGAATTTTGATCGGACAAAGTGCCACGTATGCTCAGATCAAATTCCTACATCAAAGCTATTGGCTACTAGCCTGAATGTAGTCCCATCACAACAATATTACGTCATCACGTTCTGAAAGATCGGATTTTTCGACAACTTAGTCCGACCGTGTGTATGCAACAGTTTCGGACAAGATCCGACGGACAAAATCCGACGGATTTGGTTGTCGAAATCTCCGACCATGTGTACAGGGGCTAAGAATTCCCAAGATATTCAATATCTACAATCCTGGAGCACTTCCACCCTTCCCACTGCTCACACAGACTTACAGATGTACACCTTAGGGTACTTTGCAACCACCAGCAACTTGGTCTACTGGGCGACCACACATACACACACACACACACACACATGCAAAATGTATTTGTCTCCATCCCTGGCTTAAGTCAGGGGTCTCCAAACTTTTTAAACAAAGGGCTAGTTTATTGTCCTCCAGGCTTTAGGAGGGCTGAATTGTGGCCAGTGGGGGCAGAAAATGTCACAGGCTCAGCATAAGTAAGAATAAATATGGCCTCAGGGTTGGTGGTCAATAGGAGTAGCGTTCCTATTAGTAGGAGGGATAGTATTGCATCATTGGTATCAGTGGAAGAAACAGTGCCTCAATGTAGGTGTCAGTGGGAGGAATATTGCCTCATATCAGTGGGAGGGATAGTGCCCCAAAGGCTGGATAAAGGCTAGCAAAGGGCCACATCTGGTCGCAGTTTGGAGACCACTGGCTTAGGGGAAGGTCATACGTAATGCTCTGGGAAGGTCCAAACCCAGTTCAGCTTTGCAGAACGTTGATATGGCGATGTAATAGTACGACAAACTGCCACCAAAATCTCACTTTGTGGCTGTAGCACCCAATTTGAGGGAAAAGGATCAAGGATGGGGGACATCAACTACAAACAAAGGTAGATTTTATTGAACACCAAATAATGTGTTCCATGACTCAGCTTCACTTCTTCACAAATATGGTGAGACCCAAACCCTAGTATGAGGAAGAATAAATGGAAAAAAAAATTGAAACAAGGTAGAATGTAAATATGTAACCCATGACCGATATCTGACCTAAGGTTTTTCTTTTTTCTTTTGTTTTTGTTTTGTTTTTTGGGGGGGGGGGGGGGGGGTCACATAGTGTAGATAGTAAGTGCCAGTAAAAAAAAAAAAAATTCTTGTAAAATCCACTCTTGCACTTATAAGGATGTGAAAGGTGCATATAAAATTCATAGATTTGCTGGTTGTGTCTATTTTATTTGCTATTTGAGGGCACAAAAATGTTCCATGGTGAGAACCGAGACAAGAAGATGAATAGATTGCTGACCACATATTTAGAATAAACCTTTTTAAACTTTAAACGCCAACAAACACATTCTGGCTCATTCTGGCTTGAATATATACACACCATTGTCAAAAGTATTGGGACATCTGTCTTTACACACACACACACATGAACTTTAACGGCATTCCAGTCTTAGTCCGTAGGGTTTAATATTGAGTTGGCCTACCCTTTGCAGCTATAACAGCTTCAAATCTTCTGGGAAGGCTGTTCACAAGGTTTAGGAGGGTGTCTACGGGAATATTTGACCATTCTCCCTGAAGTGCATTTGTGAGGTCAGGCACTGATGTTGGACGAGGAGGCCTGGCTTGCAGTCTCCACTCTAACTCATCCCAAAGGTGTTCTATCGGGTTGGGGGTCAAGACTCAGGTACAGGGCAGTCAAGTTCCTCTTGGATTTTTTCCTGGTCATTCCCCAGGCTTTGTTGTTACCTCCACTCCAAACTTGCTCATTCATACTATATTTCCAAAAGAACCCTATATATAGAATACTAAATTGCCACCCTTTCAAACCATTTGGTTCAAGTGGTGTGGCATTGGGAAGAATAGCATGCGTGAGGTCACTTGCATATTTTTGGAGGTCAGCAGGAAGCACAGATTCAGGAATGTCATGCAGCTTTACATTGTTATGGCGGGACCTGTCCTCCAAGTCTGCCAGTTTGGCTCAAGTCCAAGACTGTTCCTCCTGGACCACATCATATGCATCAACCAAGTAATTTACAGTTGTAGTGCATTCCCCCATTTTATTCTCAATGTAAATACTCTCCAAAGCTATGCATTTCAGAGGAAAACTTGATGAGATGAGAGGTCAGTCATCAAGAAGACTGTAGTGACAGAAGCATGTCTTTTAGTGTTGTGTTGAGTACAGGTTGACCTGGTGTGGGGAAATGTGGGTAAATATGCCATAGATGATTGTAAGGCCTGATTAGATTGGAGAGGGTTAAATGCCTGTGCTTGGTCAGAGGAAGATGGAGCATCCATCCTCATGCAGGCCTTAATTGGGCTACCAGAAGCTGGGCTTCCCCCTGATGAGTTTCTGGGAGACAGAGGCATGAATTCTGGTTCCAGATCTTCCTATGTGTCATCTGGGAGATCTGTGTAGGATCGGCCACGTCAACTTGGCTATTACTGACCTTCAGTGCCGGTTTTAGGAAGAAAATGGTAAGCTTTTTAGGTTTGTGTTCATCCTTCTTCTTGTGGGACACGGTCCAGGAGGGTGCCCAGGGTGTGAGGTGGCTGAATGTCCGTGGATATGGGCCTTCATCGCTCCGGATATCTCCCCAGCGCATAGAGCTCTGTGACTAAGTGGCCATCATGAGTACCGGCAGACCACGCCCAACCGGTTTCATTCCTTAGTATAATTTTCATCTTCCGGGAAGGCTGATCATTTATATTTTCTTCCAGGGGACTCCTATTTGATTGCTGTCTCAGTGTCTTTCTTAAGAACCCTACTAAACTATAGAAATATTTTCTTAGTGCTGTATTGCTGGGTTTAGATTCTGATCTAATCTGGGTAAACAAAGAGTTAGCCCTTGTACACACGGTCGGACATTCCGACAACAAAATCCGTCAGATTTTGTCTGACGGATTTTGTCCGAAACTGATGTTGCATACACATGGTCAGACAAAGTTGTTGGAAAATCCGATCGTTGGTAAAGTGATGACGTTATTTTGTTACGACGGGACTATGTTCAGGCTAGTAGCCAATAGCTTTGGTCTAGGAATTTGATGTGAGCATGCGTGGCACTTTGTCTGATCGGAATTCTCTACAAACGATCGGAAAAAAGTCTGATCGGATCATGTTGTCGGAAAATTTTATAGCCCAGCTTTAAAACTTTGTCGGTTGGATATTCCGACGGAAACAGTCCGATGGAGCCCACAGATGGTCGGATCATCCGACAACACGGTCTGATCGGACATTTTCCGTAGGAATGTCCGACCGTGTGTACAAGGGCTAAGGATGAAATACTCCTCTTTACTTTTTCATTGTTTGTATTGTAGAATGGTAAAATTATGTGAAAAAAGACAAAATATAACCAAAAGAAGTGACCAGAAAATAATCCTTAAGATGATGCAACAATTCTGACATCTTGTGGATCTGATTCTAAAATATAGAGTACTTATCAAAAAGTCGTTTTCATGTTCTTTGGTTTTGATTCCACAGAGGAAAGGCAGTAAAGTTTCTTCTTATCTTGATACTGCTTATTGCCTGTATGTGATGTTAATTTCTAAATTTGAGGAGATGTTTTGGTTTGGAATCACTGCCAAGGTAGGTATTCTGCTCTCATGGGAAATTCTGATCAGGCTTACCATCTAACTTCAATTTGTCACGGTCAGGGGTCAGACACGGCGACCAGTAACTAGCGTGAATAGTGGCGAACATTGATGTGCAACCACACATGCACATGCACCATGGCTTATGCATGGCGAGACAGATCCTGGCGCCCAGTCAGGTTGAGCCACAGGTTGCTGGATGATCTTCAGCTCCCCCATGTGTTCCTAAATTCCTGTTCCTGATATTACTCTATTTCCTGTTACCCACCTGGTTTGCCTTTGACCTGTCTTGTCTCCATTTCTGGCTTTGCTTTGCTCTATTGACTCCGCTTCTGCTTGCTGATTCATGTATGACCTTTGGCTTGCTCTTTGGACTCTGCTACTGTCTGATGACCCCTGGCTTACTTCTGACAGTGCTGGCTGCCTTACCCCTGGCTGATCCGTGTATGACTACTGGCCTGGCTCCTGACCCTCCTTCCAGCTCTCCCTTTCTCCAAGTCTAATATGTTACATCTGAGGGACTCCTGCCCAGCAGAGCATCCTGCTCATCCAGTCACCATCCTGCAGACATCTCATCACTTCAGCCTGCTGCAGCTGTCAACTCCTGCTTCTTTTGGCATAGCTCTCCCTGTTACTACCTTCAGGGGTGCCCTGCACTCAACCAGAAGAACTTGACTTTGACCAGGTATGGGACATATGCTCTGGTGTGGCTGAAAATGTTAAAATACACATATCACGAAATTCTCAACCTCCACAAACATTCATAAATTGAAAAGAAAAAGAAAGAAAAATTTGCGCCACAGGATGAAAGTGAAAATTATAAATGCTGCAGTTCAAATATATACCAAAGGATTATATATATATGTGAATTAGAAAAAGAAAAAAACTGCGCAATCCCTAATATCTCATATCAGGATTTGTACATCTCCCCAAATAAAGTGAAGAATAAACATGTGAAATAATTCATAGAAATGTATAAAAATATCCTGTGTATCAAACCTATTTTGTGTCAAACATTACACACCATATATAGTGATGAATCTATAACAATAACACTATAATAATATTATTAAATGCGTGAACAGTGTATTCACATGATAACAATGATCAAAATAAATACAAAAATTGGAAGCATGCATAAATGATTAATGTGTCCTCATTAATAGTCCTTGTGAGAATGTAGTAAAACAAAATTTGAGTGCCGTTGCTCTAAACATCGAAAGCCATCACGTGTCCATAGAAGAAGTGTGAGGACTCTGAGTTGTGTAATGATGTAGAACAAACCAAGGTGCACCACCACCAAAAGAATAAAAATGGCTCCTTACCAGATGCCCTAGTAAGGTGCGCTTATTCAAAGATCAGGTCAACACATGCATCACGATTGAATCCTCCAAACCCAATTTCACTTTGAGGCACAATTCGGATATACTCCAACAGGGAGGCAAACGGTTCACCATAAAAAGGAAGAATGCTCCATATAGTGTAAAACCATTTATTGAGAATAAAATAAAGGGAAAAATTGCACTTACAGAATTAAAATGAATACAGGCATATCACCAAAAGGAAGCGTCGGCCGATCGCAACTCCAAAGGCATATCCCAGTTCTGCTGTTAGTCTAGTTTTTGCCTAAGGTTTTGCCTCACTAAACTAACAGCAGAACTGGGATATGCTTCCAATTTTTGTATTTATTTTGATCATTGTTATCATGTGAATACACTGTTCACGCATTTAATAATATTATTATAGTGTTATTGTTATAGATTCATCACTATATATGGTGTGTAATGTTTGACACAAAATAGGTTTGATACACAGGATATTTTTATACATTTCTATGAATTATTTCACATGTTTATTCTTCACTTTATTTGGGGAGATGTACAAATCCTGATATGAGATATTGGGGATTGCGCAGTTTTTTTCTTTTTCTAATTCATAAATTGAAGATGGTGTATTCCAACCTCAGTTCCCAGATACCCCCAACAGGTTAAATGTCACAATTTCCTTCCACTTTGCATAGATACTTGAAATCATTGTCAATGAAGTGGTATGTGTGACAGCTATTTTATCTGTGGGAAATTCCCAGCACATGGCTTGATGGGGTACAGAGTTTGGGAACCACTGATTTAGGAGACTAACAGCTCAAGGGTACTATTGGATCTTTGTGCTAAAAATACTATATCCAGATGGTCACAATGAAACCATGCAATCAGTTGACTAACCAATATTTATGGTTCTTCACCCAAATGTCTTTTAAATTTCTCACTTGCACCTTAGCAATATTTATCTATCAGTTATTCAGTTACTACTACCTTTATTTTGCCCTTGGTTACCAACTGTCGTCTACTTGGACCATTTTTCATGCAAACGCACAACCATATGGTTTTAGAATCACATTGTTTGCCTTGCTGGCTTAATTTTGGTCGTCTATTAGTAAAACCATTTACATTTTAAATGCCCAACTTACAAGAACTTGTATCCTGTACTTTTTTCACCCACAACCATAAGTTATATTTTAATATTCACACTCCTATAATCCCTCTTTTACCAATAAAAATATGTGTTGTCTCTAGCTTTGGTTTCTACACACATTTCTGCATTTACATTACTCCTATTCATTTACTTTTTCATTCTACTGCTCCCTCTTGAGTTCCAGATTCCTAACATCAGAAAGCCAGTGTGGATTTGTGCTTGTGCTCATGCTAGTGCACATTGCACATGTGCTCATTTTTACGAGCGAAAATCTAATGTTAGATATACTGTCAGTGCATCGTGCACATATTTGTGTGCCAGCGCATGCACATACCAATTAGCACTTGGCACTCAGTGGTCCATTTGATCTGATCTATCACTATGAGCAGTTGCCGAATGGTTTTCAGCTCGTTCTTGTGTTCCTAGAAACCTGATCTGCTGTACCTGCTTACCCATGTATGACCCGGCTTTGCCTTTGGACTTCGCTTCTGCTCTTGCTCTAGCTCTGTCACCTAACTACTCCAACCTCAACTTGTTTACTTCACCCGACCTGACTCGGTACCACATTGCCCGGCCGTTGCTAACCTTGGCCTGCCTTCTGGACTTGCTTTGCCAGCTGTTTCCAGTTCGCCACTACCCAGTAGGCTTGTGCAATTTGTTTTGTAATGAATCGAAATTCGGCCGAATTTTGCATCTTTCGGACATTCGGATGCATCCGAATGTCTGAATAAAAAAATAACGAATAACAACGAATACGAAAGAAATATAACGAATGAATCCGAATGAATTTGGTAATTCTTTAAAGATCTAATGAAACAAAAGGTCAGCTCAAAGTAAATCTTATAGTCCAATAGATATAGGCAATATGTCAAGTACTTTTCTGCATTTGGAGTTTCTAGCACCAAGTGATCCCGAGATACGTGGCCCCAAATTCGGGTCACAAAATGTCAAACACTTTTCTGCAGCAGAGAATGACATTTTACGACCCGATTTTGGGGCCACATATCTCGGGGTAACTTATAGCTAGAAACCCCAAATTTGGTATGCAAACACAATAGTACTAGCACTACAACATATCCAAATTTGAAATGATTTCAACATGATTTGATATTATTTCAATCGCATTCGAAATCATTTCAACATGATTCAAAATTATTTCAACCGCAATCGAAATGATTTCAACATGATTCGACATTATTTCAACCACATTTGAAAATATTTTGTGACCCGACTTTAGGGCCATGTATCTCGGGGTCACTTAGTGCTAGAAACTCCAAATTTGGATATGTTGTAGTGATAGTACTATTGTGTTTGCATACCAAATTTGGAGCCCTAGTTTCTAGCCCTAAGTGACCCCAAGATACATGGCCCTAAATTTGGGTCACAAAATATTTTCAAATGTGGTTGAAATAATATCGAATCATGTTGAAATCATTTTGAATACGGCAGAAATATTTTCGAATTTGGTTGAAATATTTTCGAATGTGGCCCATTTTTCGAATTCGGTAGAAAACTAAACGAAATGCGAAAACGAATTTAAGGAAGTTAACGAATATAACTAAACGAAATTAATGAATTAACGAATTAAAATGAAACGAAAACTAAACAAATTTCTTCCTTTTGCACATGTCTACTGCCCAGTTGTTGCTAACTGCTGCTCATCTCCTGGTTTTGCTTCTGTTTCTCGCTCTGGCGCCAAGCTGCTACTGCATCCTGTTCCGAGGACTGCAACTACCAGCTCTACCCACTCGTGCCACTCCTTGTCCTTACATTCTCTATCTTTTTTTTTTTTTGTTTTTTTAATACGCAGCAATCTAATCATCTCCCTGTCTCATTTTCCACCAGCCTCTCCCTGGAACATTTTTGTTCTCATAACAGATAAAAGAGATGCTACCGACACTGCTGGATATAATTTATATGTACTCTTCATTTCCTTATAATCACAAGGGTAGATTTTACAAGAAGTCGTACTTGTTTTTATATTGCGACTTACTCATCATCTGCTATATGTGACTGTAACCTGCACTTAGATATCCGTCAACGTTTTATGTTTTACATGTTCACTTCATGCATTTTTTTGATTTATACATATTTTATTGGTGTATTCTTCCTATATATAGAGTTTATGTCCCCAATAAATTCTGAAGAAGCCACAAAAGGCATCATTTGTTGCTCAATAAAATCTATCTTGTTATAAAGTCAACAGGTAGATCTTTTTAATTCAAAACCTCTGCCGTCAAACATGATTGATTTAAAACAGGTACTCAATTGTTGATCTAATGGAAAGCGCGGTGGGGGGGTGACAATAATAGGGGGGACTTTAATTTTGTTTCCAATCAGGATATGGATACTAATGCATCCTCAATATATAGAATATTGTTACCATGAGTGTACCAACTTGTTTTTTTATCACAACATCCCCAAATTAGAATAAAAGAACGTAGAGAACGGGGCTTTATTGGTGCGGAGTCAGATAAAATGAAATAAATATAAAAAATATTCCTTCATTGGAAAAATAGAATACAAATACATCTAATTCCATAAAACCACATAGACAACGGAAAGGAGGTGCAGATTGTGGCTAAATGTCCAATGTTTTACAGCTCAAACAACACAGCAGTAGATGACAAGCTTCCCAACATGTTTCGTCCTCAAACCGGGCTTCCTCAGATCCCCTGAGGAAGCCTGGTTTGAGGGCGAAACATGTTGAGAAGCTTGTCATCTACTGCTGTGTTGTTTGAGCTGTAAAACATTGGACATTTGTGATATGTACCGCCTTCCATGTTTCTAAAAGCAAAAAGACTGAAACTGCCGGGACATTTATTTTTATTTATTTCAGGTACTTATATAGTGCCGTCAATTTACGCAGCGCTTTACATATGCATTGTACATTCACATCATTCCCTATCCTCAAGGAGCTTACAATCTAAGGTCCCTAACTCACATTCATACATACTAGGGACAATTTAGACAGGATCCAATTAACCTACCAGCATGTCTTTGGAGTGTGGGAGGAAACCGGAGTACCCGGAGGAAACCCACGCAGGCACAGGGAGAACATGCAAACTCCAGGCAGGTAGTGTCGTGGTTGGGATTCGAACCAGCGACCCTTCTTACTGCTAGGTGAAAGTGCTACCCACTACACCACTGTGCCGCCCTAGATGTGACATCTAGATGAACTGCCACGTCAAACCAGCCGTATGCCAGAGGTGGCCATATATGGCATAAAAAAGACCAGAAACACAATTTGGGGCGAATTGACACCAAGGGTGGCACATCAACCAGGATCAAAATGCTCAGAGTATCTGAATGATGACAAGCAGTATATGTCTGTGTCCTGACTCCCGCAGTGTACTGCATCCTCAATGCCCCAGATGAGTACCGACCAAAATAAATGTAATGATATGTTAGATAAAAACCATGTAGTTGATATATATGGAGGGCCTTTCATCCAATGGAGAAAGATTATACGTTTCACTCAAAAGTTCATGGCACATATCATAGACTAGGTTACTTTTTGACAAATCAGTTAGGAATGGCCGCGGTCTCCTCCTCTGAGATAGGTAGTTTTGTTTGATCGGATCATGCCCTCATATTTTTGGTGATTGATTTACCAAGTGTCAATACAAGAAGAGGCACTTGGAAATTAAATGACAATTTATTATATGATGAGGTCTGTACTTCAGAGATCTGGTTGGCTATATGGAATTTCACAGCAGATCATGTAAAGGACAGTACTTCCCTGCCCATTCAATGGGGAAAACAAAAATGTATACCGAGGGTTCTATTTATAAAGCATGGAGCTAGGTTAAAAAAAAAAAAGCTAAAGGAAATAGATCAGCCCAGTTATTACAAGAAATAGTTCAATTGGAAAAAAAGCGGCATGAATAAAATTCAGCACGGGAGATATTAATGGACTTGACAGAAAAACTACTCGAATTACGAACTTTATTAAATGAACAAACACTACAGGTTAGGGATAAAAATCGTACCCTATATTATCAACAAGGAAATAAATCCAGTAGACTGCTAGCCAGAGTACTACGCCCGCGAGTCAATACAACATCTATTGTGAAGGTTAAGTCAGAAAGAGGCGATATGGTATAAGACCCAAAAGGAATTTTGAAAATATTCCATCATTTCTATTCCCGATTGTACAATATACCTAACCAACTAGCAGAGAGGGATCCTGAAATATTTCAACAGAATATACAACAATACAGAAATGATACTACTATACCAACTTTAACATCAATAGAGGTTGAGCAATTAGTAGACACGCGCACACTGAAATATTCTGATTTGGAATTTCGTTTTCATCTGAAAAATAAATTTATTTAGTTACTCCCAAAATTCGTTTTTATTTATTTTGTTTTGTTAAAATACGTATTCGTCTGAAAATCCGAAAATCCAAAATAATTAAGGTGGAATCTGTCATTGAAGGCTTATGGTGTCTGTCGAATGTTCTAAGAAGTGGAGCAGCTAAACTGTACAACGGCTGCAATCGTACATTTTCGGTCGAATGTTCCGCCTACAAGCTATAGTAGAATTCTCTGCCTCTGGATCTTAGAGCTCTATGTAAGCGTTCAAAGTCAATGGGTGTTTCAGGGGGTCTACCCAGAAGATCGTTAAATATGGCGATGGTGGCTTTTGCGATTTGTGCGTTTTCAACGGATTCAGGGATTCCTCTTAGCCGAATATTGTGGCGGCGGCCACGATTATCCAAATCCTCCATTTGCCTTTGGATATCCCTGATCTGCGTAGTTTGGGAGTGGGATGATGTCTGTAAATGCTGGATGGCATTAGCATGGATGGTTGTTGTTTCTTCCAGATCATCCATCCGCACAGCCATCGCCTGGACATCTCTCCTGAGATCAGTGATAGCAGAGGCAAGAGTGGCTTTAATGTCCTCTGCGACAGATCTCAGGTCTTGCATGGAGAGAGGCTGAAGGGCACTTGCTTCTGCAGCCATAGGCTGGGGCTGGGCAGTGTTCCTGCCTGAGGGGCTGAGGCTGGAGGAACGTGTGGCATGGGAGTAGGCCCGATCTGAAGCCGGGGCCTCGCGTACCTGGGTACTTCGGAAGAGCTCCGGAATGCGGCGGCCGTTCTGTGCGCCGGTTCCTCTCGGCGAGCGGGACCTAGTGGGGGAGGGATCCCTTGAGTTTTTCCCCATGTTCAGCTGCAGATGGCTCGGCTGGGCTTAATAACAAAACCTCCGCGGATGGGAGCTCAAGCACTAAGCGGCCATTCAGGTCCGGCACAAAGCCACGCCCCCCTATAGTAGAATTCTAATGTTGTATGACACTAGTAATAATTATATTTATTCATTATTATTACTAGTCAACCAACATTAGAATTCATCTATAGCCTATGGGCGGAGCATTTGACCATAAATGTCCGCTCGCGGCGACTGCTTAGTTGAATCTTCATGTCAAATCTTTTCTCTCTATGTAGAATAATCTTGGACTAATAGAGTTAGGTTAGGCACATTCTACCTTTTTGATATTGTCTCTATAATGTCAAATCTTTCCTCTCTATGTCGAATGATTTCTCTCTATTTTAAATCTTTTCTCTCTATGTCGAATGTTTTCTCTCTATGTCAAATCTTTTCTCTTTATGTCGAATAATCTTGGACTAATAGAGCTAAGGTTAGGCACATTCAACCACAGGTTCAATGGACACAGATCTCTATTGTCAGCGTCATGTTGAATCCCCTATCTATATCCAACTGTAGCAACGAAAATGAAAATAAAGCATTTGTTTATGTCGGATCTTACAGTTTTCGGATTCTGCACGTTCGTTATCATTTGTTAGAACAATAACGAAAATACCTGAAATTGGGATGAAAATGCATTCAGATGAAAATGAATGCACATGTCTAGCAATTAGAAAAGGAATTTTCAGATACTGAAATACAGAAGGTAATTGATGGATTAGCGCCGGGAAAAAGTCCCGGACCAGATGGTTTTACACCACGGTTCTATAAGTCATTCAAGGATTTATTAGTCCCAGTTATGAAGCGGGCCTTTAATTCAGTGTCTGCCTCTCAACCATTTGTCCCACAGAGTATGCAGGCATATATTTCATTCATACCAAAACCCAAGAAAGATCACACAATGTGTGGAAAATAGCGGCCAATCTCGCTGACAAATATCGATCTCCGATTATATTCAAAGCTTATAGCAATAGACTTACACCGAAAATGGAAACTTATATCCACATAGATCAAACGGGGTTTATAGAGGGACGAGAAGCTTGGGATAATACCCTGAAAACCTTGACACTGGTAGAGTATGTCCAGACACACGCCATCCCATCCTGTCTCTTGGCAATTGATGCCGAGAAGGCTTTTGACAGGGTGTGATGACGGTTTTTTGAAGAGGCATTAAGACAATGGGGAATGGGCCCTATGCTTCAGGAAAAAATAATGGTCCTATATAACAGCCAAACCACCAGAATACATGCAAATGGATATCTATCTGATATAATTAATATAGCTAATGGAACTCGACAGGGGTGCCCCCTGTCTCCATTGCTATATGTATTGGCTACGGAACATCTGACGACAACAATCCGGAACAATACAGATATACAAGGAATAAAAGTGGGAGACAAAGATTATAAAAGATTATAAACTGACGGTTTACGCAGATGATTTGTTATTGTATGTTACAAATCCAGTGGTGGTAATAGCAAATTTAATAAAGGAATTTAAACGCTTTGCCAAATTGAGTAACTTCAAAGTGAATTATAACAAATCTGAAGCTTTAAATATAACAATACCCATGAACATTGTGAATTCTCTTTAAAAAAAAACTTTTCTGGTAGGATAATGCAATCAAATATCTAGCAGTATTTATTCCTAGGGAGATAGAGAAGCTCCAGGAATATAATTATCTTCCAATAGCGCAAAAAATAATCAAGACACTCCAACAGTGTAAGCCCTTGTACAGACAATTGGAGATTCCGATGGAATGTGTCCAATCGGAGCGTTTTGTCGGATATTCCGGCTGTGTGTGGTCTCCATCGGACTGTTTCCGTCAGAATATCCGTCGGACCAAATTTTCCAACTTGCCGGAAATATTTTCCGACATAATGCTCCGATCGGACATACTCCGATCATGTGTAGAGAATTCCGATCGGACAAAGTGCTACTCATGCGCAGATCAAATTCCTGCACCAAAGCTATTGGCTACTAGCCTGAATGTAGTCCCGTCGTAACGAAATTACGTCATCACGTTCTGAATGATCGGATTTTCCGACAACTTCGTCCGACCGTGTGTATACAACAGTTTCGGACAAAATCCGTTGGACAAAATCCGACGGACAAAATCCGACGGACAACATCCGACGGATTGGGTTGTCGGAATCTCCGACCGTGTGTACAAGGGCTAAGGGTGTTTTTTCTTGCAAGGGCAGAATAAATATTATAAAGATGGATATATTGCCTAAAATACTCTACATATTTCAGACCTTGCCAATATTTCCCACAAGAAACATCCTGAACCTCCTACAAAAAGCTATAGGGAGTTTCATCTGGGTGGGTAAACCAGCCAGAATTAGCAGAGTAGTACTAACTAGACCTAAAGAAGATGGGGGGGGCTGGCGCTCCCAGATCTATCAATGTATCTTAGATCGGTATTTGTGGCCATGATAGTGGACTGGTCCCACAGTGTAGAATGTAAACAATCTTTGAAATTAGAGGAGGAGAACATGGCCATGAAACTAAAGTCACTTCCATGGATAAAGAGGGATAGGCTCTCTATCAGGGAGTTGCCGCTTTTGGTGGCATCAACATTGAAGGTAGTATTATTATTATTAATCAGGATTTATATAGCGCCAACAGTTTGTGCAACGCTTTACAATATGAGGGCAGACAGTACACTTACAATACACATCAATACAGGAGGGATCAGAGGGCCCCCGGCTTGTTAGAGCATACAATCTAGAAGGGAGGGTCAAGTTGAAACAAAAGGTATTAACTGTGGGGGGGATGAGCTGATGGAGAACATGAAAAAACAGTTAGGTGTGGGTGGGGTAGGCTTCTCTGAAGAGAAGTGTTTTCAGGGATCGTCTGAAAGTTAATAAAGTAGGAGATAGGCGGACAGATTGGGGTAGGGCATTCCATAGGATTGGAGAGGCTTTGGAAAAGTCCTGGAGGCAAGTATGGGAGGAGGTGATGAGAGAGCGAGAGAGCAGGAGGTCTTGAGAGGAACGAAGAGGACGAGTAGGTTGGTATTTAGAGACTAAGCTAGTGATGTAGCTGGGGCTGAGTTGTGGATGGCTTTGTATGTAGTTGTTAGTATTTTGAATTTAATTCTTTGGCTGAGCGGAAGCCAGTGGAGGGATTGACAGAGAGGAGTAGCAGACACTGAGCGTTTGGTAAGGTCGATGAGTCTGGCAGCGGCATTCATGACGGATTGAAGAGGTGATAGACTATGTAGAAGTAAGCCAATGAGAAGGGAGTTGCAGTAGTCGAGGCGGGAAGGTATGGGATGGATTGGTGAGGAGGGGGATAGGCTCCACTTATATTGGCCCAATGACATCCCTCTTCAGCAATCCAGAATTCCCATTGGCATTGGAGGTTATGACCGTCCTAAAATGGCAGAGAAGGGACGATATAAGGGTGGTACAGATAATGGAGGGGAATAGACCTACTTCCATAGAGGTTCTAGATATGGAATATAAAAGGAAATGAATGCAATACTTGCAACTTCAAAAGTTTATCATCTCTCTCATGAAAGGGGGAATCACCGACAGTAATAGAAAGGTTATTTCTACAAGAACAGAAGCCAACGCACACACTATCTAATGTATACAAATATTTAATGTTGGAAAATAAGGACCAGGAGATAAGTTATATAAAAAAAAATGGGAGGAAGAGCTGGGGATTGATGGTTAATGTGAAGAAAACATTCATATTAATATATAAAATATCGATCTCTAATAGGCATCAGTAAAGAAATGATAAATTACTAGCTAGATGGTATAAATGCCCTGTGGACATGCACAAAATAAACCCAGAGAATGAGGACATTTGTTGGAGATGTCGGGCAACAATGGGCACTTTGTCACATATATGGTATTTTTGCCCGGGGTCCAGACATTTTGGAACAAAATATATGTAGCGGTGACACTTTGGACAAGGTGTCTGCTATGTACAAATTTAGTTTTTTACCTCAGAACAGTAAAGGGGTTCTGAGGGCTGATTGTGTAGGGTTAACTTTGACATCAGTTTGGCTGGGCTGTGTTAGAGTTCTGCCTGGTCATGTGTACAGTTAGGTGCACATGACAGGCCAGAACCAGGCCTCGTTGGACACTTTAGGTATCAGTTTTCCCCGGAGACAATCAGTGGGTGTGTCTGGCCCCGCTGAGGAGTCTGGGGGAGGGTACTTAAGATGTTGAAGTCACGTGTTCAGGGTTCATTCGTGAGGCCATAGCTACCTGTTCCTGATTCTGGACCGGGGAAGCCTTTTGAGGGGTCTCGGTCATGGGAGCATATGTTGCAGTTCATGGTTCAGTTGACTAACCCCAATAGACCCGCCTGGTCCGAGGCGCAGTAACTAAGGGAAGATTCAAGGCGTCCGGGTGTGCTCTCGGCTTGGAGGGGCACCGCAGCTTGTATTTTTTTTTCTTTTCTTCATAGGAGTGGGTGGTGTATGTTACGTATGTATGTGAGGAAGTGGGGGGGGGGGGGGCAGTTGTATGAAAAGTGGGGAGAACGAAGACAACAGGGCCATGTACTTAATATAAGGTAAATTTAGGGGATAAATCAGAGACAGGAATTGATTTTATGTGTTTGTGCAAAAGCTAAATGTATTCAAATATATTGCTAAATAACAATAGATTTGTAAATGTTGGATAATAATAATTGTAAAAATGCTTTGTTAAATAAGGATTATAAAAAAAAAATGAATTTTTCCTTGCAGACCAGCACTAGTAATATAACCACTTGTCTGGAGGGTTTTACCCCCTTTACCACCATACTGAAGCAGAGCATGATCCCCTCCCTTCAGAGACTGGGCCGCAGGGTAGTATTCCAACATGATAACCACCCCAAACACACCTCCAACACAACCACTGCCTTGCTATAGAAGCTGAGGGTAAAGGTGATGGACTGGCCAAGCATGTCTCCAGACCTAAACCCTATTGATCATCTGTGGGACATCCTCAAATGGAAGGTGGAGGAGCGCAAGGTCTCCAACATCCACCAGCTCCGTGATGTCATCATGGAGGAGGGGAAGAAGACTCCAGTGGTGACCTGTGAAGCTCTGGTGACCTCCATGCCCAATAGGGTTAAGGCAGTTCTGGAAAATAATGGCGGCCACACAAAATATTGACCCTTTGGGCCCAATTTGGAGATTTTCACCTAGGGGTGCACTGACTTTTGTTGCCAGCGGTTTAGACATTAATGGCTGTGTGTTGAGTTATTTTGAGGGGACAGGAAATTTACACTGTTATACAAGCTGTACACTCACTACTTTACATTGTAGACAAGTGTCATTTCTTCAGTGTTGTCACATGAAAAGAGAGAAGAAAAGATTTACAAAAGTGGGATGGGGTGTACTTACTTTTTTTTAGATACTGTGTATTTTAAAATAATGATAAAATAATCGATGTGTGTGTATATGTATGTATTTAGAAATAACCAACAAATGAATTATATAGCAATTATATTATTATTATTTTCTACCTATTCGATTTTATTTTAAATGTGTGATTTATTTTTTTATTATTGTAGCACTAACCCCCGAAGGAGCTGCTGGTTATTTTTGGTCTTACTCTTACCTTTCGTTCTCCTTGTTTTACGAATAGGGGATGTCCCATGGTAGATGGCCTAGTAACTTGAGACTAAGGATGAGCCGAACACCAGAACCTGAGAACAGCAATAAACTTCGTGTGAACTTTAGAACCCTATTAAAGTCTATGGGACACGTTCGAAATCTAAAGTGCTAATTTTAAAGGGTAATATGCAAGATACTGTCCTAAAAAGTGTTTGGGCCCCGGGTCCTGCCCCAGGGGACGTGGATCAATGCAAACAAAAGTTTTAAAAATGGCCGTTTTTTCAGGAGCAGTGATTTTAATAATGAAACAATAAAAGTGTAATATTACTTTAAATTTCGTAGCTGGGGGGTGTCTATAGTACGCCTGTGAAGGGGCGCATGTTTCCCGTGCTTAGAACTGTCCCTGCACAAAGTGTCATTTCTGCAGGAAAAAAAGTCTTTTAAAATCACTCGTGGCTATAATGAATTGTCGGCTCCCCATAATAGAGAGAACAGTCAATGAGTGTTCCCTGTATTACGGGAGCCGACAATTCATTCATTGATAAAAAAGAAAAAGTGTGGGGGTTCCCCTAAATTAAATTACCAGGCCCTTCAGGTCTGGTATGGATATTAAGGGGAACCCTGCGTCAAATTAAAAAAAAAAATTGACGTGGGGTCCCCCTAAAAATCCATACCAGACCCTTTATCCGAGCACGCAACCTGGCAGGCCACAGGAAAAGAGGGGGGATGAGAGAGCTCCTGAACCATACCAGGCCACATGCCCTCAACATTGGGAGGATGCTTTGGGGGTCTGTGACCCCTCAAAGCACCATGTCCCCATGTTGATGGAGACAAGGGCCTCATCCCCACAACCCTGGCCGGTGGTTGTGGGGGTCTGCGGGTGGAGGGCTTATCAGAATCTCGAAGCCCCCTTTAACAAGGGGATCCCCAGATCCCGGCCCCCCCGTTTGAAATGGTAAGGGGGTACAAAAGAACCCTCACCATTTCACAAAGAAAGTGTAAAAAAATTGTTAAATAAGACAAACACACTTTTGAAAAATTCCTTTATTAAAAATAAAAAAAATTAAAAAAAGATTCCAGCGGTGCTAATCCACTCTTGCTATCCAGCGACGGACGGTCATCTCTCCGGGGTCCAGCGATGGATGATCATCTCTCCGGGGTCCAGCGATGGCTGATCTGATCCAGCGATGGGTGATTTTCAGTCCAGCGCTGTCCATCCATGCATCCGCCTTCTGTCTCCACTGAGGAGACACTGCGGGATCCCAGCGCTGACGTTTCTTATATTAGGAGGGCGGTGCCACCCGTCACCTGACCCCGCCCCCTCTGACGCTAGTGAGGGAAGCCAGGGGTTCCCCAATGATGTATGGGTGACCCCGCCCCCTCTCTGATGTAACGCAGGTTTCCGTTACTGGTTTCTGGTTGCGTAGTTTGCAGCGTTTTCTATTGCAGTGTTTGCTTCCATTATTTGTGACTTCATAATCAGAGTGACGTTTCCTGCTGATTGGTTTAGGTCTGAGGTCGGGTGGTTGTCTGAAAGCCAATAATGGGGGTTGTTGGGATATTCCTTTCAGAGTGTCATCCTCTGTTATAATGGGTTGTAAATCTTTGATTATCTTTTTGATCCCTTCTAGTGTTGGGTTGTATGTGGTGACTAGAGGTATTCGGTTATTTGTTTTTTCTTCTCTGTGTATTGGAGGAGATTTTCTCTTCGGGTTTTCAAGGCTGTGTTTATGCTGTTGTTGATGGTTTTGTCTTTGTAATCTTTCTTATGCCAGTGTTCTGAGATGTTTATCTCTGTCTTCTGGGTCTGAACAAATTTGGTGGTATCTGATGGTCTGGCTGTGTATGATGCCCGTTTTAGTGTGTTGGGGGTGAAAACTGGAACTGTGAAGATAGCTACTTCGGTCAGTCGGTTTTCTGTATATTGACGTGTGAAGCTTGCGATCCCTGATGTATACTGTAGTGTCTAGGAAGTTGACATGTGTGTTCGAATAATCCATTTTTAGTTTGATAAATGGGTGAAAAGTGTTGATCAATGAGAAGAATTGGTTTAGATTTTCTTCACCTTCAGTCCATATCATGAAGATATCATCAATATAGCGATAATATCTGTATGGCTTTTGTTGTATGCTGTTCAGGAATTTGTCCTCCAGGTCAGCCATAAATAAGTTTGCATATTGGGGTGCCATTTTGCTTCCCATAGCAGTACCCATACACTGGAGATAGATGTCATTATTGAAAGTGAAGTAGTTGTGTGTAAGAATGAATTTGTCACATAGAAAAGTATTTTCTCTGTCATAATTGCACTAATACGGCTACAATCACATTAAGTATTTGCAAAAACTCAAACCATTGAACAGTCTTTCAACTTGGCATCAGAGGGTTGGAGAGGAAAGTTCTCTCAATGTCAACGTCCAAAAACGTTAAAGAACTTTCTTACTTTGACTGCATCCAGAGAATAGCCATTCCCAGCTGGATGATCGCTCAGATTGGACATTCCCTCTCTCACAAGGCCGAGCAGCCAACCAGGTGTTTACTCAGGAACAAAGTCTTTATCACCGACGTTGTTGCAGAACAGGTAGGGAAATTAAGCTGTAGAACACTTGTACAATATCTGGATCTTTCAGCCTGTTTGGCGATATCCACAATACCGGATTCTCTCGGTTACTTCAGCCCTTCCAGGCTCTTGTTAAGAAAACCAACCCGTGCGTGGTCTTCTTCTGACGAGTCCTCCCCTGGAATGCTTGAAGTACATGGGTCTCTCCCAAACCGGAGACGGCACCCAACCACCTTGGAATCCTTCCTTTGTTCCCTTGCCTTGGGCTAGCCAGCCCCGAGGCATTAAAGTCGGGTGGATCCGCACCCTAGCACATAGCCCCCAAAAATATATAATTTTTTTTCCCCTCAGTTTAGGCTGATACGTATTCTTCTACATATTTTTTGGTAAAAAAATAAAAAAAATAAAAAATAAACATTTATTGATTGGTTTGCGAAAAAGTTATAGCGTCTACAAAATAGGGGATAAATTTATGGCATTTTTATTTTTCATTTTTTTGTTATTAGTAATGGCGGCGATCTGCAATTTTTATCATGACTGCGAACATTATGGCAGACACGTCGGACACTTTTGACACATGTTTTGGGACCATCGTCATTTATACAGCAATCAGTGCTACGAAATATGTATTGATTTACTGTAAAAATGTCCCTGGCAGGGAAGAGGTTTACACTAGGGGGCGATCAAGGGGTTGTGTTCCCTAGCGAGTGTTCTAACTGAAGGGGACAGGGGACTGTGTAGGGGGAGATGACAGATCACTGTTCATACTCTATATGAACAGACGATCAGTCTCTTCTCCCCTCAGAGAACCGGAGATCCTGGTTCTCGGTGTGCCCCGAGCGATCGCGGTGATTGCGACCGCTGGGCACTCGCATCGGCTCCATGGGCGAGCAGGGAAAGCGCCCATAGTGGCCACAGGGTGAAGAGATGTTACATGCTGTCGTTTCAACTCAGCCGTGCCATTCTGCCGGCGGCTGGTCGGTAGGTGGTTAACTTAAGGCAGTTATCACCCTCCAGAGATGAGTTGTCAAACAAACAGAAACATAAACATTCCTTTCAATTCTATATCATATAGTCAGGAAATGGTATAACATTTTTTTTTAGCACATCATTGTCTATTTTTAGTAAAGACCATAAAGAAGTAGGGTATGACTGCACTCATATAATGTTAGCGACTGATTAAGTTGGATGATGGGGGTATTGGTCACACTTTATATGTGAGCAGTAAGGTTGTTTATGGGAGTAACTTGGCAATAGTCAAAGTAAATAAAACAACACGACTGGTGTATAGCTGATGTCCCGTATGCTCCACCTAAAACCACGACCACCAAACCATTTACCTTACTTCGGAAAAATAAGCACACCGCACCTTCTGGCTTAAATGGCCACCCGGCCCCTTTATTAACAAATAACCCATTTTATACAAATAACTCCATTTAGATGCAATTAAATGCAAATCTTTGTAAGTTTCTGAATCACGGAACTCAAACCAGGGCGATCAGGTTTTGTGAAACCCGTCCTCCCTGTCGGAAATCCCGGGCTAAAGTATCTTCCATTTCACATATTTCCGAAAAATGGAGTTCAAAAGCCGGTGGGGCTCTTCTGCTTGATTCCCGAACATGCATGGAATTTTGTGCGTCGGAATCGTGTACACACGCGCGCTCGGAATTTCCGACAACAAGTTTCGTCGTCGGAAAAAATTTGAGAGCCGGCTCTCAAATTTTTGTTGTCGGAAATTTCCGACAGCAAATGTCCGATGGAGCCTACACACGGTCAGAAATCTTCTGCTTGATTCCGAGCATGCGTGGAATTTTGTGCGTCGGAATCGTGTACACATGCGCTCGGAATTTCCAACAACGAGGTTCGTTCTTGGAGAAATTTGAGAGCCGGCTCTCGAATTTTTGTTTTCGGAAATTTCCAACAGCAAATGTCCGATGGAGCCTACACGCGGTTAGAAATCTTCTGCTTGATTCCGAGCATGCGTGGAATTTTGTGCGTCGGAATCGTGCACACACACGCGCTCGGAATTTCCGACAACGAGTTTCTTTGTCGGAAAAAATTTGAGAGCCGGCTCTCAAATTTTTGTTGTTGGAAATTCCCGACAGCAAATGTCCGATGGAGCCTACACAAGGTATGGAAATTTCTGACAACAGGCTCCCAATCGAACTTTACTAAGAACCTCAATGAATATTGTTGACAATAATGGACTTTTTAGGCATACATATAGATATAACAAAAAGAGGGAAGATAAATTTAAAATACATTTTTATTTCTAAAAAGACAAACAAAATCTCAATGCCTCAGAGCGTGATCCTTCACTGTCTAGTGTATTGTAAGTATATCACATTCTACATATATTCCCATAGGCATCCAACATAGAGACATCAAGGAACAAATAACCATCAGTACAGAAAATAGTTTATATAGACAGTATATCACATAGGACTCTACATGTTTCGCGTTCACCATAACGCTTCATCAGGAGCTTATAATTTTTATTCCCTATGGATAGCCAGAAAGAGAAAAAAAGAGGCGTCTCTACAGGGATAAAGTAGTATTGAAGCCAGTGTATTATATATAGAGAAAGCAAAAGGAAGCGAGAACTCCAGAAATATAGGACAGGAAAAAGGGAGAAGGGTTGTATAACCCGTAATCTTCCAGCTATTTCCCAATGGTTTCCGAACTGTCCTTGAGGTAGAGGGGGAGAAGAAAGCCACCCGTCAATGCTCTACTAGCCTCACACCAGGGCTGCTGTAAGTCTCCCATCGAACATTTGTTGTCGGACATTCCGAGCGTGTGTACGCGGCATTAGAACTATCTGAGAGAGTCTATTGGCTGAACTTTTTGTAAAAAAAATTTTGCAGTCAGAATTAAAGGAGAACGTCAGCCAAAATTGGAAGTTCCACTCTTCCTCCTCTTAGCCCTTGTACACACGGCCGGACATTCCATTGGATTTTTTCCAATGGATTTTGTTCCGAAACTGGTGTTGCATACACACGGTAGGACAAAGTTGTGTGAAAATCCGATCTTTCAGAACGTGATGACGTTATTCCGTTACGACGGGACTACGTTCAGGCTAGTAGCCAATAGCTTTGGTCTCGTAATTTGATCTGAGCATGCGTGTCACTTTGTCCGATCGGAATTCTCTACAAATGATCGGACAAAGTCCAATCGGATCATGTTGTTGGAAAATTTTATATTTTATATCCAGCTCTCAAACTTTGTTGGTCAAACATTCCGACGGAAAAAAAGTCAGATGGAGCCCACACACGGTCGGATTATCCGACAATACGGTCCGATCGGACATTTTCCTTAGGATTTCCTACCATGTGTACAAGGGCTTACCCTGACCCCCACCCCCGCCACATTTGGGTTGTATTTATTTATTTTTTTTGGGGGGGGATCAATGAGGAGTTTGTCACTTCCAGTTTCAATTTGTTATTTACAAGCTGTTATTACCTTGTAAAGCAGCTGATCAAACTGAGATTTGTCCGCCGAAATGTTGCGGCCCTGCTAAAAATGGCAGCTCACCGTTACCAGTAAAAACAATAAAAAAATAAATAAAACACCCTAAATATATCTTGTAGTTTGTAGACGCAATAACTTTTGCGCAAACCAATCAATATACACTTATTATAGTATATAGTTAGTCAGGTTGAAAAAAGACACAAGTCCTTCCAGTTCAACCACACCATTTTGCTTACCAAAAATATGTAGAAGAATATTTATTGGCCTAAACTGATGAATAAATTGGGTTGTTTTTTTTTTTTTTTTTGGATATGTATTATAGCAGAAAGTAAAAAAAAAAATGTTTTTTTTTTCTTTAATTATCAAAAAGATATATATGGATGGCAATAGTTTTGCTATATTGTGTGCCACATCCTAAATTATGAACCAACGATTCATAAGTCTCATGGAATGCTTATTCAACATACTTCTTTGAATATGTAAGTGCATGTAAAAATATGAATATGCATATAATATATGTACTTTCTAATGTTTTGTACTCCTCTAACATATACTACTCTATTCTTATTTTAAAGAGAATTACTAAGCGCTCTATACCTACCCCCCGAGGAAGGAGACGCAGACTCTCTGAAAGGCGTAGGGTGCTTTAAGCATTGGAGTCTGTTGTGTATACACTCCGCTAGTTTGGTTATGCATTCTGTATTTTATACAGTTTTTCTATACTATTTTCAATAAATATTTCTTTATACTGTATATATTTGATACTTGCTGTACGTGCCTAAAAAGTCCATTACTAGTGGTTCTTTCTTTAATTATCGGGCTTTTTTGTTTATAGCGCAAAAAATAAAAACTGCAGAGGTGATCAAATGCCACCAAAAGAAAGCTCTATTTGTGAGTAAAAAAAAGGACATCAATTATGTTTGGATACAGCGTCGCACGACCGCGCAATTGTTGGTTAAAGCCACGCAGTGCCGTACCGCTGTCAAAGGATCAACAGACTTCAACGTCGGTGCTTCCCTGTGCGCCTGCGTGGTAGACCAGCGCAGAGGCGCACACAGGTGCGCGATACGGCGGGTTTGCACATCACCTGATCACTCTGGCAGGCCTATAAAAGGCAACCATTTGCTCTGTGTCTTTGCTGGTTTGTCTCCTCAGCTCACCTGTGTTCCTCTGCTTCCTGTTCCTGTTTGCCACTTCCTGTTGTGACCCGGATTGCCTGAAGACTACTCTGATTCTCTCCTGACCTGATCCCTGGCTTGTTTAACGGACTCCCTGCTCTTAGCCTTGCTGGCTCACGGACTGATTATGTGTTTGACCCTCGGCCTGCCTCTGGAATACCCTCTGTCTTCCGCATTTAGCCTCGCTAGCTCCCGGACTGATTACATGTGTTTGACCCTCAGCCTGCCTCTGGATTATCCTCTACATTCAGCCTTGCTGGCTCCCAGACTGCAAATTATTCCGGGGCTGAATTGGTTAAAGTTGTAACCTCACCTGCACGCCATTACTTGGTTATCTAGGAGCAATGTTACCTCTATGCTTAATCTGATCCTGGGATATATTGGTCCGCTCTCTGCTGCTCCTTGAGGATACCTCAGCTCACTGCAACCCCCCCTTTTTTTTTTGTGTTTTGTCCATTTATATATCCCCTTGTCCCACTCTGTTTGAGAGGTGGACCTTTACCCACATGTGGTGGACCTTTACCCACTTGTGGTGGACCTTTACCCACTTGTGGTGGACCTTTACCCACTTGTGGTGGACCTTTACCCACTTGCAGAGGGCTTGGGGGTGGTGGTTTCCAATCTAAAAGAAGCCAATTTTGATGAATTGTTGAACACCTACTTGCAGACCGAATCGCTGGAGTATCACCTGTACCATTGTAATGTGAGCGTTGCACATGAATATTTAGAATAATGCAGTATATCTTCCAAAGAAAACCCCCTGAAGAAGGAATTGTATAAATAATTGTCCGAAACATGTTGGATATTTGATGCATTGATTGTACTCTTCAGTTTGAGAGTCTGTCCACATCCTAGGAGATCTACTGTACGAATTGTTCTAATCATGACAATATATTTTTAATCATTAATTTTATGGATTTTGTATGAATAAAATACATTTTGTAATTTTTTTCTTTCTTACTTCTTTACTTTGTTACTTTGTATTCAACCCTTACCCGTACAATCCCTGAGACATTTTTCTTTCTCTTGTTTTGCTTGATTTGGGGTGTGGTTGTGGGTTGTTCCACTTTTTGTTGTTATTAGGAAGGCCCCTTTGTTTTTTCTTTAACCTCCCCTGTAAAGGCTTTTAACCACTAAAGCCCCGGACCAATTTGCAGCCAAAGGACCAAGCCCCTTTTTTGCGATTCGGCACTGCGTCGCTTTAACTCACAATTGCGTAGTCGTGCGACGTGGCTCCCAAACAAAATTGGCGTCCTTTTTTTCCCATAAATAGAGCTTTCTTTTGGTGGTATTTGATCACCTCTGGTGTTTTTATGTTTTGCGCTATAAACAAAAATAGAGCGACAATTTTGAAAAAAATTCAATATTTTTTACTTTTTGCTATAATAAATAGCCTCAAAAAATATATAAAAAAAATGGTGTTTCCACAATTTAGGCCGATATGTATTCTTCTACATATTTTGTGGTAAAAAAAAAATCGCAATTAGCAATTATTGATTGGTTTGCGCAAACGTTATAGCTATTACTAAATAGGGGATAGTTTTATAGCATTTTTATTAATATTTTTTTTTTACTAGTAATAGCGGCGATCAGCGATTTTTATTGTGACTGCGACATTATGGTGGACACATCAGACATTTTTGACACATTTTTGGGACCATTGTCATTTATACAGCAATCAGTGCTATTTAAATGCACTGATTCCTGTGTAAAAAGGGCAGCACAGTGGTGTAGTGGTTAGCACTTTCACCTAGCAGCAATAGGGTTGCTGGTTCAAATCCTGACCATGGCACTATCTGTCTGGAGTTTGCATGTTCTCCCTGTGCCTGTGTGGGTTTCCTCCGGGTACTCTGGTTTCCTCCCACACTCCAAAGACATGCTGGTAGGTTAATTAGACCCTATCCAAAAAAAAAAAAAAAAAAAATTGCCCATAATATGTGTATGTGTATGTCAATGTTGTAAGTGTGTCAGGACTCTACAGGTTAAAGGACCGCATAAATAGCTGCAGATGGACACTGTTGGCAAGAAAAGCACCCTGGGGCGATTCAGTTCATATAGGTAGCGCTATACAAGTCATTCATTCATTAAATGACACTGGCAGTGAAGGAGTTAACCACTAGGGGGCAGTGTAGGTGCTATGTATGACATTATGTGTTTTTTTTATTTTAGGGGGGCGTGGCGTGGCATGTGATGTCACTGATCGTCATTCCCTATAACAGGGAACAGACAAGGTCAATCACAGTGCATCTGTACCATGTGGTAGCTGTGGCCAATCACAGCTTCATAATAGTACACAATGAATGAATGAATGGGTGCCATTCAAAAAAATTATAGCTTATAAGGGTGATGAACACTCTTATAAGCAATCATAGTGTTTAAAAAAAAAAAGAAAAATCCTAATTACTTCCCCCATGGTAACACTGCACTGCTCTGGTCACAATATATGAAAAAAATATTGTAAAAAAAAAAAAAAAAAAAAAAAAATAATATATAATATATATATATATATATATATATATATATATATATATATATATATATATATATATATATATATATATATATATATATATATATATATATATATATATTGATTCATACATACTTTTACCAGCCAGTCATCACTGCCACACTAGTCATATGGAGACACTATGAAAAAAATGTGTTGTTTCATTTTTTCATTTTAAAACAAATTTGTGACAAAAAGATCACCATGCCTCTTACTAAATACCTTGGACTGTCTATTTTCCAAAAGAGGTATTTTTGGGGTTATTTGTACTGTCCTGACATTTGCAGGCCTCAAATAATGAGATCGGCCAGATTGATCAATTTTGTTATATTTATATTTATATATATATATATATATATATATCCCATAATTTGTGGGCACTATAGCTTTCCTTCCGACTAAATAATAGACACAGATTTGGGTTATTTTCACCAAAGAAATGTAGCAGAATACAATTTGCCATAAATTTATGAAGAGCGATTATCTATAACATTTTATAGCGGAAACAAAGGAAAACACTTTCTTTTTTTTTTACATTTTGGACTTTTTTCATTTATTTAGCAAAAAAGAAAAAATCCAGTGGTATTTAAATAACACCAAAAGAAAGCTCTATCTGTCTCAAAAAAAAAAAAAAAAAAAGATTGAATTTGGGTACAGTGTTGCATGACTGAGTAATTGTGATTCCAAGTCTGACAGCACCAGGGGCAGCCTGTCCATTAAGGGTGCAAAGGCGCCGCCTCCCATATCCAAGCCACCGCCCTTCCTATCTATGTGTCTGGCCCCTTTGCAGGGGCTCTAATAGGCTTCAAAATAGGGTGGACTCCGGGCACAGAGAATGCACTCACAGCCCACACAGGTGTGTTAGAATAGCAACTGAATATTACATAGTTACATAGTTAGTCGGGTTGAAAAAAAGACACAAGTCCATCCAGTTCAACCTTAAAAACAAATAAACAAAATAAAAAATAATCATACAATCCAATATACCCAATTTTATGCCCACAATTGATCCAGAGGAAAGAGAAAAAAATCCCAGCAGAGCATGCTCCAATTTGCTACAGCAGGGGAAAATAATTCCTTCCTGATCCCCCAAGAGGCAATCGGATTTTTCAACTTTATCTATAAATGTCAGTAGCCAGTTATATTCTGTACATTCAGGAAAGTATCCAGGCCTTTCTTAAAGCAATCTACTGAGCCGGCCAGAACCACCTCTGGCGGGAGTCTATTCCACATTTTCACAGCTCTTACTGTGAAGAAACCTTTCCATACTTGAAGATGAAATCTCTTTTCCTCTAGACGTAAAGAGTGCCCCTGTGTCCTCTGGGTTGACAGTACAGAGAACAACTCAACACCAAGTTTACTATATGGACCCCTAATATATTTGAACATGTTGATCATATCCCCCCTTATTCTCCTCTTCTCAAGAGTGAATACATTCAGTTCCTCTAATCTCTCCTCATAGCTGAGCTCCTCCATGCCTCTTATCAGTTTGGTTGCCCTTCTCTGCACTTTCTCCAGTTCCCCGATATCCTTTTTGAGAACTGGTGCCCAAAACTGAACGGCATATTCCAGATGAGGTCTTACTAATGATTTGAACAGGGGCAAAATGATATCTCTCTCTCTGGAGTCCATACCTCTCTTAATACAGGAAAGGACTTTGCTCGCTTTGGAAACCACAGCTTGGCATTGCATGTTATTATTGAGCTTATGATCTACCAAAACCCCCAGATCCTACTCCACTATGGATTCCCCCAGATCATTCTCCACTACGGATCCCCCAGATCCTTTCCACTATGGATCCCCCCAGATCCTTCTCCACTATGGATCCCCCAGATCATTCTCCACTACGGATCCCCCCAGATCCTTTCCACTATGGATCCCCCCAGATCCTTCTCCACCATGAATCCCCCCAGATCCTTCTCCGCTATGGATCCCCCCAGATCCTTCACCACTATGGATCCCCCCAGATCCTTCTCCACTATGGATCCCCCCAGATCCTTCTCCACTATGGATCCCCCAGATCCTTTCCACTATGGATCCCCCAGATCCTTCTCCACTATGGATCCCCCCAGATCCTTCTCCACTATGGTTTCCCCCAGATCCTTCTCCACTATGGATCCCCCCAGATTCTTCTCCACTATGGATCCCCCCAGATCCTTCTCCACCATGGATCCCCCAGATCCTTTCCACTATGGATCCCCCCAGATCCTTCTCCACTATGGATCCCCCAGATCCTTTCCACTATGGATCCCCCAGATCCTTCTCCACTATGGATCCCCCCAGATCCTTCTCCACTATGGTTCCCCCCAGATCCTTCTCCACTATGGATCCCCCCAGATTCTTCTCCACTATGGATCCCCCCAGATCCTTCTCCACTATGGATCCCCCCAGATCCTTTCCACTATGGATCCCCCAGATCCTTCTCCACTATGGATCCCCCCAGATCCTTCTCCACTATGGATCCCCCCCAGATCCTTCTCCACTATGAATCTCTCCAGTTGTACTCCCCCTAGCATGTATGATGCATATTCTTAGCCCCCAAGTGCATAACTTTACATTTATCAACATTAAACCTCATCTGCCACATAGTTGCCCAATTAGACAGAGCACTGAGGTCGGCTTGTAAATTGGAGACGTCCTGTAAGGAGGTTATTCCACTGCATTGCTCGGTGTCATCTGCAAAGACGGAAATGTTACTTTTGATCCCAGACCCAATATAATTTATAAAGATATTAAAAAGTAAGGGTCCCAGCACTGAACCTTGGGGTACACCACTGATAACCTCAGACCATTCAGAGTAAGAATCATTAACCACGACTCTCTGAATTCTGTCTTTTAGCCAGTTTTCTATCCATTTACAAACTGATATTTCCAAACCTGTAGACTTTACCTTACACATGAGCCGTGTGTGCGGAACTGTATCGAACTCTTTCGCAAAATCCAAGTATACCACGTCCACCGCCACCCCTCTGTCCAAGTATACCACATCCACAGCCACCTCTCTGTCCAAGTATACTGCGTCCACAGCCACCCCTCTGTCCAAGTATATCACGTCCACAGCTACCCCTCTGTCCAAGTATACCACGTCCACAGCCACCCATCTGTCCAAGTATACCGCGTCCACCGCCACCCATCTGTCCAAGTATACCATATCCACCGCCACCCCTCTGTCCAAGTATACCACATCCACCGCCACCCCTCTGTCCAAGTATACCACATCCACCGCCACCCCTCTGTCCAAGTATACCACGTCCACCGCCACCCCTCTGTCCAAGTATACCACGTCCACCGCCACCCCTCTGTCCAGGTTTTACTTACCTCCTCATAAAAAGAAATCAGATTTGTCTGACAACTTCTGTCTTTCATGAATCCATGCTGTCTGTTGCTTAAAGTGTTTTTGTTCAGCAAGAACTCGTCAATGTGGTCTTTTATTAAACGCTCCAGTATCTTCCCAGCTATAGAAGTACTTGGTAAAGACTTTGATCCCTTTTTAAATATAGGCACCACATTGGCCCTGTACCACTCCAGTCATTAATGAGTCCCTAAAAATTAGATACAACGGCTCTGAAATTACAGAGCTCAATTCTTTTAGGATCGGTGGGGGGATGCCATCAGGGCCAGGTGCTTTATCCTCCTTTATCCTCCTTTATTCTGTCTAAATATTTCTGGATCATATCACTTCTGAGCCATTGTGGATCCTTTGGGGCTGTGTTACTATCACCCCTATTATGGACATGCGCTCCCCCATGCTCTTTTGTGTACACAGAGCTGACTACACTATTCTAACACTGGTCCTCCTCCCAGCCAATCCGGAAGTGGGTATGAGACCCGTCCCCCAGATTGGCTGAAAGGACAAGAGATCCTATTGGACGCCCAGGAAGAGGGGAGGAGCCGCATGACGGAATTGAGGAGGCGAGGACACAGGAGCCAATACATGCTCTCCATGTGTCTTCTGCATAGATACCCGCTGTTTGGATGCACGCTGCCCGAATGCCCGCTGCACGGGTGCTCACCACCTAGATGGGGTAAGTGCCAGACAGGCAGACAGAAAACGAGGGGGTTGGTTGGGGTGCCGCCTGGGGGAGTAGTGTTTTTTTTCCGCCCCCCCAAACAAAAAAAAACACCAGCTGCCACTGGACATTACTGAAATATGAAAATCGGCCTCGACAGGAAGTGGTTGAAGGTAGCCGGTATTGAGGTGGCCAAAGGTATAAATCACGGGGGGAACTGTGCATGTATTGCGGACATGTACTGAATGTTTTTTTTTTTTTTTTTTATTATTTTATTTTGACTTATGTTTATGTAAAAAATTTTAAATTATTTTTGAGATGCCCATAGCAGTGCAGCTTAACCTGCTAAACAGTTTCTAGTAGGCTTCATTTTATTGTGCAATCGGAGAATGCTGAACAACCTTACCGTCTCCTTCTTTAAAAAATTAAATGGGCAAATAAAGTGCTATTTTTTGCAGAAGAGTCATTATAGAAGTCACAGCCTTTTTTCTCGTTGTGACCAATTACAGTAAACAGAGACATTATACCAAGGGAATAACTCTACAAGATAATTTAACATCTATAAACTCTAAACTTTCAATGGATAACCAAACGCAATAAACACACACAATGGAGGAAGACTTTCACATATTGAGATAAGAATAAGGGTGATCATATATGATACAAAAAAATGTTCTAATTTTGTGAGGTTATGAAATTGGAAAAAAGGAACGTACGTGCTTCTGTAAACTTGGTGATCTACATAATATGACCTTCTGAATTTCTACTTCCTTTTAGGACAGGGCATATATACGCGGTAACCTTAAGCTAGGAGACTCAGTTAAGAGAAGACTCTCCAGGAGCCATCACTGCTGGGTCTGAACCTGTTGAAAAAGAACCACCATGTCTAAGACCCCCGTAATCTTTCTGATCTTCTTCAGCACATCATTGGTGACCTACACAGCTGGCCAAGCAGGTATGTAATCTCTACACTATTTAAAGGAAGTCAACCTCAAACTCTTCTAATGCGGTGTCTCATACCTTCTTAGGTTTATCCTTATTTTTTTTGTTGGTGAGCTTGCAAATGTTTCAGGCAAAAGGTCCCAATTTGCAAAATTCTTAATATCCGGGAAGGTTGAAGGTGCTGTGAAACCTTATTAGCTGAGAACCCAAGCCTCAACCCTACTCCTGAAGACAGCAGCCACCAGCAATGTGGGTGGTAGGTAGGCTTGCCACATCATCCCTTTGCACACAATAATTACACAGGTCCTGTGGCTGATTAAGGTGGCAATTAAACTCATTTGGTGCCTTATCTGCATTAAACCAGCCTCTGAACCTGTCTAATTCATATGTGTCCTGGATTAAAGGGACGATGTGGCAACCCTTGTGGTAGGGGCAGTAACTACTAACCCATTTCTTTGAAGGCTTGGCTTTGGTTTGAGATTTAAAATAGTGCTAGAGTCTCTTATAAAGGTTCAATTAGCTTCTTAATGGCCCCTGATGGTTAGCTGAACCCCTTTAAACTATTGTCAAAATGTCTTGTGTAATGTACAATGTGTGTAGTGTGCCTTGTGTAGTGTAACATGGAAACAAGGCCATGCCACACATTGACGGAAAACTTTTTTTCTTCTGTAAATTAATCTCACGTAACTGTGCTGCATGGACAAATGAAAGGCTACTTTTAATGGAATTTTAGGGAAGACTTATACAGGCAATACATGGTTGAATTTCGAACAAATTCTTTTCAAAATCAGAAAGTTTTTTTTTTTTTTGATCCGATGGCGCCACCATTGATTTTCGAAATTCGGGCCGACCAAGCCTTCAATTTCACCTCCATGTTGCTACAGAAAATAATTTTTCGTGGCCCAGGAATCTTCTTTTCTCTCTGTAAATTTTCTTTTCTTATTACATTTCTCGCTCGATTCTCCCATTATTGATTAGAAAATCGTTAGTTTTTCCAAAAAATTTTGATTCCTCAAATTTGATTTACACATGAAAATCGGCTGTTGCTGCCGCCCCGCTAATGGTGCGAAATTCGGACGAAAATTCTTAGATACGATTTTTGAAAGAAAATTCTTTTGAAATTCGAAACCGTGTATGGCCGGCATTAATCACTGTTTTTTTTTCACAAAATCTCATTTGGAAATTTTAACTTCTGTTTCATCAGTTTGTTTGTTTTTTTATTTGATAGAAGGTAACGGGCAGCTGCATTTATACATTTCTAGATGAATTTGTTTCCATATATACAGAAGAATTAAAAAAAAATCCCAATTTGCAGATTAATTGGGCTTCCAAATCAAACACTCATCCTACAATTCATACTATGTTTCTCAGCATTTCTTCTTTAGATTTTCTGATTTAAAAAAAAAAGTACTCCAGAAGTTTTATTTGTCCTCATCAGTATCCTATGTTGTCTTTTTTATGATTGTGCAGATACATGTAAAGCAGAAGAGGTATGGAAAAAGAAGGACGGTCGAGACGGTTGTTTTTGCATAGATGAATTCAGCGTCGCCGGTATGTATATAGGAGTTTAAGAGGCCAGCTTTTCACAGTATTTCTTAGTTGATGTCATCTTATGTTGCAAATATTATTAACAAACCATTTAAAGTTTAACCCCAGACAAAATATTTTATTCTAGCTTCAGATAAACACAAGAATAGTAAAAATGCTCAATTGGCCTTTTATTGCTGCCTGTGACTGCACTGGGGAGTAGAGATGAGAGAACTTCGGAAACATTCAATTAGTTGTGATTTAGAATATTTTCAAACCTTTGAAATGCACAATTTTCAAACCGGAACTGAAGAAGGTTGTATGTACAGTACATGTGGTGAAGCTATTATTATTGTTATTATTATTCAGGATTTATATAGTGCCAGCTTTACAATATAAAAAGGAGACAATACAGTTACAATACAATAAAATACAAGAGGATTAAGAGGGCCCTGCTCAGAAGAGTTTACAATCTAATAGGGTGGGGCAGGTGGTACAAAAGGTTATAACTGTGGGGAATGAGCTGATGGAAGAGGTAGGAGATTATTTGGAGACGTGATCGGCTTCCCTGAAGAGATGAGTTTTCATGGATCGCCTGAAGGTAGCGAGAGTAGGGGATAGCCGGACCAGTGGAGGTAGCGAGTTCCAGAGGATGGGAGAGGCTCTGGAGAAATCCTGGAGATGAGTGTGGGAGGAGGAGATGAGAGAGCTTGAGAGTAGGAGGTCTTGAGAAGAACGGAGGGGACGATTTGGGTGATATTTGGAGACAAAATTGGTGATGTAGCTCGGGGCAGAGTTGTGAACGACTTTGTATGTGGTGGTTAGTATTTTGAATTTAATTCGCTGGGTGATTGGGAGCCAGTGTAGGGATTGGAGGAGAGGGTTGGCAGACACTGAGCAGTTGGTAAGGTGGATAAGTCTGGCAGCAGCATTCATGATAGACTGAAGAGGAGATAGCCTATGGAGAGGCAGGCCAATGAGAAGGGAGTTGCAATAGTCAAGGCGACAGAATGGTTTGGGAAGATCCTGTCGGTTCCACTCTATGGGGTGAGGAAGCCAAAACACAGCCTGAGTCGCATCCCTTAAAATTAAACCAGGGGTACTTAGATAAAATTGGGGTACCTGGTGGGAATGGCAGTCAAGCTAAGGAACAGAGTAACATGGTGGGACTGGCAGTCAAGATAAGGTAGAGTTGGACCTGGTGGGACCAGTAGTTAATCTAAGGAAGGGTGCAATCCAGTGGAACTGGCAGTTAAGAGTTGTAAAGGCAGAAGGTTTTTTTTTTTTGTTTTTTTTTTTAATGCATTTTATGCATTAAGATAAAAAGCCTACTGTGTGTAGTAGCCTTCCCAGTACGCCTAATACTTACCTGAACCTATCTCTGTCCAGCGATGTCCAGGACTCCCTCTGCCGTCTTTTTCTTCTGATGGCTCCCGTGGATGTCAATCAAAGTCAGTTAGCTAATCAGGAGAAAGGGGGCGGGGCCAAACAGCATGTCTGAATGGACACACAGAGCTGCAGCTCGGCTCGGCTCGGGTGCCCCCATAGCAAGCTGTTTGCTGTGGGGGCACTTGATAGGAGGGGAGGGGCCAGGAGCATCAAATTGGGACCAGAGAAGAGGAGGAACCGGGGCAGTATAACATGTTTGTTATTTAAAAAAACAAAACAAAACAAAAAAACATGACTTTACAATCAGTTTAATTCATGGAAGGGTGCAACCTGGTGGGACTGACAGTCAAGATAAGGAAGATTGGGACATGGTGAGACTGATAGTCACGATAAAAAACACTGTAACCTGGTGGGACCGGCAATTAATCTAAAGAAAAGAATATGTGTAGAATTTCGTGCAAAAGTGAAATAATAGCAGTCATAACTTCCTTAGGCACTTTATCATTTGAGTCATTTCACTTTTGCGCAAAAATTCTACACATATTTTTTTCTTTTGGTGTTATTGTGAACACTTTTATTTTGCAGCACTTGTGAATACACTCACACCCGTATACACGTATATAGTTCTTTCTTATTTACGCACAGTAGCGCGAAGGTCCTTACCACATTCAGTTAATCTAAGGAAACTTGGAACTCGGTGGGACTGGTAGTCAAGTTAAGGATGTCCAGGAGATATAAGGCAAAAACAGACTCGGGAGCAGCCTTTGGTCTCTTTCCCCCAGGAGCCTTTTGGAAATTCAAATTGCCAAAAACAACGCTGAAATTCAGATTTAGCAGAACACATCCGAATTCATGAAAATGTTGTTAAAATGAAACCCAAATAAAGCAGCTCCCACTCATGATTACACTGTGATGTTCTCGCTGGAAGTGTGATTTGAGGTTTCGACAGTATAAATGGAGATTTTATGTTATAACCCCCAGTGATCTGAAAAATAATTGAACCTGACAAGAAAAAATTAAGGAAATATTTGCAATAAATCTTCCCAATGGAGAAACAAACTAATGAACGTCCCATCTCTTTTCCACTCAAAGTATTCAGACTTTAGTTGTACATTTTAGAGTTAGACAGCCATATGGCCCATTTTTCTCTAAACAGTTCTACAGTGGAGTCAGTGATCGCCAGCAGTTTCTCCATCCCGCACTGATGGTTGAGATTAGTGATGGCATTAGAGGGAGATGGGGAGTTGGGTGTTTTCCATAGTCTCGTAATAGTGACCTTCGCTGCCAGGAGAAGTTCTCTCATTTTTGGTGAAAATTTGTGGATGTTTAGGTGTAGGATGGCTAACTCAAGGTTAGGCAGAATGTTTTGGTAAAAAATATATGATAGAAGATTTTGTTCCAAAATGAACGTATTGATTTGCATGACCACAATGTGGGATAGAGCGTATCGCTTTCTCCACAATTTTGCCAGCAAAGAGATGACTGGGAAGGGTAGAACATAGAGAGCTTGTAAAGGGGTAAGGTACCATGAGTGCACTGTTTTTTTTTTCATTGTTCTCAATGGTTGATACATTTGGATGTGGCATATGTAGTAATGAAGGCTTTCTGTCAACTATTATTTGTAAATACCATGCCCAAGGTTTCTACCCATTTAAGAATAGTTGTGGATTTTGAGAAGGAATCTTGGGCATTACAAATGTTGTAGAATAGGGAAATTCCTCTTAGTGGGCACTTAACATCTTTAAAAAACTTAAATATCAAAGCTGTTAGCTTTAAATATAGGGGCAAGGGGTGTTTTAATAGAAACGCCTGAATTTGCATATAGGTAAAGTGAGTGTAAGGAGGGAGACTGAAGTGTGAGTATAGATATCCAAAGTCATGGAGAGAAGTGCCATGGTATAGTTCCTTTAGGAGTGTAAGTCCTTTGGACTTCCAAGGGTTTAGGTTGATCTTACATAGCGAGTTTCGAGGTGTAGAGGGAATGGGAAATTCTGACTACATTTTAGTAGAGATCTGTATTGTTGGGGTTAGGGAAGTAGGGGATGGGACTCCCATTTTAATAGCAATAAGGGTTGATATAGGATCCTTAAAGGGGATATTTACACCCTCCATATTTGACCAAGATTTATGTTCATGGGGAGTCCACCAAGGTCTAAGTTAGTCTAGCACACATGCTTTGTAGTAAGCTAAGACATTGGGCACTCCCATGCCTCCATTTTTTCAGTGCTTTAAAATAATGGAAAGAGAGCACCTAGGCAGTTTATGGTTCCAGATAAACTGGGTAAAGAGTTTTTGAATTGAGGAGAAAAAGGTGTGTGGGATGGGGATTATTAAGGTGAGAAACAGGTAGAGCAGTTTGGGAAAGATCAATATTTTTAAAGTCTCTATTCTTCCCGCAATTGATAGTTGCTGGGTTCACAGATGGGATAATTGAGTGATTAAAAGAAGGGTTTAAAATTGTGATGATATTATTGCACAGTGTGTGTGGTTAAATGTATGACTAAATAGGTCAGTGGAGTGGGGGTCCAAACAAAGGGAAATTCCTTACTCAATGAGGCTTGCAAGTGGGTCGGAATATTAATACTTAGTATTTGAGAATAAAGGCATTTCATTTATAGTATGATATAGCACTAAACTATTCAAGCAGGTTTTTTGTCTCAGCTAATGAGAACTTGGGATTGGAAAGGATGAGCATGACATCGTCCACAAAAAGACTAATTTTGTGTTCAATGCCAGCTATAGTAAGGCCTATGATTTTGGGGTGGGGACTAATACTCTCCGCCAATGGCTCCATCAGAAGTGCAAAAAAGATGTGAAAGTGGACATCCCTGTCTAGTTCCATTTATTATTTTTATCAATTTAGAGGCAATTCCTAAGTTGAAGACAGTGGCTGAAGGGGTAGATTTGAGAGAAAGAATAGCAGTCTGAGGTCATCCTGTGATTCCAAACGTACTAAGTCCTGCTTTGAGATATCCCAAGTGGACCCCATTGAACGCCTCCTCCGCATCCAAAGAGAGGAGCAGAGAAGGCGTTTTGGAAGGGCCAGCCCAGGAAATCAGATTAATAAGACATCTGGTGCCATCAGGAGCTTGTTGACTAGGATTAAAGCCTACCTGGTCCGGTTGAACAAGGTAAGGCAATATTTTCTGTAGTCTTGTGGCTAGAAGTTTAGCATATATCTTGATGTCAGTATTGAGAAGGGATATGGGCCTATATTTAGTGGGACTAGTGGGATCTTTGTTAGGCTTAGGTATTGTAACTAGACATGTGCATTCGTTTTCGTCCGAATGCATTTTCGTCCGAATTTCAGGTATTTTCGTTTTCGTTTTGACAAACGATAACGAAAGTGCAGATTCCGAAAAACGAAAGATCCGACATAAATAAATGCTTTTTTTCGTTTTCGTTGTTACAACAGTTCGATATAGAATAGGAGATTCGAAGTGACCGTTCGATATAGAATAGGAGATTCGACGTGACTCCATATGTCTATTGAATCTGTGGTCGAATGTGCCTAAGTTTCGTTTACCTCTATTAGTCCTATTATATAGAAAAGCTTCGACAGAGAGTAAATATTCGACATAGAGAGAACAGAATCGACAGAGAGAAACGATACTGGAATTGGGTGGGGGAAGTAAATTAAAAAAAAATAATGATAATATTCGACGGGATCGTTGCACGTTTATAATAATATTCGACGGGATCGTTGCACGTTATAATAATATTCGACGGGATCGTTGCACGTTATAATAATATTCGACGGGATCGTTGCATGTTTATAATAATATTCGACGGGATCGTCGCAACTATACGACACTGCAATCGTACATTTCGGCAATCGAATGCTCCGCCTATAGGCTATATAGTTTAGCAGCTCCATCGAATCTTCTTTATCCATTCGACAGATACCATAAGCCTTCCAAGACAGATTCGACCGTAATTCATGTGGATTTTCGGACGAATGCAATTTTTGCACGAAAAACGAAATAAATAAAAACGAATTTCGGGAGTAACTAAATAAATAAAATTTACGGACGAAAACGAAAAAACGAAACGAAATATTCTAGTCTGCACATGTCTAATTGTAACAATCACAGAATTAAATGTTTCAGGAGGTTAGGTACCAGTGGAAGAAGCTAGACTGAAGACATCTTGTAAGTGGGGGGGGGGCAATTTCTTTGGAGAGATGTTTGTAATATTCATTTGAGAATCAATCATCTCCAAGGAATTTCTGGTTAGGTAATTTGTTGATAGTAAAGCAGATTGCTTGGACTGTAAATGGTTGGGAGATAGTATCAAGTTGGGCAGTTGTGAGAGTGGATGAATTAACTTTATGCAGGAAAGCTTCAATAAGTGCAGGAGAGGGCTGGGGGGGGGGGGGGTAGTTTCATCGTTGCAGAGATAATACAAAGGTTGACAATAGTTGGCAAAAGCATTTGCAATATCTTTTGGGTTAAACAAGGAAGTATGAGATGAGGGGTGCTTAAGAGGGGCTATTTTTTGTTGGATCTGCTTTGTCTTTACTTTTTTATCTAGCCAAGCTCCTGCCTTATTGTGCAGGCCATAATAGTTGGTTCTAAGAAATTTAAGATGGTTTTCATATTTGTATAGGGGTAGGGATCTCAGATTTTGTCTGTCCTAGCAGTTTTATTTTTTTGTTCTTTCAGGGATATGGAAGTCTTCAATGCCATTTTAATCAATATTCCCCTCATATACACTATAGGTGTTCCACAGTATAAATCTATTAGTTTCAGGGATGTCGTTGTGTATAAAAAAACATGGTGTTGTTGGACGATATTTAGAATTGCCTGTCATTGAAAAGCAAGGTGTTCAGTCTCCAAGGAGGAAGGGGAGAGTTTCGGAGGTGGTCATCAAATGTCAGGGTGATTGGCGCATGATCCGACCAGGAAATTGTACCAATATCTGTGTATAGAACATTTTGCAGCCATCTTTTAGTAGTTAGAAAGAAATCAATATGAGAATATGAGGAGTGTGCAGCAGACAGGAATGTGAAGTGTTTTTCAGATCCATGGAGGCATCGCAAGGCATTATAAAGCTTGTACTTCAGTAAAAAGGGAGTAATAGATTTTTTTAGGTCTTCTGGTAGGAGTAGTGGAGTCCATATCGGGGTTCAAGATTGTGTTGAAGTCTCCACCAATGATAAGGATGCTTTGCTTAGAGTTCGGAGCATAGAGGTTGACAAGTGTGAAGGCAATTCGACTGAGTTCACAGATAAGGATGAGCTATCTGCCTTGAGGATCTTGAATGGTGCGAATGTGGTTGAAGGTTATAGAGTCTTTAACAGCAATGAGGACTCCACAGACCTTTTTTGGACCATTAGCCATATACAGGTGACGGAAGCTACGGAAATTCACCTTGGGACATTTATAGACAGCAAAATGCATTTCCTGGGCAAATATAATGTACATCTTGAGAGTGCGGGCTTCTTTTAATAGTGATGACCACTTAAAGCGGGAGTTCCCGACAATTTTTTTCTTTTAAGTCAGCAGCTACAAATACTGCAGCTGCTGACTTTTAAAATTTGGACACCTACCTGTCCAGCGTGCCCGCGGTGTCAGCACCGGAAGCCGATCTGTCGTTTGGCTCTCGGGTGCTGCGGCCACCATCTTCACTAAGAGAATCAGGAAGTAAAGCCTTCCCGGTTTCCTACTGCGCTATACGGATAGTCCCTGCTGTCTCTGGGAATCGTGTTTCCCAGCAGACAGTGGGCGGGGGACAGGAAGTGGCATAGATACCCGCAGATTTTATGCCCGGAAGTGTGTGCAGATACCTGTATTATACAGGTATCTTCACCCCCCTGAAAAGTGCCAAATGTGACACCGGAGGGGGGGGGGTTCTGAAAAGAGGAGGTTCCTTTTTTGTGTGAACCACTGCTTTAAAAGGACTATTTAGACCTTTAAGGTTCAGAGACAGAATTTTCAATGGCATAAGGAATGAAGTGAGCGCTGGAAAATTGTTGCACAGAAGCTTACTATTTGGCTATGGTTAGAAGAAGCATACCTGGGAGATGAAGGAGTCTGTGTGCAGAATATAATCCTGTGGGAATCCTCAGGGGGCAGGCAATTCAGGGAAGGTGAGTTGTTGAAGGGATCCCGGGAATCAAAGTTCTCATCTGGTGATTCAGTAAGTAAACCAAGTCCATTCCAAATACATACCAGATCTTGCATGGTGACTGGATAGGTGGAGAGCTCAAAAAAAGGGTGAAGCAGAAGAGAGAAAAAACAACATAAAAAAGAGAAGAAAACAACATATTAAGAAACTCCTGTCGAACACAGGCTCAATAGACAGCCTAAGCTGCTATGTTAACTTGGGGGGTAACTTGAACCAATAGTGCAGTGCATGTAAATTATACATGCATGTAAAATACGTGTATATACGTGCATGTAAAAATAAAGAAATTTCACTAACACAGGACACAAGTCCATTCTGTTTCTGGATGTTCCAGCATGGAAGGGGCAGGAGGGTGTGCTTCCGCTGTGAGCAGTTGCCACTAGTGATGGACGAACTTCCAACAGGACGTTTCGCGAACGCTACCGCGAACGCGGCCGATAGTTCACGAACCGGAACGTTCGCGGCGGGCCCCATTGACTTGGGGAGGAGGCGAACTTCGCAAACCTACAGGTCAAATTTGCAGCCACAAAATAATTAATAGCTGTGCAAACATAGTCCCACCACATGGCCAATGACATAACACATGTATGAGGTGAATCTGGGATCGACAACTACAAGCATTCTTTTTTTATATGGGAAATTGTTGTGACAATTCAGGACTGTGGAGCGCATGAAGGCAATGGAGGAGAGGGAAGGTCAGGGACCAGGGTAGGCAAAGAAGAGGGTGCAGGAGATGATCACCAGCAGCGTGACATACAGCAATGACACCTGCACCGTGATAGAGTCATCTGACAGCAGCACCGTGATAGAAAGCACTGACATCAGCACCGTGACATAAAGCACTCACACCAGCACCGTGATATACAGCACTGACAGCAGCACCGTGATAGAGTCATCTGACAGCAGCACCGTGATAGAGAGCACTGACATCAGCAGCGTGACATACAGCAATGACACCTGCACCGTGATAGAGTGATCTGACAACAGCACCGTGATAGAGAGCACTGACATCAGCAGCATGACATAAAGCACTCACACCAGCACCGTGATATACAGCACTGACAGCAGCACCGTGATAGAGAGCACTGACATCAGCAGCGTGACATAAAGCACTCACACCAGCACCGTGATATACAGCACTGACAGCAGCACCGTGACAGAGATCACTGACATCAGCACCGTGATATACAGCACTGACACCTGCACCGAAAGCAGCCCCAGGAGGAAGTCAGCATAGCACAGGGATGGTGGGAGCCCCTCATAATGAGCATAGCACAGGGATGGTGGGAGCCCCTCATAATGAGCATAGCACAGGGATGGTGGGAGCCCCTCATAATAAGCAGCCCCAGGAGGATGTCAGCATAGCACAGGGATGGTGGGAGTCCCTCATAATAAGCAGTCCCAGGAGTAAGTCAGCACAGCACAGGGATGGTGGGAGCCCCTCATAATGAGCATAGCACAGGGATGGTGGGAGCCCCTCATAATAAGCAGCCCCAGGAGTAAGTCAACACAGCACAGGGATGGTGGGAGCCCCTCATAATGAGCATAGCACAGGGATGGTGGGAGCACCTCAAAATATGCACAGCAGAGGCACAGCCCCAGGAGGAAGTCAGCACAGCACAGGGATGGTGGGAGCCCCTCATAATAAGCAGCCCCGGTAGAAATATGACACCGCTCAACCTCTTCAAAGAGGAGGGTACGGGCATATAGTACGGTGTGCTTTTTTTGGACAAGGAAGTGAGCCAAATAAAGAAAGAAGGTCTCTGTGCTCGATTAAAAAAATTGTTTACAGACATATACATGGTCTACTGGTCACATGTGTTGAATTTCTCCGAGATCCATGCCTCATTCATTTTTAGAAATGTGAGGTAGTTAACACTGTCGTGAGCTAGGCGAGTACGCTTATCGGTCACGATCCCCCCTGCTGCGCTGAACGTCCTTTCGGACAGGACACTGGATGAGGGGCAAGCCAACAGTTCCATTGCAAATTGGGCAAGCTCTGGCCAGCGGTCAAGCCTGCCCACCCAGTAGTCCAGGGGTTCATCACTCCTCAGAGCGTCCACATCGGCCATTAACCTGATGTAGTCAGACACCTGACGGTCTAGGCGTTCCCTGATGCTGGATCCGGATGACACCTGTCGATGGGTTGGCTGAAAGAATGACCTCATATCCGAAGTCACCAACACATCTTCAAACTGGCCTCTTTTTGCAGGCACTGTTGGATTGGTACCCGCAAATCCTTCTCTGGGAGTGGGAATTGCTCCTCTGCCAGCGCACGCAAAAGCAGAATGCAGCATTTCTCGAAGCAAGGCCTGGAAGTGCTGCATTTTGACAGCCCTCTGTGATGGCGGTAACATTTCCACCATTTTGTGTTTGTACCGGGGGTCTAAGTACGTTGCCGCCCAGTACTGGTCCTTGACCCTTATGCTTTTTATACGGGGGTCCCTATTAAAACACTGGAGCATGAAGGCCCCCATTTGCACTAAACTGGAAGCGGTGTGGTGGCCTGGCTCCTGCTCATCATCCAGGATAATGTTGTCCTCTTCATTCTCCTCTCCCCATCCACGCACAACAACAGGGGTCCCAGAAAGGTTTAAAGCATGCTCTTCTTGCTCCTCCTCATCCGCCCCGGCACCATCCTCCTCTGACTCCTCTTCATACTCCTGTTGTTGACTTGTCTCAGATAGAGTAGCCCCCACTGGGAATTCATCCAGCATTGCGACTTCCTCATCTTCCCGCTCCTGCTCCTCCACAGCTTGATCAATGACACAACGCAATGCACGCTCCATAAAGAAGGCATAAGGTACCATGTCACTGATGGCGCCATGGCTGCGACTGACCAGTTTGGTGATCTCCTCAAATGGCCGCAGAAGTCTGCATGCGTCGTGCATGAGCAGCCACTGGCGTGGTGAAAAAAACCCCAGCTCCCCAGAACCGGTTCTGCCGCAGAGTTCATACAGGTAGACGTTAACCGCGCGTTTCTGCTGGAGCAGCCTATCAAGCATATAGAAGGTTGAGTTCCATCACGTAGGGCAAATAAGACGTCTGACCGGCAGATTGTGTCGCCGCTGAATGTCAGCAAGGCGAGCCATGGGCGTGTAAGATCTTCTGAAATGGGCCGAGATTTTCCTTGCCTGCCGCAAGATGTCCTGGACCCCAGGGTATTTGACAAGGAATCGCTGCACGACCAAGTTTAAGACGTGTGCCATGCATGGCACGTGCGTGATTTTGCCCTGTTTCAATGCGCTAAGCAGATTGGCACCGTTGTCACACACCACTTTACCAACTGTCAAATTGAGCGGTGTTAGCCACTGATCTGCCTGTGAACGCAAAGCTGAAAGGAGTGCCGGGCCAGTGTGGCTCTTGGCTTCCAGGCACAACAGACGCAGCACGGCATGGCAACGTCTCACCTGGCATGTCGATTAGGTTCTGTGGAGCTTGGGCGGCGCAGCGGAAGTGACGCTAGCAGCGGAAAAGGAGGAGTCAAATGAGGAGGAGAGGGAGGAGGATGGAGTAGGAGGAGGAGGAGAAGAAGAGTCAGCCCTGCATGCAATTGGTGGCGGTAAAACCAAATCTACACGGGTGCAACGGGTTACATGCTTAACGGCCGTCAGAAGGTTCACCCAGTGGGCCGTAAAAGTGATATACCTTCCCTGCCCGTGTTTGCTAGACCACGTGTCTGTGGTCAGATGTATCTTGGCACCAACACTGTGTGCCAGAGATACATTCACTTGCCGCTGAACATGGCCATATAGCTCTGGGATGCCCTTCTCTGAGAAATACTTCCTTCCTGGGACCTTCCATTGTGGTGTTCCAATGGCCACAAATTTGCAAAAGGCCTCCGAGTCCACCAGTTTATATGGCAGTAGTTGGCGGGCTATCAGTTCTGACAAGCCAGCCGTCAACCGTTGGGCAAGAGGGTTATCCGGCGTCATCATTTTTTTACGCTCGAACATTAGGCCCACGGAAGCCTGCCTTTTTGCAGAAAAACGTGAGCTTGGCGTGATGGAAGGTGGAGTGTGGCTTTTTGTGTTCCGTTGCTCCCACTGGGTTCGGTGATGGCTGCTCATGTGCCTTCTTAAGGCGTTACGTTGACTGCAAAGATTGCAGATGGCAACGCTATTGTCAGCAGCAGACACGTTAAAAAAAGCCCACACTGCGGAGCCATGTGCCGGTGTCTTGGGAGCACCAGATGTGACCGTACATGGTCGATGACTCGCCCCTGATACATTTGCAGTCTGCTTTGTCCCTCCTGTGCAATGTAAGTTATTCCTGCTTCTCCTCCCTATCTGCTGGTCCATATCTCCCTCTGAACTCCCCTCCTCTTCCTCTCTTGTGGGCACCCACGTGACATCACTAGACACGTCATCATCGACGTCACCTTCCCCACCGCTATAAGTAGAGATCTCGGAGTAGGCAGCAACAGCGGGGACCAACCTCCTCCTTGGGCTGATCTGGGTACTGTCGTCAGACTGCTGAGTAGCGGTTGTTGCTACCTCCTCTTCCTGATCCAATACCAAGAGTGGCTGTGCATCAGAAATGTCCTCTTGATATGGATCGGAAAATAATTCCTGTGACTCAAGCGGAAGGTATGTGGTGGTGGTGGTGGTGGTGGTGTTGTTGGTGGTAGTGTCTTTGGGGGTGCACATAGCAGAGAGTGAAGAAGAGGGTGCAGCTCAAGAGGATGAGGAGGGTGCAGAAGAGTAAGGCTGAGCGAGCCACTCAACCAAGTCTGGTGCGTCCTTTAAAGTAATTGAACGCACCTTCTGCAACTTCCCACTTTGGCTCAAGCTTGTTGCTCCTGCCCTACCCCTACCACCCCTGCGGAAGGGCCCGCCTCTTCCTCTGCCTGTCATTTTTTAAATGACCCTGTGACAAAACTCTCAGTCCCTATACCGACGAAGGACTGCTGCAGTATAGGGCAGCGGTCAGCAGTAGTGCACCTCAACCCTATGTATTGTGGACCGATACCAGTCCTTATAGAATGGCAGACTGTACCTCACTCAACCCTATGTACTGTAGCACCCTAGACAGACCAAGTTACCAGTCCTTATAAGGACTTTTGTGGACCAAGTAGGTTGTGCGTGAGTGATTAGCAGATTGTACGTCAGTCCCTATACCGATGAAGGACTGCTGCCTTATAGGGCAGCGGTCAGCAGTAGTGCACCTCAACCCTATGTATTGTGGACCGATACCAGTCCTTATAGAATGGCAGACTGTACCTCACTCAACCCTATGTACTGTAGTACCCTATACCTTACCAGTCCTTATAAGGACTTTTGTGGACCAAGTAGGTTGTGTGTGAGTGATTAGCAGACTGTACGTCAGTCCCTATACCGATGAAGGACTGCTGCAGTATAGGGCAGCGGTCAGCAGTAGTGCACCTCAACCCTATGTACTGTGGACCTATACCAGTCCTTATAGAATAGCAGACTGTACCTCACTCAACCCTATGTACTGTAGCACCCTAGACAGACCAAGTTACCAGTCTTTATAAGGAGGTTTGTGGAACAAGTAGGTTGTGAATGATTAGCAGACTGCAGCAGAAGGGCAGCAGTCAAGTATAATATTCTTTCTATATTTGGAAGAAAGAATATTATACGTGTACAAACCTATTAGCATACCACTGATACCAGTCCTGAAAAGAACCTTTGTGGAACTAATAGTAACAGCTACTGATTAAACTGACCGTCACTGCCTCACACACTGCTTCCTGCCTGTCCCTATATAAACTGACAAAACAGAGGCTACTAGAACAATAACTGGTTACTGGAATAGCACTTTTGTGGACCTGATAGTAACAGCTAATGACTAAACTGGCTGTCCCTGCAGCACACAGCATCCTGTCCCTTTCTCTAAACTGACAAAAGACACTCAGGCTGCTGCAACAATCACTAGCACAGCACTGCCTATCCTGAACCACACCTAACACCTATACCAGTCCTGAAAAGAACTTTTGTGTACCAAATAACTAGCGATTTGGGTCACTGTAATCTTTCCCTGCTCCACACAGCAACCTCTCACTATAGTGACAGAAGAAAGAATGTAAAATGGCCGCCGGATCTGGTGTATTTATAAGTTAGGGGGAATGTCCAAGTGTCCATGTGCTGTAATGTCTCAATTGGCTGTCCTGTACCCCATGATGGATGTGTCATCATAGGTCAAAGTTCTTTTACACAGTAAACGCGGAAGTCCGCCGGGCGAATGGCGCCAATAGTCCGCCGAACGGGCGGACCGCGAACAGCCTTAATTCGCTGCGAAATGACCGCCGGGCGAACCGTTCGGCCATCACTAGTTGCCACTGCTTAAAGAGTTATATACCTTTGTCTACACAGTGGATAGGGAACATTTTTCCGTTCCAGGTGACCAGTAACTTTGTGTGGAAACCCCATTGGTGGCTACATTATTGTTTCATAAAATGTTTGTGAGCTTGGCGAGATTCTTCCTGTTCATCACTGTTTGTTGCGATATATCTGTATTCAGGGATATGCCCATGAAGTCATCTGGAACCACAGCGTTTTGCTTAGCAAAAATGCTCTTTCACATTGTAGTAGTGAATGTGAGCCAGGGTGTCTCTGGGAGCAGTGTTGGGAAAAAATGTAGGTTTGCGTATGCGGTGGGCTCTGTCAATGCACAATTCGATATCAGACGAGCATGGCAGAAGAGCTTTTATGAGGCGTTGGATAAAACTTGTAAGCTCATTTGGAGGTATGGATTCAGGTATTCCTCTGAACTTTATATTGTTCCTCCTCGAGCGATCTTCTAGATCTTCTATTTTATTCTGTTGTTGCTGATGTTCAGTCTCTTGGTCTGTGTAAGCATCTGCAAGGTCATTATGAGCAGAGTGCCAATCCGCCATTTTAGTTTCCAGGTAGTGTATTTTGTCAGTATGGGTTTGAACTGTGGCACTCAGGGGAGCCATCATGTCAAAAAAGTCACTGAATAGTGTTCTTCTGAGGGACAGCAACATATCCTTCATAGTGTTTTCTGATATTGATTGGTTTGTGGCAGGGAATATTTCAATTAAGGAAGGACTCTGCCTGTCTACTCTGCACGAGACAGGGAGAGATGACAAGCTGCATCCCATGAGAGAGCACATCCTCATCCCTACGCTGCCTAGTTTTAGCAGGGCGTGGGTGTGGAAAGGGAAGAGAACCCCCCAGTACTTAGGAGGATTTGTAGTATGTTTCCCACACTGTGGTGGCTGTGACAGGTGCCATCTTGCTTACCTTGCGTGGCCGCCGCTGGATAAAAGTCTGTGAGGTGCTGGGCAGGTTTGTCTCCCTTCCTCCTTTTGGGCATGGCTCCCAGGTGTGATCATTGGTAAAATGAGCAGGTGCAGGGCTTGGCGAGTCTCTTCCTTATGCTGTACACTCATTGTTGGGAGTGGGGGCTGCTGGAGCTCTCACTTAAGTGGCCATCTTCCCCGCTGGCTGGACAACGCCTCCATCAGTAGATAATTTAATGTGATGACAACACATGAAATCTGAGTTGGTACACACCAACCGCAAGCTTGATTCTGCAAATGGGTAGCACATCTCCCAACTTTTTGAGATGGGAATGAGGGACATCTATCAGCAAAAGTATGCAGGCATAGGACACACCCCCTTAAAGGAGAATTGTACAAAAAACAAGATTGATTAAACCCACAAGTGCAATTCGATCGTGTGTGGGCTCCAGTGGACTTTTTCTTCCCAAAAGTCTGGCGGACCTAGAAATAGGACTGGCTTCAAATTTCTCCGCTGGACTCGGCTTTTAGTGGACAATCTGTTCATCTGTGTGCTAGTCCGACGGACTAAAACCGACGCTAGGGCAGCTATTGGCTACTGGCTTTGAACTTCCTTATTCTACGTCATCACGTTCAAATCTGTCAGACGTTTGGAGTGATCGTGTGTGGCCAGGTCCGTTCGTTTGAAAGTCCGGCGGACCTCAGCTGCAAAGTCCGTTGGATTGTCCACCGGACCAAGTCCGGTCATGTGTACGCGGCATTACACTGACCAATTGAAAGAATGATTCGAGGACACGAAATCACAAACATACATATTAAGACACACTTACACTGTCCATTCAAAAGAACGATTCGAGAACATGAAGAAACGAAATTCCGAACAGACAAAGAAATGAGATTACGAACACACAAATGAAAATACGAACATACAAAATTATGAACAGACAAAGGATTGAAAATACGAAATTCGTTATAGATGTCATTTACGTTCTTTTACTTTTCCGGAGTTTCGTATTTTCATAAGTTTGTCCGTTTGTAAGTTTATATTTTCACGTGCTTGTTATTTTGCTTATTCGTGATTTTCGTACTTTGGTTCTTTCAGCTATTCGGATGTTTGAATTGATCCAAATGTATGAATACTAACAGATTTGTACAAAAATCCATTCTTTATGAACCAAATTGCACATGTCTACTGAAGCCCCCTAAATGTTTTGTTGAAAGGCTCCCCTATACTTAAATGTTGATTGCTTTAGCCTCAAATTCAAATTGACTGCCACAATTCAGCCCACTCTTGGTAGATGTGATGAAATCCAATTTGGGAAAAGTTTTATAGCGAGGAACAATGTTCTACTGAGCCCCACAGATGGATTAACCTGATTTTCTTGAACCTCTAGATTTGGGGTTTCCAAACTTCTCAGGTTGACTATTATTATTTATATTTGAATAATATGCACAGGCTGCAAAAATAAAAATGCAAATCAATATTAAAAATAAGAGAAGATGAATGCTTACATTTTATTTGACTCTTTTTTGGAATATTATTCAGAATAATAGCGAAAGAACTTCAGTAAAACAATTAAAAGCCCTCCCTAACATCCTGAACATCAGTCCACATGAGAGTCTCTCTTTCATTAAGGTCCCCATGAAAGCCCCCTCCTTACATCAGAGACCACCTTTGGAGTCCTCCCTTACATTAGGGTCCCAATCAGAGCCCCCCCCTTACATTACGATTGCCACCAGAGCCCCCTTACATCATAAGTCATCTTAGGAGCCCCCCCTTACATTACTGAGCCTATTAGATACCCTTCTTATATTAGGGTCCCCAATAGAGCCCTCTTCCATCAGATTCCTTATCAGTAGTCCACACAAATACAACACGGTAGAGTAGGGGGGAACGTGACCCATATGTGGACCACATGCCTTCCTGTAACAGCCCGGGTTCAGTCTGAGAACCGCAGTTTGGTGATCCCTGGTCTAGATACCCAAGCACGCACTTAAATACAATAGAAAATCGAAAAAAAAAAAAAACTGAATTGCCTCATTTTTGTAATGTAAAAGGAAATCCAACCATTGCAATCTCATCCACTGTAAGCTTTAACTTGTACCGTGCAAAAATACGAGGTGGTTCCAAAAGACGTCTTCAATCATCTCAGCTCCTCTTTCATTACCCAAAACCTCCCTTCTCCATGTAATTTCCATCTCCTGGGAATCCTCCATGTAATTCCCTTCTCCTGGGAACCCTCCATGTAATTCCCTTCTCCTGAGAATCTTCCATGTAGTTCCATTCTCCTGGGAATCCTCCATGCAATTCCCTTCTCCTAGGAACCCTCCATGTAATTCCCCTCTCCTGAGAATCTTCTATGTAATTCCCTTCTCCTGGGAATCCTCCGTGTAATTCCCTTCTCCTGGGTCTTCTGGAAATCTTCCATGTAATTCCCTTCTCCCGGGACTCCTCCGTCTCATTCCCTTCTCCTGAGAATCCTCCATGTAATTCCCTTCTCCTGAGAATCCCCCATGTAATTCCCTTCTCCTGAGAATCCTCCATTCAATTCCCTTCTCCTGAGAATCCTCCATGTAATTCTCTTCTCCTGAGAATCCTCCATGTAATTCCTTTCTCCTGAGAATCCTCCATGTAATTCCCTTCTCCTGAGAATCCTCCATGTAATTCCTTTCTCCTGAGAATCCTCCATGTAATTCCCTTCTCCTGAGAATCCCTCATGTAATTCCCTTCTCCCGGGAATCCTCCATCTCATTCCCTTGTCCTGGGAACCCTCCATGTAAATCCCTTCTCCTGGGTCTCCTGAAAATCTTCCATGTAATTCCCTTTTCTCGGGAATCCTCCATGTAATTCCCTTCTCCTGAGAATCCTCCATGTAATTCCCTTCTCCCGGGAATCCTCCATGTAATTCCCTTCTCCCGAGAATCCTTCATGTAATTCCCTTCTCCCGGGAATCCTCCATGTAAATCCCTTTTCCCGGGAATCCTCCATGTAATTCCCTTCTCCTGGGATATTTCCATGTAATTCCCTTCTCTGGGGAATCCTCCATGTAATTCCCTTCTCCTGGGAATCCTCCATGTAATTCCCTTCTCCCGAGAATCCTCCATGAAATTCCCTTCTCCTGGGAATCTTCCATGTAATTCCCTTCTCCCGGCAATCTTCCATGTAATTCCCTTCTCCCGAGAATCCTCCATGTAATTTCCTTCTCCTGGGACTCCTCCATGTAATTCCCTTCTCCTGGGACTCCTCCATGTAATTTCCTTCTCCCGGGAATCCTCCATGTAATTCCCTTCTCCTGGGAATCTTCCATGTAATTTCCTTCTCCTGGGAATCCTCCATGTAATTCCCTTCTCCTGAGAATCCTCCATGTAATTCCCTTCTCCTGGGAATCCTCCATGTAATTCCCTTCTCCCGGGAATCCTCCATGTGATTCCCTTCTCCTGAGACTCCTCCATGTAATTCCCTTCTCCCGGGAATCCTCCATGTAATTCCCTTCTCCCGGGAATCCTCCATGTAATTCCCTTCTCCTGAGAATCCTCCATGTAATTCCTTTCTCCCGGGAATCCTCCATGTAATTACCTTCTCCCGGGAATCTTCCATGTAATTCCCTTCTCCCGGGAATCTTCCATGTAATTCCCTTCTCCCGGGAATCCTCCATGTAATTCCCTTCTCCCGCGAATCCTCCATGTAATTCCCTTCTCCCGGGAATCTTCCATGTAATTCCCTTCTCCCGGGAATCCTCCATGTAATTCCCTTCTATTGAGAATCCTCCATGTAATTCCCTACTCCTGAGAATCCTCCATGTAATTCCCTTCTCCCGGGAATCCTCCATGTAATTCCCTTATCCTGAGACTCCTCCATGTAATTCCCTTCTCCCGGGAATCTTCCATGTAATTCCTTTCTCCCGGGAATCCTCCATGTAATTCGCTTCTCCTGAGAATCCTCCATGTAATTCCTTTCTCCCGGGAATCTTCCATGTAATTCCCTTCTCCCGGGAATCTTCCATGTAATTCCCTTCTACCGGGAATCCTCCATGTAATTCCCTTCTCCCGGGAATCCTCCATGTAATTCCCTTCTCCCGGGAATCTTCCATGTAATTCCCTTCTCCCGGGAATCCTCCATGTAATTCCCTTCTCCCGAGAATCCTCCATGTAATTCCCTTCTCCTGAGAATCCTCCATGTAATTCCCTTCTCCTGAGAATCCTCCATGTAATTCCCTTCTCCTGGGAATCCTTCATGTAATTCCCGTCTCATGGGAATCCTCAATGCAATTCCCTTCTCCTGGGAATCCTCCATGTAATTCTCTTCTCCTGAGAATCCTCCATGTAATTCTTTTCTCCCGGGAATCCTCCATGTAATTACCTTCTCCCGGGAATCTTCCATGTAATTCCCTTCTCCCGGGAATCCTCCATGTAATTCCCTTCTCCTGGGAATCCTCCATGTAATTCCCTTCTCCCGGGAATCCTCCATGTAATTCCCTTCTCCTGGGAATCCTCCATGTAATTCCCTTCTCCCGGGAATCTTCCATGTAATTCCCTTCTCCCGGGAATCCTCCATGTAATTCCCTTCTCCTGAGAATCCTCCATGTAATTCCCTTCTCCTGAGAATCCTCCATGTAATTCCCTTCTCCAGAGAATCCTCCATGTAATTCCCTTCTCCCGGGAATCCTCCATGTAATTCCCTTCTCCCGGGAATCCTCCATGTAATTCCCTTCTCCTGGGAATCCTCCATGTAATTCCCTTCTCCCGGGAATCCTCCATGTAATTCCCTTCTCCCGGGAATCCTCCATGTAATTCCCTTCTCCTGAGAATCCTCCATGTAATTCCCTTCTCCTGAGAATCCTCCATGTAATTCCCTTCTCCCGGGAATCCTCCATGTAATTCCCTTCTCCCGAGAATCCTCCATGTAATTCCCTTCTCCTGGGAATCCTCCATGTAATTCCCTTCTCCTGGGAATCCTCCATGTAATTCCCTTCTCCTGAGAATCCTCCATGTAATTCCCTTCTCCCGGGAATCCTCCATGTAATTCCCTTCTCCTGAGAATCCTCCATGTAATTCCCTTCTCCCAGGAATCCTCCATGTAATTACCTTCTCCTGGGAATCTTCCATGTAATTCCCTTCTCCTGAGAATCCTCCATGTAATTCCCTTCTCCTGAGAATCCTCCATGTAATTCCCTTCTCCTGGGAATCCTCCATGTAATTCCCTTCTCCTGAGAATCCTCCATGTAATTCCCTTCTCCCGGGAATCCTCCATGTAATTCCCTTCTCCCGAGAATCCTCCATGTAATTCCCTTCTCCCGGGAGACTCCTCCATGTAATTCCCTTCTCCCGGGAATCCTCCATGTAATTCCCTTCTCCTGGGAATCTTCCATGTAATTCCCTTCTCCCGGGAATCCTCCATGTAATTCCCTTCTCCTGGGAATCCTCCATGTAATTCCCTTCTCCCGGGAATCCTCCATGTAATTCCCTTCTCCTGGGAATCCTCCATGTAATTCCCTTCTCCTGAGAATCCTCCATGTAATTCCCTTCTCCTGAGAATCCTCCATGTAATTCCCTTCTCCCGGGAATCCTCCATGTAATTCCCTTCTCCCGAGAATCCTCCATGTAATTCCCTTCTCCTGGGAATCCTCCATGTAATTCCCTTCTCCTGGGAATCCTCCATGTAATTCCCTTCTCCTGAGAATCCTCCATGTAATTCCCTTCTCCCGGGAATCCTCCATGTAATTCCCTTCTCCTGAGAATCCTCCATGTAATTCCCTTCTCCCAGGAATCCTCCATGTAATTACCTTCTCCTGGGAATCTTCCATGTAATTCCCTTCTCCTGAGAATCCTCCATGTAATTCCCTTCTCCTGAGAATCCTCCATGTAATTCCCTTCTCCTGGGAATCCTCCATGTAATTCCCTTCTCCTGAGAATCCTCCATGTAATTCCCTTCTCCCGGGAATCCTCCATGTAATTCCCTTCTCCCGAGAATCCTCCATGTAATTCCCTTCTCCCGGGAGACTCCTCCATGTAATTCCCTTCTCCCGGGAATCCTCCATGTAATTCCCTTCTCCTGGGAATCTTCCATGTAATTCCCTTCTCCCGGGAATCCTTCATGTAATTCCCTTCTCCTGAGAATCCTCCATGTAATTACCTTCTCCTGAGAATCCTCCATGTAATTCCCTTCTCCTGGGAATCCTCCATGTAATTCCCTTCTCCCGGGAATCCTCCATGTAATTCCCTTCTCCTGAGAATCCTCCATGTAATTCCATTCTCCCGGGAATCCTCCATGTAATTCCCTTCTCCTGAGAATCCTCCATGTAATTCCCTTCTCCTGAGAATCCTCCATGTAATTCCCTTCTCCCGAGAATCCTCCATGTAATTCCCTTCTCCCGGGAATCCTCCATGTAATTCCCTTCTCCCGGGAATCCTCCATGTAATTCCCTTCTCCTGAGAATCCTCCATGTAATTCCCTTCTCCCGGGAATCCTCCATGTAATTCCCTTCTCCTGAGAATCCTCCATGTAATTCCCTTCTCCCGGGAGACTCCTCCATGTAATTCCCTTCTCCCGGGAATCTTCCATGTAATTCCTTTCTCCCGGGAATCCTCCATGTAATTACCTTCTCCCGGGAATCTTCCATGTAATCTTCCATGTAATTCCCTTCTCCCGGGAATCTTCCATGTAATTCCCTTCTCCCAGGAATCCTCCATGTAATTCCCTTCTCCTGGGAATCCTCCATGTAATTCCCTTCTCCTGAGAATCCTCCATGTAATTCCCTTCTCCTGAGAATCCTCCATGTAATTCCCTTCTCCCGAGAATCCTCCATGTAATTCCCTTCTCCCGGGAATCCTCCATGTAATTCCCTTCTCCCGGGAATCCTCCATGTAATTCCCTTCTCCTGAGAATCCTCCATGTAATTCCCTTCTCCCGGGAATCCTCCATGTAATTCCCTTCTCCTGAGAATCCTCCATGTAATTCCCTTCTCCCGGGAGACTCCTCCATGTAATTCCCTTCTCCCGGGAATCTTCCATGTAATTCCTTTTCTCCCGGGAATCCTCCATGTAATTACCTTCTCCCGGGAATCTTCCATGTAATCTTCCATATAATTCCCTTCTCCCGGGAATCTTCCATGTAATTACCTTCTCCCGGGAATCCTCCATGTAATTCCCTTCTCTCGGGAATCCTCCATGGAATTCCATTCTCCCGGGAATCTTCCATGTAATACCCTTCTCCCGGGAATCCTCCATGTAATTCCCTTCTCCTGAGAATCCTCCATGTAATTCCCTTCTCCTGAGAATCCTCCATGTAATTCCCTTCTCCTGGGAATCCTCCATGTAATTCCCTTCTCCCGGGAATCTTCCATGTAATTCCCTTCTCCCGGGAATCCTCCATGGAATTCCCTTCTCCTGAGAATCCTCCATGTAATTCCCTTCTCCTGGGAATCCTTCATGTAATTCCCGTCTCATGGGAATCCTCCATGTAATTTCCTTCTTCTGGGAATCCTTCATGTAATTCCCGTCTCATGGGAATCCTCCATGTAATTCCCTTCTCCCGGGAATCCTCCATGTAATTCCCTTCTCCTGAGAATCCTCCATGTAATTCCCTTCTCCCGGGAATCTTCCATGTAATTCCCTTCTCCCGGGAATCCTCCATGTAATTCCCTTCTCCTGAGAATCCTCCATGTAATTCCCTTCTCCTGGGAATCCTTCATGTAATTCCCGTCTCATCTGAATCCTCCATGTAATTCCCTTCTCCTGGGAATCCTCCATGTAATTCCTTTCTCCTGGGACTCCTCCATGTAATTCCTTTCTCCTGGGAATCCTCCATGTAATTCCCTTCTCCCGGGAATCCTCCATGTAATTCCCTTCTCCCGGGAATCCTCCATGTAATTCCCTTCTCCTGAGAATCCTCCATGTAATTCCTTTCTCCCGGGAATCCTCCATGTAATTACCTTCTCCCGGGAATCTTCCATGTAATTCCCTTCTCCCGGGAATCTTCCATGTAATTCCCTTCTCCCGGGAATCCTCCATGTAATTCTCTTCTCTCGGGAATCCTCCATGTAATTCCCTTCTCCTGGGAATCCTCCATGTAATTCCCTTCTCCCGGGAATCCTCCATGTAATTCCCTTTTCCCGAGAATCCTCCATGTAATTCCCTTCTCCTGGGAATCCTCCATGTAATTCCCTTCTCCCGGGAATCTTCCATGTAATTCCCTTCTCCCGGGAATCCTCCATGTAATTCCATTCTCCCGAGAATCCTCCATGTAATTCCCTTCTCCTGGGAATCCTCCATGTAATTCCCTTCTCCTGGGAATCCTCCATGTAATTCCCTTCTCCTGAGAATCCTCCATGTAATTCCCTTCTCCTGAGAATCCTCCATGTAATTCCCTTCTCCCGGGAATCCTCCATGTAATTCCCTTCTCCTGAGAATCCTCCATGTAATTCCCTTCTCCCGGGAATCTTCCATGTAATTCCCTTCTCCCGGGAATCCTCCATGTAATTCCCTTCTCCTGGGAATCCTCCATGTAATTCCCTTCTCCTGGGAATCCTTCATGTAATTCCCATCTCATGGGAATCCTCCATGTAATTCCCTTCTTCTGGGAATCCTCCATGTAATTCCCTTCTCCTGAGAATCCTCCATGTAATTCCTTTCTCCTGGGAATCCTCCATGTAATTCCCTTCTCCTGAGAATCCTCCATGTAATTCCTTTCTCCCGGGAATCCTCCATGTAATTACCTTCTCCCGGGAATCTTCCATGTAATTCCCTTCTCCCGGGAATCTTCCATGTAATTCCCTTCTCCCGGGAATCCTCCATGTAATTCTCTTCTCCCGGGAATCCTCCATGTAATTCCCTTCTCCCGGGAATCCTTCATGTAATTCCCTTCTCCTGGGAATCCTCCATGTAATTCCCTTCTCCCGGGAATCTTCCATGTAATTCCCTTCTCCCGGGAATCCTCCATGTAATTCCCTTCTCCTGGGAATACTCCATGTAATTCCCTTCTCCCGAGAATCCTCAATGTAATTCCCTTCTCCCGAGAATCCTCCATGTAATTCCCTTCTCCCGGGAATCCTACATGTAATTCCCTTCTCCCGGGAATCCTCCATGTAATTCCCTTCTCCCGGGAATCCTACATGTAATTCCCTTCTCCCGGGAATCCTCCATGTAATTTCCTTCTCCTGGGAATCCTCCATGTAATTTCCTTCTCCTGGGAATCCTCCATGTAATTCCCTTCTCCTGAGAGTCCTCCATGTAATTCCCTTCTCCTGGGAATCCTCCATGTAATTCCCTTCTCCTGGGAATCCTCCATGTAATTCCCTTCTCCTGGGAATCCTCCATGTAATTCCCTTCTCCTGGGAATCCTCCATGTAATTCCCTTCTCCTGGGAATCCTCCATGTAATTTCCTTCTCCTGGGAATCCTCCATGTAATTCCCTTCTCCTGAGAGTCCTCCATGTAATTCCCTTCTCCTGGGAATCCTCCATGTAATTCCCTTCTCCTGGGAATCCTCCATGTAATTCCCTTCTCCCGGGAATCCTCCATGTAATTTCCTTCTCCTGGGAATCCTCCATGTAATTCCCTTCTCCTGGGAATCCTCCATGTAATTCCCTTCTCCTGAGAATCCTCCATGTAATTCCCTTCTCCTGAGAATCCTCCATGTAATTTCCTTCTCCTGAGAATCCTCCATGTAATTCCCTTCTCCTGAGAATCCTCCATGTAATTCCCTTCTCCCAGGAATCCTCCATGTAATTTCCTTCTCCTGAGAATCCTCCATGTAATTCCCTTCTCCTGAGAATCCTCCATGTAATTCCCTTCTCCTGAGAATCCTCCATGTAATTCCCTTCTCCTGAGAATCCTCCATGTAATTCCCTTCTCCTGAGAATCCTCCATGTAATTCCCTTCTCCTGAGAATCCTCCATGTAATTCCCTTATCCTGAGAATCCTCCATGTAATTCCCTTCTCCTGAGAATCCTCCATGTAATTCCCTTCTCCCAGGAATCCTCCATGTAATTTCCTTCTCCTGAGAATCCTCCATGTAATTCCCTTCTCCTGAGAATCCTCCATGTAATTCCCTTCTCCTGAGAATCCTCCATGTAATTCCCTTCTCCCGGGAATCCTCCATGTAATTCCCTTCTCCTGAGAATCCTCCATGTAATTCCCTTCTACTGAGAATCCTCCATGTAATTTCCTTCTCCTGAGAATCCTCCATGTAATTCCCTTCTCCTGAGAATCCTCCATGTAATTCCCTTCTACTGAGAATCCTCCATGTAATTCCCTTCTCCTGGGAATCCTCCATGTAATTCCCTTCTCCCGGGAATCCTCCATGTAATTTCCTTCTCCTGGGAATCCTCCATGTAATTCCCTTCTCCTGGGAATCCTCCATGTAATTCCCTTCTCCTGAGAATCCTCCATGTAATTCCCTTCTCCTGAGAATCCTCCATGTAATTCCCTTCTCCTGAGAATCCTCCATGTAATTCCCTTCTCCTGAGAATCCTCCATGTAATTCCCTTCTCCCAGGAATCCTCCATGTAATTTCCTTCTCCTGAGAATCCTCCATGTAATTCCCTTCTCCTGAGAATCCTCCATGTAATTCCCTTCTCCTGAGAATCCTCCATGTAATTCCCTTCTCCTGAGAATCCTCCATGTAATTCCCTTCTCCCAGGAATCCTCCATGTAATTTCCTTCTCCTGAGAATCCTCCATGTAATTCCCTTCTCCTGAGAATCCTCCATGTAATTCCCTTCTCCTGAGAATCCTCCATGTAATTCCCTTCTCCTGAGAATCCTCCATGTAATTCCCTTCTCCTGAGAATCCTCCATGTAATTCCCTTCTCCTGAGAATCCTCCATGTAATTCCCTTATCCTGAGAATCCTCCATGTAATTCCCTTCTCCTGAGAATCCTCCATGTAATTCCCTTCTCCCAGGAATCCTCCATGTAATTTCCTTCTCCTGAGAATCCTCCATGTAATTCCCTTCTCCTGAGAATCCTCCATGTAATTCCCTTCTCCTGAGAATCCTCCATGTAATTCCCTTCTCCCGGGAATCCTCCATGTAATTCCCTTCTCCTGAGAATCCTCCATGTAATTCCCTTCTCCTGAGAATCCTCCATGTAATTTCCTTCTCCTGAGAATCCTCCATGTAATTCCCTTCTCCTGAGAATCCTCCATGTAATTCCCTTCTCCTGAGAATCCTCCATGTAATTCCCTTCTCCTGAGAATCCTCCATGTAATTCCCTTATCCTGAGAATCCTCCATGTAATTCCCTTCTCCTGAGAATCCTCCATGTAATTCCCTTCTCCCAGGAATCCTCCATGTAATTTCCTTCTCCTGAGAATCCTCCATGTAATTCCCTTCTCCTGAGAATCCTCCATGTAATTCCCTTCTCCTGAGAATCCTCCATGTAATTCCCTTCTCCCGGGAATCCTCCATGTAATTCCCTTCTCCTGAGAATCCTCCATGTAATTCCCTTCTCCTGAGAATCCTCCATGTAATTTCCTTCTCCTGAGAATCCTCCATGTAATTCCCTTCTCCTGGGAATCCTCCATGTAATTCCCTTCTCCCGGGAATCCTCCATGCAATTCCCTTCTCCCGGGAATCCTCCATGTAATTCCCTTCTCCTGGGAATCCTCCATGTAATTCCCTTCTCCCGGGAATCCTCCATGCAATTCCCTTCTCCTGGGAATCCTCCATGTAATTCCTTTCTCCTGGGTCTCCATTGGCCGTCATTTGAAGAATATGAAATGGATTTTCTGAAAGATAATGAAATATTTTCTCATTCCGTTGACAGAACTGGCAGATGTGAAACCCGACCTGATCTGCGAAGCGTTCGATATGGTGGCCACCTTCCACAAGTGTCAGTTTAAGGATTGGGATATTTTTTTCAATAAGGATAGTGTGAGGGATAAGATCTGCTATGACATCATAGACGATGACGTAAAAAATACGATCACAATCAAGGCCCCTATACATGCAGGGAGTTGTGCATTCCAGTCCCAGGTAAGTGTTCTCCAATCTTACTACTAGTATTGTTTCTGTATCATGGCCCCTCCCCCAAGGCTGAATTCACACCAATCAGCTGCAGTGTCCCAATTAATGTGAACGCCCCCACCATGTCTTCTGTGCCCCGGAGCCCTTCATTGAATATCATACCCCAAAATACTAGTGACATGCTGTGCTCCCATTATACACCACGCTACAGGACACATGCTTTGCTCCCATTCTACATCACACTACAGGAGACATGCTGTGCTCCCATTATACACCACACTACAGGACACATGCTGTGCTCCCATTCTACAACACACTACAGGAGACATGCTGTGCTCCCATTCTACACCACACTACAGGAGACATGCTGTGCTCCCATTCTACACCACACTACAGGATACATACTGTGCTCCCATTCTACATCACCCTACAGGAGACATGCTGTGCTCCCATTCTACACCACACTACAGGACACATGCTGTGCTCCCATTCTACACCCCACTACAGGACACATGCTGTGCTCCCATTCTACATCACCCTACAGGAGACATGCTGTGCTCCCATTCTACACCACACTACAGGACACATGCTGTGCTCCCATTCTACATCACACTACAGGATACATACTGTGCTCCCATTCTACATCACCCTACAGGAGACATGCTGTGCTCCCATTCTACACCACACTACAGGAGACATGCTGTGCTCCCATTCTACATCACACTACAGGACACATGCTGTGCTCCCATTCTACATCACCCTACAGGACACATGCTGTGCTCCCATTCTACATCACCCTACAGGAGATATGCTGTGCTCCCATTCTACACCACACTACAGGAGACATGCTGTGCTCCCATTCTACATCACCCTACAGGAGACATGCTGTGCTCCCATTCTACACCACACTACAGGAGACATGCTGTGCTCCCATTCTACATCACCCTACAGGAGACATGCTGTGCTCCCATTCTACACCACACTACAGGACGCATGCTGTGCTCCCATTCTACACCACACTACAGGACACATGCTGTGCTCCCATTCTACACCACACTACAGGAGACATGCTGTGCTCCCATTCTACACCACACTACAGGAGACATGCTGTGTTCCCATTCTACATCACACTACAGGACACATGCTGTGCTCCCATTCTACATCACACTACAGAACACATGCTGTGCTCCCCATTTCTACACAACACTACAGGACACATGCTGTGCTCCCCAATTCTACACCACACTACAGGACACATGCTGTGCTCCCCATTTCTACACCACACTACAGGACACATGCTGTGCTCCCATTCTACACCCCACTACAGGAGACATGCTGTGCTCCCATTCTACATCACAATACAGGACACATGCTGTGCTCCCATTTTACATCACACTACAGGACACATGCTGTGCTCCCATTCTACCCCACACTACAGGAGACATGCTGTGCTCCCATTCTACATCACCCTACAGGAGACATGCTGTGCTCCCATTCTACATCACACAACAGGACACATGCTGTGCTCCCGTTCTACAGGACACTACAGGAAACATACTGTGCTCCCATTCTACATCCCACTACAGGACACATGCTGTGCTCCCATTCTACATCCCACTACAGGACACATGCTGTGCTCCCATTCTACACCCACTACAGGAGACATGCTGTGCTCCCATTCTACACCACACTACAGGATACATGCTGTGCTCCCATTCTACACCCCACTACAGGAGACATACTGTGCTCCCATTCTACATCACACTACAGGAGACATGCTGTGCTCCCATTCTACACCACACTACAGGACACATGCTGTGCTCCCATTCTACATCACACTACAGGAGACATGCTGTGCTCCCATTCTACACCACACTACAGGAGACATGCTGTGCTCCCATTCTACACCCACTACAGGAGACATGCTGTGCTCCCATTCTACACCACACTACAGGATACATGCTGTGCTCCCATTCTACACCCCACTACAGGAGACATACTGTGCTCCCATTCTACATCACACTACAGGAGACATGCTGTGCTCCCATTCTACACCACACTACAGGACACATGCTGTGCTCCCATTCTACACCCCACTACAGGAGACATGCTGTGCTCCCATTCTACACCACACTACAGGAGACATGCTGTGCTCCCATTTCTACACCACACTACAGGACACATGCTGTGCTCCCATTCTACACCCCACTACAGGAGACATGCTGTGCTCCCATTCTATACCACACTGCAGGAGACATGCTGTGCTCCCATTATACATCACACTACAGGAGACATGCTGTGCTCCCATTCTACACCACACTACAGGAGACATGCTGTGCTCCCATTTCTACACCACACTACAGGACACATGCTGTGCTCCCATTCTACACCCCACTACAGGAGACATGCTGTGCTCCCATTCTATACCACACTGCAGGAGACATGCTGTGCTCCCATTCTACATCACACTACAGGAGACATGCTGTGCTCCCATTCTACATCCCACTACAGGACACATGCTGTGCTCCCATTCTACATCACACTACAGGAGACATGCTGTGCTCCCATTCTACACCACACTACAGGACACATGCTGTGCTCCCATTCTACACCACACTACAGGAGACATGCTGTGCTCCCATTCTACACCCCACTACAGGAGACATGCTGTGCTCCCATTCTACACCACACTACAGGAGACATGCTGTGCTCCCATTTCTACACCACACTACAGGACACATGCTGTGCTCCCATTCTACACCCCACTACAGGAGACATGCTGTGCTCCCATTCTATACCACACTGCAGGAGACATGCTGTGCTCCCATTATACATCACACTACAGGAGACATGCTGTGCTCCCATTCTACACCACACTACAGGAGACATGCTGTGCTCCCATTTCTACACCACACTACAGGACACATGCTGTGCTCCCATTCTACACCCCACTACAGGAGACATGCTGTGCTCCCATTCTATACCACACTGCAGGAGACATGCTGTGCTCCCATTCTACATCACACTACAGGAGACATGCTGTGCTCCCATTCTACATCCCACTACAGGACACATGCTGTGCTCCCATTCTACATCACACTACAGGAGACATGCTGTGCTCCCATTCTACACCACACTACAGGACACATGCTGTGCTCCCATTCTACACCACACCACAGGAGACATGCTGTGCTTCCATTCTATACCCCACTACAGGACACATGCTGTGCTCCCATTCTACATCACACTACAGGACACATGCTGTGCTCCCCATTTCTACACAACACTACAGGACACATGCTGTGCTCCCCATTTCTACACAACACTACAGAACACATGCTTTGCTCCCCATTTCTACACCGCACTACAGGACACATGCTGTGCTCCCATTCTACATCACACTACAGGAGACATGCTGTTATCCCATTCTACACCACACTACAGGACACATGCTGTGCTCCCATTCTACACCACACTACAGGACACATGCTGTGCTCCCATTCTAAATCACCCTACAGGAGACATACTGTGCTCCCATTCTACATCACACTACTGGAGACATGCTGTGCTCCCATTCTACATCACACTACAGGACACATGCTGTGCTCCCATTCTACATCACCCTACAGGAGACATACTGTGCTCCCATTCTACATCACCCTACAGGAGACATACTGTGCTCCCATTCTACATCACCCTACAGGAGACATACTGTGCTCCCATTCTACATCACCCTACAGGAGACATGCTGTGCTCCCATTCTACATCACCCTACAGGAGACATGCTGTGCTCCCATTCTACACCACACAACAGGACACATGCTGTGCTCCCATTCTACACCACACTACAGGAGACATGCTGTGCTCCCATTCTACACCACACTACAGGACACATGCTGTGTTCCCATTCTACATCACACTACAGGAGACATGCTGTGCTCCCATTCTACACAACACTACAGGACACATTCTGTGCTCCCATTCTACATCACACTACAGAACACATGCTGTGCTCCCCATTTCTACACAACACTACAGGACACATGCTGTGCTCCCCATTTCTACACCACACTACAGGACACATGCTGTGCTCCCCATTTCTACACCACACTACAGGACACATGCTGTGCTCCCATTCTACACCCCACTACAGGAGACATGCTGTGCTCCCATTCTACATCACAATACAGGACACATGCTGTGCTCCCATTCTACTCCACACTACAGGAGACATGCTGTGCTCCCATTTTACATCACACTACAGGACACATGCTGTGCTCCCATTCTACCCCACACTACAGGAGACATGCTGTACTCCCATTCTACATCACCCTACAGGAGACATACTGTGCTCCCATTCTACACCACACAACAGGACACATGCTGTGCTCCCGTTCTACAGGACACTACAGGAGACATACTGTGCTCCCATTCTACATCCCACTACAGGACACATGCTGTGCTCCCATTCTACATCCCACTACAGGACACATGCTGTGCTCCCATTCTACATCACACTACAGGACACATGCTGTGCTCCCATTTTATACCACACAACAGGACACATGCTGTGCTCCCATTTTATACCACACAACAGGACACATGCTGTGCTCCCATTTTATACCACACAACAGGACACATGCTGTGCTCCAATTCTACATCACACTACAGGACACATGCTGTGCTCCCATTCTACACCACACTACAGGACACATGCTGTGCTCCCATTCTACACCACACTACAGGACACATGCTGTGCTCCCATTTTATACCACACAACAGGACACATGCTGTGCTCCTATTTTATACCACACAACAGGACACATACTGTGCTCCCATTTTATACCACACAACAGGACACATGCTGTGCTCCCATTTTATACCACACAACAGGACACATTCGGTGCTCCCATTCTAAATCCCACTACAGGACGCATGCTTTGCTCCCATTCTACACCACACCACAGGAGACATGCTGTGCTCCCATTCTACATCACACTACAGGACACATGCTGTGCTCCCATTCTACACCACACTACAGGAGACATGCTGTGCTCCCATTCTACACCACACTACAGGAGACATGCTGTGCTCCCATTCTACACCACACTACAGGAGACATGCTGTGCTCCCATTCTACACCACACTACAGGAGACATGCTGTGCTCCCATTCTACATCACACTGCAGGACACAAGGCTCATAGAATATATTTTGGGCACAAAATAGTGCCACTGTTCAAAATATTCAAAAAGTTACATGGCATTTGTATGGCAGTTGTTGTGTGTGATGGGGGAGGAGGAAATAGATGTCCTCGCTATCTATTTTATTAATGATTGATTTTTTTGTTTTGTTTTTTTTTGTTTCTATAAAGGTAACAACTAACACCGACGTCACATATAAATCTACGTTTGTCGTTGATGTGACAGAACCCGGATCAACAGTCACAAGACTTGATAAGATTAGTGTAACCCTGAAGTGTTCCTATCCGTTGGATTTGCTCGCCAGTCTGCATAAGACTCTGAAACCCATCATCACGTGAGACAAAAAACAAAAAATCAAAATGTCAAGTCTTATGCCGCGTACACACGATCGCACATTCCGACAACCAAACCATGGATTTTTTTTCCCGATAGATGGCGGGTAAAACTTGTCTTGCATACACACGGTCACACAAATCTTGTCGGAAATTCCGAACGTCAAGAACGCGGTGACGTACAAGACATACAACGAGCCGAGAAGAATGAAGTTCAATAGCCGGTGCGGCCCTTCTGCTTGGTTCCGAGCAAACGTGGAATTTTGTGCGTCGGAATTGTGTACACGATCGGAATTTCCGACAACAAGTCTTGTTGTCTGAAAATTCGAGATCCAGCTCTCAAACATTTGTTGTCGGAAATTCCGACAGCAAACGTCCGATGGAGCCCTCTACACGGCCGGAATTTCCGACAACAAGCTCACATCCAACATTTCCCTTTGAAAAATCTGACTGTGTATTCGTGGCATAAAGCCTCATACGCACGATCAGACTATGTACAAACTTTCCCCTGGACTTTTGTACAAAGGGCATTGGCCATAAACTTGTATTGCATACACATGATCAGACTTTGTGCAAACTTTCCCCTGGACTTTTGTACAAAGGGCGTTGGCCATAAACTTGTATTGCATACACATGATCAGACTTTGTGCAAACTTTCCCCTGGACTTTTGTACAAAGGGCGTTGGCCATAAACTTGTATTGCATACACATGATCAGACTTTGTGCAAACTTTCCCGTGGACTTTTGTACAAAGTGTGTTGGCTCTAAGCTTGTATTGTATACACACGATCTGATGAACGTAGTAACGTTTCAACATACTGACGGCACTTCAAAAGAGGACGTTTAATTACTCCGGTGCCACCCTTTGGTCAACTTCTGTATTGTTGTCTGATCTTTTGCGTTGGTTCTGAGCATGCCTGTTTGTACTTTGTACAAAAGTCCGATGGTTTTCTGTACACACAATCAGACTTTGCTCCATCGGACTTTTGTTGCCAGAAAGTTTGTCGATTCGCACAGCCAACAAAAGTCCGATGAAAAATTAAAAAGTTTGCCCGATGGAGCGTACACACTGTCAGATGTTGGCTTAAAACAGCTAATTTGCATGTTTTTTTGTCAAAAAGTCAGATTGTGTGTACAGGCCTTAAAGCTTCATACACACGATCGGACTTTGCATAAACCTTCCCATGGATTTTTGTACAAAAGGGCGTTGGCTGTGAACTTGTATTGCATACACACGGCAGGACTTTTTCAGCCAACTTTCACCAAATCATGTGGTTTTTCTGCTCTTTACCGCCACCTTTGGTCAACTTCTGTATTGTTGTCTGATCTTTTGCATTGGTTTTGAGCATGCCTGTTTGTACTTTGTACAAAAGTCTGATGGGTTTCTGTACACACGATCGGACTTTTCTCCATCGGACTTTTGTTGCCAGAAAGTTTGTCCATTCGCACAGCCAACAAAAATCCGATGAAAAATGAAAAAGTTTGTCCGATGGAGCGTACACACGGTCGGATGTTGCATTAAAACAGCTAATTTGCAAGTTTGTTGTCAAAAAGTCCGATCGTGTGTATGGGCCTTAAGATTAATGGAAGTTGTCTGAAGGCCGACTGCTTAAGACCCATATACACGATCGGACTTTTTGACAACAACCATGCAAATTAACTGATTTGGAGCAACATCCGACCGTGTGTACGCTCCATCGGACAAACTTTTTTGGTTTTCATCGGACTTTTGTTGGCTGTGTGAACGGACAAACTTTCTGGCAACAAAAGTCAGATGGAGCAAAGTCCGATCGTGTGTACAGAAAACCATCGGACTTTTGTACAAAGTACAAACAGGCATGCTCAGAACCAATGCAAAAGATCAGACAACAATACAGAAGTTGACCAAAGGTGGCGGTAAAGAGCAGAAAAACCACATGATTTGGTGAAAGTTGGCTGAAAAAGTCCTGCTGTGTGTATGCAATACAAGTTCACGGCTGACACCCTTTGTACAAAAATCCAAGGGAAAGTTTGTACAAAAATCCAATCGTGTGTATGAGGCTTTAGTTAAGGCCCCGTACACACAATCTGACTTTTTGACAACAAACCTGCAAATTAGCTGTTTTGGAGCAACATCCTACCGTGTGTACGCTCTATCGGACAAAATTTTTTGGTTTTCATCAGACTTTTGTTGGCTGTGGGAACGGACAAACTTTCTGGCAACAAAAGTCCGATGGAGCAAAGTCCGATCGTGTGTACAGAAAACCCATCGGACTTTTGTACAAAGTACAAACAGGCATGCTCAGAACCAATGTAAACGATCAGACAACAATACAGAAATTGACCAAAGGTGGCAGTAAAGAGCAGAAAAACCACGTGATTTGGTGAAAGTTGGCTGAAAAAGTCCTGCCGTGTGTATGCAATACAAGTTCACAGCCGACGCCCTTTGTACAAAAAATCCACAGGAAAGTTTGTACAAAGTCCGATCGTGTGTATGAGGCTTAATTGAATGTCCTCTTTTGAAGTGTCGTCAGTACGTTGAAACGTCACTACATTGGTGTTTGTTGCCTAAAAAGTCAAATCGTGTGTATGCAATACAAACTTACGGCCAACGCCCTTTGTGCAAAAGTCCACGGGAAAGTTTATACAAAGTCCAATCGTGTGTATGAGGCTTAACTTGGCTCCTGGCTGGATTATTATTAAGATGCCGCATCGTCAAATCTGATTTATCTAACCAGAATTTTCATAGCTGATTTACCAGGACAAGAGGAGACACCAGAAAATACATGTATGGGGTCTAATTACAAATCATTTTTTTTTAGTGGCTCACCCAGAAAATCTTCATGTACTTTTGTTCTGTGCAAATTGGGCAAAAAAATAAAAAATTGTTATCATTAAAAAAAAAAAAAAAAACGTTAGTATTGTTTGTTCATTTGTTGTTCATCATTATTTTTTCAATTTGAAATGCAGCGCTATAGATATCTTTGTGGATGGGATCGGAGCGTTCAAGATTTACATGTCTCTATTCGAAAAAAGTGACTACAAAGATCCATACACGGGATCAGAAGTTTCCATCGACACAGAGGATTTCTTGTACGTCGGCGTCGTTGTTTATGGTGGAGACGAATCGACTCTTCTTCTGGTGATGAAGAACTGCTACGCAACTCCAGAGGATAATGTGGATCACCCTATAAAATATGACATCATCAAAGAAAGGTACATTTAGATCTAATAAGATCCATCTAATGACGGATCTTAGATGGCTTGGGACTTCATATGAGACCACAACAACAGTACATTGGTCTCCATCCCCAATAGTATGAAATCAGAATGGGAAATAGGGGCGAGAGGGGCAATTGGGACTTTACATGAAACACTGTTTCATGTAAAGTCCCAATTGCCCCTCTTGCCCCTATTTCCCATTCTGATTTCAAGATCCATCTACTGACACCTGACATTTCCATCTCCATGACCGGGAGTGATAGATGAGGAATCTGTGAACCAACCTTTGGTTTACTCCAGTAAAACCAAATGGTGAGTATAGCCTCAGGTTCAAATAGGACATACATCAAACTTATAAAAGTACCATCATCCAAATTTGTAATTGAAATTTGTAATAAAAGACGTGGAAGTGTCTGGGCAGTTGCTGATGCTGACCCCTAAGCATCAACACCGATAAGGCTTTGGGTTTAAATGGACTATCTCGGTACTTGGTAGTGAATAACAACACTGTTTCATGTAAAGTCTCAATTGCCCCTCTTGCCCCTATATCCCATTCCCATTTCCCATGGATCCCAAGATCCATCTAATGACACCTGACATTTCCATCTCCATGACCGGGAGTGATAGATGAGGGATCTGTGAACCAACCTTTGGTTGACACCGGTAAAACCAAATGGTGAGTATAGCCTCAGGTTCAAATAGGACATACATCAAACTTATAAAAGTACCATCATCCAAATTTGTAATTGAAATTTGTAATAAAAGACATGGAAGTGTCTGGGCAGTTGCTGATGCTGACCCCTAAGCATCAACACATATAAGGCTTTGGGTTTGAATGGACTATCTCGGTACTTGGTAGTGAATAACAACAAATGAAAGAAAATAATAAAAAAAATATGATATTTAATGAAGACAGGAAATGTATAAATACAAACAATAAATCTTTAAAATTATATATACCACAATTCAACAATGCTACTGTCGGGTTCCCCCCCCCCCCCCTGTAGAGTTTTCTGTTGAAGAGGGATATACAAAATTCCTTAACCGGTTTCACGGCAAATCGCTTCTTCAGGAGGATAATCTATAGACACAAGCATGAAAGGTAGCTTTGTTGATTATGTTTTGCTCAAAGATATTCTTCATTCTATAAATTATCCTCCTGAAGAAGCGGTTCGCCGCAAAACTGGTTGAAGAATTTTGTATATCCCTCTTCAACAGAAAACGCTACGGGGGGAACACGACAGTAGCATTGTCTAATTGTGGTGTATACGAATTTTAAAGATTTAATGTTTGTATTTATACATTTCCTGTCTTCATTAAATATTATATATTTTTTTTTTATTATTTTCTTTCATTTGTTATTCACTACCAAGTACAGAGATAGTCCATTCAAACCCAAAGCCTTATAGGTGTGGATGCTTAGGGGTCAGCATCAGCAACTGCCCAGACACTTCCACATCATTTAGCATTCTACAATTACTCCAGTAAAACCTGGGAAGCAGACTGGGATCCCCATAACAGATTAAAAAGGCGGAACATATTGGGAACCTGGGTGCAGAGATCTCCCATCTGCCAGTGTCCAGAGAGAGGAGAAGCTTCTGGGTGGTTCAACCCACCTGTGTCCATCCAAAACTGGTTGGTGGTTCAACCCACCTGTGTCCATCCAAAACTGGTTGGTGGTTCAACCCACCTGTGTCCATCCAAAACTGGTTGGTGATTCAACCCACCTGTGTCCATCCAACCCACCTGCGTCCATCCAAAACTGGTTGGTGGTTCAACCCACCTGTGTCCATCCAAAACTGGTTGGTGGTTGAACCCACTTGTGTCCATCCAAGACTGGTTGGTGGTTCAACCCACCTGTGTCCATCCAAAACTGGTTGGTGATTCAACCCACCTGTGTCCATCCAACCCACCTGCGTCCATCCAAAACTGGTTGGTGGTTCAACCCACCTGTGTCCATCCAAAACTGGTTGGTGGTTCAACCCACTTGTGTCCATCCAAAACTGGTTGGTGGTTCAACCAACTTGTGTCCATCCAAAACTGGTTGGTGGTTCAACCCACCTGTGTCCATCCAAAACTGGTTGGTGGTTCAACCCACTTGTGTCCATCCAAAACTGGTTGGTGGTTCAACCCACTTGTGTCCATCCAAAACTGGTTGGTGGTTCAACCCACTTGTGTCCATCCAAAACTGGTTGGTGGTTCAACCCACCTGTGTCCATCCAAAACTGGTTGGTGGTTCAACCCACTTGTGTCCATCCAAAACTGTTTGGTGGTTCAACCCACTTGTGTCCATCCAAAACTGGTTGGTGGTTCAACCCACTTGTGTCCATCCAAAACTGGTTGGTGGTTCAACCCACCTGTGTCCATCCAAAACTGGTTGGTGGTTCAACCCACCTGTGTCCATCCAAAACTGGTTGGTGGTTCAACCCACCTGTGTCCATCCAAAACTGGTTGGTGGTTCAATCCACTTGTGTCCATCCAAAACTGGTTGGTGGTTCAACCCACTTGTGTCCATCCAAAACTGGTTGGTGGTTCAACCCACCTGTGTCCATCCAAAACTGGTTGGTGGTTCAACCCACTTGTGTCCATCCAAAACTGGTTGGTGGTTCAACCCACCTGTGTCCATCCAAAACTGGTTGGTGGTTCAACCCACCTGTGTCCATCCAAAACTGGTTGGTGGTTCAACCCACCTGTGTCCACCCAAAACTGGTTGGTGGTTCAACCGACTTGTGTCCATCCAAAACTGGTTGGTGGTTCAACCCACTTGTGTCCATCCAACCCACCTGTGTCCATCCAAAATCTGATTGGACTTTCCATTTACATATATTAACCATTATTTACATTGTTAGTGCTATGAATAAAGTATGTTATAACAATGTATACACAATGATTATCTGTAAAATGTCCTTTTATCTCACTTTTACTTTCCGTAGCTGTCCTAACGATAAAACGGTCGATGACGTACAGAACGGTGTTTCCAGAGAAGGAAAGTTTTCTGTGAAGATGTTCAAGTTTGTTGGGGATTATGACAAAGTTTTTCTACACTGTAAAGTGAGCCTGTGTGACAAAAGAACTGGATCCTGTGTACCTGTAAGTATGTTTCCTGCTATAAAAAGAGGGTTAGAGCAGATAAGACACAAAGTCCATAACCAGGACACCTCCAACAACGAGGCATACACTCAATATGATGCTCCCTCCCCGGAGTGGTGGCTTTTATTGTCAGTCTGTAAGATTTTCAAGCAGCTCATCTGACTTTATCAGATGGTGTTTTAGTGTTTATTAATTATTGGCGATAAACAAATAAGAGAAAAAAAAAAAAATTCAGTTTGCTAATCACTGAATCTCCTGAATGAAGTCACACAATGTAAGGAGTCGGGCAAACACGGCCCATGAACTCTACGATTCTCTACATACTGAACATTTTGGCAACTATATAGGTCACCAGATTGTCAGATTTGGGAATCAATGACATCATGGTTGAGAGTTTCATTGGGAGTTCTTAGGAAAATGGTGATCCCAGACCAAAGCTATTCGGTTCAATAGCAGAGGACACACAAACAACCAACGTTAGGCAGCTTCACCGGTGTAAATATATCAATAAACACATTTTTTTAGCCGCTTCCCATCCAGGCCAATTCTGACATTTCTCTCCTACATGTAAAATTCATCCTTTTTTTGCTAGAAAGTTATATAGAACCCCAAAACATTGTATATGTTTTTTTTTTTTTTTTTAGCAAAGACCCTAGAGAATAAAATGGAAGTCAACACTGAAGAAATAATAATAAAAAAGGTGCAGCACTTAGATTATGACAATATCTATATAATCTTTTACCAGTGTAAATAATATAATCAACTTTAATAGTGAAAAAAAAAACTCTGCATAAATTAACACTATTAATGATTCTATGTTTTAGACAACACTATATCCAAATATACAAAAAAAAATAAAAAATTGATATACGTATATCCACCAAGGTGAACGTGTTAAGAGTCCTTAAGTGAAACAATATGGTGACAAAGTGCAATATCTTGAGAAGTTATAGTGACTTCAGTGAATACCTTGCAGGAATCCACCACCACTTGAGAGGAGGCTTACCAGATGTAATGGACCCAGTTAGGTATATACCGACGCGTTTCTCCTAAACAGGCATCATCTGTTCCCCAGATGATGCCTGTTTAGGAGAAATGCGTCGGGAAGGGCTCGTTGATGCCACTGCGTTGCCAGAATTTTATTTCTATGCTTGTATTTGCCTGTAATATGTGAGTACCCAGTTACGCTTTTAATGTCAATAAAAGTTTTAAACGGTATTTTACTATGAGGCTGTATTTTCTTCTTTTTGGCCTATAATATACGTGGAAGAATCTCTGTCCTCAGTCACCCCAAAAGGTGGATAGCCATTTCATCTATTTGTGGGTCATCTCTCTGTCTACTCTGGTACCCATGAGAAGTTACAAGTTTTGCCAGCTGTTTTTTTCGTGTGGATTTACATCAATAAACTCGTGTGACTCACTAGGTCAGTGATGGAGAACCTCGGCAATCCAGATGTTTTGAAACTACATTTCCCATGATGCTCCACTACACTTCAGCGTGCATGAGCATCATGGAAAATGTAGTTCCAAAACATCTGGGGTGCCAAGGTTCGCCATCACTGCACTAGGTATATACCTAACTGGGTTCATTACATCTGGTAAGCCTCCTCTCAAGTGGTGGTGAATTTCTGCAAAGTATTCACTGAAGTCACCATAACTTATAATATATATTTTTTATATATATTATAATATATTAACTTTTATTGACATTAAAAGCGTAAATGGGTACTCACATATTACAGGCAAATACAAGCATGGAAATTAAATTCTGGCAACGCAGTGGCATCAACGAGCCCTTCTCGACACGTTTCTACTAAACAGGCATCATCTGGGGAACAGATGATGCCTGTTTAGGAGAAACGCGTCGGTATATACCTAACTGGGTCCATTACATCTGGTAAGCCTCCTCTTAAGTGGTGGTGGATTCCTGCAAAGTATTCACTGAAGTCACCATAACTTCTCAAGATATTGCACTTTGTCACCATATTGTTTCACTTATGGACTCTTAACACGTTCACCTTGGTGGATATACGTATATCAATTTTTTTTTTTTTTTTTTGTATATTTGGATATAGTGTTGTCTAAAACATAGAATCATTAATAGTGTTAATTTATGCAGAGTTTTTTTTTTCACTATTAAAGTTGATTATATTATTTACACTGGTAAAAGATTATATAGATATTGTCATAATCTAAGCGCTGCACCTTTTTTATTATTTCACCATTTTGTTTGTTGCGGTAAGTCTGCGGTGCTGGCAGCTATTATTTATTTGTTGTTTGTGGATAGCGCGTTTTTTTTCTCACCTTATAAACACTGAAGAAATGGCTGCACTCCAAGATCCATCAAAATTCTTTTTTTTTTTTTTTTTTTTTTTTTAAAGAGTATTTATTGAGAAATGAAACAGACATAATATTACAAATGCTAAATTCTTATTTAATAACCAACATCCCAAGTGTTACAGACAGTACAAATGGTAGATGCGTTTCACACACTAACAGGTGCTCTTATTCATTCATAATGAATAAGCGCACCTGTTAGTGTGTGAAACGCGTCTACCATTTGTACTGTCTGTAACACTTGGGATGTTGGTTATTAAATAAGAATTTTGATGGATCTTGGAGTGCAGCCATTTCCTCAGTGTCGATCGTATGCAGAGGTGAGTCGGGGCGGGCACCTGTGATATCATTAGGCTTCCTGGCTCACATTTTTGAAGGTCCAAAAATTTGAAAAATCTGAAAAAAAAGAAAGAAAATCAGTTTAATTAATTAACTATTAAATTAACGAGTACGTAGGAATTTGATCTGAGCATGCGTGGCGCTTCGTCCGATCAAAATTCTCTACACATGATCGGAGTATGTCCGATCGAACCAGTTGGTCGGAAAATATTTCCAGCAAGTTGGAAAATTTGGTCCGACGGATATTCCAACGGAATCAGTCTGATGCATATCACACACAGTCGGATTATCCGACAACACGGTCCGATAGGACACATTCCGATGGATTCTCCGACCGTGTGTACAAGGGCTTAGAGCGTTACGTTCCATTTGGTTGGATGCAGCATTCTTTATTTCAGATAATTTAATTCGTAACTTTGGATAAATTCGTACTCTTTAAGTTCACTAACAGACAAATTTGAAAGGGAATTCCAATACCTATAATTTAATAGTTAGTTATTATTTAGAATTAAACAGATTTTCTTTCTTTTTTTCTGATTTTCTAATTTCCCAAAATCTGAAATTCCAAAATTCGGAAATCCGAAATTTGGAAATTCAAAAATTCGGAAATCGGAAATTTGGAAATTCGTAAATCCAAAATTCGGAAATCCGAAATGCGGAACTTCTGAAATATGAAAATTTGAAATTAGGAATTTCGGAAATTCGTAATTTCGCAAATTTTTAAATTCGGAAATTCTGAAATTTCGGAAATTGAGAAATTCTGAATTAACAAATTTGTCAAAATTCGTTAAAAAACTAATTTGGAACTAAATGAATTGCACATGTCTAGTGTCTGTGGGAATTTGTGTTAATTTCTGAGGTCAGGTACTGATGTTAAATGAGAAGACCTGGCTTACTATTAGTGTTCCAAATTATTCCAAAGGTGTTCAGTAGGGATGAGGTCGTGGCTCTGTGCAAGACACTGAAGTTCCTTCACAGCAGACTAGTCAAACTATGTCTTTATGAAGCTGGCTCTACTCCTTTAGGAAGACTTTCCTCAAGATTTCGGAGGGTATCTGTCTCTGGGAATTATTATTATTATTCAGGATTTATATAGAGCCAACAGTTTGCGCAGCGCTTTACAATATGAGGGCAGACAGTACATTTACAATACAAATCGATACAGGAGGGATCAGAGGGCCCCCTGCTCGTTAGAGCTTACAATCTAGAAGGGAGGGTCAAGTTGAAACAAAAGGTAATAACTGTGGGGGGGGGGGGGTGAGCTGATGGAGAACATGAAAATACAGTTATTAGGTGTGGGTAGGGTAGGCTTCTCGGAAGAGAAGGGTTTTCAGGGATTGTCTAAAAGCTAATAAAGTAGGAGATAGGCGGACAGATTGGGGTAGGGCATTCCATAGGATTGGAGAGGCTTTGGAAAAGTCCTGGAGGCGAGTATGGGAGGAGGTGATGAGGGAGCTAGAGAGCAGGAGGTCTTGAGAGGAAGGAAGAGAACGAGTAGGTTGGTATTTAGAGACTAAGCCAGTGATGTAGCTGGGGGCAGAGTTGTGGATGGCTTTGTACGTAGTTGTTAGTATTTTGAATTTAATTCTTTGGCTGAGCGGAAGCCAGTGAAGGGATTGACAGAGAGGAGTAGCAGACACCGAGCGATTGGTAAGGTGGAGGAGTCTGGCAGCGGCATTCATAATGGATTGAAGAGGTGATAGACTATGTAGAGGTAAGCCAATGAGAAGGGAGTCGCAGTAGTCGAGGCGAGAGATGACCAGCGAGTGAATTAAGAGCTTTGTTGTCTCATTGGTTAGAAAGGGGCGTATTTTGGAGATGTTGCGGAGGTTGAGGCGGCAGGATTTGGACAGTGATTGGACGTGTTGCTTGAAGGAGAGTTCAGAGTCCAGGACTATACCTAGAACCTTGGCGTGAGGGAAATGTGTCCCCATTTCTGAGGTCAGGTACTGATGTTGAATGAGAAGACCTGTCTTACTATCACTGTTCCAAATGATTCCAAAGGTGTTCAGTAGGGATGAGGTCGTGGATCTGTCCAAGACACTGGAGTTCCTTCACAGTAGACTAGTCAAACTATGTCTTTATGAAACTGGCTCTACTCCTCTGGGAAGACGTTCCACAAGATTTTGGAGGGTATCTGTGAGAACATGTGCCCATTTCTGAAGTACTGATGTTGAATAAGAAGACCTGGCTTACTTTCACTGTTCCAAATTATTCCAAAGGTATTCAGTAGGGTCAGGGCTCTGTGCAAGACACTGGAGTTCCTTCACACCAAACTGATCACACCATGTCTTTATGGCACAGTCATGGTGGAACAGAAGAGGGTCTTCACCAAACTGTTACCACAAGGTTGGAGGAGCACCATTGCGGACAATGTCTTTGTATGATGGAGTATGAGATTTAGAATTATATTCTTAAAACAGAAGATATTTACACATCCTAATAAAGAGCTCAGTCTCTGCTCATGGGTAAGTAGGTGGTGCCACACAAACCATTCATGATTTGCATAACTCTGCCCACTTACCCACTTTTGTAGCTATATACAGTAGTGCACAGTGTTTACCAATGATTTTCTGTACAGTGATAAGGTTTGAACCTGAGCTTTAGACTTGTGCACAACAGAAAATTTTGTTTAGTATCGGTTCGTTGCCATTCGTAAAATACATAATTTCGCTATTTATTACGTGACGTTAATACGCTTTCGGATAATTTGTTATTTCTGTAGAGTGTCGATATTCGTTATACTGAATCTCGAATCCTGATGAGTTAATTTGTTATATGCGCTATAATTTCGTTCGTATTCATTGAAATTCGATATTTATGTATGTATAGACATTCGTGATAATGATTTGTAGTTTGGAAAGTCGTTTGTTTATTGAATCTTTTAACACACACAATGACAACGTCACTTCTCCTCGGCTCAAATACAATACAACACCCTTCTCACTCAGTTCTCAGGAATGCACTTTGCCAGTAACCCATCCTCCAGCACAAAATTAACCAGCCGATTGGACTGTAAGATCTACTTTGAGTTGGCCTTTTGTTTAATTAGATCTTTAACAAATTACAGAATCATGTCGATTCCATTCGTTTTATCCGCTATAATTTCTTTTGTATTACTTAAAATTAATTTTTTTTTTTTTTAATCGGACGTTTGGATGCATCCCTCACAACAAATTTAGATTCTTTATGAAGCGAATTGCACAAGCCTACTGAGCTCCATTCAATCGTCTCATCAGCTTAGCTCTGTGAATACTGTGATGATTTCATAGCGAACATCTTACACTGATTATTCCGTATCACCCAACCGTCTTTTCTTAATGGTCTTGTTTGTTTGTAGAGCTGCTCACGAGGGAGCCGAAGTGATGGAACCCAGACTTATGATGCTTCAGCTGCTTTGACAATAGGACCAATTAAGCGATCAGGAGGTAAACTTGTGTTTTGGATACTTACGTTATTTTTATGTTTGTTGATTTTACCCGTTTTTTTGGGGGAATAGGTCTCTAATGATCCCATAGTACCAAAACTCCTTTTACAATAGAGATTATTCCAGGATGAAAGAAGACTTGGACAGAGGAGGGTTGTCCTATGTCTCCTGGGCATCATCAATTCTCTACAATGTAAAATAGATTAGGATATGGACCAATCAGTGATCAGGACAGGGGAGGAGATGAGAACCATGGTAGAGAGTGCACCAGACAGATGTACATTAATATACAAAAAAAAAAAAAGAACCGAATCAGAAATATATCAGCCCAATAGTTTCTTGTGAACGTTTAGTCTTTGGTGGTAAAAAGGTTAAGGGTAGAGTGACCATTGGCCTTTGGGTTGGGGATTAGGAGGTGAAGTGTAGGGGTTAGGTTGCTTAAAGAGGAACTATAGACAAACAAAACAAACAAAAAAAAGACATATACAGGGTAGTCTGTGAATCAACACTGCGGTTAATGTTTTTTCTGAGTCCACCCCATAATATAGTGTGATTACCTGTTGATCCTGCTAGTAGGGCCAATCTCTTTCCACTTCCACGCCCTTTAAGCCTAGGAGGCGGGAGAAGATTTTGTGTTTGGATTAGGCTAACTTTTAAAGAGTTAATGTTTAATCCCTTCCCGTTCACACTATAGACCAAAGATGAGCCCAGCGTGGGCTTACTTTTCCATGGTGGCCGCACTACCAGCACACCCCCTGCAGCCGTGCGAGCGGCGTGCTCTGTCATCGCTGAGTCCTTTGGAATCAGCGGATCACAGATCGGGGAAAGGGTCAATCACACTGACAGCGTGAGGAAGGAAAAAGACAATCAGATTGGCTACACTGATAATCAGGGCAATGACGATTAGTGTCCTGATCATCAGTGCAGTCCAAACAGTGCCTAGCGGTGCCACCAATCAGTTCCCACCAGTGCTGCCAATCAGTGTTCATCAGTGCTGCCAATCAGTGCCTCCTCATCAGTGTCACCTCTCAGTGCCCATCAGTGCCGCCTATAAATGCAGCCTCATCAGTGCACACCAGTTAGGGATGGGCCGATCACACCCCGGTTTGAGTCACAGCAGAACATGCGAACAGGCAAAAAAAATGTGCAAACACGTGAAAACCGTTAAAGTCTATGGGAACTGAAAATTGAGACGGTTTTTACACCAAGCCGCCTATAGCGTCAGCGGTAAAACGCTGCTATTTTCAGCGCCATTTTACAGTCGGATTTGCAGCGCATTTCGGCCCCTAGCGGGGGTAAAAGCGCCCCGCTAGCGGACAAAATGTGCTGCAAATCCTAAAAATAGCGGCGTTTTACCACCGAAAGGCTTAAAACTGCCAGCAATATGCCGCAATAGCGGCATTTTGCCAGCGGTAATGCAGCGCTGCCCCTTTGATTTCAATAGGCAGCAGCGTTGCAGGAGGGGTGAGTTCACCGCTCCTTCACCGCTCCAAAGAAGCTGCTGGCAGGACTTTTCCTGACGTCCTGCCAGTGCACCGCTCCAGTGTGTAAGCCCTCAGGGCTTTCACATTGGAGTGAATGGAGCAGCAGTTTGAGGGTGGATTGCAGGCACTATTTCTAACGCTATAGCACCTGCAAAATGCCCTTGGTATGAAAAGGGTCTTAAAATCAAAAGTGCTCATTTTAAAGGCTAATATGCAAGTTAATCTCATAAAAAGTGTTTGGGGACCCGGGTCCTGCCTCAGGGGACATGGATCAATGCAAAAAAAAGTTTTAAAAATGTCAGTTTTTTTGGGGAGCAGTGATTTTAATAATGCTTAAAGTGAAACAATAAAAGTGAAATATTCCTTTATATATCGTGCCTGTGGGGTGTCTATAGTATGCCTGTAAAGTAGCACATCTCTCCCATGTTTATAACGTTCCACAGCAAAATGACATTACTAAAAGAAAAAAATGTCATTTAAAATTGCTTGCAGCTGTAATGTATTGCCGGATCCCAGCAATATAGATAAAAAAAGGCGTAGGGGTCCCCCCCCCCAAAATGCATACCAGACCCTTATCTGAGCACGCAACCTGGCAGGCCATAGGAAAAGGAGGGATGAGAGAGCGCCCCTCCTCCTGAACTATAGCAGGCCACATGCCCTCAACATGGGGAGGGTGCTTTGGGCTCCCCCCAAAGCCCCTTGTCCCCATCCCCACAACCCTTGCCTGGCAGTTGTGGGTGGGGGGCTTATCAGAATATGAAAGCCCCCTTTAACAAGGGGGCCCCCTGATCCAAAGTAAAAATTCCTTTATAAAAAAAAGTGTCCTGTGATGAGGACACTGCTGGGGACACTGCTGTCTTTTCGCAGTGACAGCTCTTATATAGCCAAGGGTGGGGCCACCCGGTGATGTAACCGGGTGACCCTGTCCCCTTCTGATATCATGTGACATAATTTATTTCGGGTCCGTTGAAGCTGTGATTGAAGATGAATGGACATAGCGGGACACTTTTTTTTTTTAAATAAAGAAATTTTTGGTGTATGGGTACAATGTACCTGATGCTCATTCACATGGGAGGGCACGATCTGGGGGACCCCCTTGTTAAAAAGGAGCTTCCAGATTCTGATAAGCCCCCCCAGCCCACAGACACCCACAACTGCCGGGCAAGGGTTGTGGGGATGAGGCCCTTGTCCCCATCAACATGGGGACAAGGTGCTTTGAGAGGGACCCCAAAGCACCCTCCCCATGGTGAGGGCATATGGCCTGGTACGGTTCAGGAGAGGTGCTCTCTCACCCCCCCTTTTCCTGCAGCCTTCCAGGTTGCATGCTCAGATAAGGGCATAGATTTTGGGGTGACCCCCACGCAATTTTTTAAATTATTTTTAAAAAGAAATGGCAACCCCCCACCAAAATCCATACCAGGCCCTTAAGATCTGGTATGGATTTTGGTGGGGGGTTGCCATTTCTTTTTGGTGCAGGATTCCCCTTAAAACCCATACCAGACCTGAAGGGCCTGATATGGATTTTGGGGGGACCCTCTGCCATTTGTTTTTACATTTTTTGGCGCAGGGTTGCCCTTGATATCCATTCCAGACCCAAATGGCCTGTTGTAGACTGGGGGAACCCATGCCTCAATCAATTTTAAATGACATTTTCTTCCTTTAGAAATTGAATTTTGCTGCTCTCGCTCATTATACTATGTACGTCCACTATATAAGCAGCCTTACATAGTGTGGGGCGTGGACTTAGCCCCCTGAGTCATGATTGGCCAAAGGCACCCTTTGGTCAATTATGGCTCTCACATCAGAGCGCACTGTGATTGGCCAAAGAATACAGGTCAGGTGAATGCTTTGGCCAATCATCGGACATCAATGCACTACTGGTGTTGCATACACACGGTGGGACAAAGTTGTTGGAAAATCGTAACGTTTGGAACGTGATGATGTTCGTTCGTTATGACGGGACTACGTACAGGGCCAGTAGCCAATAGCTTTGGTCTCGTCATTAGATCTGAGCATGCGTGGCACTTTGTCCAATCGGAATTCTCTATAAACAATCGGATTTTTTTGTCGGAAAATTTTAGATCCTGCTCTCAAATATTTTCCATCGGAATTTACGATGGAAAAAGTTCGATAGAGCCAACACACGATCGGATTTTCCGACAATATAATCCGATCGGACCTTTTCTGTCGGAATTACAGGGCATAACCCTTAAAGGGGTTGTAAAGGTAAATGTTTTTTCACCTTAATGCATTCTATGCATTAAGGTGAAAAAACATCTGACACTGCCGGCCCCCCAGTCCCCCCGTTTTACTTACCTGACCCCACAAAAATCCCGCGCTCGCCCCCGCCATCCTCTTCGCCGCTCAGCCTGGCCGCTGATTGGCTGGACTGGATGGATTGAAAGCAGCGCAGCCATTGGCTCGCGCTGCTGTCAATCACATCCAATGATGCAGCGTGCCGGGGGGCGGGGCCTTGTGATACAGTGAGCGGCTATAGCCGCCGGCTGTATCACGGGAGCGCGCCCGCAGGTGCTTCTCACCAATGCGAGGGAGCTCGCATTAACGTGAGAAGCACCTGCGGGGAGAAGCAGAGACAGCCGCCGAGGGACCCCAGAAGAGCAGGTTCGGGGCCACTCTGTGCAAAACGAGCTGCACAGTGGAGGTAAGTATAACATGTTTGTTATTTAAAAAAAATAAAAAATTTTACTTTACAACCCCTTTAACAGTGAAACTTTATCCCTGACCTAATCCTATTTTATACATTTAAAAAGAATTTTTTTTTTGATTTATGTGTTAAGGCCAGAGAAGGGACAAGTGAATGACAATTGATAGGGATGGGTAAAGTTGGGGGACCATGAGGGCCTACAGTAATTATCATATTTGCTTTGATTGCAAATGCCCAGCCCCCAAATTTCAGACATCCAAACCGGACATATAAGTAACAATGAATTATGACATTGTGTCTGACCCTGGGCAAAACTTTTCCTGCCCCACCCCCCATGCAGTTTTTCTCTCCACCTGCTCTGAGACATACAATAAATAACAGCTAGACTCAAAATCAGTTTACTGAATCAGATCAGGCAGCTATTGCGATTGGTTGCCAGAGGTTACAGCGTATCATTACCGCTCACTGATTCGTTGATAGAGGTTACAGCACATCCAGGGGCGGACTGACAACTCATCGTGTCTGTCAAAAGTGTCTGATCTGTCTGCAGTAATGTCGCAGTCCTGATATAAATTGCAGATCACCGCCATTACAAAAAAAAATAAAAAATAATAATAATAAAAATGACATAAATCTTTCAACCAATTTTGTAGGAGCTATAACCTTAGTGCAAACCAATCAGTATACGTTTATTGTGATTTTTATTACCAAAAATATGTAGAAGAATATATATCGGCCTAAACTGAAGAAAAAGTTACCTTACCTTAATTTATTCATAAAACGACCTGGAGGATGGGGATGGGGGAAACAGCTCAATCTCTGTATTTGCGGACGATACTAAGCTAACAAAAAGATCTGAACAAATGAATGGGGGGAGGGGCAACTACATGGCAAATGAGGTTCAATGTAGAAAAATATAAAATAATGCATTTGGGTGGCAAAAATGTGAATGCAATCTATAGACTGGGGGGAGGGGAACCTCTGGGGGGATCTAGGATGGAGAAGGACCTGGGGGTCCTAGTAGATGATGGGCTCAGCAATGCCAAGCTGCTGCTAACAAAACAAACTGAATATTGGCATTAAAAAGGGATCAACTCCAGAGATAAAAGGATAATTCTCCCCTCTACAAGACTCTGGTCCGGCCGCACCTGGAGTATACTGTCCAGTTCTGGGCACCAGTCCTCAGGAAGGATGTACTGGAAATGGAGCGACTACAAAGAAGGGCAACAAAGCTAATAAAGGGTCTGGAGGATATTAGTTATGAGGAAAGGTTGTGAGCTCTGAACTTATTCTCTCTGGAGAAGAGACGCCTGAGAGGGGATATGATTTCATTATATAAATACCGGACTGGTGACCCCACAATATATAAATACCAGACTGGTGACCCCACAATATATAAATACAGGACTGGTGACCCCACAATATATAAATACCAGACTGGTGAGCCCACAATATATAAATACCGGACTGGTGACCCCACAATATATAAATACCGGACTGGTGACCCCACAATATATAAATACCAGACTGGTGACCCCACAATATATAAATACCGAACTGGTGACCCCACAATATATAAATACCAGACTGGTGAGCCCACAATATATAAATACCGGACTGGTGACCCCACAATATATAAATACCGGACTGGTGACCCCACAATATATAAATACCAGACTGGTGACCCCACAATATATAAATACCGGACTGGTGACCCCACAATATATAAATACCGGACTGGTGACCCCGTAATAGAGAGAAAACTTTTACGCGGAAGGGAGTTTAACAAGACTCGTGGCCACTCATTAAAATTAATAGAAAAGAGGTTTAACCTTAAACTACGTAGAGGGTTCTTTACTGTAAGAGCGGCAAGGATGTGGAATTCCCTTCCACAGGCGGTGGTCTCAGCGGGGGGGCATCAATAGTTTCAAAAAACTATTAGATAAGCACCTGAACAACCACAACATACAGGGATATACAATGTAATACTGACATAATCACACACATGGGTTGGATGTGATGGTCTTTTTTGAACCACACCTACTATGTAACTATGTAACTATTATTTGTTATATATATAAAAATTCACTAATTTATTGGGAAAAGTCTAAAAATGCATAAGAATACAATGCAAAATGCTAAATACCCAGTGGTCACTGACAATGGTGGAGGGCTTGTCTGGAAACTAGGAAACATTTCAACTTCCACACTTGTCTGGATCATAAAGTAGGCCTTACACCCGTCATACGGTGTAGTGTCATAGAGCTCATTGATCGTTTTATGAATGATTGGATTAATCAATGGTGCACTGTGAATGTTTTGACTACCCAATGTAATCAGTAAATTATACAATCTGTATTCCATTGACATATCATCTGTTTTTATTCTCTACAGAATCCAGTTCTTCCACCATCACTAGTAAGTTTTTGTATTTTCTTTACATATTTTTTTATCATAAATAGGGATGCGAGAAACTGAAAAACACTTTTGTTATTTAAGTTATAGGCTGATAATCCTCAGCGATCCTGCCAGGAAGGCCGTTGTTCAGACACTTCCTGTTGTGGTGTGACAACGGTCTCCTAATTGTGCTCATCATCAGTTGTCACCCTGACACGTCGAAATTCAGATGGAGACTGTGGTGTGCATGTGATAAATGGGGAAACGCCGGAGATCAGTGGTGACAACGTTTCTCCTGACTTAAAGTGGTGATGAGTCCCTAGTGAGAGGTTGGATAGGAATGAGGTTTGGACTGATGTAAAATTAAATTTTTTGGTGATTAGACAAACTAAATGGGGTTTTCATCAGCCTCCCCACCGGGTCAATGCTCCAGCTGCAGGGCGAAGTTATATATTTATCGGCTGTATTACTATTGATGTTAAAGCTGTAATAAACTTTAGAAAACATTCCTCCTGCATGGCAATATGAATCTCAGTCTAGCACATTATGAAACCTTTGAGACGTCACCGCTTCCACCTTCACCCAGTCTTTCTTCCCGGTTTGCAGGCTGCTGCTTGCTTGAATGGCCGAGCCACCATGATGTCTCTCCGGGGTGTGTGCACGGGGGTCATGGCCACAGCCCAGAGCACATGAACATGTCGTTCTTTCAGAGAGCGTGCGCCGTTGACCTCACCGTCAACATAATTTCTTGGCGTTTAGGAGATATTCATTTTACCTACAGGTACGCTTTATTATAAGCCTACTTGTAAGTGTAGCGCCCACCACTTTAGGTTTAGTGGCTCAGGGGTCTAAGTCCACGCCCCACACTATGTAAGGCTGCTTATATAGTGGCCGTACGTAGTATAATGAGTGAGAGCAGCAAAATTACATTTCTAAAGGCAGAAAATGTCATTTAAAATTGATTGAGGCATGGGTTCCCCCCAGTCTACAACAGGCCAATTGGGTCTGGAATGGATATTAAGGGCAACCCTGCGCCAAAATGTAAAAACAAATGGCACGGGGGTCCCCCCAAAATCCATACCAGGCCCTTCAGGTCTGGTATGGATTTTAAGGGAAATCCTGCACCAAAAAAAAAAATGGCGCCCCCCCCCCACCAAAATCCATACCAGGCCCCCATTAGTTTAGAAGTTAGGTTAAATTGCCAGTGCCTTACTGTATTTTGTACAGGCCTGGAGGTTTGTTTGGGTTAGAGAGGAGTTGTAGGTTAGAGGGGGTTGTGACTCCAAAGACATGCAGGTAGGTTAATTGGCATCTGTCCAAAATTGGCCCTAGTATATGAATGGGGACCTGGGATTGTGGGCTCCTTGAGGGTAGGGATGGATGTGAGTGTGCAGTGTACAGGGATAAGGACAATTGTAGACACTCACTCAGGTTGAACTGGATGGACTGGTGTCTTTATTCAACCTTACTAACTATGTAACTATGTAACTATATGTGGCCACCTGTTCATCACCCTGGGAAAACACTCCCTTGCTCTCCAGAGGAATCCTCTGGAAAGGAGGTGGGTCAGGCTCTGAAGGACAGGCAGTGTGTATGGGCCTTTGTCCGATCGTTAGTTTGCTTGGTCAGGGGCGGGGTCCATATATATATATATATATATATATATATATATATATACACACACTGGGGTCACATGTTTCCGGGGAGCTGGAGATGGGAAGAGAACTAATCCACACAGAAAAACGTGATGTTAAGGCCCAGGGTTGAAGGCCTGGCGGTCTCTTTACCCCAGTGCTGGAAAGCCATGGATCTTCGCCTGAAGGCGATGGAGGATCGGGGACTTCAGAGCTGGAAGGTCTCCACCAAGCAAGAAGTAGCTGCAAACCGACCGGAAGTGAACCAGGGTTGGCCTGGACCTTTCCTGAGCTGAACTGGGAAGAAAAGGGCAGGAGGAGAAGGCAGGTGAGGCCTGGGACTGCTAGCGTTTTCAAAGTACCACATGCTTTTCAGAGGGACATGTGTGTCAGCTCATTAAAGGAGAGGGACTATCACTCACACATTTCAATCAAGAGGCAATTTGTATTTTTGTAGCTTTACTGCAGTGGGGGGTGGAAGAAGCGGGGGGTTAAACCAGCCGTACTGTATGAACTACTAGCAGCTCCCAAGGGAGCAGTGCGCTTCATTTCATAGGTAAAAATCTGAGTTTAAATAAACAAAGTCTACCAAAGATAACCTCAAGGTAAATAGTGGCGCTGAACACACAATAATGAGGACAATACACATATACATTTCTCACACCCAGTGAATATCAGTGCATAAAAAATAAAAAGAAATGAAAAAATAAATAAAATAAAATGAACATAACAAGAAATAGTCCATAATAAATAATGTCCAATAATGGATAAATATTCCGTGATAAAGGTCAATTGATTGAGTGACTTGATAAAAAACGTGTCTCCACTTCCCCAATTGGATGTTCACTCACTGACACTAATTGCCTCACACTCTCATGTTCGGCAAAAAGAGCATTGCACCTCTCAGGGTTGTGGATATCCCATCAATCGATTCAAGCATCTAAAGACCAATAGGAATTCATAATATGTAAAGGAAAAAAAAAAAAAAAAGAACTCCAAATGTGCAAAATAAAATAAAAAAGTGCATTGGTATGGTAAACAGAGACCAAGCATATCCTAGTCACAGCGAACATAAGGAACATAAGAATGGGCACTGTATTTCACCCGACCAAAAAGCCTGTACACATGCAGTGTCACTTCTGGTGATACATAAATGTCAATTCCGGTTGCCGTACAGCCATTTTCCGACGCGTTTTGTCATTACGACTTCGTCCTGGGATTAGGATCAATCCCAAAATGAAGTCGTGATGACAAAACACGCCGGAATGGGATATGCTTGGTGTCTGTTTACCGTACCAATGCACTTTTTATTTTGCCTTCTCGTACGTTTTCTTGATGTTATTTCACTTTTTACATATTATGGATTCCTATTGGTCTTTGGATGCTTGGATCGATTGATGGGATATCCACAACCCTGAGGGGTGCAATGCTCTTTTTGCTGAACATGAGAGTGTGAGGCAATTAGTGTCGGAGAGTGTGAAGCAATTAGTGTCGGTGAGTGTACATCCAATTGGGGAAGTGGAGACGCGTTTTCTATCACGTGGTGTCAAGTCAGTCAATCAACTGACCTTTATCATGAATTATTTATCCGTTATTAGACATCATTTATTATGGACTATTTCTTGTTATGTTTTTATGCACTACTATTGGCTGGGTGTGTAATATATATATGTGTATTGTTCACATTATTGTGTGTTCCTCGCCACTATTTACCTTGAGGTTATTTTTTGGTAGATTTTGTTTACTTTCAGTATTTCTTTTAAAGTGGCTGCTTTATTTATATTTGGTTTCTCTGTAGTGCAGTGATAAGATCTAGGGTTGCGGCACGCCGGGAGATCTTATTTTGTATCACAAATCAGAGTTTACTACCACTTTATATGTGATAGCTTCCTGTTCAGGGCTCCTGGTCACCAAGAAGCCAACAGCCACTGGCGTCCTAGCAACCAGTGACCCATCTCCATGAATCTGCCTGCTGCGAGATGCCCGGCTAGTTAGTCCTTCTGAATCTAAACACAGACGTGGAATGCTGGCTGATGTTTTTGTAGCCAGCTTTAAAAAGAATGAAAGTGTTGGGTTTATTCAGAAGGAAGCATTATTTATTTTAAGATTCAAGTTTTTGTAGATTAGATTATATATCAATTTCCAAAATTTTGCCAATAAGGAGAACAAGATCACCAAATGTGAAACGCGTCCGAAGCCTTATTATATTATAATTATTATTATTAATAATAATAATAATAATATTTGCTGTATAATACTATTATTTATATAAGCACGGACACAAATCTGATACTGTATTGGATCAGAACCGAGGTCTGGTATTTTTATATCTGCCCCTGATCAAATGATTGAATATAAAGCGTGCACACGTCAAGCAACTCACGCTGACACTTAGTTCAGAGTCAAATAACTTTCTGTTTTAATATTTCCTCTTTCCAAGATTTATATACCACTTTGACCTACAGATAAGCCTAGATTAAGGCTTACCTGTAGGTCCAAGAAATATCTCCTAAACCTACACGGTTTAGGAGAGATTTGCAAAAAGACAGCCGCTGCTGTCTATGGCACATGCACCGTAGACAGCGGCGTGCAGGCGCACTGAGCATGCCACTGCTAATGGCGATATGCTGTTAGTGGCGGCTCCCATGCGCGGCTCCCATGAGCCATGATACCCAGAAAGATGGACGGTCCATGGAAGAGGGGACAGCGGTGACATCGCTGGCTACTGTGTCACGTAAGTGACACATAATGGGCTACTATGCGATGTGATGCGATGCGATGCATAGTAGTCCATTATGCTTTACCTTTGCAGGGAAACAAAGAGGAAGTAACACCCATCAAGGTTTACTTCCTCTTTAAGATTAAAGTGTAAGTAAACCCCCTAACAATGTCAGCCAAGGAAGCTGCCATCTTTGCCTCTATTTAATCTACAACTGCCATGATGTTGCACATGTGATCAGTTATGACGCCAGCCATTGGATGGTTTGACAGTTTGGTTAAGAGCACAACCAATGGGAGTGTTACATTTCCGGTACATGACGTAAATTAAACAGTTTTATGCATGGGTTTACTACCGCTTTAAGATACGTCAGATAAGACTGGCGCAAACCACAAAACAACCACAAAACATATAAATTGTGACAAAAAAATATAGGCTTTAGCTGGGTCATCCATATGAGGAAGTAGCAATGTTCTTGCAATGTTCTTGCTTCTTCTGAAACGTTGGTAACTTTTGAGTGTATTTTTTGGAAGAGGTGCGATTCTTCTGTTAACTGTTCTTCTATTAACTCTTGCAGTTCACTTCCACAACAAGGGAGGCATAAGCTTTGCAAATATCTGCTGAATATGTTTTAAGGTTGATAAGCAGAAGCTGATATATATGTCAGGCTATAAAGCAGGTATATGCAATTAGCGGACCTCCAGCTGTTGCAAAACTACAAGTGCCCTTCATGCCTCTGCCTCTGGGTGTGATGCTTGTAACTGTCAGAGTCTTGCTATGCCTCATGGGACTTGTAGTTCTGCAACAGCTGGTGGTCCGCTAATTGCATATCCCTGCTATAAAGGATGTACTTATATATATTGGAATAGACATTTCATCATGACATTCCCACATCCATTACAATGCCTCTATCTGTCTCCATGTACCAATTAAGGAACCACTTTATATGTTGAAATATTTACATTCATTTTAATGGAGATTCATCCAGCATGGCGGCCAATGTACACTGGCCTCAGGTTGTCTCGGAAAAGTAAAATAACATGAAAGTATTTCTTTTTCCAGGCGCTCACATATTGTGGACTCTCCTTATCCCGGCTCTGATCCTCATTCAATCGTTGTAGTCATCACCCAGAACTGGATGTCGCCGGATGAGACCAACGGAACCCGTTCAATGTTATTCTTGCTTATTTAGGCCGAGTTCACATTTGTGTGTTTTTTCACTGCATCCAATTTTCATGACGTGTGAGTGTGCCCGGCTCTCAATGGAGCCGGCTTCACACATTTCCGGGGTGGGGGGATGGCCGTGGTGAGAATTCCGAAAGGGTCCTGTGCGTTTTTTTGGGTCTGGTTCAGGTGAAAATTCAGGCAAAACCTGAACAGGTGAACAGAAGCACACCGGACCCTCCCCCCCCACCCACCGACCATATTGGGAACCGCGGCCGCACGTAGGTGAACCCGGCCTTAAGAATGCAAAGTCTAATTTTTTTAAAGAAAATTTCAATGATTTACTTTGATTTTGTTTGCCAATTATTGTTTACGAATCTATGAGAAATAACATGTCTTAGCCTGTAGGATGTGCAAATTGATTCCTTAATCATCAAAGATGAGACCCCCCCCCATGATTGCTTTGTTGGTAGCAAAGAGAAGGAACATTTAAATGTTACTCCATCTATTGAGAACTTGTTTTCATGTTTCATCCAGTTTTATGCCGCAAACACGCGGTCAGATTTTCCGACGGGAAATGTTCGATGTGAGCTTGTTGAGGGAAATTCCAACCGTGTGTAGGCTCCATTGGACATTTTCCGTCAGAATTTCCGACACACAAAATTTGAGATCCGGATCCCAAATTTTCCGACAACAAAATCCGTTGACGGAAATTCCGATCGTGTGTACAAGCAGAAGAGCGGCACTGGCTGTTGAACTTCAATCTTCGGGGCGCCAGCATGTTCTTGACGTTTAGAATTTCTGACAAGATTTGTGTGACCGCGTGTACGCAAGACACGTTTGAGCCGACATCCGTCAGAAAAAAAATCCATGGATTTTGTTGTCGGAATGCGCGATAGTGTGTACGCGACATTAGAGTGCAATATGAAACATAATCAAAGTCCACAGCCCCCCCCCCCCCACCTCCAAACCAGCTGCCCCACCTATAGAATTGCAGAGTTTTTCTCCCCACCAGTTACTGTTATATTTACCTTGAATATTCTTCATCTAATTATAATATGAATAACATAATATTTAATATAAAATGTATAATATTAATAAAATAAGAAAATATTTCATTTTCTTTTTTGTGTGCATTTTTCTAATTCAATAAATAATTTTGCAGTGCAAAGCTCTGGAATATCCACAATTGTGTTAATTTTATATGTATTAAATATTAATTAATTATGTACTGCTTATGTATCAAATATGTATTCATTCTAAAAAAGATGGACTTTATAAAAATCTACATCCATAGACAATCAGAAAAGTTCTAAAGTGACTCACCAACAGTTGTGGCTGCTGCAATTATAAACTGCTGGTTGATAATTTTACCGGCCACAACTGTTGGTGAGTCACTTTAAAGCTTTTCTGATGAAAGAAGCACATTAGCCATCTGAGTCTAAGAAGTGTTGGATCATGCTGTTTCTTTTTATTGAGAACTGGGATTTGGGTTTCAGGAATTGTTTGGACTTTGGACTTGTTTTTTTACACAAATGAACTTTTTTTCTGTTTTGTTTTAAGAAAATATTTCAATAATTAACCATGTATAATATTTTTTTTTCTTTTCTTTTTTTTACACATAATTATGGCACATACTGTATATGGTCTTGCACAAATTCAGCCCTTTTTTGAGTTTTATACATTTATTTTTTATTATATTAAAGAAAAAGCAAAAAAGTTCAGAAGAAATAGGTTCTTTCCCGCTTAAGCAGCTCTCAAAAAACAAAAAACAAAAAAACACATAAATAAAGTAAAAAAAAAAAAGTAGCAGTAGTAATAAAGTGACTCACCAACAGTTGTGCCTGGTACAATTATAAATTGTTGGTTTATAATTTTACCGGCCACAACTGTTGGTGAGTCACTTTAAAGCTTTTATGATGAAAGGAGCACATTAGCCATCTGAATCTAAGAAGTGTTGGGTCATGCTGTCTTTTTGATTGAGAACTGGGATTTGGGTTTCAGGAATTTTTTTAAAACTGCTTGCGGTTTTAATGTTATATCTGGTTCCTGCAATATGGATGAAAATCATTGAGAAAAATGGCATGGGTAGCCCTCCCTGCCCATTACCAGCCCCTTTGGGTCTTGTACGGATATTAAGGGGAACCCCGTACCCATATTAAAAAAAGGAAATACGTGTGGCCCCCAGGCCCTATATACTCAAAACAGCAGTATACAGGCGGTGGAAACAAGATAGGGACTGTGTAGGTTTGTTGTGTTAAGTAGAATCTGTTTGTAATTTTCAACTGGTACATTTTTAAAGTGTAGCTCCAGTCAAAAAATCTATTTTTAAGCTTTTTGGAAAACATAGGGAAGGGTTATCACCCCTGTATAATTTTGCCGTCCGTCTTTTTTCATCTCACTTCCTGTTGTCTCCTTCCGTTTGCAAGTAGGAGATGTTTGTAAGTTGGATGTTTGAAAGTAGGGGCCTGCCCTATATGCTCTGCAGAAATGGCGGAACAAGGTGTTGGTTTTGCCACAACATTGTAATCCCTCAAAGTGACTCTTGGTGGGCGCTGGAGCGCCCTGCTGTGAATGATTATATCAAGAATTGTAAGTACATGCCATTGTTGAGCAGTGGTAGAAAAATTGGGCCTTTGGTGGTTGTGATGTTGGTGCCACAACACTGTCCACACAGTTACTCTCGGTAGGCACAGGAACGGACCCTGCTGTAAAATATTATATCAAGAATTGATAAACAAGGGCTGAAAAAATTGGGCCTTAGGCACTGGTGCTGGTGCCACGACACTGCAACCTCTCCCACATACTCTAGTTGTGGTGCAGGAATGAGCCCTGCTACAAAGCATTGCATCAAAAATTGTAATTACATGTCCCTGTTAAACAGGGGCTGAAAAATTGGGCCTTAGGCACTGGTGCTGGTGCCACGACACTGCAACCTCTCCCATATACTCTAGTTGTGGTGCAGGAATGAGCCCGGCTGCAAAGCATTGCATCAAAAATTGTACTTAAACGTCCCTGTTAAACAGGGGCAGAAAAATTGGGCTGGTGGCATCACCCAGAACCAAAAATGTTCTTCCAACATATCAGCGGAGGAGGAAGAGGATAGACAATCAACATAACAGGACAGTCATTCAGCATCAGCATAGGCAGTCTTGAAGGGATGTGATATTTCAAAAAAAATTATTCGGTTACATCAGCTTCATGTGCTTGGTAGCTGTGGGTGATCCAAGACTGATTCATCTTGATGAAGGTCAGTCGATCAACTGAGTCGGTGGACAGGCGCACCCTGTGATCGGTAACAAAGCCACCAGCAGCACTGAAGGTGCGTTCCGAAAGAACGCTGGATGCAGGACAGGCCAGTAGCTCAATTGCATACTGTGCAAGCTCTGGCAAGTGATCCATCCTCAAGACCCAGTAAGCCAGAGGATTTTTGTTGGGGAAGGTGTCCAAGTCTGACCTTGCCCCTAGGTATTCCTGCACCATGTAAATCAGACACTGGCGATGGTTGCTGGAACCGATCATACCTTGGGGCTGCGGACTAAAAAATTGTCTGAACGCATCGGTCAGACAGCCACCTTCTCCACTGCTCCTTCTGACCAAAGCCTCAGAAACACGTTGTCCAGGACCAGGAGTTTGTAACCTCCCAGTCTCTGGGGACGCGTTGCACAGACCTTTCTGCAAGGCCTCCCAGCAATGTCTCATCCTCTGCTCCCTCTGCGATGGCAAGATAAGGTCGGCAACCTTACCCTTGTACCATGGATCAAGGAGAGTAGCCAGCCAGTAATGGTCCCTCTCCTTGATCCGAAGAATACGGGGATCCTTCCGCAGGCTTTGCAGGATCAGTGAGGCCATGCAGCATAGGTTAGCTGAGGCATTCGGTCCGGAGTCCTCTGGGTCACTAAGGACAACATGATCCGCAGCTACCTCCTCCCAGCCACGTACAAGTCCATGGGTTTCTTGGGGCTGTAAATCATCCCTTCAAGACTGCTGCTGCTGCTGATGCTGAGTGCCAGCCTCCACCTCCATGCTGACACAATCATCCCCCTCCTCCTCCTCTTCCTGTGTGATGGGTGGCACAGCAGGAACACTGTCTGGATAAAGGGGGCCTTGAGAGGCAAGGTACTCATTGATGGCCCTCTGCTGCGTGTGCAGCCGCTGCAGCATGGCCAACGTTCAGTTCCACCTGGTGGGCATGTCACATATAAGGCGGTTCTTGGGCAGGTTCAACTCCTTTTGGAGCTTAGCCAGCCGAGCACAGGCATTAAATAATCTGCGGAAATGAACACAGACTTTCCTGGCCTGCTTCAGGACATCCTGTAAGCCCGGGTACCTGCCCAAGAACTGCTGCACCACCAGGATAAGGACGTGAGCCACACAGGGCACATGGGTCAGTTGTGCCTGTCTGAGGGTGGAGAGGAGGTTGGTGCCATTGTCGCAAACCACCATTCCTGGCTTAAGCTGGCGTGGCGTCAACCACCTCTCGGCCTGCCCCTGCAGAGCTGACAAAACATCCGCCCCAGTGTGGCTCCTGTCCCCCAAACAAACCAGCGCAAGCACGGCATGGCATCGTTTTGCCTGCATACTTGCGTAGCCCCTGGAACGCCTATGGAGCACCGCTGGTTCTGAGGACAGAGCACTGGAAGAGGCCATGGAGGAAGAAGAAGAGGAGGGGGTGGAGGAGAGAGGTGCGTCACAACCAATAGTAGGATTTTGGAGGCGTGGTGGCGGAACAACCTCCAACACTAGTGCACCTTGTCCTGCATCCTTCCCAGCTGCCAGAAGAGTGACCCAATGGGCCCTGAAAGACAGGTAATGTCCCTGTCCATGCCTGCTGGACCATGAGTCAGTGGTAATATGCACCTTACTGCTGACCGCCCTATCCAGCGAGGCAAGGACATTGCCTTCCACATGCCGGTAGAGAGCCGGAATCGCCTTCCGTGAGAAAAAGTGGCGTTTGGGGACCTGCCACTGAGGAACCACACATTTTACAAACTCACGGAAGGGGGCCGAGTCTACCAACTGAGAAGGCAGCAGTTGAAGTGCTAGCAATTTAGCCAAGCTAGCATTATTCAACCGCTGGGCATGTGGATGGTTGGGAGTGAACTTCTTTCGCCGGTCCAGCAGCTGGGGCAGGGACATTTGCCTGCTATAATCGGACATGGGTGTACTGCTAGCAGAGTGCCCGGAAGCACTTGGCTGTGATAAACCTAATTCTACACCTTCATTCCTCTCAGAGCAGGTTTTAGAAAGGACTGAAGGTCTAGTGGGGTTGGAGATCCCAGCTGATGAGGAGCAAGGAGAGTTCCGCTTTGTTCTTTGGTGTTGGTCTTTGAGTTACGCTTGCCAACGAGCTGCATGGCAGGTCAACATATGTCTGGTCAAGCATGTGGTGTCCAAGCGGCTGATGTTTTGGCCACGCAAGATACGCTTGAGACATATTTTGCAAATAGCAGCGGTGTGATCTGATGCACTCATCTCAAAAAAGGCCCACACCAAAGAACTTTTAGAATAACGCACAGAGGCAGCGCCCTGCACGGGTGGAGCTCTGCGGTGTGATTCAGTCGGTGTGCTGCCCCTAAGCTGGCCCCCGGAGGGCATCCTGCCTTGTTGGACATGTGCCTCCTCCTCCTCCTCTTCCTCCTTCTCCTCTCTCCTATCAGGCACCCACGTGGAGTCAGTGCCCTCATCATCCCCTCCCTTTTCATCGCTGGAGCAAACCTGGCAGTATGCTGCAGCTTGTGGAACATGACTGCCAGATTGCTGTCCTTCTTGAGCATCCCCTCTCTCTGCGCTCACGCTACTGCCTTCCTCTTGCTGAGTATCATCATCAGAGCCTACAAAACACTGGGCATCCTCCTGAAGCATGTACCCAACACTGTGCTCAAAGAGTTCAGGAGACTCCTCAGGAGGACGTGGTGGGTCTGAGGAAGGAGTCACTGATGATGACATTGAGAGGAGGGAAGACGATGCGTTGGCAGCTGCTTTGCTAGTACCTTGAGCCTGGGTGAGAGAGGATGAGGAGGATGAAGAGGGCTTGGTCATCCACTCTACCAAGTCTTCGGCATGTTGTGGCTCAACATGTCCAGCTGCCGAAAAGAAGGACAAGCGTGTCCCATGGCCACGTGCTGATGATGACGATGCACCGCGTTCACGACCAGCACTGTTGTCTCTAGACACAGAGCCTGCTTGCCCTCTTTTATCGGCTCGCACCTGTCTGCCTCTCCTTGCTGGCCTTCCAGACATGGTAATGGGCTGCAGGGAGATGGGAAAACCAGCAATTGGATAGTGTATATTGTGCTGGAGGCACACACAACACCCACTCCTGCAGATGGCAGATGGCTCAATTAGAGAAGAGCTATGTAGGTGGATATAACGGTGTATACTGAGGTCAGGGCACGCAGACAGCACGCACAATCTCCTACAACTGACTGCAAGCTCTATTTAAAAAGAGCAAGATAGCTAGCTATATAGGTGGATATAATGGTTTATACCGCACTACAGAAGAGCAAGAACACAAAATCGGCCAATAACGAACGGTGTATACTGTGTTGAAGGTACACAGAACACCCACTAACTCCTACAGATGCCAACACACTACACAAGGCCACCGCGCTGGCGGCCTTATATAGTGTGGGGCGTGTACTACACAGCATGAGCTATGATTCGCCACAGGCATCCTGCCTGTGGCCAGTCATGGCTCTCCTCGCTGCCAGCGCTGTGATTGGCCAAGCATGCGGGGTCACAGTGCATGCTTGGCCAATCATGAGCCAGCAATGCACTGTGATGGCGCAGTGCATTGTGGGCCATGAGCGCCACACGAATTTGGCGTGAACGGCCCATAACGTTCGGAATTCGCTGAACGGGCGAACAGCCGATGTTCGAGTCGAACACAAAACTCATCCCTACTCACTGGTCGTGGACACCGGGATATGCACTGGACATTTTGTTGACATTTATGAGTGCTGATGCTTATTTGCATTCTTTATATTCTTTATATTGTTTGCAGGACTTTTTAACCCACTTTTGTCTATGAAATTTCACTTGAGTGACACCATTCACCGTGTATTGGGATATACACAAATTCATATATTTTTAAGTTTGAGCGATTATCTTAATTTTATCATTTTCATCTATTTAATCACTGCATTTTATTTAGTTTTTTTTACCTATTGTCACTGTGATATTTATTGTAGCTATCACTCGTTTATCTATTTTTTCTTTTTATGTTTCGGATTTTTATCACATGAATTTTGGGGATTTTGATTATTTATTTGATTATTTATTTGAGTTTTAATCCACAAAATAACTCATATTAGAAAACTGAGAATATCCCCAAACACAAAAAAAAAAATTTGCCAGAGGACTGGGAAAGAATTCCCTGAAAAAAAAAAAAGAAAGAGGAACACACAATAAAAATATGTATTAATATACTGGGTTAGCTTATCCAAAAATGTATTACTTCTATCATCCAAAAAGCCGTCTCATACATAAATAACACAAGTCTAATTCAAAGGAGATGTGGTACCTAATGCCTATGGGGCCATCGAGGACATTAACAGATCCCTCCTGCTAGATCAGTTCTGTTAACAATATCCAGCTATAAAAGAGCATAAACATAGAATTACAACCGGTCAGATGCTCCAATTAATGCCCCTTTTTAACTAAACACACCGCCAAGCTTCTAATTCACTCCCTGGTCATCTCTCGCCTCGACTACTGCAACTCCATCCTCATTGGTTTACGTTTACATAGACTATCCCCCCCTTCAGTCCATAATGAATGTTTCTGCCAGACTCATCCACCTTACCAACCATTCAGTGTCCTCCACCCCTCTCTGCCAATCCCTCCACTGGCATCATTCAGTGTCCTCCACCCCTCTCTGCCAATCCCTCCACTGGCATCATTCAGTGTCCTCCACCCCTCTCTACCAATCCCTCCACTGACCTCCATTCAGTGTCCTCCACCCCTCTCTGCCAATCCCTCCACTGGCATCATTCAGTGTCCTCCACCCCTCTCTGCCAATCCCTCCACTGGCATCATTCAGTGTCCTCCATCCCTCTCTGCCAATCCCTCCACTGGCTTCCACTCACCCAACGAATAAAATTTACAGTACTAACAATAATTTACAAAGCCGTCCATAACTCTGCCCCTAGTTACATCACCAACCTAGTACCAAAATACCAACCAATCCGCTCTCTTCGGTCCTCCCAAGACCTCCTGCTCTCTCGCTCCCTTGTCCCCTCCTCCCATGCTCGCCTCCAGGATTTCTCCAAAGCTTCTCCCATCCTTTGGAACTCCCTACCCCAATCTGTCCGACTGTCCCCTAATCTATCCATCTTTAGACGATCCCTGAAAACCCTTCTCTTCAAAGAAGCCTATCCTGCTTCTAACTAACACTGTTTTACTTCCTCCATCAGCTCATCCCCCACAGCTATTACCTTTTGTATCAATTGCCCCTTCCTTTTTAGATTGTAAGCTCTAACGAGCCGGGCCCTCTGATTCCTCTTGTACCAAATTGTAATGTAGCTGTAATGTCTGCCCTCATGTTGTAAAGCGCTGAGCAAACTGTTGGCGCTATATAAAACCTGAATAATAATAACAATAAAAATAATTAACAACCACTGTCAATACAATAGCCTGTAAAGGCAGACTCACCATTCATATCTTTACACAGCAGAAAAGGCGCAGTTCACAAGATCACACCACCAACACTGGCAGTGTAGCGCCGGTACTCCTAATGAATATGCGCTATGTTCATAAATGTAGTTTTTGCCCAAAACTGTAGTTGAATTTTGGGACTAACTGTGCTAAATTGTGCTTTGGCATCAGTTTGGTTGGGCTGTATTAAGGTTCTGCCTGGTCATAGGTGGGGTTCACACCTGTGAGAGGCCTTAGAATGCAGTCTGGTTGGACGCATTAGGTACCAATCTCTCTCTCTCTGAGCCAATCAGTGGGAGTTTGTCTCACTGTGTATTCTGGGAGAGGGTACTTAAGGTGCGGAAGTCACGTGGTTCTGGGTTCAGAACCCTAGCGATTCCCTCTATCATAAGAACAATCATAGTGGCTGTTCAGCTGCTTGACCGTTCCTATAGGCGGCAAGAGGGGACATTCGCCCCCCCTCGCGCCCTACAGTGCTTCTCCTAGCTCACCCCTTAATTAAAGCCCCCTTGCCCCCCCCCCATGCTCGCTTTCAGAAGCAAATGCCTATGCAAGTCGCCCCCACATATATCAAACCACACATTTGAGGTATCACTGTGAGCATTAGAGCGAGAGCAATAATTCTAGCACTAGACCTCCTCTGTAACTCAAAACAGGTAACATGTAAAAAATTTGAAAGTGTCACCTATGGGAATTTGTAAGTACCAAAGTTTAGCACCATTCCACGAGCGTACGCAATTTTAAAGCGTGACATGTTAGGTATATATTTACTCGGTGTAACATCATCTTTCACATTATGCAAAAAAATTGGACTAGCTTTACTGTTTTTTTTTTTTTTTTTTAATGCATGAACCTTTTTTTTTTTCCAAAAATAGCACTTGCAAAATCGCTTACCAAATACCATGCAAGATAAAAAGTTGCAATGGCCATCATCTTATTCTCTAGGGTCTCTCCTAAAAAAAACTATATAATGTTTTGGGGGTTCTGTGTAATTTTTCTATCAAAAAAAAATAATAATAATATTTACATTTAGGTGCCAGAATTGGCCCGGATGGGAAGTGGTTAGAGTCACAGGGACACATTCGACACCCAGCACAATGGCAGAAAAGGTGGGAAATTATTAGGCTTGTGCAAATTGTTTCGTAAGGAATCGAAATTCGGCCACATTTTCTATCTTTCGGACATTCGGATGCATCCGAATGTCCGAATAAAAAAATAACGAATAACAACGAATACGAAAGAAATATAACGAATGAATTTGAATGAATTCGAATGAATTTGGTAATTCTTTAAAGATCTAATGAAACAAAAGGTCAGCTCAAAGTAAACCTTATAGACCAATCAGCTAATTAATTTTGTGCCGGAGGTTGGATTACTGGCAAAGTGCATTCCTGAGAAGTGAGTGAGAAGGATGTTGTATTGTATTTGAGCCGAGGAGAAGAGACGTTGTCATTGTGTGTGTTAAAAGATTCAATAAACAAACGACTTTCCAAACTACGAATCATTATCACGAATGTCTATACATACATAAATAGCGAATTTCAACGAATACAAACGAATGAATTAGACACTCTACGAATAATAACGAATTATCCGAAAACGTATTAACATAACGAATATAACAGAACTAGTGATGGACGAACTTCCGACGGGACGTTTCGCGAACGCGGACCGCGACATAATACATGTATGAGGTGAATTTGGGATCGATAACTACAAGCATTCTTTTTTTATATGGGAAATTGTTGTGACAATTCAGGACTGTGGAGCGCATTTAGGCAATGGAGGAGAGGGAAGGTCAGGGACCAGGGTAGGCAAAGAAGAGGGTGCAGGAGATGATCACCAGCAGCGTGACATACAGCAATGACACCTGCACCGTGATAGAGGCATCTGACAACAGCACCGTGATAGAGAGCACTGACATCAGCAGCGTGACATACAGCAATGACACCAGCACCGTGATATACAGCACTGACAGCAGCACCGTGATAGAGAGCACTGACATCAGCACCGTGACATACAGCATTGACAGCAACACCGTGATAGAGAGCACTGACAGCAGCACCGTAAGCAGCCCCAGGAGGAAGTCAGCACAGCACAGGGATGGTGTGATACCCTCATAATAAGAACCCCCAGGGGGTGCACATAGCAGAGAGTGAAGAAGAGGGTGCAGATCGAGAGGATGAGGAGGGTGCAGAAGAGTAAGGCTGAGTGAGCCACTCAACCAAGTCTGGTGCGTCCTTTAAAGTAATTGAACGCACCTTCTGCAACTTCCCACTTTGGCTCATGGCTGTTGCTCCTGCCCTACCCCTACCACCCCTGGGGAAGGGCCTGCCTCTTCCTCTGCCTGTCATTTTTTAAATCACAAAAACAAACAAAACTCTTAGTCCCTATACCGATGAAGGACTGCTGCAGTATAGGGCAGCGGTCAGCAGTGGTGCACCTCAACCCTATCTATTGTGGACCGATAGCGGTCCTTACAGAACAGCAGACTGTGCCTCACTCAACCCTATGTACTGTAGCACCCTTCACCAAGTTACCAGTCCTTATAAGGACCTTTGTAGACCAAGTAGGTTGTGTGTGACTGATTAGCAGACTGTACGTCAGTCCCTATACCAATGAAGGACTGCTGCAGTATAAGGCAGCGGTCAGCAGTGGTGCACCTCAACCCTATCTATTGTGGACCGATAGCGGTCCTTACAGAACAGCAGACTGTCCCTCACTCAACCCTATGTACTGTAGCACCCTAGACCAAGTTACCAGTCCTTATAGGAACTTTTGTGGACCAAGCAGGTTGTGTGTTAGTGATTAGCAGACTGTACTTCAGTCCCTATACCAATGAAGGACTGCTGCAGTATAAGGCAGCGGTCAGCAGTGGTGCACCTCAACCCTATCTATTGTGGACCGATAGCGGTCCTTACAGAACAGCAGATTGTACCTCACTCAACCCTATGTACTGTAGCACCCTACACAGACCAAGTTACCAGTCCTGATAAAGAGCTTTGTGGAACAAGTGAGTTGTGAATGATTAGCAGACTGCAGCAGAAGGGCAGCAGTCAAGTATAATATTCTTTCTATATTTGGAAGAAAGAATATTATACGTGTACAAGCCTATTACCGTACCACTGATACCAGTCCTGAAAAGAACCTTTGTGGAACTAATAGTAACAGCAAGTCTTTAAACTGACCCTCACTGCCTGACACACTGCTTCCTTCCTGTCCCTATACAAAGTGGCAAAAAGAGGAGACTGGAACGATTAGTGGTTACTGGAATAGCTCTTTTGTGGACCTGATAGTAACAGCTAATGATGATGATGATGATGATGATGATGACTAATCTGACTCTCCCTGTAGCACACACTGTCCTTTCCCTTTCTCTAAACTGACAAAAGACACTCAGGCTGCTGCAACAATCAGTAGCACAGCAAACCTATATACACCTAACACCTATACCAGTCCTGAAAAGAACTTTTGTGTACCAAATAGCTAGCGATTTATCTCTCCCTACTCCACACAGCAACCTTTCCCTATAGTGACAGAAGAAAGAATGTAAAATGGCCGCCGGATCGGGTGTATTTATAGGTTAGAGGGAATGTCCAAGTGTCCATGTGCTGTAATGTCTCAATTGGCTGTCCTGTACCCCATGATGGATGTGTCATCATAGGTCAAAGTTCTTTTACACATTAAACACGTAAGTCCGCCGGGGCGAACGACGGCAATAGGCGAGCGAACGAGCGGACCGCGAACGACCGAAATTCACCGCAAAACGACCGCCGGGCGAACCGTTCGGCCATCACTAAACAGAACGACATGATGTATTTTACGAATGACAACGAACTGAAACTAAACAAAATTTTCCATTGTGCACAAGTCTAGAAATTATAATCTTTTTGTAGAAAAAGTAGAAAACGGTTTAAAACCAGAGGAGTTGGATAATTTAGAGATCATAGTGAGCTGGCCTTCATTCGAGCGGTGAAATGCCATAAGGTTTGTAAAACCTGGGGTAAACATTGGGTCCCCCATATTAGTTAGGAGGGGAGAATGGGAGGAAATGAGACCACTAAAATATTCATCCCATAGCTTCAAAGAATGCTCTGTTATGGAACTGGAAAGAGGGGCGTGCTGAGCAGGTAGTAACCATAGTAAGTCTCCATAGATGCCCATAAGGGGATATTATCATGAGTGGCATTCCAACAGGAGATATGTCCTATTTGGACAGTATGGTTATATTTTGAAATGTGAGGTACACTGAGGCTTCCTTTAGGTTTTGGGCTGGACGGCACTGGTTGTGATATTGGCAGGCTTTTTTTGGTTCCTGATGAAGTGACATATATTGCATAGCTTTGTGAAATGTTTAATCAAAAGTGAAGAATGTCCAAACAACTTTTGCATAACATAAAAATGTATGTGATGTGGACATTTTGGTTACTGCTATACTTTTTTCTTCCACAAGAAAGTTTTTTTTTTTTTTTTTTTAAATGTATATTTATTGAGAAAAAATTTTCATTTACAGAACAAAAATAAGATTGCTTCCAATACATACAGACAAAATTAACATTGCAAATATAACAGCAAAAACCGCCGCTGGCGGGATATCAAATGTTAGTATCTTGATATAAAACATTGGGGGGAAAGGAAAAAGGATACACCACAGGTCTGCAAATAAAGATGCATAAGTAAACCAAATGCCGTAAATTATATAGGTGATGCAGGGAAAGGATCCCGGGGGAGAGCCTCAGGGAGGCTGGCCCGGGGGCTCACATCTATACAGTAGGGTGTTGCCTCAGGGTTCAGTATGGAGTTGTCCCATCTATCCCATATTTTAAAAAATTTAGGTAGGGAATCCTGTGCCAAGGCAGTCATATGTTCCATTCTGCGTATGTTTGCCACCGCGGATATCAATTGTGAGTGATTGGGTAGGGAGGAGGACAGCCAAAGCGCAGGGATCACTCTCTTGGCAGCTAGAAGGACATATGCTGTCAGCTTCTTAGCGCTTTTAGATAGCGTTGCCACCGGCAAGCCCAATAAATAATGCCTAGGATCCAAAGGGATATCAATCCCCAACACTGTATGGAGCAGGGATTGGACCATAGACCAATAGGGTACAATCATAGGGCAACTCCAAAAAATATGATAATGAGTGCCCTCATGACGCAGACATCTCCAACACAGCTTAGATATAGAGGGATCGTATTTATGCAACATTTCAGGAGTCTTGTACCAGAACATCAGTATCTTATAAGCCGTCTCTCTCTGCTCCACACACCTAGAGACTTTGGAGGTAGACAGCCAGATATCCTGCCATTGAGAGATAGTTAAGGGAGACTGTAAAACAGAGGTCCATCTCCTCATATAGAGGTGAGTGTCCGTGTTGGGGGAGGTTGAGTCATGGAGTATGCTATATATGGAGGATATTAGACCCTTCTGGCAAGGACCCTGGGAGCATAAGGTTTCAAAGGTACTAGGGTTGATCAGAGCCAGATCTGGGGATCTGGAATGAAAATAGTGTTTGAATTGAAGATATGAGAAAAGAAGTTGTTTCGGGATATCATACTTATTCTGAAGTTCTAGAAAGGATAGGAATTTACGGGATATCGGATGTACCAAGTGGCGAAGTTGGAAGATACCCGAACTAAACCAGGGGAACATGTTCTTCAGGGAAAGGCTGTCTGGAAGGTCTGGGTTGAAAATAACATTCAGCAAAGGTGAGCATGGAGAAGAGAGAGAGAACCTCTTGTGACATTTTTTCCATATGGATAAAGAAAATAGCATCGGCCCCAGAAGTATGCGTCTAAGCTGGACCATAGAGGAGGGCAAATCTGACCACAGCATAGAGCACGGGTGAACCGGACTGACAACGCTCATCTCTAGCTCCGACCATCTACTGGTAGCGAAATACGACGACCAGGAGATGGCCGGCAGGAGGTGAGTCGCATAGAAATACTTCAATATATCAGGAGCTCCCAACCCCCCTTGGGATCGTGGAGCAAAGGCCATGGTCTGGGCGATTCTGTGCATTTTATTTCCCCATATGAATTTGGTGAAGGCCCGTTGAATATTTCTAAGCTGAGGCATGAGTATAGCAATTGGTAACGTTTCAAAGAGATATAAAAACTTAGGGAGTATGGCCATTTTTAGTACATTAATCCTACCCAGGAGGGATAGCGGGCAAGTCAACCAGCTTCGGAGCAAGCTATGTGTTTCCGCAATCAGAGAAACAAAGTTAGCCACGTATAAGGAATTATATGTAGCAGTCAAATTAATGCCAAGGTACTTAAGGGAAACAGGGCACCAATGGTAGGGGAATTCATTTTTTAACGAAGCTAGAAGTGGGGGAGGGATGTGAATGGGGAGCGCTTCAGTTTTAGTCATGTTGACCTTATATCCCGAGAGTCTACTGAATGCATCTAGAAGTGTATGAAGTTTGGGAAGGGAGATGTGGGGTTTCGTCAAGGTAAGGAGAATATCATCGGCAAAAAGCGAAAGCTTATAGTCCTTCGACCTAAGGGAGACGCCGCTTATGTCCGGGTCATCCCTTATAGCTGCAGCCAAGGGCTCAAGGCATAATATAAACAACAGGGGGGAAAGAGGACATCCCTGTCTAGTACCATTACTATGCGTAAAGAGCGGGGACCTATAAGATGCCAGTTGGACCTGAGACGTGGGTAGCGAGTACAAGGCCTGCAGAGCTGATAGGAAAGAACCAGAAAATCCAAAACGCTGAAGTGTGGCAAACATATACGGCCATCCCAGCCTGTCAAAAGCTTTTTGTGCATCTAAACTTAAAATAATGGCAGGGCGGGATGTCTTGTCGAGCAGGTCTATGAGGTCGATGGTACGTCTAGTGTTGTCACCAGCTCGTCTACCCAGGACAAATCCCACCTGATCATTATGGACCAGGGCGGGAATCATCAAGGAAAGCTGATTAGCTAGAATTTTGGTAAAGATCTTATAATCGGAGTTAAGTAAAGCTATGGGTCTGTAATTATCCGGTAGGGTAGGGGATTTACCCGGCTTCGGGATAACCGTTATGTGCGCATGTAAAAACTGGGAATGAGGTACTATTCCTTTCTGTAAAGAGGAGAAAAGATTTAGTAAATGAGGGCTAAGCGTCGGGAGGAAAGATTTATAATAGATGTAAGGGAGTCCGTCTGGGCCTGGGGATTTGTGGGATGGGAGTGCCTTTACTACCGCTGCCAATTCCTCTGGTGTGACGGCGGCGTTCAGGGTGTCCACCTGAGAAGAGGACAACAATGGCAATTTCAAAGAGGTACAAAAGTCATTAAAGTGTTCTTGAGAGAACACATGGTTGGGATCGGAGGTCAGGCAGTTATATAATTTTTTATAAAAAGCACCAAAAACTTTAGTCATTGTTAAGGGGCAGTAAGTCGGAGTGCCATCTGACTGTATAAGAAGATCAGGATAAGAGTGAAATGGGCGAGGTTTAAGCTTATTCACCAGCATCCTATGAGGCTTGTTGGCGAACTCGTAAAATTTCTGTTTTGCCCAGAGTAGGGCTTTAGAGCATTTATGCATGTCCAGAGATTTTAACCTTTCGCGTAAGGAGGTCACTGTGCGAAGACGGGACACCGAAGGGGAGGATAAGAGCAGAGCCTCAGCTTTCTGCAATTGCGCAAGGATGTCAAGTCTCTGCGCCGCCGAGTCTCGCTTAAGGCGGGATCCGGCAGAAATACATATTCCTCTGAAGAAGGCCTTGTGAGCCTCCCATAAGGTGGACACGTCCCGCACAGATCCTACATTCAGTTGAAAAAAGTCAGTTAAACTTTGGGACAAGTGAGCTTCAGTGACCGGGTCACGGAGAAGGAAATCATTAAGTCTTCAGTGGCAAGTCCGGGGAGTAGAAGTGGAGAGGGCAAGGTCAAGCTGAACCGAGGCATGATCTGACCATGTCATGGGGTTCAACTCCGCGGCTACCGCCGACGTCAATAGAGGTGCCGTTACAAAAATATAATCTAATCTAGAGTACATCTTATGGGGGGGGGGAATAGAAAGAAAATTGCTGATGCGTAGGGTGTTTAATCCTCCAAATGTCTAGGAGGTTATGGGACCTAGTGAGTTTGCGAAACGCAGTGGATTGACGTTCAGATTTACAGGAAGGGTTACCTGAAAATAGGGTTTGTCTATCCCTCTTAGCGGACATAGTCATGTTAAAGTCCCCGCCGATGATCATGAACGGCTGGGCATATGCGCCCAGCGTCTCCAAGACCCCAGTGAGGAACTGAACCTGACCCGAGTTGGGGGCATAAATATTAATTATAGTAAGAGAGCGAGATAGGTAGTCACAGTCCAGGAGAATATATCTACCCTGCGGGTCAAGGAAAGAAGACTTCACCCGCAACGGACAGGTTTTTTTAATCAGTATCGCGACCCCGGCTTTACCAGAGGGGTCGGAGGCCATAAAAGAAACCGGAAAATGTTTGGCAGCAAATTTAAGAGAACCCCCTGGGCGGAAGTGAGTCTCCTGGACTAGGACCACATCTGCGTTGGAGGACTTGAACTCCTTCAGAGCCAACCAACGCTTATGAACAGAGTTCAAGCCCTTAACATTATAAGTAAGTACCCTCAAAGCCATTGTGCATGAAGTAATTGGAGCTTAAAGTACCCATAATTAACATACAGTAACCAAATATACCTGTACAGACCAAGGAAATACTGGAAATCGTGGTGTATCCTAGGGATGAAAAGCACGTGAAAACATAACATATCAACAATGCATCTAATGAGTGATAAAGAAGGCATCCAAAATAAGCAAAAAATGAAAAAAAGGCCAAAAAAAGGCCTAAAAAATGGAAAAATAAACCATAAGAAACAGAAAAAAGGCCTGGGGGGTAAAAACCACCCAGGAGTCCGCAGCCGCGGCCGCGGAACAAAAGGAGGCACATCAGGGGTTCCAGCTCATCTGGAGAGACCCCGCCACCTTCCAGCAAAAGTTACAAGCAATAGGAACAATATACCATAGTCCCAGGCAACCAAAAATGGGAAGAAAAGAAAAGTCACAACCTAAAACTAAGGGTGCGTATATCCCCTGTCAAGGGGAAAAAGGGGAAAAAAAAACATGGTGAAACAGGGACCGAAGTCGAGTCCAACCAGACCTGACGTTTGAGATTTCTCTTCAAGGAGGCAATCTGGGATGCAAGTTACGCTGGGGAGTAGAGAAGGGTTTCTGCGATTTCTGGCGAGCTGGTGTCCAAATCCGTGCCGGGATAGACGAAGAAAGTTTTTATTGAACATAATAAAGCTGTGTTTACAATGCATTCAGCAATTCAGTAGAAATTGATGCCATGACCTCGGTATACAACTGATTGACATAGGTTATTGGTAGGATAGGGGTCATGACATCAAGGGTGGAGGGAATCTGTTCAACATAAAACATTTTAAAAGAACGTAAACTTTATAGGAATACTCATCAATATGACCAATTTAACTAACAGAATATGGTTCGGGTCAAGTAATAGCAGTGGTGATGGTAGTACCATTGAGACCAACATCATCAGGTCTAACCATGGTGGTAGTAGAGCCAATAGACTTGACCTTTGTTTGTTCAGGAGCCTTCATGACTGAAAGTAGTGGGGCGTCAAGTTTTTTTTCCTGGGTATGTAGATAGAAGGGGAGTGGGGGGTGGGGGGGGTGATAGAGGAGAGGTTGGGCCAGAACAGAAAAAGGAAAAGGAAAGGGAAAAGGGAGGATGGGGGCACGTTCTCTGATCCAACGCCTCCACCCGAGGTAAAGGTGTGGAGTTTTCTATCAGGTATTGTGGGTGGTTGCTGTCAGAGAAGGAAAGTGGGAGCTGTAGCTCTCGCTTGACATAAAGTGAGTCCAGCAAGCCCAGGTGTTCGTGAATTTTTGTATGCGGTCTTGAGAAGTGTGGATCAGTTCCTCCATCTCTTCTATCCTAGATATCTTGATTAGCCATTCCTTGATTGATGGTATCAATCTGCAGATTGCCAGTGAATTGGAATGCAGAGTCTGGCAGCATTGACTGTGTGCATAGCCAGGGATTTGTGATAGTCTTGCTTAGGAAGAGACATGGGGTGTAAGAGATATTGTGCGGGTTTGTAGTCCAGCGTGTATGTGGTGACTCCTGTTATTAGGGCGTGTACTTCCCTCCGAAATGGTTGGAGCAATGCACAGTCCCACCAGATGTGAAGCATGGAGCCTTCTGCCTTTTTACATCTGCAGCAGATATTTGGAATTGTGGGAGAGCATTTGTGTAATCAGGCTGGGGTTATATACCATTGAGTTGCGAGTTTGTATCCATTTTCCTGGCTGGCAGTGTGGGATGTATGAGAGGGTGTGTCCTTAAGGTCTGTGGCCGGGGGAAGGTGCCAGCCATAGGATTATGTGTGTTGGGGTACGTGTGAAGGAGTCCTCTAAAGTGACCCATGTTTTCCCAGCCCTGTGGACATTCCAGTCCACAATCCTAGTCAGATGGCAGGCTAGATAATATTTGTGGAGGTCTGGAAGACCGATCCGACCTTTAGCCTTTAGGCGCATGTATTTGATGCGACGGGCATTGATCTTCCAGAAGAAGAATTTTTTATATGATGCAAAAAAAGAGGGAGGAAGGTGGATTGGGATCATCTGCATTAGATAAAGTATGCGGGGGAGAATAATCAGTTTTATTAGAGCTGAGGGTCCAAACCAGGATATGTTAAGGCAGTAACGGCGAACCTATGACACGCGTGTCAGTGCTGACATGCATAGCCATTTGGGGTGACACGCACAGGATTTCATGCAATTCATCCTCGGCTCCTGCACGGCCGCTGAGGATAAAAGAATCTGTGCTGGAGGAACTTGCGGGGCAGGACGTGTGATCTCCCCCGCCCACACTCACTTACTGTATCGCCGCTGCCCCTTTCTGAGCACAGGGGCTGCTGGTAAGGCGTGCGTGCCGTGCGCACACACGTCATCAGCGCGGCGAGGGAGGACCCGCAGGAGAGGAGCGCGGGAACAGTGAGCGTCTCTCTCCAGTCAGGCCGGCACAGAGAGTCTACTCCTGGGACTGCCTTTTAAGACCGCACCACAGCAGGGAACAGCGGAGTGCCAAGGGGAACTGTGAGCGCCATTAGCAGCAACTATTGGGGTGCCATGGACTTGTAATTGCCCACAATAACTGAGATAAGTGAGGGGGAGGTTGTGTTAGCCAATTAGGGGTTAACTAGCCTAACAAGCTATCTATAATTCTATCTGCTGTCACTGGCCCACTGATGGAGCACCCAAAAAATAAAAAACAAAGGTTAAGTAAAGGGAGTGGTAGTAGCAGTGGCCGACCCTTTCAAGAGACATGGAGCGAGATGTATGGCATTATAGAAAAAAATGGCAGATCATTTTGCGTTCTATGTACTGAAACGGTAGTAAGCAGAACGTGGAATATAAATAGACATTTTGAAACTAATCATTCCCAGCTCTTGGAAAAAAGTGAGGATGAAAGGAGAGAATACATTTCCAGGAAGCTACACCTTTATAAGAGCCAATCTAACTCCATCCTTAAATTTATAAAAGGCTCTACAAATTTAGACTCTGCAAGTTTGAGCATTGCTCACTCCATAGCTCAGCATGCAAAAGCGCTTAATGAGGGAGAATTTATTAAAGAAACTCTCCTAAGGCCGCGTACACACGAGAGGATTGTCTGGCCAACTAAGTCCGTCAGACAATCCGACAGACAGTCCGTCCTACTTTTGAATGAACGGACTTGACCACACACGATGAATAGACAGTCAGCTGAAAACTTGCGCAATGACGTGTACAGCACGTACGACGGGACTAGAAATACGACGTCCAATACACTGCAATGCAACCTTCGGCCGTGGAAATCCTTTCTGAGCATGCGCCATACTTAGTCCGTCCAACTTGCCTACTCACGAGCGGACTGTCCGCTGAAACCCAAGTTGGACGGACAATATTACGGAAATTCCGAAAGACTTAGGCCGCGTACACACGAGAGGATTGTCCGCCCAACTAAGTTCGTCAGACAATCCGACAGACAGTCCGTCCAACTTTTGAATGAACGGGCTTGACCACACACGATGAACAGACAGTCCGCTGAAAGCTTGCGCGATGACGTGTACAGCACGTACGACGGGATTAGAAATACGACATCCAATACACTGCAATGCAACCTTCGGCCGTGTAAACCCTTTCTGAGCATGCGCCATACTTAGTCCGTCCAACTTGCCTACTCACGACCGGACTGTCCGCTGAAACCAAGTTTGGACAGACAAAATTACGGAAATTCCGAAAGACTTAGTCTGCCAGACTGTCCGCCGAAAAAGTCCGCTGAAGCCCACACACGAGCGGATTGTCCGCTGAAACACGATTCAGCGGACTAAGTTGGACGGACAATCCTCTCGTGTGTACGCGGCCTAAGATATACGCCAGTTCTATTTCACGATATGCAGAATAAAGATGCAATTATTAAGAGAATATCTGAGTTACCACTCAGTAGAAATATCATAAAAGACCGAATAATGAGACTGAACACAAACGTACAACAGCAATTAAAGAGAGACATAAGGAATTGTAAATATTTTTCCATCTCTCTTGATGAAACTACTGATGTCATATCGCATGCTCAGTTGGCCATTATTGGTCAATATTCTGATGGTCACACAATGAGAGAAGAGTTGATAAAGTTAGTATCAGTGCTAACAAGTACATCAGGAAGCGAAATATGTAAGGTTGTTATGCAAACATTCTGCGACCTAAGCATTGATATATCGAAAAGTTGTGTCAGTGACGACAGATGGTGCCCCAAACATGGTGGGGAAAAACGTTGGATTTGTGAAATTGTTTACAGAAGCTATTGGACATGCGATTGTGCCTTTTCATTGTATTATCCATCAGTAGGCTTTATGTGCCAAGGCAGGATTCACTGACTTAAATGACTTAATGTCAGTTCTAACAAAAATAGTTAATTTAATAGCTGCTCGCCCCCTTCACAAGCGAGAATTTTCAGCACTTTTACAGGAGGTTGATTCCACCTACAGTGGACTGCTGATGTACAATAATGTAAGATGGTTGAGCCGAGGCAAGGTTCTTGAGCGCTTTGTGGAGTGCTTTGAAGAAATTAAGGTATTTCTTGAAGAGAAGGATCTGGGAAACTTTCCTCACCTCAATGATGATAAGTGGGTCAACACCCTGATGTTTTTTACAGATTTCTCTGTTCATGTTAATGAACTGAACTTAAAGTTACAAGGTTTTGGCAAAAGTATTGATGTTATGTTTGGATACATAAAAGCTTTTGAAAGTAAAGTAAAAATTTTCAAGCGAGATGTAGAAACTAAAACGTATAAGTATTTTCCCTCAAGTACAAAAGCATTTTGAGAAGGCCAGTGCAGCTGTACGAAATGAAGTGGAACTCTTGCATATGAAGTACCAGCATGTTTTAGACTCGTTACTTGACCAGTTTACTGATAGATTTAGTCAATTTAGAAGCCTAGAACAGACCATGAAAATATCTAAGTATCCTGATGTAGTAGTCTACAATAGTTTGGAATTCAATGGTTTCCAATGGATGCAAATAGATGATTTGGAGATGCAGCTTGCAGAATTTCAAGACAGCTTCTGGGCTCAGGTGTTTGTCGACTTGAGGTCAAAGCTTGAGAATCTGGAAAGGGGCCGCTTGGAGAATAAAGATGAGTGCCACTACGAACAGGAAATTTGGAGTGCCTGGAACAGACCACCAGACACTTTTAGCACCCTGACAAATATAGCAACAGCTTTTCTCACAATTTTTCCTTCTACGTACTTTTGTGAGACCTTATTCTCAGCATTAAATAATATCAAAACCAACAAAAGAAACAGATTGACAGATGAGGTTAGTAGTGCTTTCTTGGGCCTGAAGTGTACAAAATACCAACCTTCAATTGAAGATTTAGCCAATGAAATTCAGCAACAAAAAAGTCACTAATAGGCAGGTTAGTTAAAGAATTCGCCCTCCCCCTCACTTATCTCAGTTCACGGCAGGGCTGTGGAGTCTGCTGCTTCCAGCTCCACGTCCTCATCAACATGCCGCTCTGGCCCGCCCCCGCTATGAATATTCATAGTCTTCGCCCTCACGTCACTAGGAATAATCATAGCAGGGGCGGGCTGGAGCGGCATGTTGATGAGGACATGGAGCTGGAAGCAGCCGACTCCACAGCCCTGGTTCACGGCACCCCAAACAAGTTCAATAATATCAAGGGCAACATACGAAATCGACTGATGAACAAAGAAGTTACTAAGCAGGTATGTTAATTAATTTGTTTTTGGTTTATTGAATACAATTATATATTGCAATTATATATTTTTGTAGTTTAAACTATAAATTGCGCAAAATTATGTTTTTTTGTCGAAGTGACACACCACGCGAGTTATGCTCAATTTTTTGCCGATTTTTGACACACCACGCCAAAAAGGTTGCCCATCACTGTGTTAAGGTTAATCCAATCCCTCAGATTCTGGAAAGGGCTGCTAGGAAATTATGGCTATAGAGATCAGACATTTTCTTGGTGATTTGAATGCCAAGGTAGGTGATAGCCTCGCTTTTCCATAGGAATGGGAATGATTCCTGACAGTGGGACACCTCCTGTTAGGGAAGTGAAACATTCAGGGCGTATGATTTGGAGCAGTTCATTTTAAGATTTGACAGGACTCCAAAATGTTTTACGCCTTTCAGTAGGTTGGGCAAACATAGGCAAGGTGATTGTAAAGTAAGTAAGATATCGTCAGCGAAGGCGGCGACTTTAAATTCTTTGTTCACTATGGAGATGACCTTAATGTCCGGGTTGGACCTTAGTCTGTTTAGGAGGGGTTCCAGTGACAGGACAAAGATCAGGGGAGACAAAGGGCATCCCTGCCATGTCCCATTGCTTGTAGAGAAGGCGTTCAACAGATGGCCATTCACTTTTACCCTTGCTGATGGGGTAGTGTATACAGGGCAGGACTTGAGGGGTGGTGGGGGCCCCTGGGCTTGAGTCACTTTCGGGCCCTACCTTCTATACATTATCGTATTTATCAGCGTATAACTCGCGCCGGCGTATAACATGCACCCCAAGTTTAGGAGGGAATTTTAAAGAAAAAACGTACATTTAAATGCCCATCAATGCAGCCTGGCAGTGTCATTTGCAGCCTTGTCAGTGTAGCCTTGTCATTTACAGCCCTGCCCCAGTGTCATTTGCAGCCTTGTCTTTGCAGTCTTGAAGTTTAAAAATGGCGCAGCCGAGATACAGAGTCCTGTGTATCTCGGCGGCTCTCGGGTCCTCTCGGCGGCTCTCGAGTCCTCTTGGCAGCTCTCGGGTCCTCTCGGCAGCTCTCAGGTCCTCTTGTCGGCTCTCAGGTCCTCTCGGTGGCTCTCGGATCCTCTCGCAGTCCCGAGCTGAGCCGAGAGTAGTGTACTCGGCTCAGCTCACAGGCACGCCCAATCCCTGTGTTATGTCCATCATAGGTCAGGACTGGGTGTGACTGTGAGCGAAGCTGAGCTGCGTACACTCGGCTATGTATCTTGGCGGGGCCCATGGGCTTGAGCCCAGTCAAGCCCAATGGTAAGTCCTGCCCTGAGTGTATAGTCCATTGAGAATGTGCCGTAGACAGCGGCTCGCTGGCGCACTGAGCGCACCGTGGTCAACGGCGATATGCCGCGAGTGACGGCTTCCGTGTGCATGCGCGGGAGTGAAGTCATCGCGGCTTCCCCGAATGACAGCAGCGGAGCAGCGAGACCAACCGAGAAGGTGGATGTGCCAGACTACAGGGGACAGCGGTGACTTTACTGGCTCCTCTGTCAGGTAAGTGACACATAATAGACTACTATGCAATGCGATGCGATGCGATGCATAGTAGTCCATTATGCTTTACCTTTGCAGGGAATGAAAGAGGAAGTAAACTCATCAGGGTTTACTTCCTCTTTAATAATTTGATCAGTTCCTGCTGTCTCTTTTTGGCTCTTGTTGCTTGGGATATTAGCTGCCCCTTTATGACACAGTTATGTGCTTCCCAAAGCGTAGTCGGGGTCATGTCTTGGATAGAGTTTTCTCTGAAGTATAATCGAATTCGGGAGCACATCTGCTGTAATATTTTTGGGTCTTTTAATAGAGAGGAGTTTAGCAGCCAAGATTTCGTTGTATGTGTTGTTTCGAGAAATGCAAGGGTTACTGAAATGGGATGGTGATCGGACAAGAACATCGGTTCTATTGAGGCTTGGGGGAGGATTGATAGATCTGTTTGGTTGAGGAAGACGTAATCTATTCTGGAGTATTATTGATGTGGTGGTGGGAAGAAAGTGTAGTCTTTGTCGCATGGAAACATGGTGCGCCAGGTGTCATGGAGTGATAGATTTTGTAGTTGCAATTTGATCTGATGGAGAGCTCAGTATGCAATTGTGGTTGTACCTGTGGAGGTGTCTATGGTCGGATTGAGTGGGTAATTAAAGTCCCCCCCCCCAATAAGACCATACCTTCCTGAAATGAAGACAATAGATCACAGATCTTTCTAAAAAAGGATACTTGGTGTTCATTAGGACAGTACATATTAGCAAGTGTGATTAGTTTGGATGCATAAGTGCCTTTGACCTCCCTGGCGGTATGATTAGTTCTGGTTTTCGGTGCTGAAAGCGGTACAATTATTTTGCATGGAAATTTTAGCGTTTTATATTGTAGGCCTGTAATTCTTAGGAATAACTCTCTTAAATCTGTTCAAACCAGAGTCTAGTAAACATCCCGGGTATGATAAAGTTTATAATATAATAAATAATAATAAAAATAAATAATAATAAAAATTATTCAATAATGTAATCAAATCCTAAAACACTGAAAAAGGGACACGTTTTGGTTGCTATGGACAATCTCCAAATTTCAGGCAGAAAAAACAGTATTTATAATATAAAAGTGCATGCAGGGCACTGCACAGACCACTAGGGACAAAGGGGGTGTGTCATTTTTTTATACAGTACTGTGTGTGTTTTGTGTCTTTTTACTTTTTTGAATTTGGCGCCAATCTCCGCTCCCGTGCGGCGTAACGTCGCAGGGAACGGAGATCGGCGGCATTCGGCACTGTGTGAATCGAGCGGAGGACGGCACGCTCACACAGCGCGCAGGAAATCGCTGGATTCAGGGGACAAGGTAAGTAACTCTCCCTGTGTCCTCCCTGTATCCAGCGATGTGATCCCGAGTCTGGCTTGGGGTTACCGCTTGTGAAACTAAAATCCCAACCCAAGCCAGACTCGGGATCACAGGGGGGTTAATAAAAACGCATTTGCCGTCTGGGTCTACTAATGCCGCGTACACACAATCAAATTGTCCGACGTACTTAGTCCGCCGAAGCGCATTTCAGCGGACAATTCGATCGTGTGTGGGCTTCAGCGGACTTTTCCAGCGTGAAGTCCGGTGGACTAAGAAAGTATTTTTGCACTCCAATCTTCCCGTCGGACTTGGGTTTCAGCGGACAATACGTTCGTCAGTATGCTAGGACGGCGGACTAAGAATGACGCATGCTCAGAAGCAAGTACGAAAAAGGAAGCTATTGGCTACTGGCTATTGAACTTCCTTTTACTAGTCCCATCGTACGTGCTGTACGTCATTGCGCTAGCAAACGCCGGACTTTCTGTGTGTCCGTGTGTGATAGTCCTTTCGGTAGAAAGTCGGCCGGACTATCCGCCGGATTGTTTGCCAGAATAAGTACGCCGGACAATACGCTCGTGTGTACGCGGCATAAGGAGTCTGAAAGGTGGAAGTCAAAGTGTTAGGAGATGAGAATGGATACCCACTTGGTTTTGGAGTTTGGCTTTGTGGCATGTAATGTCGTTTTGTAGACATGGTTTGTTAGCTTGGGTATGGCATCCAATCGGAAACATGTTTCCTGTAAGAGGAGGAAATGTGCTTTGTGTTTTGTCAGTGCCATCAGAATCTGCGATCGTTTATTGGAAGGTTTAGACCTTTTACATTGAGTGAGACTTTTAATTATCGATTTTTGTTGCATGGCATGTTGTCACGAATAGGACTGCAGGTATGGCTGGGTATGGTGGGTTCAAGAAGCCAATGGCACCTGCTGCTGTGTGAGCCAATGAGGACAGAGAGACCCAGGAATGCCGCTTCTCTCGTTCACATCACTAGATCAAGATGGTAAGTATAAGGAGGGGGGGGGGGAGCTGCAACTGGAAAGTTTTTTACCTTAAGGCATAGAACGTGTTAAGGTAAAAAATATTCTGCCTCTAAAACCTCTTTAAAAATGTAACATTTAAAAAGGGTCGGGTAGTTTGCCTCATATAAAGTGTTGTAGCTATTTGTTATAAGTCTAACAATAGGAAACGTCAAAATGATTTATTGCAGTGGGGCTGTGTCTGCACTGGGAGTATTGACTGTACATTTAATCTAGGGAAGAGGTTTTGCACTTTACCTTTCCCCGTCTTTTGCTCCTCCAAAAGATGGCGCTCTGAAGACAATTAATACCTTGTAAGATCGGAGTGATCAGTGTCAAGGTGCGGTAGGTGCGTTTTCAATGTGTGCGCCAGTCCAAAACTATATTTTTAAGGGCGTGGTAGCCCACTTTTATTTAAATGAACAAAAAAGTTCACAAAGACATCAGTAGCCCACGCAGGGGGTTCCACCATTACTTTATCCTGCACAATCAGGATTTTTAATAGCCTCCTGGCTTAATCTTTACCACTGATTCGGGCCTCCAGCTTAGGCCTTGGGTCTGCTCCTCAAAAGAGTTCCTAGAGTCAAGCTCTCGTATAGCTAAAGCCACGTACACATGATCAAACAATCCCATGGAAAAGTCCACCGGACAATCCGCCCGTGTGTGGGCTCCGGCGGACTTTGCTTACCCAAAAGTCCGGCGGACTAAGATTGTAGTTTTGCACATCAATTTGTCCACCGGACTCGCATTTCGGCAGACAATCCTGCTGTCTGTGTGCTAGTCCGGCAGACTATACAGCCGTGTGTGTGCTAGTCCGCCGTACTTTTGAAATGAACGGACTTTTCCCTCCCGGAGAAAAGTCCGCTCATTTTCCAGGTAGCCGGGACCAGTGAAGAAGGCGTCGCTGGTCCCGTCACCTAGTATGGACTTAAAGGGGAATCCCTACGCCGAAAAAAACGGCGTGGGCCCCCCCCGAGTCCATATCAGAACCTTATCCGAGCACACTACCCGGCCGGCCAGGAAAGGGGGTGGGGACGAGCGAGCGCCCCTCCTGAGCCATACCAGGCCGCGTGCCCTCAACATGGGGGGGTGCCTTGGGGAAGGGGGGCCATGCGGCCCCCCCACCCCAAAGCACCATGTCCCCATGTTGATCAGGACAAGGGCCTCTTCCTGACAACCCTGGCCGTTGGTTGTCGGGGTCTGTGGGCGGGGGGCTTATTGGAATCCATGAGCCCCCTTTAATAAGGGGGTCCCCGGCCCCCCACCCTATGTGAATGAGTATGGGGTACAATGTACCCCTACCCATTCACCTGTGAAAAAAATGTAAAAAAACAACACACAAGGGTTAAAATAGTTTATTGCACAGCTCCGGGGGTCTTCTTCCATCTTCAGGGGTCTTCTCACCGGACTACTCCGCTATCTTCTGCTCTTTTACTAGCTTTTTTACTAGCGGAGGAGCCCGGCTTTCTTCTTCGCCGCCCTCTTCTTCCGACTTCGGGGGTCTTGTCCCCCTCTTTGGGGGTCTTGTCCCCCTCTTCAGTTCTTGCCGGGCCACCGCACCTTCTTCTAGCTCTTTTACAAGTGGTGGCCCGGTCTTCTGTCACCGCTGTCTTCTGGCCTTCTGTTCTTCTGTTCTTCTGTTCTTCTGTTCTTCTCTTCTTGAGCTGTTGCCTTATCGCTGTCTCTGGTCACAATGACAGGGACGGGGCGTGCGGCGACTTATATAGGGACATTGCCGGATGATGTCCATGCTCATTATGATGTCACAGTCCCAGTATCCTCTGGGACTGTGACATCATAATTGGCGGAGACATCATCCGACAATGTCCCTATATAAGTCGATGCACGCCTCGTCCCTGTCATTGTGACCAGAGACAGCGACAAGGCAACAGCTTAAGAAGAGAAGAAGAGAACAGAAGAACAGAAGGCCAGAAGACAGCGGCGACAAAAGACCGCTTGTAAAAGAGCTAGAAGAAGGCGCGGTGGCCCGGCAAGAAGAACCGAAGAGGGAGACAAGACCCCCGAAGTTGGAAGAAGAGGGCGGCGGCGAAGAAGAAAGCCGGGCTCCTCCGCTAGTAAAAGAGCTAGTAAAAGAGCAGAAGATAGCGGAGGAGTCCGGCGTGAAGACCCCCGAAGACGGAAGAAGACCCACGGAGCTGTGCAATAAACTATTTTAACCCTTGTGTGTTGTGTTTTTTTACATTTTTTTCACAGGTGAATGGGTAGGGGTACATTGTACCCCATACTCATTCACATAGGGTAGGGGGCCGGGATCCGGGGGCTCCCTTATTAAAGGGGGCTCACGGATTCCGATAAGCCCTCCGCCCGCAGACCCCGACAACCAACGGCCAGGGTTGTCGGGAAGAGCCCCTTGTCCTCATTAACATGGGGACAAGGTGCTTTGGGGTGGGGGGCCGCATGGCCCCCCCTTCCCCAATGCACCCCCCCATGTTGAGGGCACGCGGCCTGCTATGGCTCAGGAGGGGGGGCACTCGCTCGTCCCCAGCCCCTTTCCTGGCCAGCCGGGTAGCGTGCTTGGATAAGGGTCTGATATGGACTCTGGGGGGGACCCCCGCACCGCTTTTTCGGCATAGGGATTTCCATTTAAATCCATACTAGGTGACACACGGCACTTTTGCGGCGGACTAGGTCCGACTATCCGCCGTACTTTTGAAATGAACGGACTCGCCCACACACACGGAGGAAAGTCCGTTCATTTTGAGTGCGGCTCCAGGTAGCCAGGACCAGCGAAGGAGGTATCGCTGGTCCTGGCTACCTGGAGCCGCACTCAAAATGAACAGACTTTCCTCCATGTGTGTGGGCGAGTCCGTTCATTTCAAAAGTGATCAGTAAAGAGTTTCTTATGGGAATAATAAGCTATGATTAAAAGTAAAAGCTTCACATCTAGATATGCGGCTGTACATCGTGATATCCTCAGCATACAGTATATAGGTACAGGGGTCAATACCCAACTCAAAGCTGATTTCCAAGCTGAGGACATCTATACAACTGTACATACCGTTAACATTTCTAACCACGCAGTGCAATGCCCCGTACACGTGATCGGACTTTCCGCCAACAAAACCGTGGATTTTTGTTCGAAGGTTGTTGGCTCAAACTTGTCTTGCATACACACGGTCACACAAATGTTGGCCAACAATTACCAATGTGGGAAAGCGGTGATGTACAACACATACGACAAGCCAGGAAAAAGGAAGTTCAGTAGCCAGCATGGGCGTCCGCAGAACTTTTTTCAGGGGGGGGGGCATCATTTTAGGGTCATCCATGCACCGCCCCTTTTCGACAATGTCCTTATCACATTATCATGGTCAGAGACTGCAGATGTAGTACAGTCCCTAGGATAAGTAATGGATAATGGCCAACAGGCCATCTTACCAGACCCAGAGAAACTACAGCAGCGATCCCTCCGGCTGGACGATCGATCACTCTGGGTCCCCCGGGGTAACTCTGGTCAGTAGTGTAGCATATCTGTACCCTGGTCATTCTGGCCTGGCACAGTCCTCATTCTTTGTCCTGTAGCACTCTCTCCCTCAGCTTTTTTTTCAGGCTGCAGTCTCTCAATCTCTCTCTTGACCGAGCTGTAGCCTCCTCCCTGTGGAAAATGGGGCTGCCAATCTTTGGGACTGCATGTCCCATGATGCTCTCCTCTCCTAGTCTACTTTAAATGGGCCCTCAGTTATGGCCAATAGGGAAGGAACAGAGCAGGCAGGAATCTCCGATAGTGACACAACTGTGCCCCCTTGCCCCTACCTGCAGACGCCCATGGTAGCCAGTGTGGCTCCTTCTGCTTGATTCCGAGCAAGTGTGAAGTTTTGTGCGATGGACTTGTGTACACACGCTCAGACTTTCCGACAACAAAGTTTTGTTGGCGGAAAATTTTGAGAACCAGCTTTCAAACATTTGTTGGCAGAAAGTCCGACTGTGTGTATACAGCAGCAGAATAAGTAAAGTGCTGTACAAGGGTTTAGACTTAAATTATCATCTTTTAAATGCTCAAGCATTAGGTGTTTTCAGTCAACATCCAAAGTTTTCAGGACAACATACTCAGAGAGCAACTAGGGAATGTTTGACTTGTATATGTGGTGAGATGAAGGAAAACATCAAACAAGCTCAAAAGCTCTGGAAAGGTAGCTTCCAAAAATCAAGGCTTTCCTGGATGGGTATATGTGAAAAAATATATGCCAAAAAGTATACACACTCATGCCGATAAATAAATCTAAAGTGCTCAAGTGACAGCTGCTGTAGCATACAAAACAAGTCCCGTAATTAAAGTGTAATGCCGCGTACGCACGATTTTCCGACAACGAATGTTGGATGTGAACTTGTTGGTGGAAAGTCCGACCACGTGTACGCTCCATCGAACATTTGTTGTCGGACTTTCCACCAACAAATGTTGGCTAGCAGGTTCTCAAATTTTCAGCCAACAAATGTTGTCGGACTTTCCGATCGTGTGTACACAAGTCAGTTGGACAAAAGTCCACGCATGCTCGGATTCAAGTACGAGCCGGAGATATAACTAGCATTCATAATGGAGATATCACGTACGTCATGTATGTCACGAAGTTCATCATTGTTGGCCAATAGGGATGAGCTCGGTGTTCGACTTGAACATCGGCCGTTCGCCTGTTCGGGGGAATTCAGAACTTTGTAGAGCATACACACCAAATTCGTGTGGCACGAATGGCCCACCATGCACTACGCCATCGCAGTGCATTGCTGGCTCATGATTGGCCAAGCATGCACTGTGACCCCGCATGCTTGGCCAATCACAGCGCCGGCAGCTAGGAGAGCCATAATTGGCCACAGGCAGGATGCCCCACACTATATAAGGCCGCCAGCGTAGCGGCCTTGTGTAGTGTGTTCCGTCATGCAGGGAAAGAGCAGGATAGGCAGGGACAGTGTGTTCGTTTCTCAGGCATCTGCAGGAGTTAGTGGTGTTGTGTGCCTCCAGCACAGTATACACCTGTATCTACCCTTTATTGCTGGTGATCTCTAATACAGCCATCTGCAGGAGTTAGTGGGTGTTGTGTGCCTCCAGCACAATATACACCTGAAGATACCCCTTATTGCTGGTGTTGTCTGTTGCATATCTTGCATATTAGCCTTTACAATTAGCACTTTTGATTTTGAATGTTCGAGTTCCATAGACTCCGTTCGAAGGTTCTGGTGCGAACCGAACCAGGGGGGTATTCGGCTCATCCTTATTGGCCAACATTTGTGTGACAGTGTGTATGCAAGACAAATTGGAGCCAACACTCTTCGAACAAAATTCCACAGTTTTGTTGTCGGAAAGTCGGATAGCGTGTCTGGGGCATTAGTTGATCCACTAGGATCAATTAAGCCAGAGTCACTCCATGTGAAAAAAAAAAAGCTCTAGCTAATGAGACGCAAATACTATTCTTAAAATGCCCTGTGCATGTGGATAAATTGATAAATACATACGAGTCATATAACAAATAATCTGATATAAATACAATTCATGTGAAGAAAGTCCAAAAAATGTGAAATATCTCTATAAACAAAAAAGCATCATCCACTAGAAAAAAGTCCGCTCAGATGTAGGAACGTCCTCGTAATGGTGAACCGTAGTTGTATAAACAGCAAATATCAAAATTTCAGATGAAATACCATGTGATAAAATTGGCTACTCACTGAACGTAGTTGACCCTATTTACCCTATGGCAACAGGAGTCAAATCAGGCTTAGTGGTCTCCATGACTGTAGTAGGAAAGAGAGCCAGCCAATCCCCACGTCCTTCCTCACACTGTCCCGATTCCGTAGGTCCGATACTGGGGAATTTTAGTGAGCAAGGTGAGCCAGAAGAAATAAAATGGAGATCCTCATAGCGTAAAAGGTTCCAATGGATTTATTGCATCTTGCAACAAAATTACAACACATTAAAACCCCTTCCTGCCCCGCGCAATTGGTAAGAACAGAGAGACCTGTGTGGCAGGGCCAGCATGTGGTTCACCTGGGGACTAGCATAGCGCACTGTAACTTGGTGCGTTTTGTCACAGCGATGATGTCATCAGACACTGCCTCTGGATGGGTGCCCAACAGGAGCTCAATCCATGGAAATTCAGAAGGGAGCACCACATAAAAAAAAAACACAGATGAACGACCAGCCATTTAAAAAAGATCAGCTTGATGTGACAGCTCTGGAGCAGTCTTTAAACACCAGTACCGCCACATGAAGTGAATAACATGCTTCTTTATACTCGGAGGAACTGGCTATTTTGTTACAAAGCTAATAGAGATAACTGGAGAACCCCCAGTATACAGCAATGACGGACTATATCAATGTCACGTACCTGGATCGTAAACCTGACATGTAGAGGAGAGCCTCTCTTGCCACACCGGCTTGTGGGCCCCTGAGGTTGAGACAGCAGCCACAGAAGCATGGTGACGCAGGAGTGCCTAGGATCAGTCCAGTATCGCTATGGTTGGATGCTCATGGCTGGAGATGCAGCAGGCCGACTGGCAGAGCTGGGTAGACCAAGACTGTGGAAGACTGGATCGCAGAGGAAACAGGAACTGGTGCGACTCGCAGAGCAGAACTGCAGCAGGCTGGAGGAGTGGATGCCGAGTCAGGCAGGCCCGGGTCAGTAACGTTCTGGTGGATCAGGCAGAGCAGCAGGCAGAAGAGAATTCCAAAAAACAAGCCGGAGTCAGGGTATCAAGCAGACAAGGTTAGTAAGAGCAAGCCGGGTGAAAGATCAGAGGTCAGCACAGATAACAGGTTTCAGGACATACAGAAGCTGCAGACCAAACAGCAAAGAGTCTTGGGTGCTCTCACTTTAAATAGCCCCTTTGGCACCAACGTTGGTGACACGCGCACGTGCGCTCTGACGTGCCGTTAATGTGCGCATCTGCTGTGCTGGGCCACAAAGAGGAGACATATTAAGTAAAAACATTGTATTTTATTTAGAAAACAATTAAAATGTTAGAAAATAAGATTTTAGTACTACCCCAACAGGGGAAATAAGTATGAAAACTACACATATAATAGAAACATATACAGATTAGATGAACATGGTCTATGAACATGGTGGTATGATATGATGTTGTCTGTGCGGTCAACGTTTCCCCATTAAATTGTCTTCTTCGGGACCCAGACATATGACCAGTTTAATTGATTTACCTAAAACAACATAGGGTTAGGAACATATCTTTATTGTACAATAATGTATACTTAAATGCAATGATATATCATATACTCCTACCAATATCATATCACCGTATGGACCATGTTCATCTAATCTGTATATGTTTATTTTATTATATGTATATTTTATGTACTTATTTCCCCTGTTGGGGTATCACTAAAATCTTCTCTTCTCACATTTTATTTGTTTTCTAAATAAAATACAATGTTTTTACTTAATATGCCTCCACTTTGTGGCTGATATAGCCCGTCATTGTAGGGGGTTCTCTGGTTATCTCTATTAGCTTTGTGTGTATCCTTTGGATGAAACCCAAGTCTAATTTCTCTATTTTCTGGCTATTTTGTTTGAACGCCTCTTGAGCCACCTCCCTAGGGAAAGAGAGCCTTGACTGATGGGGGCATGGCTAGGTGCCGGACAAGGGGAATGATTGGTTGAAATATGGTGGATGGGATGGGCCTGAGTTTAGGGAACGTGTGCCCCAGGGAATTCTGGGTCTTTCGGGGAAGTCGGTTGGAAGAGCCGCCAAACCCTCCCACCCCTCTTTTCCTCAGTTATGGTATGTCACAGCTTGCTGTGGTTTTCTTGACCTCACCAGCAGTTAATGTTGCTGTAATGGTCTATGCCCTTGATGGAAGCAGGCTGTCTGTCCACCACTTATGGTAAGGACAGGCCCCTACTTCCCACTTTTGGTTGAGTGCTCACAGTATGACTGTGTCTGGCACTGGTTAAATATGTTTACATGTTATGTCTTAGAATTTAATAAAGCTGTGGCCTTGCCCTTTCCAAGCTAATGGTTGTAAGTGTCTTATTTAGGGATGAGCTTCGTGTTCGAGTCGAACATACGTTCGACTCGAACATCGGCTGTTCGCCCTTTCGGCGAAGTCCGAACGTTTTGGTCCGTTCGCGCCAAATTCATGTGGTGCTCACGGCCCACAATGCACTGCGCCATCGCAGTGCATTGCTGGCTCATGATTGGCCAAGCATGCACTGTGACCCCGCATGCTTGGCCAATCGCAGCGCCAGCAGCGAGGAGAGCCATGATTGGCCACAGGCAGGATGCCTGTGGCCAATCATAGCTCAGGCTGTGTAGTGCACGCCCCACACTATATAAGGCCGCCAGCGCCGCGGCCTTGTGTAATGTGTTGGCGTCTGAAGCAGTGGGTGTTCTGTGTACCTTCAACACAGTACACACCGATCATTTTCGGCCGATTTTCGATCTTGCTGTTGTGTAGTGGTTGTTGTCTGCGTGCCCTGACCGCAGTATACACCGCTATATTCACCTCACCTATATAGCTAGTGATCTATCTTTTATAATAGAGCTTTTCAGTCAGTAGTGTTAGGAGATTGTGCGTGATGTCTGCGTGCTCTGTACCCAGTACATACCTCTATATCCACCTACATAGCTCTTCTCTATTTGAGCCCACTTGCCATCTGCAGGAGTTATTGGAAGTTGTGTGTGCCTCCAGCACAGCACAGAATACATCTGTATATACCCCTTTATCTCTGGTGTTCTATAATAAAGGCATCTGCAGGAGTTAGTGGGTGTTGTGTGCCTCTAATACAATATACACTACCCAACTGCTTTTTTACCCAACTCCCTTCAGGCCATTACCATGTCTGGAAGGTCAGCAAGGAGAGGCAGACAGGCGCGAGCCGATAAAAGAAACGCGGTGCATTGTCATCAGCACGTGGCCATGGGACACGCTTGTCCTTCTTTTTGGCAGCTGGACATGTTGAGCCGCAACATGCCAACGACTTGGTAGAGTGGATGACCAAGCCCTCTTCATCCTCCTCATCCTCTCTCACCCAGTCTCAGGGTACTAGCAAAGCAGCTGCCAGCGCATCGTCTTCCCTCCTCTCAATGTCATCATCAGTGACTCCTTCCCTAGACCCACCACGTCCTCCTGAGGAGTTTCCTGAACTCTTTGAGCACAGTGTTGGGTACATGCTCCAGGAGGATGCCCAGTGTTTTGTAGCCTCTGATGATGACACTCAGCTAGAGGAAGGCAGTAGCGTGAATGCAGAGAGAGGGGATGCTCAAGAAGGACAGCAATCTGGCAGTCATGTTCCACAAGCTGCAGCATACTGGCAGGTTTGCTACAGCGATGAAGAGGGAGGGGATGATGAGGGCACTGACTCCACGTGGGTGCCTGGTAGGAGAGAGGAGGAGGAGGAGGCACATGTCCAACGAGGCAGGATGCCCTCCGGGGGCCAGCTTAGGGGCAGCACACTGACTGAACCACACCACAGAGCTCCGCCTGTGCAGGGCGCTGCCTCTGCACGTTATGCTAAAAGTTCTTTGGTGTGGGCCTTTTTTGAGATGAGTGCATCAGATCGCACTGCTGCAACATATGTCTCAAGCATATCTCGCGTGGCCAAAACAACAGCCGCTTGGGCACCACATGCTTGACCAGACAGATGTTGACCTGCCATGCAGCTCGTTGGCAAGCGTACCTCAAAGACCCACACCAAAGAACAAAGCGGACCTCTCCTTGCTCCTCATCAGCTGGCATCTCCAACCCCACTAGACCTTCAGTCCTCTCTGAAACCTGCTCTGAGAGGAATGAAGGTGTTAAATTAGGTATGTCACAGCCAAGTGTTTCCGGGCACTCTGCTAGCAGTACACCCACGTCCGATTATAGCAGGCAAATGTCCCTGCCCCAGCTGCTGGACCGGCGAAAGAAGTTCACTCCCAGCCATCCACATGCCCAGCGGTTGAATGCTAGCTTGGCTAAATTGCTAGCACTTCAACTGCTGCCTTTTCAGTTGGTAGACTCGGCCCCCTTCCGTGAGTTTGTACAATGTGCGGTTCCTCAGTGGCAGGTCCCCAAACGCCACTTTTTCTCACGGAAGGCAATTCCGGCTCTCTACCGGCATGTGGAAGGCAATGTCCTTGCCTCACTGGACAGGGCGGTCAGCGGTAAGGTGCATATTACCGCTGACTCATGGTCCAGCAGGCATGGACAGGGACGTTACCGCTACAGGGAAGGATGCAGGACAAGGTGCAGTAGTGTTGGAGGTTGTTCCGCCACCACGCCTCCAAAATGCTACTATTGGTTGTGACACACCTCTTTCCTCCACCCCCTCCTCTTCTTCTTCCTCCATGGCCTCTTCCAGTGCTCTGTCCTCAGAACCAGCGGTGCTCCGTAGGCGTTCCAGGGGCTATGCAAGTACGCAGGCAAAACGATGCCATGCCGTGCTTGTGCTGGTTTGTTTGGGGGACAGGAGCCACACTGAGGCAGATGTTTTGTCAGCTCTGCAGGGGCAGGCCGAGAGGTGGTTGACGCCACGCCAGCTTAAGCCAGGAATGGTGGTTTGCGATAATGGCACCAACCTCCTCTCCGCCTCCGACAGGGACAACTGACCCATGTGCCCTGTGTAGCTCATGTCCTTAACCTGGTGGTGCAGCGGTTCTTGGGCAGGTACCCGGGCTTACAGGATGTCCTGAAGCAGGCCAGGAAAGTCTGTGTGCATTTCCGCCAATCATTTAATGCCTGTGCTCAGCTGGCTGAGCTCCAAAAGGAGTTGAACCTGCCCAAGAACCACCTTATATGTGACATGCCCACCAGGTGGAACTCAACGTTGGCCATGCTGCAGCGGCTGCACATGCAGCAGAGGGCCATCAATGAGTACCTGTGCGACTACGGCACCAGGACAGGGTCAGGGGAGCTCGGATTTTTCTCACCACGCCAGTGGGGCATGATCAGGGATGCATGCACTGTCCTGTCACCGTTTGAGGAGGCCACAAGGATGGTGAGCAGTGACAGTGCATGCATCAGTGACACTGTACCTCTTGTCCACCTCTTGGAGCATACGCTGCGTGGAATAATGGACAGGGCACTTGAGGCAGAACAGAGGCAGGAAGAGGAGGACTTCCTTGCCTCTCAAGGCCCCCTTTATCCAGACAGTCTTCCTGCTGTGCCACCCATCACACAGGAAGAGGATGAGGAGGAGGAAGAGGAGGAGGAGGATGATTGTGTCAGCATGGAGGTGGAGGCTGGCACTCAGCATCAGCAGCAGCAGCAGTCTTGTAGGGATGATTTACAGTCCCAAGAAACACGTGGACTTGTACGTGGCTGGGAGGAGGTATCTGCGGATCATGTTGTCTTTAGTGACCCAGAGGACTCCGTACTGAATGCCTCAGCTAACCTACGCTGCATAATCTCCCTGATCCTGCAAAGCCTGCGGAAGGATCCTCGTATTCTTCGGATCAAGGAGAGGGACCATTACTGGCTGGCCACTCTCCTTGATCCACGGTACAAAGGTAAGGTTGCCGACCTTATCTTGCCATCGCAGAGGGAGCAGAGGATGAGACATCTCCGGGAGGCCTTGCAGAAAGGTCTGTGCAATGCGTTCCCAGAGACTGGGAGGTTACAAACTCCTGGTCCTGGACAATGTGTTGCTGAGGCATCGGTCAGAAGGAGCGGTGGAGAAGGTGGCCGTCTGACCGATGTGTTCAGACAATTTTTTAGTCTGCAGCCCCAAGGTATGATCGGTTCCAGCACCCATCGCCAGCGTCTGATTTACATGGTGCAGGAATACCTAGGGGCAAGGTCAGACTTGGACACCTTTCCCACCGAAAATCCTCTGGCTTACTGGGTCTTGAGGATGGATCACTGACCAGAGCTTGCACAGTATGCAATTGAGCTACTGGCCTGTCCTGCATCCAGCGTTCTTTCAGAACGCACCTTCAGTGCTGCTGGTGGCTTTGTTACACAGGGTGCGGCTGTCTACCGAATCAGTTGATCGACTGACCTTCATCAAGATAAATCAGTCTTGGATCACCCACAGCTACCAAGCACCTGAAGCTGATGTAACCGAATATTTTTTTTTTAAATATCACATCACTTCAAGACTGCCTATGCTGATGCTGAGTGACTGTCCTGTTATGTTGATTGTCTATCCTCTTCCTCCTCCGATGATATGTTGGAAGAACATTTCTGTTTCTGGATGATGCCTAAGGCCCAATTTTTCTGCCCCTGTTTAAAAGGGGCATTTAAGTACAATTTTTGATGCAATGCTTTGCAGCAGGGCTAATTCCTGAAATAAAACTAGAGTATATGGGAGAGGTTGCAGTGTCGTGGCACCAGCACAAGTGCCTAAGGCCCAATTTTTCTGCCCCTGTTTAACAGGGACATGTAATTACAATTCTTGATATAATATTTCACAGGAGGGCCCGTTCCTGTGCCCACCCAGAGTAACTGTGAGGACTTATAGTGTTGTGGCACCAGCACCACAACCACCAAAGCTAAATTTTTCTACCACTGTTCAACAATGGCATGTAATTACAATTCTTGATATAATTGTTCACAGCAGGGCGCTCCAGCGCCCACCAAGAGTCACTTTGAGGGCTTACAATGTTGTGGCAAAACCAACACCTTGTTCCGCCATTTCTGCAGAGCATATAGGGCAGACCCCTACTTTCAAACATCCAACTTACAAACATCTCCTACTTGCAAACGGAAGGAGACAACAGCAAGTGAGATGAAAAAAGATGGACGACAAAACAAATTATACAGGGGTGATAACCCTTCCCTGTTTTCCAAAAAGCTTAAAACATTTTTTTTTGACTGGAGCTACACTTTAAAAATGTACCAGTTGAAAATTACAAACAGATTCAACTTAACACAACAAACCTACATAGTCCCTGTCTTGTTTGCACCGCCTGTATACTGCTGTTCTGAGTATATAGGGCCTGGGGGCCACACGCATTTTCTTGTTTTAATATGGGTACGGGGTTCCCCTTAATATCCGTACAAGACCCAAAGGGGCTGGTAATGGGCAGGGAGGGCTACCCATGCCATTTTTCTCAATGATTTTCATCCCTATTGCCGGAACCAGAAATAACATTAAAACCGCAAGCAGTTTTAAATGGTGTTATTTCCGTTAAATGTCATTTTGTGCAGGGACTGTTCTAAACACGGGAAACACGTGGCACTTCACAGGCATACTACAGACACCCCCCAGGCACCATATTTAAAGGAATATTTCACTTTTTTTCCACTTTAATCGTCATTAAAATCAGTGCTCCCACCAAAACGGCCGTTTTTAAAACTTTTTTTTGCATTGACCCATGTCCCCTGGGGCAGGAGTCAGGTCCCCAAACCCTTTTTAAGACAGTATCTTGCATATTAGCCGTTAAAATTAGCGCTTTTAATTTCGAACGTTCGAGTCCCATAGACTTCAATGGGGTTCTAACATTCGTACGAATTTGGGGTCCGTTCGAAAGTTCTGGTGCGAACCGAACCGGGGGGTGTTCGGCTCATCCCTAGTCTTATTTAATGGGTTAAAGGGCAAGGGTGGTGGGGGATTTGATCCCATTGTGTTACGTTAATGGGGACCTAGGCCCATTGCGCCTCAGCAGCTGAAGGTAATGGCAAGTAAAGGTGAATATATGCTGCGTGGTGATCAGGCCTTAAAGCAACCTGTTGCGTAGAGGTGAGTTATATTATTCTGGGTTTCAATTACATCATAATGCTTGTGCAGTATGCCCCAGTATGAACTTGTGCAGTATGTGCATGTTCTTGAGGTGTACAATGCAGTTTTAAAACATACAGTCTCCAAGCTCCAAACTCAATAAGAGGACCTGGAGAGCGGTGAGCGTAGACAAAATTTACAGATTAGAGGGGTGCCTGAATCAGTAGGGGATCAGGATCTGCGTCCCTATCTCCTGAGCTTATTTAACACTTGGGCCCCTCATATTCCTGACATTGATTGGCCACTTGATAGAGCTCACAGATCTCTAGCTTTCAAACCCCTGCCTGGGGAGTTGTAACGGCAGAAGGTGCATTCTATGCATTAGCATAAAAGGCTTTCTGTGTGTAGCAGCCCCTCTCAACCCCCCCACCAATACTTACCCAAGCCCCATCTCTATCCATCGATGTCCAAGAGTGTCTTGGCCGTCTGAGACTCCCCCTCCTAAATTGGCTAAGACACAGCAGCGGCGCCAGTGGCTCCCGATGCTGTCAATTAAAGTCCGTCAGCCAATCAGGATAGAGAGAGGGCGGGGCCGGGCCACAGCTCCGTGTCTGAATGGACACAGGGAGCTGTGACTTGGATTGGATGCCCCCGTAGTAAGCTTCTTGGTGTGGGGGGCACTCGACAGAAGGGAGGGACCAGGCGAAGCAAAAAGGGACCCGAAAAGTGGAGGATTGGGGCTGTTTTGTGAAAATCCACTCTACAGAGCAGATAAGTATAACATGTTTATTATTTTTATAGAAAAAAAAATAAAAACAAGACTTTACAATCGCTTTAAGGAAACAATGTATTTAATGGCTGCCGTGCTGTGAATAGTCAAGCTAACCATGTACTTCCAGCACTCACCCCCATAGAAGTGGCAAGATTTTTTTTTAATGGGCTCTCCCAGTGGTGATCTACCCTGTAGACCAGGTACTGCAACCAGTACCACACCAACCCACAGACAGCGACAGACAGTACCTGCAATGTTCTTATTGCAATGTTACTCAGCGAGCAACTAGGGACTGTTTGACTTGCATATTAGCTTCAAACAAGCTTAAAGGCTCTGGCAAGGTAGATTCCACAAAGCAAGGCTTCCCTCGATGCATGCCCAACAGGAGCTCAATCCGTGGAAATTCCCATCGATCGGGAAGGAGAGCAGAGAGAAGATACGTGACTGCCCAACAGAGCTGGACCAAAGAAGGTATTTAGAATTATACTTTTTTTTTGTTATAAAACACACACATACTGCATTTAATAGAGATCTAAAACAGAGAGGATAAAAGTATTTAATGGCTGTGACTTTACAACCACTTTAACTTGTTTAGGGAGTCAATCTTTTCATTGCTGAGAGTCCCTTACTTTAATTGACTTGTACACGTTTTTTCTTCTGCAGAACACTTGTTGTAAGTTGTAAAACCAACTTTACTGCCGCGGAACTTTGATACTGGGTAATTTCGATGTGACCTTACAAAAATTATATAACATCATTTTTAATTCAGAGAGGCTCTAACAATGTAAGTCAAGGATGTTAGAGCAAGATTAACCTGTCTTTCTGATGTGGGGTTAAATCTCCTCTTGGACAAAACAAGAAAAAAAAAAAAAATCTTCCAGAACTCACGCCGCCCGATCCACAGCTTTGCTAGCCATGGGAATTGCCTCACCATACTCTCGCAACCACCACGCATCTCATGGTGAAGATAGGGGATCAAAAACATACCTATTCTTCATTCCCTGAGCCACGACCTACACTCACTATGGACTGTTTCCTGCTTAGGCCTGCATCCCTGGCCTCGAGTGTCCTGGATGATCTGCTGGACCCAACAGACCAGCTGGCAGATGGTGGAGGTAACCCTGTCCATGTCTCACCCACCCAGCCATCAGGATCAATCACCTCATTAACAGCAGAGGTCCTGAAAGCTAAATTGCAGCCTCTGCTCCAGAATTGTACCCACAATATCACACAGGGGATGTGGGAGTTTGCTCAGGAACTGAGAGGGGAGATTGTGCAGATGGGGGAGCGTGATCATACATTAGCAACAAAATTTGATGAACTTGTGCGGTATGTCCATGTTCTTGAGGAGGACAATGCGGTTTTAAAACATACAGTCTCCCAGCTCAAACTCAACAAGAGGACCTGGAAAGCAGGGAGTGTAGACAAAATTTACAGATTAGAGGGGTGCCTGAATCAGTAGGGGATCAGGATCCGCGTCCCTATCTCCTGAGCTTATTTAACACTGTGGCCCCTCATATTCCTGACATTGATTGGCCACTGGATATAGCTCACAGATCTCTAGCTTTCAAACCCCTGCCTGGGGCAAATCCCAGGGACATCATGGTCTGCTTCCATTATTATGACAGTAAGGAGGCCTTTACTATGGCCACTCGCAACAAGACCAGGCTGAACTTCAAGTTCGCCAAAATACAGATCTTCAATGACCTGTCAACCATCACATGACAGTCAATTTACCTAGCCATAAAATTATATACTGCTGGGGCTTTCCTTTCCGATTATCTTCCTCTCGTGATGGCATACAGCATTCCATGCGCAACCTTCAGGAAAATTAAACCTTTTTATGAAACCTGGGCCTTCCATCCTTCCCAGAAGAAGATCTTCTGCCCTTATCCATAACACCCAAACCACCATTTGCTCCAAGTCGGATCTGGCCCCCGGTTCGGCAGAAGCAACACTCCTCAGAGGCGTCCTTCCTCCAGATACCCAACCTGAAGGAACGCTCTACATTTGCTGATCCTACCTTTTTTCATTGCTGGCAACACGGCACTCATCAATAGGCAGAGTTCCCGAATTTGGGGCGCTGTTCCCATATTCCTGCCATGAAAAATGTGTTCATCTGTTCAAGTTTTTTACTTTAGAGGTTCTCTTAATATAAGATGGTGGGGACCTCCATGCCCCTCTTCTTAGCCCAAGACCACGACCCTGGCTTCCTGAATGGTTTTTCGCCCTTCAGGTTTTTTTCTGTTTGTACATTTTTTTTTTTTTCTTTTCAGGTCTTTTTTTGACCTGTAGCTAGTTCACCATATAGACTATTTTAAAGTTTTCTGTGCTGCTTTTGTTTCTGCATGTTTCTTTATGCTATTTTATGCTCTTTTTCTATCTCATACACCATGGGTTTTCCTACCTCCTTTATACAGCATTTTATGTAATTTGCTTGCTGAGTTGACTGTTACTATGGCGTTAAGACTTCTTACTTATAATGTCAAGGGCTTAAAGCGGGAGTCCGCCATTTTTTTTTTAAAAGCCAGCAGCTAAAATACTGCAGCTGCTGACTTTTAAAATAAGGATACTTACCCGCGCAGCGCGCCCGCGATGTCGGCACCCAAAGCCGATCTCTCAATCGTCTCTCGGGTGCTGCTGCCGCCATCTTGGGTATGGGAATCAGGAAGTGGAGCCTTGCGGCTTCATTTCCCAGTTCCCTACTGCGCATGCGCGAGTCACGCTGCGCAATAAGGATGGTCCCCGCTGTCTCTGGGATCCATATGTTTCCCAGCAGGCATCGGGGGACCTTCGGAAAGGGGCGTAGATTCTGCGGAAAGGGCCGTAGCTTCTGCAGAATCTACGCCGGAAGTGGGTGAAGATACCTGTACTGTACAGGTACCTGCACCCCCCTCCCCCCTGAAAGGTGCCAATTGTGGCGCCGGAGGGGGAGAAGGGGTCCAAAGAGCGGAAGCTCCACTTTAGGGTGGACCTCCGCTTTAAACTTGGTTCAAAAAAAGGTGGTTGGCATTGAAAGAGTTTAAATCCTCTGCAGCTGATGTGATCATAATCCTGGAAACTCACTTCCGCCCATTAGGGGCCTTTAAATTTGCTAGCAAATATTTCCCAGCTGCCTACATGGCCTCCGATGCTTCAGGGGAAAGCAGGTGTAGCAATTTTTGTTAGACGCTCTTGTCCCCTACGAATTGAGTCCTTGTACCTGGATCCCCATGGTAGATTTATTTTCCTGGATTGTGACTACGTAAAGCTTTCTCTTGCGTTGGCCAATGTATATGCTCCCAATTCTGGTCAAATGCAATTCCTTATAGATATGTTTGAGAGGTTGGATACGTTTTCCCAACTTTTCATGATTATAGGAGGTGATTTCAATATGACTGTGTTGCCTGGCCGAGTGTTATTCCCATCCACCAGAGCTGCCTTTCGTAGACTTATTAGAGCACATAACCTTCTTAATATCTAGAGAATTAAACACCCTACTCATAGGCAATATACATTCTATTCACATTCTATTCACATACATTCTATTCACCTCCCCATAAATTGTATTCTAGATTGGACCATTTTTTTTATAACCTCTCCTTTGTTGACAAACATAGCTGCCTCGGAAATCGATCCCATAACATGGTCGGATCATTCATCTGCCTACCTAGATATTGCTTTTCATTCTGCTTCTCCCAGGACGTTACTGGCGCCTTAATGAATCATTTCTTCATATCACAGAGATTAGAGATCAATTATCATGGCTGAGTTTTTTCAGTTTAATGAGAACACAGTGTCAGAGGCCTCCACCCTGTGGGAAATGCATAAAGCGTTCTTTCAAGGTCATTGTATCAAGGTCATTGTATGCCTAAAGTCTTTGGGGAATTTTACCAAGGTCTGTATGACTATTTAAAGTCTTATTCCGCGTACACAAAATCAGACTTTTCGACTGGACTTGGTCCAGTGGACCATCCGATGGACTTTGCAGCTGAGGTCCACTGGACTTTCAAACGAACGGACTTGCCCACACACGATCAGTCCAAAAGTTTGATGGATTCGAACATGATTACATTGAATAAAGACGTTTATAGCCAGTAGCCAATGGCTGTCCTAGCATCGGCTTTCGTCCGTTGGACTAGCACACAGACGACCATATTTTTCGACTGGACTCAAGTCTGTCAGAAAGATTTGAAACATGTTTTATTTCTAGGTCCGCTGGACTTTTGGGAAGAAAAAGTCCGCTAAAGCCCACACACGATCGAATTGTCTGACGTATTCCAGTCCGCCAGACCAAGTCCGTCGAAAAGTCCGATCGTGTGTATGCGGCATTAGCCAAACTACCATTTTTCTCAGACCAAGTTTGACTCTTTCTTTGACTCTTTACGCTTAACCTTAGGCTTTCCCCTTCCTACCTCCCTTCCTTAAATACTGCAATTACCCCTGAAGAATTAGCGGAGGTCTTTAAAAATGTACCAGCCCACAAATCCCCTGGCCCAGATGGGCAACCATATTCTTATTATAAAACTGTCCTCCCGATTCAAAGCCCATATTTGCTATCACTCTTTGCTTCATTACTGAAAGGAATCATTCCTCATCCTCAGTTTCTCAATGCTCACATGACGATGATTCCAAAACCTGGAAAAGATCCTTTCTTCCCCAATAATTAGCGACCTATAGCATTACTCAACTTGGATTACAAAATATTTACTAAAATCCTGGCTAATAGACTTACCCAAATACTTCCTAGACGCATACACCATGAATGGCCTGCAGTCAGATATAGGTTTGGCTAGACTAGAATGCAGTGGATATATACGTAGGAGACTGTATATATATTTTATGCACTGCAGCTCACTGAATCACCTGCCTGCCAGAAGTATATTAGAAACAGTACACCAGGAACTGACTGCAGTCAGATCTAGCTAAACTGGATACAGTCTGGATGTATATATATAATAAATACATTGCAGCTAACTGAATCTCCTGCCTGCTCAATCTAAATGAAATGACACTCTCTTGGTCAATGCCAGCAACACACTACACAGGGCCAATGTGCAGGCGGCATCATATAGTGTGGGGCGTAGGCTTAACTTCCTGAGCCATAATTGGCCAAAGGCACCCTGCCTTTGGCCAATTATGGCTCTCTTTGCTGACGGCACTGTGATTGGCCAAAGCATGCGGGTCATAGTGCATGCTTGGCCAATCATCAGACAGCAATGCACTGCAATATCATAGTGCATTATGGGGCATGACGCACCACTCGAATTTGGAGGGAGCGCCCCATAATGTTCGTATTTCGACAAGCGCTCGAATAGCCAATGTTCGAATCAAACTCATGTTCGACCTGAATATAAAGCTCATCCCTACCTAAATCCAATCGAGAATCTGTGGCAAAAGACTTGAAAATTGCTGATCACAGATGCTCTCCATCCAATCAGACAGAACTTGAGATATTTTACAAAGAAGAATGGGCAGAAATGTCCTCACTAGATGTGCAAAGCTGGTAGAGACACCCCCAAAAAGACTTGTAGAGAAAGGGGGTTCTACAAAGTATTGACTCAGGGGGGCGCCATACAAATGCCCCTCCCCCCACACTTTTCACAGATTTATTTGTATCATTTTCCTTTCACCTCACAATTATGTGCCACTTTGTGTTGGTCTATCACATAAAATCACAATAAAATACGTTTATGTTTTTGGTTGTAACATGGCAAAATGTGGGAAATTTCAAGGGGTATGAATACTTTTTCAAGGCACTGTATATGAATAATAAGAAGAGTGTGCACTGTACATATGCACAGTTTGAATGCATAGGATTGACATCTACTGAGTTCACCTGGAGCAGCGAAGAGAGAGGACTCTGCACATTGCAGATTGGACAACCTAGAGCAGCCACTAGGGGGCACACAATTGTAATGTGTTCAGTCCATCCTGAAAATGGAAAGATAAAGAGGGATCAAGGGGCCAACAGTTTTTGTGGAGAAGCCCTCCCCCAACTGCTGCATGTGTAATGGATAGGGATGGGCAAGCGGTTCTCGGGCCGAACTTTGGTTGTTCGGATGTTCTGCGAACACCGAACAATATGCTGTGTTCGGGGGAAAATTCAGAACACCGTTAAAGTCTATGGGACATTAAATGAAAAATCAAAGGTGCTAATTTCAAAGGCTAATATGCAAGTTAGTGTCATAAAAAGTGTTTGGGGACCCGGGTCCTGCCCCAGGAGACATGTATCAATGCCAAAAAAAGTTTTAAAAATGGCCGTTTTTTCGGGAGCAGTGATTTTAATAATGCTTAAAGTGAAACAATAAAAGTGTAATATTCCTTTAAATTTTGTACCTGGGGGGTGTCTATAGTATGTCTGTAAAGTGGCGCATGTTTCCCATGTTTAGAACAGTCCGAGAGCAAAATGACATTTCTAAAGGAAAAAAAGTCATTTAAAACTACTTGTGGCTACAATTAATTGTCAGTCCCGGCAATACAGATAAAAGTTCATTGATAAAAAACAGCATGGGGTCCCCCCCCAGTCCATTATCAGACCCTTTGGGTCTGGTATGAATATTAAGGGGAACCCCGAACCAAAAAAGAAAAAGGGTTGGGGTCTACCCCAAAGCACCATCCCCATGTTGAGGGCATGTGGCCTGGTACGGTTCAGGGGGTGGCGCTCTCTTGTCCCCCCTCCTTTTCTGCGGCCTGCCAGGTTGCATGCTCAGATAAGGGTATGGTATGGATTTTTGGGGGAACACCTCCGCCGATTTTTTACTTTTAAAATCCATACCAGACCTGGGGGGACCCTCACGCATTTCTTTTTTTTTAACTTTGGTTCGGGGGTTCCCCTGTGGGGAAATCCCCATGCCGTTTTTTTCAATGACTTTTATGTGTATTGCGGACTGACAATTCATTGTAGTCGCAAGTACTTTTAAATGCCTTTTTTTCCTTTAGAAATGTCATTTTGCTCTCGGACTGTTCTAAACACGGGAAACATGGCATACTATAGACACCCCATGGTACGCAATTTAAAGGAATATTGCACTTTTATTGTTTCACTTTAATCATTATTAAAATCACTGCTCCCGAAAAAACGGCCATTTTTAAAACTTTTCTTTGCATTGATACATGTCCCCTGGGGCGGGACCCGGGTCCCCAAACACTTTTTATGACAATACAATGCATATAAGCCTGTAAAATTTGCACTTTTGATTAGTCATGTTCGTGTCCCATGGACTTTAATGATGTTCGTGTGTTCTTCCGAATTTTTTGCCTGTTCGGTATGTTCTGGTGCGAACCGCACCGGGGGGGTGTTCGGCCCATTCCTAGTAATGGATAGGACTTGCACCATTAAAAACAGGAGGAGCCCCGGTATACTTCATTTTGAGATGCACTCAGAGGTTCAGCTTGTCTGGTAAATAGTTTAGTCTTTCATCTTGGCTTCATTTGTTTGGGTAACCAGGGAATGCTGAACCGCCCTTCTCGCTGCCTCTTTTAAAAAGTAAACGGGCAAATAAAACGCTATTTATTTGCAGCAGAGTCTTTATAGAAGTCCCATCCTTTCTTCTCACTGTGGCCATGCACGGCAAACAAAAACATTGGGGGTTAATTACTAAAGGCAAATCCACTTTGCATTACAAGTGCACTTGGAAGTAAAGCCACTGTAGATCCGAGGGGGGACACGCAAGGAAAATAAAAAAACAGTATTTTAGCTTGTGCATGATTGGATGATAAAATCAGCAGAGCTTCCCCTCATTTCAGATCTACCCCTCAGATCTACAGCGACTGCACTTCTACGTGCACTTTCAGCACAATTTCAAGTGCACTTTGCACTTGCATTTTTAAATAACCCCCCCAATGGAATGACACCTAAAAGATAATTCAACAACTATAAACTCCAAACAACTCTAAACTTTCAATGGATAACTAAAAGGTAGTAAACACACACAATCTCATAAGATTCTACAATGGAGAAGGCAAAGTACGTGCTTCTGTAAACTTGGTAATCAAAACAAAATGACCTTCTGCATTTTCACTTCCTTCTAAAAGGAATATATAAGAGTGGGTGAGATGAAACCGTTGTGTCTCATTTAAGAAAAGACTCTCCAAGGGGCCATCACTGCTGGGTCTGAACCTGCTGAGAAACAACCACCATGTCTAAGCCCCTCGAAATCCTGCTGATTTTGTCCAGCACATCGGTGGTGACCTTCACAGCCGGCCAAGCACCAGGTATGTAACCGATACAATATTTAAAGGATGAAACCATTGTGTCTCTGGAGTCTCATTTAAGAGAAGACTCTCCGGGATCCATCACTGCTGGGTCTGAACCTGCTGAGAAACAACCACCATGTCTAAGCCCCCCAAAATCTTGCTGATTTTGTCCAGCACATCGGTGGTGACCTTCACAGCCGGCCAAACACCAGGTATGTAACCGATACAATATTTAAAGAGCGAGAACCAAAGACTTTTCAGGTGCAGTCCTGAATTAGGTGATATCTCCAGCTACTTCACCTTTATATCTGTCCCTTGGATGTGAGGTCAAGGCTGGGCTCATGTGGACATGTGGGCTCCATGTTTGACTAGGGGTAAGTGCAGTGAAATTGTTTAGGTTTCCCCAGTCATTATCAAAACTAATAATCCTCTTAAAAAAAAGTGGTGAAATCCCCAAAATTTGCACACCTCCCAACTTTTTGAGATGGGAATGAGGGACACTTAGCAAAAGTATGCAGGCATAGGACACACCCCCCCCAGCCACACCCCCCTTAACCACTTGCCACGACCGGCTCCCGTACATATATATGTCGGCACTTTGAAGATGGATGTCTCGGTAACGGCAGCAGCTGCTGCCACAACCGAGGTGTCCGTCTCTTCAGGAGCCGGTCGCGTTTACGATAATGGTGGTCTCTGCGGTGGATTCATTGCGAGATCACCGTTATCGGCGGGAATAGGGCCGCCCCTCCCGCCGCTCTCCCATGCCCTCCAAAGCTTACAGCAGCAGCGGAGGCGATCGGGTCCATGTCGTGGCTGGGTATAGAGACGAGTGAGGGGAAGATGGCCACCGCCCATCACCATACCATAGCAAGGCGTCATAACGTCACTTTCGCCCATACCTTTTAAAGGGCCAGTCAGTTTTTTTAAATGACAAATTTTTTTTCTTTTTTTTATTGCATTTAAAGCGGGAGTCCGCCAGGACTCCGCGTTTTTTTTTTTAAAGCCAGCAGCTACAAATACTGCAGCTGCTGACTTTTAAAATAGTGACACTTACCTGTCCAGCGTGCCTGCGATGTCGGCACCCGAAGCCGATCTCTAGATCGTCACTCGGATGCTGCCGCCGCCATCTTGGGTATGGGAATCAGGAAATGGAGCCTTTCGGCTTCATTTCCCGGTTCCCTACTGCGCATGCCCGAGTCGCGCTGCGCAATAAGGACGGTCCCCGCTGCCTCTGGGATCTGTGTGTTTCCCAGCAGGCAGCGGGGCACTTGCAGAAGGGGGCGGGCACTTGCGGAAAGGGGCGTAATCTACACCCCTTTCCGCAGAGAGCTATCCCGGAAGTGGGTGCAGTTACCTGGATTATCCAGGTAACTGCACCCCCCTCCCCCCTGAAAGGTGCCAATTGTGGCGCCGGCGGGGAGGGAGGATTTCGATGAGCGGAAGGTCCATTTTAGGGTGCAAGTCCAAATATGAGATGTGAGGTCTTTTTGACCTCCCAGATCTCAAATTTAAGGCTCGGTTCACACAGGAGCGACTTGTCGCCTGACAAGTCGCGCCCCGTTCTGTACTACTGTACCGTTCTAATAGGAGCGACTCAAGTCGCCGCTCCGACTTAGAAAAAAGGTTCCTGTACTACTTTTGCGGTGACTTCGGGCGACTTGCATTGACTTCTATACAGAAGTCGTTTTGCAAGTCGCCGCTGAGGTCGCGGCAGGTCGCGGCAGGTCGCGGCGCTGCAAGTCGTGCCGCCTACTGTGTGAACCGAGCCTAAGAGGACCGGTCATGCTTTTTTTCTTTTGCAAGGGATGTTTACATTCCTTGTAATAGGAATAAAATTGACAATTTAAAAAAAAAAAAAAAAAAAAAAAACAGTGAAAAATTAAATAAAATCAAGTAAAATAAATAAGATTTTTTTTTTTTTTTTAAAGCGCCCAGTCCCGATGAGCTTGCGCACAGAAGTGAACGCATACGTGAGCAACGCATATGAAAACGGTAGTCAAACCACACATATGATGGATCGCCGTGATCGATAGAGCGAGAGCAATAATTCTAGCCCTAGACCTCCTCTGTAACTCTAAACATGCAACCTGTAGAATTTTTTAAATGTCGTCTATGGAGATTTTTAAGGGTAAAAGTTTGACGCCATTCCACGAGCAGGCGCAAGCGTGACATATGGGGTATCAATTTACTCGGCATAACTTCATTCACAATATAAAAAAAAAATGGGCTAACTTTACTGTTGTCTTATTTTTTTATTCATAAAAGAGAATTTTTTTCCCCCCCAAAAAAAAGTGCGCTTGTAAGACCGCTGCGCAAATACATTGTGAAAAAAAGTATTACAATGACCGCCATTTTATTCTCTAGGGTGTTAGAAAAAAACAAACAATATATAATGTTTGGAGGTTCTAAGTAATTTTCTAGCAAAAAAAAAACTGTTTTAAACTTGTAAAGACCAAAAAAGATTGATTATACCCACAAGGGATTTTTTTTTGACCACCATTTTTTTTTTTTTTACAAGCATTTTCACCATGCTTTTATATCGGCTTTTGGAATTTACAAATGTAGAAATTTAGAAATTAGATGAAAGGTTTAGCTCTGGAAAACACTTTTTGATAGATAAAAAAGTGAAATTTATATATAACTATAGAGATCAGACCAAAATGAGGGAGACATGAGGAGGAAAGAGGGACAGAGGGGACATTGCTCCAAATCAGGGAGAGCCCATCCAAATGAGCGACAGTTCCTCCAAATCAGGGGAAGTCCCTCCAAATCAGGGACAATCCCTCTAAATCAGGGAGAGCCCTTCCAAATCAGGCACAATCCCTCTAAATCCGGGAGTGCCCCTCCAAATCAGGGAGAGTCCCTCCAATTCAGGGACAATCCCTCCAAATCAGGGAGAGTCCCTCCAATTCAGGGACAATCCCTCCAAATCAGGGAGAGCCCCTCCAAATCAGGGAGAGTCCCTCCAATTCAGGGACAATCCCTCCAAATCAGGGAGAGTCCCTCCAAATCAGGGAGAGCCCCTCCAAATCAGGGAGAGTCCCTCCAATTCAGGGACAATCCCTCCAAATCAGGGAGAGTCCCTCTAAATCAGGGAGAGCCCCTCCAAATCAGGGAGAGCCCCTCCAAATCAGGGACAATCCCTCCAAATCAGGGAGAGTCCCTCCAAATCAGGGAGAGTCCCTCCAAATCAGGGAGAGCCCCTCCAAATCAGGGAGAGTCTCTCCAATTCAGAGACAATCCCTCCAAATCAGGGAGAGCCCCTCCAAATCAGGGAGAGTCCCTCCAATTCAGGGACAATCCCTCCAAATCAGGGAGAGTCCCTCCAAATCAGGGACAATCCCTCCAAATCAGAGAGAGCCCCTCCAAATCATGGAGAGTCCCTCCAAATCAGGAAGAGCCCCTCCAAATCAGGGACAGTCCTTCCAAATCAGGGAGAACCCTTCCAAATCAGGGAGAGTCCCTCCAAATCAGGGACAATCCCTCCAAATCAGGGCGAGTCCCTCTAAATCAGGGAGAGCCCCTCCAAATCAGGGAGAGTCCCTCCAAATCAGGGACAATCCCTCCAAATCAGGGAGAGTCCCTCCAAATCAGGGAGAGCCCCTCCAACTCAGGGAGAGTCCCTCCAATTCAGAGACAATCCCTCCAAATCAGGGAGAGCCCCTCCAAATCAGGGAGAGTCCCTCCAAATCAGGGAGAGTCCCTCCAATTCAGGGACAATCCCTCCAAATCAGGGAGAGTCCCTCCAAATTAGGGACAATCCCTCCAAATCAGGGCGAGCCCCTCCAAATCATGGAGAGTCCCTCCAAATCAGGAAGAGCCTCTCCAAATCAGGGACAGTCCTTCCAAATCAGGGAGAACCCTTCCAAATCAGGGAGGCTCCAGTGCTAGAGCTGTAAAAATAGCAGGCACTGGTAAAATGTGTTAAACGTGATTTAACGCTTTAAGCCTCGTCCGGGTTTTCTCTGCCTGTATTCAAAATCAATGGTTCCCTATGGAAGCCCATTGATTTGAAGTGAAGTTGCACCAGAAGTCAGATCTGGTCCGACACTTGCGGTGAGAATCTTGAAAGGGGACCCCACCAAAATGTAAAAAATTAGCATGAGCCCCCTCCCCAAGATGATACCAGACCCCATAGGTCTGGTATGGATCTTAAAGACGAAGTAGACCCTGATGGGTGTTACTTCCTCTTTGTTTCCCTGCAAAGGTAAAGCATAATGGGCTACTATGCAGTGCGTCACATCGCATCGCATTGTATCGCATAGTAGCCCATTATGTGACACTTATCTGCAGGAGAAGCCCATGATGTCCCCGTCTTCCTCGCTAGTAGAGAGCATCCATTCTTCACCCCTTTTCCTTCTGGGGCCACGAACTCCGGCTCTGTGACTGGCCAGAGTCGCGTGAGGTCGCGTGACGTCACTCCCGCCTTTAACGGCATTACCCAAGCTAGAAATGGCACAGCGCGCCCTTTCTAACTCCAGCGCATGCACATAAGAAATCTCCTTATGCCGATTTGCACATACCTCCTAGACCGTGCAGGTCTGGGGGAAATTTCAAGCACCTACAGGTAAGCCTTAATCTAGGCCTTACTCTAGGCTTATCTGTAGGTTAAAGTGGTTGTAAAGGGTTTACAGCCACTTTAAGGGGTATACCCCACGCCCATAAAATGGCACGGGGGTCCTCTCAAGATCTATACCGGACCCTTATCTGAGCACGCAGCCCGGAAAAGTCAGGAAAGGGAGGGGATAGTATGGATCTTGGGGGGACCCGCACGCCATTTTTTGGGCGTGGGGGGTTTATAAATGAATGAAGAGGGATTGAGAAATTCGCAGTTTTATTGCGTCGAGAAGGAAGTCACTGAGAGAATTAAATGTTAGGCTAATCCCCCTTTCCATTGTGTTTTTTTTTTGTTTTTCTCTCTTTTTTCACAGAAACAAACACTTTCAAAGGGGGATTTTTTTTTTCACAGGGGTAAAAAGTTGAGAATTTCTCCTCCTTATTAATTAATAAAGAAATGGGATATGTCACGTTTTATTGATTTAAGAAGGGACGGCACAAAGTACTTACTGTTATCGGAAGGGGACTAGAGTACTTATCCCAAGTATAAAGGATAACACCTTTGAGTGGAATAGTTGGGGGTGTGTCCCTTTTTTTTTTTTCGAGGGGGGGGGGCTGGACGGTGGGGTTTGGTTGAATATATTTAACATGATTATGAGTCTATTATGAGATAGATCCATGCTCGTGTCAATTGTGTTTTATGTGTTGTGTATTACGAATATGCATGTATATGCCTGTATTTATTTTTTTATATGGTCTGGAAACGGAATGTTTTTGTTTTTATGTGCATAAAAATAATAGAAACACAAAAAGATCCATACCAGACCGACGGGGTCTGGTATCATCTTGGTGGGGGGCCTCCCGCAAATTATTTTTTACCTTTTGCCGTTTCTTCTCAAAATTCTCAGCACACAAGTCGTAACGCAAGTCGGATCATCTTGGCTGAAAGCTAGCGCGGCTAAATTTGCATTGACGGCAATGCAAAACGTGGATAAAATCGTGTTTTTAATGCCGTTTTTTGTTTTCTGGGGTCGGTACTATCTTTACAGCTTGTTTTATTAAAACGCCCGTGGGCATGAGGCGTAACATTCCCCACGACCATCTAAAGTCCAACTAATGCCAATTTCTTTGTTTTGTTTTGTATGGAGGATTGAAATGTACCTCCTTTATGTCTCTTATTTCTGATATTTTTCTTGACTGCTAGTGTTGTTTCTTTAACCACTTTCAGACCGGACCATTTTGCTGGTCAAAGACCAGACCACTTTTTGCGATTCGGGCACTGCTTCGCTTTAACTGACAATTGCGCCGTTGTGCGACGTGGCTCCCAAACAAAATTGACGTCCTTTTTTTCCCACAAATAGAGCTTTCTTTTGGTGGTATTTGATCACCTCTGCGGTTTTTATTTTTTGCGCTATAAACAAAAATAGAGCGACGATTTTGAAAAAAACACATTATTTTTTACTTTTTGTTATAATAAATATCCCCCAAAAATATATAAAAAATTTTTTTTTTCCCTCAGTTTATTATGTATTATTATTTTTTTTACTAGTAATGGCGGCGATCAGCAATTTGTATTGTGACTGCAACATTATGGCGGACACATCGGACATTTTTGAAACATTTTTGGGACCATTGTCATTTATACAGCAATCACTGCTATATAAATGCAGTGATTCCTGTGTAAATGACACTGGCAGTGAAGGGGTTAACCAGTGGGTGGCAGTGTAGGGGTTAAGTGTTCCTAGGAGTGTGTTACTAACTGTGGGGGGGTTGGGCTTTCATTTAGTGAACACTGATCTCTGCTCCAATCACATGGAGCAGAGATCAGCGTCACTAGTTGCTAGGCAGAATGGAGAAATGCTGTTTACACGGCATTTTCTCCATTCAGCCATCCCGTGAGACGATCGCTGGTATGCCCGCAGCGATCGAGTCCGCCGGTCCCACGACCGGACTCACGGGGGTCCCGACCAGCGCGGGAGTGCGCCGCCAGCGGCGCGCTCCCGATGGCACGGCGGCATTGAAGATTGGACGTACATGTACGCCAATATGCCTGCCCGTGCCATTCTGTCGACGTACATCGTCGTGCGCTGGTCGGGAAGTGGTTAAAGACGTTTTTCCATTCTTCTTACTTAAGCCTCATACACACGATCAGACTTCCAGCAGACTTTACTGTGGATTTTGGTATGAAGGGGCGTTGGCCGTGAACTTTTTCTGCATACACACGGCAGAACAGTGGTGTAGAGTGTTAGCACTCTCACCCAGCAGTAAAAAGGGTCGTTGGTTCAAATCCCAACCACGACACTACCTGCCTGGAGTTTGGATGTTCTCCTTGTGCCTGCGTGGGTTTTCTCCAGGTACTCCGGTTTCCTCCCACACTACAAAGACATGCAGGTAGGTTAATTGGCTTCTGTCCAAAATTGGTCCTAGTATATGAATGTGGGCTGGGGACTTTGGATTGTGGGCTCCTTGAGAGTAGGGACAGATGTGAGTGTGTGAATTGATGGCGCTATATGGGTATCTTAGATATAATATAATAGATGAGCATCTTAATGAGATGCAATGTACAGGGATAGACACGCACACTCACTCAGGATGGACTGGTGTCTATATTCAACCTTACTAACTATATGTAACATTTTCAGCCAACTTTCACCAAATCATGTGGTTTTTCAGCTCTTTACCGTCGCCCTTTGGGCAACTTCTGCTATTGTTGTCTGATCTTTAGCATTGGTTCTGGGCATGCGTGTTTGTACTTTGGACTTTAGTTTCCGATGGACTTGTGTACACACGATCGGATGATCCTCCATCGGACATTTGTTGCCGGAAAGTTTGAGAGCATGCGCAGCAAACATTTGTCTGTTGAAAAACAAAAAAACAATTGTCCGATGGAGCATACAGACGGTCGGATTGTCCGATAAAACAGGTCCGCTGGACCGTTGCTGTCAAAAAGTCAGATCGTGTGTATGGGCCTTTAGTCTTATTCAGTCATGGCACATGTCTAATGACAGTCGTTGGAAAGATGCTACAGATATGAATATTTTTTAGTAAAAACTTCGGGCAATTTACTGAACCCGTCTAGTTTTAATTAGAAATGACAACAATGCAGAGACAGAAAGTTATATCATAACCATGTGGTCCCACTAGAGAGAACGTTACATTACACAAGCATTAAAGTAACACTACAAATAGAATTTTTTTTTTGCACTTGCATCTGTATAAACAGCATACAAAAAACAAGCTCTGGACTGCAGCACTCTTCAGAAAACCTCTTTTTCTTTTATTGAGAAATCACATCACAGCTCAACAAACACAGCCAACAAGGAAACATTTGCTGACGTTTCACACTAACTGCATATGAATAAGCTCTACAGCTAGTGTGAAGCGTCAGCAATTTTTCCTTGTTCGCTGTGTTTGCTGAGCTGCGATGTGATTTTCCAATAAAAGAAAGTGGTCTTCTGAAGAGCGCGGCAGTCCAGAGCTTGTTTTTTGTCTGTTGCTAGTGGTAATAGCCGGCACCTGTGGCTTCCCAGCCAAAGAGACAGTTTACAGTCTGCATGTGCGCTCCTGGAGCGGTGAGATCCCTTCTCCTGTATAAACAGCATAACTAGCTAACATCCCACTCTACAACCACTTCCCAGAAATGTCCCATCTTTTGTTTTACAATATTTTTATTGAATGTGTATACAGCAATAGCGGTTGGTGGGTTTTTCTTTTTGGGGGGGGGGGGGAAAACAACCACCCCCTCCAGGTGGCCGGAGGCGTGGCACTATCACTCCCTCCAGCACGGGTGTCCGGCATTTACCCGATGTAGGTGGCGGGCTGTGGTGTCCTCCAGCACGGTGGCGGTGGTGGGGTGCGTGCAGAGGCTCCGCTGTCTGCTCCTCCAGCTGCTTCCTCCGCCGCCTCCTCTCTGTTCCGCCTAAGCGTCAGGCATCCCCTAGGATGACCTGGTGCTTTGGGCAATCGGGGAAACAAGTCTCACGACCTGCCTCCTGATCGGCAGAGAGGAACTTTAGTGTGAAAATAGCAAAAAATGAATTGGCTATCGTCACACAACTGGGTGGGCTCAGAGAGCATTGCGAGCCCACCCTTTTTTTGAAGCCTATTAGATCCTCTGGCTCTAATCACGTGCTTCAAACCACCCCCCCCCCCCACATTGGAATCCATAATCTGGCCCCCTGATATGTAGATCAGGGGTCCAGACGCATGGATAGGGGGGTTTGTTTTATAAACCGACCACGGAGACCATTTTTTTTTTAAAGTTATGCCGCGTACACACGACTGGACTTTTCAACATCAAAGGTCCGACGGAACAATTCCGGCAGACCATTAGATCGTGTGTGGGCTGCAGTGGACTTTTGATTTGCAAAAGTCTGACAGACTTTAGAAATGGAACATGTTTCAAATTTTTCCGCTAGAACTCCGCCGGACCCAGTTCCTACCGAGAAATCCGTTCGTGTGTATGCTAGTCCGACGGACAAAAACCAACGCTAGGGCAGCTATTGGCTACTGGCTATGAACTTCCTTATTCTAGTCCGGTCGTACGTCATCACATTCAAATCCGTCGGACTTTGGTGTGATGTGTGGCCAAGTCCGTTCATTCGGACAGTCCGTCAGAACTCTGTCAGAACTCCGTCAGAACTCCATCGAAAGTCTGTCGGACCTAAGTCCCGTCGTGTGTACGCGGCATTAGAGTATTTGTCAGTTAGAATAGAAGTACATTTTTCATGGATCATGTTTCCCATAATTCTCTGCTTTACTTCTCTAAAGTTCAGGGATAGTTGTGTCTAATGCCGCGTACACACGATCGAATTGTTCGGCGGACTTGGTCCGGCAAACAATCTGGCAAACAATCGGCCGGACTTTATAATGAACGGACTTGGACACACATGGACACTCCGAAAGTCCGGCGATTTCTAGCGCGATGACGTACAGCGCGTACGACGGGACTAGAGAAAGGAAGTTCAATAGCCAGTATCCAATAGCTTCCTTCTTGTACTTGCTTCTGAGCATGCGTCATTCTTAGTCTGCCGGACTAGCACACCGACGAACGGATTGTCCGCTGAAAGCCAAGTCTGGCGGACAAATTTTGAGTCAAAATTACTTTCTAAGTCTGCCGGACTTTTACGATGAAAAAATCCACTGGAGCCAACACGCGATCGAATTGTCCGGCATACGCCGCATAAGCTTTAGCAATAGTTTGTGTTGTGTTGCTAAAAATATGAAAGAAATACATTTCCTTTCTGATTTCCTAAGACTCAAATTGGGTCTATGAAGAAAAGATTCCATGGATCCATATTTAGGGGTTTGTAAATTATTATATGAATCATATACCCATGTCCACAATTTTCGGACAATGAGGCACCTCACCAAATATGAAATATTGTGCCTCTGGCATTGCATCCTCCAAAGCACAGGGAAGAGGTTGAAGGAGAAAAATGATCTGGTCTTACAAGAGTTACGTAATAGTGAAAGAGTATTTTATGAGCATTTTCTTGAACTAGTGCATTCATAGAACAGTAATGCCACGTACACACGATCGGAAATTCTCGCCAGAAAAAGCTCTGATGGTTTTCCCGTCGGAATTCCAACGGGATTCCGCTCAAGCTGTCTTGCCTACACACCAAATTCCGACCGCCAAGAATGCGGTGACGTATAACGCGTATGATGGGACTAGAAAAAGGAAGATCAATACCCAGTAGCCAATAGCTTCCGTCTCGTAGTTGAATCTGAGCATGCGTGAGTTTTTGCGCGTCGGAATTGCATACACACAATCAGAATTTCCGATAGAAAGTTTTTCCATCGGGAAAATTTAGAACATGTTATCAAATTTTTCCTGGCGGGAACTCAGCCAGCTAAATTCCGATGAAAAGCTCTCATCGGTCTCCTGCCGGCCGAAATTCCAATCGTGTGTACGCGGCTTTAGTCACAGCTGACCAGATTTTACTCCACTCAGTAATGTCTAAAGATTGTCCTAGGTCATGTCCCATCTTCTTTCAGAGTTCTTCAAACTTTGGCTTTGGAAGTGGTTTTTGTCATAACATTCACTATTATCTTATCAGTTTCACAGTATCCAAGCATAATCACATTTTGTTCCATGAAGTCTCTGAGATCTGACATCAATGTGCCAGATTATAGCATTGATCGTTCCAGCAAAATTCCTACGCATGCTCTGAAACATTTCAACGCATGCTCGGAAGCATTGAACTTCATTTTCTCGGCTCGTCGTAGTGTTGTACGTCACCGCGTTCTTGACTGGTCGAAAGTTCAGAGAACTTTTGTGTGACCGTGTGTAGGCAAGCCAAGCTTGAGCGGAATTCCGTTGGAAAAGCCATCCAAGATTTTTTTTTCCGATGGAAAATCCGCTCGTGTGTACGCGGAATAACAGTACTCTTATTCATATGAACACCCAAATTCAATTATTGGGATGGCTTTTCACAAACGTTGGAACATACAGTGTACATGTAGATGTATCCATCCTGCAGTCTACATTCCGTGAACTTGCCCAAGACTCATCCCACAACCCTCCCGCCAGCTTTCACATGGTATGGAGAACTTCTCTGACATAGAAGACCCCCCCTGGCCACATAATTCATACAAAGAGGTCCTGTCACCTGTCTACTGACTACACAGGGCCATTTGAATGTTTCCAGTAATAGGGGATTATGGGAAAAAGTGTCAGCCATGCTGGTTCAGCAGCTTTATCAGGATAGTCATGTGACGGTCATTTTTCTGTGGTATGATCTGTATGTAGGCCTCGGTCATCTCTCCTCCAGTTGTGCAGAGAACCCGTGTATTGCTTTATTGTCTGTAACCATGCCTGAGCCCTTCTAATTCCCCTCCTTCTATCGTTTCCATTCTTCACCAGTTTACATTCTAGCTGTCATTTAAATTGTTAGTAGAGTATGTTTAATTTTTATCTATCATTATTTGAAAGGCAGCTCTACAAATATCACAGTTCCGGGAACAGGACAGTTCAAGGTCTACATGGCTTTGTATAAAGACAGCGGCTACACAACTCCGTATTCAGGACCAGAAGTTACCTTTTCCACAGAGGAATTCTTGCATATTGGAGTTTACATTTTGGGTGGAGACACATCGAATTTTGTTCTGGTGATGAAGGACTGCTACGCCACCACAACAGATGATATAACTGACCTCCCGAAATACTATATCATCCAAAATGGGTAAACCGATAAAAAAAAGACCATCACTGTGCCACATCCTCAAAAATGTCATAAAAATTGGAATAGACATGTTACCAAAAAAACTGCAGACTTACCGGCTCAACACGGGGAGATATACGTAAAAAGTCATACCGTTTATTACAACTCAGATTAAATTCACCACCAATCACATACAAATATAGTAAAAAGAAACACCCCAAACCATAGGTGTCTGATACATAGTACTACCCAATAGACATGTGCGATTCGTTTTGTACAAATCTCAAATTCGTTAGAAATACGAGGATCCGAAATACGAATTGCCATGCGTCCGAATTTTGTACGAAATACGAACTTTTGTTTACGAATCCCCAGGAGGAAGTCAGCACAGCCCAGGGATGGTGTGGAGCCCCTCATCTAACGAAAATTCGTATTTCGGATAGGAAATTCTTCAACGGAATTTCGTATTTCGGATAAAAACCAAACTTCCATCAGCATCGACTGTCATATTGAGGTATATTTTTGCCTTTAAATTCATCGTAAAGAACGTTCGTACAAGTTAACGGACCTAACGACAATTCGTTTTTTGTACGAATTGAAATTGAATTTCGGACACGAAATACGAAGTACTAATTAATTTTAATATGAACCGTAACGGAACAGAACGAAACTAATTTATTGACGGTGCCCATGTCTACTACCCAACCAAAGGCACACTTAAATTGTGTAGGTGAATCCAAGTGTTTTAATCATGCTGTATGTCCATAGGATAGATGTCCACAAATTCTCCATACTTGAAAGTCAACACATTTCTTGAGGATTATCACTTCATCAGGACTGGTTGGGTGGGTGTTGCACTTATCATTCACACACTATCTAGGCAAAGGACAGCTAAAACAGGTCCTGGGGGGCGGACACAGAAGTCAAAAGAAGGGGGTGGGTATTGTGGAAATTTTATGAAGATGTATTTTAATATGTATTGGCATAGTTTCTCCCAGTGTTAGTTCTCCCGCAACCCGCTCTAAAGAGCTGACTGGAGCAGACTGATGCTGGTTGAGATCCGTTAGGTAGTGGAAAACTTCCTGAGGTTGGAGAAAGGTGTTTGAGGAGTGAGGATATGTCTGCCGGTAAAAGGGCTCCTGTGCGATGCACAGACAATCGTCTGGGGTGGATGTGTTCGCTTTGCAAGACATTATCGATTTAGCGGATGTGCGCTCGTGTTACCCCTGTATGCCTGATCAACATATTTGGGATGCCATGGCGTACACCTGCAGATAGTCTCGCATCAGGAGGAATGGTAATCATTGGTTGTTGTATAAACTCATATCCTTGTTTGGTATATCCTTGTTTGGTCATATCCTTGTTTGGTCATATCCTTGTTTTGGTCATATCCTGTGAGGTCATATCCTGTGAAGGAAGCAATTGGCTGTTGGGGCCAGGGCTTCCTGTTTGTGACTTCCTGTTTGGGACTTCCTTTATGTGTGTGAATAAAAGAAGAGAGCCTCTGCCCAGCAGGGCAGAAGAAGGAACGATAGAGCTAAGATGGTGATTTTATCTGTTTATTGGGGAAATGCGGGAGACATGGGTTAAGTAACATTATATCATTAGACTGAAATGGGCGCTTATTAGTGCAGGTGAGATTGATTATGTATAGCGTATAGAAAAATCTCCACCATAGTAGGGGGGAACCAGCGAACGCAGGCAACCCCAAACTGGCACGGCATATATCCTGTATGTCTAGAGCCAAAATAAATATATAGAAGCAAGTACCATGATCACTATTGTCAACATATGGTCCAGAGTCATATTGTCCATGACAAATCCCCAGGGTTCCATTGAGCCACCAAGCACTTTTTCAAGGGCTGATAAAGCAGAGCACATTTACTAGTTATTCCACAAATGATGTCCGTAATTAGTAATTCTCCTCACCACCATCCAATCCAACTCCAAACAAGGGAATATGGAGGGGAAAGAAGATATGAGCCAAATGCCTCTAATGCCGTGTACACACAATCAGACAATCTGCCGGACTTTGCAGCGGAGGTCCGCCGGACTTTTCAGATGAATGGACTTGCCCACACACGGAGTAAAGTCCATTCATTTTGAACGTGACTCCAGGTAGGTGGGATTAGCGCAGGAAGCCAGTGTCGCCACCTCCATTGGCGAGATTGACACCTTGCGAGCCGCGTCGCCTGGTATGGATTTTAAGGGGAACCCCTACACCGAAAAAACGGCGTGGGGGTCCCCCCAAAGTCCATACCAGACCCTTATCTGAGCACACTGCCCAGCCGGTCAGGAAAGGGGGTGGGGACGATCGAGCGCCCCCCCCCCTGAACCGTACCAGGCCGTGTGCCCTCAATATGGGGGGTGAGTGCTTTGGGGAAGGGGGGCCCCGTGCCCCCCCCCACCCCAAAGCACCTTGTCCCCATGTTGTTGGTTGTCAGGGTCTGTGGGCGGGGGGCCTATCGGAATCCTGGAGCCGCCTTTAATAAGATCCATACCAGGCAACGGGGCTGGCAAGGTGTCAATCTCGCCGCTGGAGGCGGCGACATTGACATCCTTTGCTGGTCCCGTCTACCTGGAGTCACGTTCAAAATGAACAAACTTTACTCTGTGTGTGGGCAAGTCCGTTCATTTGAAAAGTCTGGCGGACTAGCACACAGACGGGTGGATTTTGAGTCAAGACTTCTTTCTAAGTCCGGCGGACTTTTGGGAAGAAAAAGTCAGCCGGAGCCCACACATGGGCAAGTCCACCGGATAGTCCGATCGTGTGTACGCGGCATAATAAATATAACCGCGTGTACAGTGTGCCATCCAGGAACATCCTCACCTGTCAGGGCCAAGGTCATACATGGAGGATCAAGAAGACGGGGTGCAATGAGCATAATCAGTACAGGGCTGTAGCAATCGCTTACCTGAAATTTTAGGAAGGGTCCACTTCTTCTAGTTTCCTTTTAAAACACAAAAGCATGCTATACAACCTGTTGAAATAAATATACAGACACCCTTTGGTACCAGTGTCTGGTTTCAGTGGGAAACTAAGTACAACTTCATCATTTGGTTGCTGAAGACCTGTATGAATGGAAGACATGATGAAAACATCCCATTTGTCCTTCCACTTCATTGCGAGTTATACATCATTTCTGAAGCAGGCTTTCTCCTCCTTTCTAAATCAGGTGTTTCCAAACCATTGGGGGGCAAGTCCTGGTGATTATGTCGCATGGTGCCACAGCAGCCAATTCCATGATTGAATAAGTGTCTAAAAAAATGCACACTTGAATAGAAATTGTCCATGTATGAAATACAAATGTTACCCCATAATGAATTGTAGTATTCCACTTCCAGGGGTGCAAGACCTATTTTTGGTCTGCTATGGGAGGACTATAAAACAATAGACAACGCTTAGCTTGTAGCACGGGAAGAGACTTCAGCATCCAATATGGCTAACGCTCTGAGGAAGAGGGGCTTCCCCTGAAACATGCTAGCTATATTGAGCACTTGAGGGTCTTCCTGAGCTACAAGCTAAGCTTTGCGGATCTGGCAATAGTTGACTTTCTGGTGAGCATTTAAGATATTGGTGAGAAGATCACTTAAAGATAATTGTTGATTAGGCTCGATTCACACTAGTTTTTTGATGCATTTTGCAGAAATGCAAGGACATTTTTTAACATGGGTTCCTATGGAACATGTTCACATCAATGCATTTTTGTGCCTCTGCGTTTTTGGAAAGGGTCGGGAACTTTTTTTCATGCAAAATGAAACGTTTTGCATGTAATAGAAGTCAATGGACCTGCATCAAAAATGCAAGTACTGCGTTTTTACTGTGTTTTTGCCGTGATTTTGCCGTGATTAGCGTTTTTTAAAAACTTTTATAAGGAAATAGGATGACACCATACTATCTTGCCACTGCTTTCCATTTAGCCTGGGCATTCGGGGATCTGCACATGACTGTCTTTTCCTTTGTAAATTTGAAAAGAACATGTATAGCCTGTTACCCTCTCACAGGTCTTATACATGATGACCACAGATCTGGCAGGCTTGCTTGAATGCAAGGCGGGCAGAAAAATTAATGAGGGTCTCATCTTTGCAGATGTTTTGTCGGGGTGTATACACATCTGCAAATTTCTGGCACAGGTAATTTACGAGGGGCAGAATTTTGTGGAGCTGATCATATTCAGGGTCACCCCGAGGATGACAGAGTCTTTGAAATGCATAAATCGTATTATATTCTTATATCTACCTCTGACCAGTGTAGCAGAGAACACGGGCGTATGGTGAATTGGGTCTGTGGACCAATATGACTGCAATTCATTCTTTTTTTGTAATGCCCATGTTAAGGGTTGGGCCCAAAAAAGTTTTAAACTTGGAAACCATGATGAGTTTGCACTTGAATGGTCTGGCAAGGCATGAATTTGGGTTGGCGGCAATGTACTGGTTGGAATAAAGATCGGTTTGGTCTACAATCAATTGATACAGTTTATCTGCAAAAAACAGCTAAAAAAAAATCAAGGGGATTTGTAAAATGTGCTGTCTCCACCTTCATTCTGGGTTGGGCTGAGAATGGGGAGATAACGGGTGCTGCTGAATCTGAGGGCTACCAATCAGGATTTGCAAACCCATCTGGAAGGACACTACTTTTAGGGGCCTGTACTTGAATTCTTGCTGGCCACTGCTTTTTCTAGCCACCTCTGTAGCTTGGACTTCACTTCTGAGACTCGCCGCATCACCATGAGATACTGCAGGGCTGGGTGTAAAATGCCAGGATGGATGTGCTAGGCCACTGGTGCTTGCCAGATCACCAAAAGGTAGTGCAGTGCTAGTACTGGCACTATGCTGCATATGAGAATCATTGTGCATTTCTAGCACCTCAGCAACCTGGGCACGGGGTCGGGAACACCTGACCTTAGCAGGGACCTTCTCTCCATCATCTGAGATGATCTGTATAATGTGCCGTTGGTCTCTACAGGTTCCTATTCCGAGCCTGATTCCGTCAGAGAGGACCCCATCACTCTCATCTGTCATAGTCAGAAACCCGAAGAACTCTTCACTAGAGTACCTTTCTTTAGACATTTTTGCCACTAAGGTACCTAGTGCACAAATTATTTGCCAGTGTTAAGAAAGATCAGACCAACTTCTGCTAACCCTGCGGTTTCATTTGCAATGTATCAGAGGTGACAGTGATCTACTGACACTGCACTTGTTGGGGGGGTGGAGGGGCTAAACACAGGTGCTGGCAGGTATCGGGGCTGATCCTGCTAACACTGCATTACTGGGGACACTATACTATTGAGGACTCCGGTATAGTTCTGACCTGATGAAAGATACAAATCTGTTCAGACACTATACTAGTAATGGAGGTTATAGTGTGTCTGTAATAGTGTTGCTTGCAGTCATTGGCCTGGATTTGATGATCGATATATGCTGTACCAAATCACAGCACAGCCGTGGTAGCATGCACAGGAATATCAGATCACATGCAACAGTGGCATTGGGGGTGACTGAGCACCTCCCCCTATATCCACGGCCACCACCCCCATGCTCTATTCAGTTCATGGCCGCAACCCCCTATTCAGTGTCTGGCCCCTTTCAGGATGCTGGGCACATAAATTACAGTGGCGGGGTAGTTTTTAAACACCTGATTAGAGCCAGAGGCTCTAATAGGCTTCAAAATAGGGTGGGCTTGTGGCGTAGAGCATTGCGCTACGAGCCTACCCAGGTATAACAACAGCGACTATTGAAAAACTGTTCCTCAATCCGGCCAAACAGAAGCAGGTCTGAGAGACATTTTCCAATTGCCCAAAAAGAGAAGAGTCCCAATTGGCCTCTGAGGAGGAGGGAGGAAAAGGAAGCTTCCGTGATGCCCATGGAGAGCGGGGAAGGGGGGAGCCGCCACCACTGAGCAGGGGAAGCCACCAGTCAAGCTTGGGAGAAGAGCTGCCCACCATAGATGGGGTAAGGGCTCCAGACCTGTTTGTCACCCCATGAAAAAAAAAAACATTACCATCAGCCGCCACTAGGGATGAGCCGAACACCCCCCTGTTCGGTTCACACCAGAACCTGCGAACAGACCTAAACTTCGTGTGAACTTTAGAACCCTATTAAAGTCTATGGGACTCGAACGTTCACAATCTAAAGTGCTCATTTTAAAGGGTAATATGCAAGTTACTGTCCTAAAAAGTGTTTGGGGACCCGGGTCCTGCCCCAGGGGACATGGATCAATGCAAAAAAAAGTTTTAAAAACGGCCGTTTTTTCAGGAGCAGTGATTTTAATAATGATTAAAGTGAAACAATAAAAGTGTAATATTCCTTTAAATTTTGTAGCTGGGGGGTTTTCTATAGTATGCCTGTGAAGGGGCGCATGTTTCTGGTGCTTAGAACTGTCCCTGCACAAAGTGTCATTTGTGCATGAAAAAAAGTCTTTTAAAATCACTTGCGGCTAAATTGTCGGGTCCCGTAATACAGAGAACACTCAATGAGTGTTCTCTGCATTAGCCGACAGTTCATTCATTCATTGATAAAAAAAAAAAAAAAAAAAAAAAGCGTGGGGGTTCCCCTAAATTCAATTACCAGGCCCTTCAGGTCTGACATGGATATTAAGGGGAACCCCGTGTCAAATTAAAAAAAATAATTGACGTGGAGGTCCCCCTAAATATCCATAACCAGACCCTTCAGGTCTGATATGGATATTAAGGGGAACCCCGCATCAAATTTAAAAAAAAAATGACGTGGGGTCCCCCTAAAAATCCATATCAGACCCTTTATCCGAGCACGCAACCTGGAAGGCCGCAGGAAAAGAGGGGGGGACGAGATAGCGCCCCCCCTCCCTCCTGAACCGTACCAGGCCACATACCCTCAACATTGGGAGGATGCTTTGGGGGTCTGTGACCCCTCAAAGCACCTTGTCCCCATGTTGATGAGGACAAGGGCCTCATCCTCACAACCCTGGCCGGTGGTTGTGAGGGTCTGTGGGCGGGGGGCTTATCAGAATCTGGAAGCCCCCTTTAACAAGGGGACCCCCAGATCCCGCCCCCCCCTGTTTGAAATGGTAAGGGGGTACAAAAGTACCCCTACCATTTCACAAAGAAAGTGTCAAAATGGTTAAATAAGACAAACACACTTTTGAAAAATTCCTTTATTAAAAATAAAAAAAATAAAAAAAAGATTCCAGCGGTGCTAATCCACTCTTGCTATCCAGCGACGGGTCTCCGGGGTCCAGCGATGGATGATCATATCCAGCGACGGGGGATCTCTCAGTCCAGCGCTGACCATACATCCGTCTTCTGTCTCCACTCCAGAGACACTGCAGAGATCCCAGCGCTGACGTTTCTTATATTAGGAGGGCGGGGCCACCCGTCACCTGGGATCACCTGGGATCACGCTGGGATCTCTGCAGTGTCTCCGGAGTGGAGACAGAAGAAGGATGTATGGACAGCGCTGGACTGAGAGATCCCCCGTCGCTGGATATGATCATCCATCGCTGCACCCCGGAGACCCGTCGCTGGATAGCAAGAGTGGATTAGCACCGCTGGAATCTTTTTTTTATTTTTTTTTATTTTTAATAAAGGAATTTTTCAAAAGTGTGTTTGTCTTATTTAACCATTTTGACACTTTCTTTGTGAAATGGTAGGGGTACTTTTGTACCCCCTTACCATTTCAAACGGGGGGGGCCGGGATCTGGGGGTCCCCTTGTTAAAGGGGGCTTCCAGATTCTGATAAGCCCCCCGCCCGCAGACCCTCACAACCAACGGCCAGGGTTGTGAGGATGAGGCCCTTGTCCTCATCAACATGGGGACAAGGTGCTTTGAGGGGTCACAGACCCCAAAGCATCCTCCCAATGTTGAGGGTATGTGGCCTGGTACGGTTCAGGAGGGAGGGGGGCCGCTCTCTCGTCCCCCCCTCTTTTCCTGCGGCCTTCCAGGTTGCGTGCTCGGATAAAGGGTCTGATATGGATTTTTAGGGGGACCCCCACGTCAATTTTTTTTTAAATTTGACACGGGGTTCCCCTTAATATCCATGTCAGACCTGAAGGGCCTGGTAATTGAATTTAGGGGAACCCCCACACTTTTTTTTTTTTTTTTTTATCAATGAATGAATGAATTGTCGGCTAATGCAGAGAACACTCATTGAGTGTTCTCTGTATTACGGGAGCCGACAATAGCCGCAAGTGATTTTAAAATACTTTTTTTCCTGCACAAATGACACTTTGTGCAGGGACAGTTCTAAGCACGGGAAACATGCGCCCCTTCACAGGCATACTATAGATACCCCCCAGCTACGAAATTTAAAGGAATATTACACTTTTATTGTTTCACTTTAATCATTATAAAAATCACTGCTCCTGAAAAAACGTCCGTTTTTAAAACTTTTTTTTGCATTGATCCATGTCCCCTGGGGCAGGACCCGGGTCCCCAAACACTTTTTAGGACAGTAACCTGCATATTACCCTTTAAAATTAGCACTTTAGATTTCTCCCATAGACTTGTATAGGGTGTTCCGGCTTTTCGAATTTGCTGCGAACAGCCCAAATTGTTCACTGTTCGCTGAACAGGCAATGTTCGAGTAGAACATGAGTTCGAATCGAACTCGAAGCTCATCCCTAGCCGCCACTGATGTACAGTATAAGTGTGGTGGGCGGTCCGCAACTGGTCAATCTGAGTTGTAATAAACATTATGACTTTTTATAGACAGTATCTCACCTCCTATTGTGCTGGTAAAGTCCACTGTTGTTTGTTCCAATTTGAACCAACCTTGCTTCACTTCTGTAAAACATGGGCAGCAGACTGGGATTCCCATAACTAGACATGTTCAATTAGTTTTGTTACAAATTTGTTTCTTAATGAATTCAGAAATATCAGAGTTAAGGAAAACCTGTTTAACAAATTTATACAAATATTCGTAAATTCGAAAATTCGTACATTCGTAATTTCATACATTTGTAAATTCACACATTCGTAAATTCACACATTCGTAAATTCATACATTCGTAAATTCACACATTCGTAAATTCACACATTCGTAAATTCATACATTTGTAAATTCATACATTCGTAAATTCACACATTTGTAAATTCATACGTTTGTAAATTCATACATTCGTAAATTCACACATTCGTAAATTCATACATTCGTAAATTCATACATTTGTAAATTCATACATTCGTAAATTCATACATTCGTAAATTCATACATTTGTAAATTCATACATTCGTAAATTCACACATTTGTAAATTCATACATTCGTAAATTCATACATTTGTAAATTCATACATTCGTAAATTCATACATTTGTAAATTCATACATTCGTAAATTCACACATTTGTAAATTCATACATTCGTAAATTCATACATTTGTAAATTCACACGTTCGTACATTCACACATTCGTAAATTCATACATTCGTAAATTCATACATTCGTAAATTCACACATTCGTAAATTCACACATTTGTAAATTCACACATTTGTAAATTCATAACTTAACTATTACTATTAAATTATAGGTATTGGAATTTCCTTTAAAATTTGGCCGTTAGTAAACGTAAAAAAAAAATACAAAGTTATCCGAAGTTACAAATTATCCGAAATAACGAATGCTGTATCTAAACAAATGGAACGTAATCAATTAATAATAATACATAACAACAATAATAATAAAAACTTTTTATTATTATTATTAATTTGTTCCATTCCATTTGTTTAGATGTAGAATTCGTTATTTCGGATAACTTGTAACTTTGCATAAATTCGTACTTGTTACTTTCACTAACAGCCAAATTTGGAAGGAAATTCCAATACCTATAAGTTAGTTATTATTTCAGATTTTCGGGTTTTTGGATTTTCTAATTTCAAATTATCTAATGTACGAATTTTCGAATTTACGAATGTACAAATTTAAGAATTGCGATCATAACGAATGACCGAAAAACGAAAAAAAAAACCGATTGAAACAAAACCCAAAACAGACAAATTTTTGGGCAGTGCACATGTCTACCCATAACAGAAGAAAAAGGAGGAAAATATTGGAAATCTGGGTGCAGAGATCTTTCTACCAGTGTCCAGAGATAGGAGAAGCTGCTGGATGGTTCAACCCAACTGTGTCCAACCAAAGCTAAAGTACCAGATCTGATTGGCCTTTCCCAACAAATATATAAACCACCATGCACATTGTTAGTTCTATGAATAAAGTATTTTAGTACGATGTGTATAAAATGATTATCTGTAAAATTTACTTTTTTTCACGCTTTCTTTCTTTAGCTGTCCTACCAAGCAAGATGGAGCCATAACTGTTGTAGAGAACGGTCTCTCCAGAAAAGGACGGTTTTCTGTGCAGCTGTTCAAGTTTGTTGGAAATTACTACAAAATGAATCTACACTGTGCTGTCAGCCTGTGTGACATCTCTACTGGACCCTGTAGACCTGTAAGTCGGTTTCCAGCCATAAAAAGTTAGAGTTAGAGCAGATAAGAAAGGTTGGTCTAGTCCCAATGTCCATAACAAGGACACCTCCAACAATGAGGCATACACTCAAACGGATGCCCCCCCCCCCCCCCCACACACACACACACCCTGAGTGATGGCTTCTATTATTTTTATGACTTTACTAACACTTTAAAAGGAAAATGGTGTTCACAAGTTCGTTGTTTGTGTGGCCTCCCTTATTGAACTGGGTCATCGGTTCAATAATGTACCATCATGAATGCTGCTGCCAGACTCAAACACCTTACAAACCGCACAGTGTCTGCTACCCCTCTCTGCCAATCCCTCCACGTGCCCAATGAATTAAATTGAAAATACTAATACTTACTTACAAAGTCATCCACAACTCTGCCCCCAGCGACATCACTAGCCTAGTCTCAAAATACTAACCTAATCGCCCACTTCATTCCTCCCAGGACCTCCTGCTCTCTAGCTCCCTCATCACCTCCTCCCATATCCACCTGCAGGACTTCGCCCGAGCCTCGCCCATCTTCTGGAACTCACTACCCCAATCTGTCAGACTGTCTCCAAATTTATCCACTTTTAGGCGATCCCTGAAAACTTTCCTCTTCAGAGAAGCCTATCCTGCCTCCATCTAACTGCACTATTGTCTCCATTAGCTCATCCCCCACAGCTATTACCCTATTGTATAACTTGACCCTCCCTCCTAGATTGTAAGCTCTAACGAGCAGGGCCCTCTGATTCCCCTTGTCTTGAATTGTATTGCGTTGTACTGTCTACCCCAATGTTGGGGTAGACAGTGCTGCGTAAACTGTCGGCGCTATATAAATCCTGTATAATAATAATAATAATAATAATTTTGCAAACAAACAATTAACTTACAGGCTTCCTCTGCAATATAAAAAAAAAGTAAGAACTCATTTGAAAGAATCACTGATTTTAACATATAAAAATTACAGCAAGAACATTTATTTCCACACTATGCAAAAAAGGATTCACCTGAAACAAAGAATTAGGGAATAAACACGTTGAATGCTTACAATGAATATTTACATAATTTTATAAATTTTGTCCATAAATAGGAGAGAAAATCCTGAGAATTGTCAATTAATTGTTTTTGACTAATGAATATTTCTTTGTGTATATAAAGGCAAGTACCCCCTGGTACAAAAGGAACTTTAAGGGCGAACTTTGTTAGAAGGCACTATATTATTCAAAAAAATGTATTGAATAAAAAGCACTATCATAAACAAAGATAGCAGTGTTGCATAGAATAATATACAGTATCCATATGTAGTATATAAACAGAAAAGCACTTCTCCTATAGCCCGACACGTTTCGGGAGATTTAGGGTAAATCCCTTCTTCAGGGTCACAGAGGAGACAACAATTGGAGATGCTCAATACTGTTTCATGGAATAGAATATTAAAATTGGATGATCAAAGGTGATACCAAGCAGGTGTGAAGACATATGTCCAGGCAGGGAAGATGGTTACCCAAGCACAAAACGTGAATCCTCAATGCTCGAGAGATCCCTCACAAGGGTCCCCAAAAACAAAGTGAGTCCTCTCAACAGAGACGTGCAGGCTGGTATATAGCTACACTTGTTGGAAAAAAAATCAGCCCTTAGTGGAGAAGAGGTGGCGTTCGTCTCACACAGAACCCCAGCAGGCAGCATACGCAGATGGGGACGGTGGCAACAATAAATGGAGCTCTGTCTCCATAATGGTTCTCCACAGTGAATCTGAATATTTCTTTGTGGATCTGCTGAGAAACACACGGTTCGGGCAATTAAAGCATGACCTTAGCTCTGTCTTGACTTTGGGCTTGCTATTTGATCCCCCATGTATGACCACGGTCCTGGTCCTCCTGAGTAAACCACTTCAGTTCTTCTCTGGCCACCTGACCTTCTACCTGCCACAGGTACTACTTACCCTCTTGCTGCTGTCCTGGACCTGCATCTCCACTTGAGGTTCCAGTACTAAAGCTGTCTACAGGGCCGACCAGTGATCCTCCAGCCAGATATCTCTGCAGGCAACCCATGATTCTTTGAGCCCTGCATTCCCTGTTCTCACCTCCAGGGGTGCTCAAAGATTAGCTGGAAGGGAAGCCCTCTCATCACTTTGGCCTCCAACCAAGTACGTGACACCATGTCATTTTTTTAGGTACATCAAGACAATAAAAATATTTAATTACAGGCATCATGGGCCTATTTCCACAGTTCTTGGGGCAGACATCCTTGGCAGTTACTATCCGGAAGTGCTACATTTTTCAACTTATGTTTGAAGCTGGTTTGCAAGTGTTTCATGACCTGACATTCGGAGTTGGTTATTTATTTAACCCCTTAGTGGACACATTTATTTTTTATAATATTATCATAATCCTAAAAGACTCATTTTTGTTTTCTACCTTTTATACGCACTGTCAGTAGCATCTACAACTGTTGAAGTGAATGAATAATCACAAAACTCATTGTGATTAATAATACGTTCCATTCTCTATATATTCGTGGTTTTGCGGAATTCTATGTGACCATCACACCTATATCATATGCGCTTGTTGGACATCCAATTCCAAAACCATGGATATTAATACAGTGTTGTCTTCCCCCATGGTCATTAAAATAAAGTTACCCCCTTATATGACTATAACACCCTCCACTCTTCTGGGAAGACTTTCCACAAGATTCTGTAGGGTGTCTGAAGGAATTTGTGCCCATAAGTGATGTCAGGTATTGATGTTGGATGCGAAAACCTGGATAACAACTACTTACTCATACTGTATACAGTGCCTTGAAAAAGTATTCATACCCCTTAAAATTTCCCACATTTTGTCATGTTACAACCAAAAACGTAAATGTATTTTATTGTTATTTTATGTGATGGACCAACACAAAGAGGCACATAATTGTGAAGTGGAAGGAAAACGATAAATTATACAAATAAATATGTGAAAAGTGTGGGAAGGGGCATTTGTATGGCACCCCCTGGAGTCAATACTTTGTAGAACCCCCTTTCTCTGCAATTATAGCTGCGAGTTTTTTTGGGGATGTCTCTACCAGCTTTGCACATCTAGAGAGGACATTTTTGCCCATTCTTCTTTGCAAAATATCTCAAGCTCTGTCAGATTGGATGGAGAGTGTCTGTGAACAGCAATTTTCAAGTCTTGCCACAGATTCTCAATGAGATTTAGGCCTGGACTCTGACCTGGACATTCTAACCCATGAATATGCTTTGATATAAACCATTCCATTGTAGCTCTGGCTGGATGTTTAGGGTCGTTGTCCTGCTTGAAGTTGAAGATGGTCCTGTATTTGTCTCCATCCATCTTCCCATCAACTCTGACCAGCTTCCCTGTCCCTGCATCCCCACCACATGATACTGCCACCACCATGATTCACGGTGGGGATGGTGTGTTCAGGGTGATGTGCAGTGTTAGTTTTCCTCCACACATAGCGTTTTGTTTTTAGGTCAAAAAGTTCGATTTTGGTCTCATCTGACCAGAGCACCTTCTTCCACATGTTTACTGTGTCCCCCACATGGCTTCTCACAAACTACAAACAGGACTTCTTATGACTTTCTGTCACCAATGTCTTTCTTCTTGTCACTCTTCCATAAAGGGCAGATTTGTGGAGAGACGACTAATAGTTGTCCTGTGGACAGATTCTCCCCCCTGAGCTGTGGATCTCTGCAGCTCCTCCAGAGTTACCATGGACCTCTCGGCTCTTCTCTGATGAATGCTCTCCTTGCCCAGCCGGTCAGTTTAGGTGGACGGCCATGTCTTGGTAGGTTTGCAGTTGTGCCCATACTCTTTCCATTTTCCGATGATGGATTGAACAGAGCTCCGTGAGATGGTCAAAGCTTTAAAACCTAACCCTGCTTTATACTTCTCCACAACTTTATCCCTGACCTGTCTGGTGTGTTCCTTGGCCTTCATGATGCTGTTTGTTCACTGAGGTTCTCTAAAAAACCTCTGAGGGCTTCACAGAAACAGCTGTATTTTTACTGAGATTAAAATACACACAAGTGGACACTATTTACTAAGTAGCTGACTTCTGAAGGCAATTGGTTCCTCTAGATTTTAGTTAGGGGGTATCAGAGTATAGGAGGCTGAATAAAAATGCCCCCCCCTACACTTTTCACAGATTTATTTGTATCATTTATAATTTTCCTTCCACTTCACAATTATGTGAATGAATGAATGAATAACTTGTATAGCGTTAAATATGCAAACTAAATCGCCTCAGGGCGCTTTTGCCGCCAGTGTCCGTCTGGGTTTTTAGAAGAGATGGGTCTTGAGGTTGTTCCTGAAGGCCAGATGGTTTTCTCCCGAGCGGATGTCCGCGGGTAGAGCATTCCATAGCCGTGGTCCTTGGAGTGCGAACCTTCGTTCGCCTTTTAATTTATAATGGGTCTTGGGGATGTTCTGGTTAGTTGACCGGAGAGGGCACGACTTGGGGGTGTGGTGCTTTATTTTGTCGCAGAGGTATTTTGGGGCTTCTCCTTGTGTACATTGGTGAGTGAGGCAGAGGGTCTTGAATGTAACTCAGTCCTTCACGGCTAGCCAATGGAGGGTCCTCAGGGACGTGGTAATTGATTCCCATGTTTTTTTTTCCAGTTACCAGTCTGGCTGCTGTGATCTGGACGGTTTGTAGACGTGAAATTTGGTATTTTGTAAGTCCTAGGTAGAGGGAATTTGCAAAGTCGAGTCACTTTGTGTTGATCTATCACATAAAATCCCAATAGAATACATTTATGTTTTTTGGCTGTAACATGACAACATGTGCGAAATTTCAAGGATGAAATTTTTCAAGGAATTTTCCAAAATGTGGAAAATTTCAAGGATGAATACTTTTTCAAAGCACTGTATATGGCTATACAGTGCACAACATTTTCCTAATATTTTTTGCGTTTCTGAAAGTGATAAGGTGTGAACCTCAGCTCCATTCAGTCAGATCACTAACTTAGCTCTGTGAATAATGATGACTTCATAGAGAACATACTGATGAACCCGTGTCACTGGTCCCTCTTTTCTGAATGCCTTGTTTGTTTCTTAGGACTGCACCACAGCAAGGAGCCAACGTGGTGGGATCGGACTCCTCAACATTTTAGATCCCTTTGCTTTTCTGACAATTAGGCCAATTGTTCAATCAGGTAAACTTGTGACTTTACATTACTTTTACGTTTGATTCATTTTATCTTCTTTTTGGGCATACACCACTGATGATACCATAGTATGAAAACTCCTTCTAGAACAGAGATTATTCCAGGATGACGGAGGACTTTCATATGTCATCACCGATTCTCTACAATGTAAAATATTCCTGGACCAACCAGTGAGCAGAAAAGGGGGAGGAAATCGGAAATATGGGAAGAAGACACATTGGCCTATCTGACCATGATTGACTGTATCAGCTCAATAGTTTGGGTGAAAGTTTAGTCTTTGATGGAATAAAAAAGGTTAAGGCTTACGTTATTACTGGGCTTTAGGTTGGGGATGAAATGCAAGGGTTAGGTTTTATAACAAAAGATCTATGGACAAAGGTAATTACATATATGAGTTGGTTATAATTTTTCTGAGTACATCCCATAACTTAAGGAGTGTATATAAGTTTTATTAACCACTTTCAGCCCCGGACCATTTTGCTGGTCAAAGACCAGACCACTTTTTGCGATTTGGCACTGCGTCGCTTTAACAGACATTTGCGCGGTCGTGCGACGTGGCTCCCAAACAAAATTTACGTCCTTTTTTTCCAACAAATAGAGCTTTCTTTTGGTGGTATTTGATCACCTCTGCAGTTTTTATTTTTTGCGCTATAAACAAAAATAGAGCGACAATTTTGAAAAAAACGCATTATTTTTTACTTTTTCTTATAATAAATATCCCCCAAAAATATATAAAAAAACATATTTTTCCCTCAGTTTAGGCCGATACGTATTCTTCTACATATTTTTGGTAAAAAAATCGCAATAAGCGATTATTGATTGGTTTGCACAAAAGTTATAGCGTTTACAAAATAGGGGATAGTTTTATGGCATTTTTATTAATAATTTTTTATTATTTTTTTTTACTAGTAATGGCGGCGATCAGCGATTTTTATTGTGACTGCGACATTGTGGGGGACCCATCGGACATTTTTGACACATTTTTGGGACCATTGTCATTTATACAGTAATCACTGCTATATAAATGCAGTTTTTCCTTTGTAAATGACACTGGCAGTGAAGGGGTTAACCAGTGGGTGGCAGTGTAGGGGTTAAGTGTTCCTAGGGGTGTGTTACTAACTGTGGGGGGGTTGGGCTTTCATTTAGTGAACATTGATCTCTGCTCCAATCACATGGAGCAGAGATCAGCATCACTAGTTGCTAGGCAGAATGGAGAAATGCTGTTTACACGGCGTTTCCTCCATTCAGCCGTCCCGTGAGACGATCGCGGGTATGCCCGCGGTGATCGAGTCTGCGGGTCCCGCGACCGGACTCATGGGGGTCCCGACCAGCGCGGGAGCGCGCCACCGGTGGCGCGCTCCCCATGGCCGGGGCGGCATTGAAGATTGGACGTACATGTACGCCAATATGCCTGCCCGTGCCATTCTGTCGACGTACATTGTCGTGCGCTGGTCGGGAAGTGGTTAAAGTGGAAGTAAACTCCCCTATCGTTTTCAGCCAAGGAAGCTGCCATCTTTGCCTCTGTTTAATCCTCAACTGCTATAGTGCTGCCCATGTGATTTGTTATGACACCAGCCATTGGATGGTTTGATAGTTTGGCTGAGAGCACAGCCAATATGCAGTTAGCATTCCCGGCATGCCTTTTTTTTTTTTAACTGTTTAAATCGATGGGTTTACTTCCACTTTAACTGTTGATCCTGTTAGTAGATCAATTTTTTTTTTCACATTCCTGTAACAGACCAAGTTGTCCATCAAAAGTGGCAGTTACAAGAAGTCCGAAATCTCAACTAAATTGGTCAGCCAATCAACCACAAAATTGGTGGTCAAAATTTTTGGCACCCTTAACTTGATATTTGGTTGCACGCCCTTTGGAATTGTTCCAATACACACATAGGTGTCCGTTTCTGAAGCAGTGATCAGTGGAGATCCAGAGGATCGCCGCTGATCACAGCCCATAAACAGTTTATAAACCAGAGATAATCGGGGGGAGAAGTGTTTGAACCTGTTCTCCCGCCGATTATCTCCACACACTGAGAATCCTCATAGACTGACACAGTAACGGCCAGTTTATGAAGCTGGGATCTCAGCGCTTCACTGGCGATCTGTGTCAGAATTCACACTCCCCGATTCACCAACTCAGAGGTGGAGAACCGGGGAGTGAAGAGAGAATGTGGGGGGATCTGAGGAGGAAAAAGAAAGATAATTAACTTCCTTATGCCTCGTTCAGACCCCCCAACACTGTGACCATGTCCCCCTGTCATATTTATGTGTATACATATATATACATATATATATATATATAATGTGTATATGTATATATATATATATATAATGTGTGTGTATATACATGTATATATAATGTCTGTGTGTGTATACATGTATATATTATGTAGGGGGACGCTTTATTTCACTAACATTAATCACACCGCGTGTCAGTGTATTGAGCTGTGATAATTTATCACTGCTTAATAAATTGACATCTCTGTGTATCGGTGAATTTCTAGTACTGTAATCTCGTAAAGTCTCACGAGATTCCAGTATTAGGGGCCGTTCTCCAGTGTTAGAAGCGTTTGTAGATCTCTTCATTTCTCCAAGGGTGAAGCGATCTACTCCGCTTTATAAACTGGCACACAAAGGAGAAAGATCTCCTCTGTGAATGCCGGAGAATGAAGCAGTGAATAGGTTTCACTGCTTCATAAAAGGACACCAAATGGAATAAACAGATGTGTATAAGGAAAACATGTGCTACTGCAATACTTTTCTGTGAGAAATACTTGATTTTCTGGAAAAATTTCTGGGGTGCCAACAATTTCGGCCATGACTGTAACTACATTCACAAGACAAAAAGGGTGATTTTTTTATACAACGTTAATATCTGTTTTTACACACACTTTAAGTTAAGGGGGATGGAGAAAAGATTAAGTGTTTGGGTTAGGTTAACTTTTAGATAGACATGTGCAGATAGGAAAAATTTGTTTTGATTCATTTCGATTCGTTAGTTACATAAATTAGTTTAGTTCAATTTGTTTCATTAGTTTCATTCGTTTTTTGGAATTTGTTTTGTTTCTTCGTTTTCAAATCAATTTAGAATAGTTTTTGAATTTGAAACGTTTTTTTTTTAATTCAAATAGCTTTCCAAATTACAAAAAAAAAAAAATAGAGTAGAAAATAAAGGAATAGAAAATTATTAAAAAAATCATTTTTTTTCCTATTCTATTCCTTTATTTTCTATTCTATTTTATTATTTTTGGAAATCGGAAAACTATTCTAATTTGAAAAGTTTTCATATTCTAATTTGAAAAGTATTTAAATTCAAAAAGTATTTGAATTTTGTCTAAATTTGTTTTTTGTTAATTTTGGATTCGTTTACATTTTTTAAAATTTGGTACTATTTTAATTCAGAGATTTGGATAAATCCAAATTTCCGAATAACGAAAATTTTAATTTGCCTGAAAATGAACCGCACATGTCTACTTCTAGAAGCTTTTCCTTAAAGTTAGATTAAATGTTAAAGAGGAAGTGAACTTCTGACGGGTACCTATCGGTGATCCTATAATATGGCTTACCTATTGGTAACGTAAATATCTCCTAAACTTGCACAGTTTAGGAGATATTTACATGCAGCCGGTGACGTCACTGGCGCATGTGCTCTGAAGGAACGGCCACGGGTGGTGTTTCTTCCGAGCTCTGTGCTGTGAAAGGCGGCTCCTGCATGCAAGTGTGGGAGTGACGTCACCGCGACTCCGGCCACTCACAGCGCCGGAGCTCGCAAACCCGTAAGAAACTCAAGGGAAGATGTCATCCATCTCAGTGGTGTGCGGGCGTCGCTGGAAGGCTTCGTTCTAAGGTAAGAATTTCCTAATGAGCTATGCCATACATTCTAGCTCATTATGCCTTTGTCCTACAAGGGTCTTTTTTTTTAAAGAGTTTACAACCTCTTTAAGTGTTGGAGTTAATTATCAGGGTAAGTTTAAAGTTAAGGGTTCATTTTCAAGATTAGTTCAGGGATGAAGTTTCAGTGTTAAACTTTAGTGGTAGGTTAGCTGTTAAAGTCATTAAAGCCAGAAAATGGACAGGTGAGTGACAATCGTTAGAGACCGGGCCGAGCAAGGAGAGCATTCATCAGAGAAGAGCCAAGAGGTCCATGGTAACTCTGAAGGAGCTGCAGAGATCCACAGCTCAGGGGGGAGAATCTGTCCACAGGACAACTATTAGTCGTCTCTCCACAAATCTGCCCTTTATAGAAGAGTGACAAGAAAAAAGACATTGGTGAAAGAAAGTCATAAGAAGTCCTGTTTTTGAGAAGCCATGTGGGGGACACAGCAAACATGTGGAAGAAGGTACTCTGGTCAGATGAGACCAAAATTAAACATTTTGGCCTAAAAGCAAAACGCTATGTGTGGTGGAAAACTAACACTGCCCATCATCCCTGAACACACTATCCCCACTGTGAAACATGGTGGTGGCAGCATCATGTGGGGGGGATGCTTTTCTTCAGCAGGGACAGAGAAGCTGGTCAGAGTTGATGGGAAGATGGATGGAGACAAATACAGGGCAATCTTAGAAGAAAACCTGTTACAGTCGGCAAAAGACTTGAGACCGGGGCGGAGGTTCCCCTTCCAGCAGGACAACGACCCGAAACATCCAGCCAGAGCTACAATGGAATGGTTTACATCAAAGCATATTCATGTGTTAGAATGGCCCAGTCTAGCCTAAACAGGGGGCAATCAGGAAGGACACACGGACGCACTGATGTGACGCCGGAGCGTTGGGGGAGGAGCCTGACGCGGCGGCCGTGAGGGCTGAGAGAGACTGCTATCCACAGTGGTGGAGGAACCAGATGGAAGACCGGGGACACAGTGTGGAAGCCTCCCGCTAGGACGATCTGTCCTCCCCCCTCAGAGCAGGTTGAGACCTTTGTGGAGAGCGATAGCGGCAGGTGAGAGCGGCCGCACAACCTCCGGACGGGAGATGTGAGCAGGAGATCAACTGCAGCTGGTGAGAGTATCTCCCCCCCCCCCCTCCCTCTTCCCCTCCGAGACGACTTGCATAAAGTGACTTGGTTACAGTAGAAAAGTCAGCAGCAGCTGGAGAGGGAAGCTCTCCCCCCTGATAAGGAGGACTGAAGGCGACAGGATAAATAGGTGATTCCGTTCCTTATCTTCAGCTGTGAGACCTGTTGTGTATGATGTATATATCCCTCTGCCCTCTCTACCTCCCCCTTCTTGGACGCTAAAGCTGTCTGCATGTTTGATAATTAACCCCTGAGATGTTCAAGAGCGAGACAGAACAAGTGCTTGCGAGATATACAGTGAAGGTTAAAAATGCTTACTGGTGATACTAATGCATGCACTAATACATGCAGAGACAATCTTCATATAGCAACTGTATAGATATGAATGAATGAGCAAGGCTAAGAACCTGTGGGAGGAAAAAAAAAAAGGAGTGTCATTAAATCTTCTCTAGGATATGTGAAGATAAATGAAGATTTTTTTTTCCTGAGCTGCTTTTCTAAAAATACCAGTTTGAAGTAAAGCAATTTAATAACCAATCAATAAATGGACTAGCTGAAATGTCTCACCTGGCATACTATCTATTGAATATATATTAAAGGGGGAGGAGACGGTTCCAAGAAGTAATTTACATGAGAGACATAATGAGCCTGAATACATCTGTGGGCAACCCATGAACATGTATCTATTGTACTCGCATAGAACAGAGCCATCGATTACCAAAGAGAGGTCTCTCTTTTTTGTTTTTTTTTGTTGTTGTTGTTTTTTTTTTTTTTTTTTTTTTCTATCTGTCTGGGAACATACACAAGGAAAGGAGGAGGGGAAGGAGGAGTATATTATAAATCCCAGAGGGATAAGCACACGGGAAGAGGGGTAAGCCGGAGGGGGTGTGAGCCCAAAAGAAATAACGAAAGGCCGATCCCAAAAAGTAACAGAACCCAAAAATCCCAGAGAAAGTTTAAATTCGAGTGCAAACGCAAGTTCAATCCAGAAATATCTGACAACTAAAGAAGGGAACATCAGAAGTCCCAGCATGGAAAAAAAAACAGCTCAGGTAAACAAAGGCGCAAGAAAAGAGGCAGCTAAATTAAAGGGGGCCCAAGGAGAAAAGATGCAGGAGACCATGGGAATAGAGACGGAGATTACAGAGGAGGAAGATCTGAGAAGTGAATCCCTAATGCCTACTAAGTTGGATATGTTAGCAATGTTTGAGAGAATGGAAAACCTGATTAAAAGTGAGGTCTCCAACGTGCGTATGGATTTGGGGCATCTGTTAAAAAGGGTAGAAGAGGTGGAGGAGAGGGCGGAGAGACAAACATTGGAGATAGCTGGGCTAAAAACACAATTGAAAGAGCTGCAAAGACAACAGAAAGAATGTTGTTATAAAATGGAAGCGCAAGAAAACCAAAATAGGCGCCAAAACTTGAAGATAAGGGCTATACCAGAGCAAAACGGAGAAAATCTGGAGGAAAAAATGAAGAGGATACTTAACCCCCTATTGGAGAGAGGAGAGGCAGAAAAGATAAAAATCGATAGAGTACACAGAGTGAGGAGACCACCTGGGCTAAAAGAGGATACGCCACGGGATGTGCTTATTAAGTTTCATAAGTACTCAGATAAAGAAAAAATATGGAATAATCTTAGGAAGGGACCCCCTCTACAGTACGAACAAAAGACTCTACAAGTGTTCGCGGATTTATCAGCAGAGACCCTAATAAGAAGAAGAAAGCTCAAACCACTGTTGGACCAATTAAGAGGACTAAACATTAGATATAGCTGGGGGGAGTGCGCATGCGCGAGGCTTCCAAGATGGCCGCGATCATCTAAAGCTCCGCTGCCTCGCGGAACAACGGAACCCCTACCGCACGGCACGGCTACCCTTCCGCTTCCCGAGCTATAGGGGCGGAATCCCGAAGTGTTGGGGCACATTTCTGAATGACCGGTGGACTGGCTAAACGCAATCTCGGCCCGCTGTTCGCTTCATTGGACGTGAGGGAGAAATCCAAGATGGCCACCGCAGCACAGCTCCTGTCTCAGGATCACAGATCCGCAGGCACAGTGGATTTCAGGTCAGATACAGACTTTCCTCCTCTCCACGCCACCCCAGGCAACCCCAGGGGTCTCCCCAAGGAAGCCACACCGTCCCCGGCCTCCACGGTCTCTCTGCTGGAACGCACCATCCAGGAGTTCTCTCCCTCCCCAGCGGGGACCTACAGAGTTACCCAGACCGCCATGGCCCCCCACGAGGCTGCTCATACAGACCCAGTCTCCCACATGGATGCCCTGTTTGGCAAATTCTCTGAATTATTAGAGAGGGGCCTCTCCCAAACTGCCTTGCAAATCACGGGGGAATTGAAAGCTGATTTTATTAACCTAGGCTCCCGGATCGAAACGATCGAACATAAAATGGAGGATACCATAGCCAGATCCATCCAAAACTCCAGACACATCTACTCAGTACAGGAGCAATTGGACATAGCCATGGCCCGTATAGATGACCTCGAAAATAGGTCACGCAGATATAACGTCAGAATTCGCGGGCTTCCAGAATCAATAACTGATGTGTCCAGGGCGGTGCAAGACCTCATTCAACAGCTAATCCCTGATATCCCAGCTACTAAGCTTGAACTTGACCGGGTCCATAGAACCCTCGGCCCCCCTAGGAAGGATGGCACCCCGCGAGATGTTCTGGCCAAGCCACATCACTTCTCGGTGAAAGAAGAATTCATGAAGAGAGCCAGATCCCTGCAACACGTCAATTACCAGGGACACCAGGTTCAGATCTTTGCGGACCTCTCCCCCTCCACGATACAGAGACGAAGAGCTCTAAAACCCCTCTTGCTTGCAATGTCCCACAAAGACATAAAATACAAATGGGCATTCCCTTTTGCGGTCAGGTTCACGGACAAAGGGAAGTCTTTTGCCTTCTCCACTTTTCCCGAGGGGGAAAAGCTCCTCACCAAGCTGAAAATCATCTCTCAAGAAGCTGACATGGACACTTCTAACCCTAGCCAGGGATCTAACAAACGACCCACTCCTAACAGCCCACAATCCCCGTTGTGGACCTCCGGAAGAGCCAAGAAGGTCAAGGATAATGCACCCACCTGAGCAACTTCCAGTCCCATTATCAATCTCTCCATTTTGTGACTGACCGTCCGAGGTCCTGGAGAGGGCCGGAGGACTGCTCCCCAAACTTGGAAAGTTTGGCCCTCCAACCCTTTTTGCCCTCCCCTTGCCTAGGACTTGTGCTACCCTTGTTCTACCCTTATCCCCATTGCCTCCAATAATCCGGGACGCTATGCAGTACTTGGTCCATATACTGGACTGCCCGTAACCCCGCATATATATATTTTTTTTTTTTTTTGTTTACATACCCTCGAAATGGGCCCTAAGGTTGCTTTGAGGATTTCCCAGGGGACTGCATTCCTCAGCACCCCCCCTGGATGTACCATCCTTCCTTATGCCTTAAGAACAGCGTTCATTTCTTAGCCCCAGTGTCTTCTAGGCATTATGCTTAGCCGTGCCTCAAAAGAAAAGTTCCTTTTTATGTATATTGCAGCTTTTATGTTATTGCTATTTAAAGTTGATTTCACAGTTCGGGTAGTTACCCGACTAGGGGTCCCCAGTTCCGCGAGGGACCACATGTGTAACTCTCCCTCCCTCGGCCTTTCCCAGGCGTCTGAGGGTCGGGACTCCTGACCTTATGGGTCGGTTGTCTTCATTGTGTTTGCTTGGGATTTCGGGGGGTGTCTCCTGCCCTGATCTCCTCTTTCTCTTCTCAGGAACCCTTTCTTTCCTTGCCCTTTCTCCCCTTCTCTTCCCCCTTGATGGTAAGCTTCCCCCGTTGAATGTTTGCATGACACTATTTTTTTTCTCCTCAGGTTGGACTGAGCCAACCCAGTCGACATGGTATCCTGGGAGACATCCTCGGGCCACCGATCTCAATGCCCTTACCAGGAACCCAGCTATAGATTGGGTAAGTGAGGTCGTTTTCAGATGCTGGGCTCCCCCTCTGCTCCATGGCTGATCCACAGGCTGCTAGGCTTAAGATAGCCTCCCACAACATTCAGGGTCTTAATTCCCCCATCAAACGGAGAAAAGCCCTCGATTACTACAAATCCCTGAAACTAGATATAATTCTGCTTCAGGAAACCCACTTTCCTATCCGGTATAGTCCCAAGTACCTACATGCCCACTTCCCTCAGTTCTTCTTAGCCAACGCGGAATCCAAGACCAAGGGGGTGGCCATTTTGATGGCCAAAACATGCAAATTCAATAAGAGTTTTGAAAAAGCGGATCCGGAGGGCAGATTTCTACTTGTAAAGGGCACTGTGGGGGACCAACTGTACTCCTTGGTCTCCTACTATGCCCCGAACACGGGTCAGGCCAAATTTTTCAAATCCATGCTACGTACCTTAGCACCTCTTTTAGAGGGGACGGTTATTGTCGGAGGAGACTCTAACGTCGCCTTTGATCAAGGACTTGATAAATCTTCCCCCTCACGTCCCCGCTTAACCAGGCCCACAAAGGCAAGCTTACGGATTGCCAAATTGCTACACGCTCATGGGCTATCCGATGTCTGGCGGGAATTAAACCCCACAAAGAGAGACTACACTCACTTCTCAGCGCCTCACCAATCATATGCACGCATAGACCACATACTTGTCCCCTCCTCGCTCCTTCCCAGGATGCTCAAAGCCTCCATCACTGACACAGTGATCTCAGATCACTCTCTTGTAATTGTGACGGCCCTGGGGGGCTCGAGTGGGAGACATCCTAGGCATTGGAGGTTAAATGAATCCCTCCTTTCGGAGCCATCACGAGTTATAGATCTCGACAAAGCATTGAAGGAATATTTTTCTATTAATGCGACTCCTGATGTCTCCCCCGAGACCCTGTGGGCGGCGCACAAGGCTTACATTAGGGGAAAATTCATGCAATTGGGTTCTCAAATAAAACGGGAAAGGCAATCAACCATTCTGAAGCTAGAAGAGGAATACTCTAAACTCAGAGCTCTTCACAAAAAGGACCCCCTCCGTACCCCCACGGCCATACTAGACAGGACTCGCTTAGAACTAAATCTCGCCCTCACCACGAAAGCTGAAAAATCAGTTAGGTGGGCTGGCCACAAATTTTACTCACAGGCGGATAAAATAGGCACTCTCCTGGCCAATAGACTCTCCCCTAGAACCAAGCTGAGCACCCTCCCTCGGATCAGAAGCGCGGGACTCCCGCCCACGTCTAATCCGGTCACAGTTCTGAATGCCTTTCAGAAATTCTACACCTCTCTCTACAGTAGCTCCCCACCCCCCAAAGATAACCTCCTCCCAAAGTTTTTGGAGGGTCTGCCCATCCCGGCCTTATCGGACGTTCACAAACAAGTTATGGAAGCCCCCTTCCAGACAGAGGAGATACTGGAAGTCATTAAGACTCTTAAAAAAAGCTCCGCCCCTGGTCCCGACGGCCTTTCGATCCCTTACTATAAAGCCTTTGCCAACACACTAGCTCCCCACCTGGCCAATCTCGGTAACCATAAAGCTAATGGAGACCCCCTGGATCCCCACCTTAACACGGCGTATATCACGGTCATCCCCAAACCTGGCAAGAACTTGGAAGATGTCAGCAACTACAGACCGATTTCCCTTATTAATAATGATCTCAAAATTCTTACGAAAGTTATGGCCAATAGGTTAGCCTCCTTTATTGGACGCTATGTCCACAAGGATCAAGTTGGTTTTATTCCCGGCAGACAGGGACCTGATCAAATTCGGAGGGCGATCGACATTATCTCCATTTTTCAGTCTAATTGGGAAGGGGGATCCGGACAATCTGGCTTCCTCCTTTCCTTAGATATTCAAAAGGCTTTCGACTCGGTCTCATGGCAGTACATCTTCCAGCTCTTTGACAGGTGGGGATTTGGGGCTCGCTTCCTTGGCTTATTACAGGCCTTATACTCCCAGCCGAGGGCCCAAATTCGAATGCAGGGATACCTTTCTGAGCCAATTCCCATCACCAGGGGGACCAGACAGGGGTGCCCCCTATCCCCCCTCATATTTGCAATAGCCATTGAAACACTGGCGATCGCAGTCCGCCACAATATGGACATTAGAGGTGTCCAATGCGGTAGTCAAACGCACAAATGTGGACTCTTCGCGGACGACATACTGTTGTTCCTCACTTCCCCCCTCACAACCCTACCCAACTTATCCCGGGTATTGGACGACTTTGCCAAGGTCTCAGGCTTGAGGGTTAATTACTCCAAGTCTGTGGCGTTGAATGTTTCTCTCCCCACTCACCAAGTCCTCTCTCTCAAACAATCCTTTCTGTTCCAATGGAGTGACACTGCCATCCAATACTTGGGTATCTTCCTCACACCTAAAATAGAGATGCTATATGCCCACAATTACCCCAAATTATACAGACAGCTGGAAACCGACCTCTCCTCATGGTCTAAACATGAATTATCCTGGCTTGGCCGGATTAACTCCATAAAAATGACCCTTCTCCCCAAAATCCTTTACTACTTTCGAGCCCTGCCAATACCAGTTCGGAAGGACCACCTTTGCTCTCTGCAAAGCAAAATCCTGAAATATATTTGGGGTAATAAGGGATACCGTCTACCGCAAAACACGCTCTTCCTGCATAGACGCAGAGGGGGGCTGGGTCTGCCTAACCTCCACAAATACTACCTTGCAGCTCGCCTAGCCCAACTCTCCTCGATCTACTCCAAATATGAGAAACCGGACTGGCAGTCCATAGAACGCTGTGCGGTACCCTCCTATACACTAGATTTTTTATTATGGTGCCCGCCCAAAGCCAGGCCGCCCATCATGTCCCCATCCCTTTCTCACTCCTGTGCCCTATGGGACGGCCTTCGCAAAGAGCCTTCCCTAGTCTCCACTATAAGACCCCTTGCTCACATGTTCCGTAATCATGACTTCCCCCCCGGTCTGAACATTGAGGCCTTCAGATGGTGGTTGGACAAGGGACTATACCGGATAGGTCACTTTTTTAATTCCAGGGGTCCGATTTCCCTAGCTTATTGTATCGAACACTTAGAGCTACCAAACACAGAGAGGTTCCGCTTCCACCAAATATCTCACTACCTGAACTCACTTTGGAAAAACAAACCCCTTCCTCCTCCCTTTACTGAATATGAAGCCTGGTGTGGTGGAGTCGGGGAGCAGAGGGGTGGTATTTCAGTGATCTACTCGGCTCTCACTTCCCCAACGGGTAAATCCCCCTATATGACGGCTTGGGAATCTGATCTCCAGACCTCTGGGAGTCTCGAATCCTGGCAGCTGGCCTTAGCCAGATCCTTTCGTGGGATCCAGAACACCTCACTAATGGAGGCTAGCATCAAATTGATAACCAGGTGGTACCTCACTCCAGTAAGGCTAGCCAGAATATATCCCACGGCTAATCCCTTATGTTTCAGGGGGTGCCAACTTCGTGGCTCCATGATCCACATCTGGTGGGAATGCCCTAGACTCCGTTCGTTCTGGACTAAAATATTCAACTTGATTTACTTAGTCACAGGCTGCCGGGTTTCGAGAACTCCAGAGGTTGCGTTACTCAATACCCCGATTCCTTTGATGTCTGGTAACATTCAGAAACTAACTTATTTTATTCTATTAGGAGCCAAAATTGCGATTGCCTCCGCATGGAAGCAACCCAAACCCTCCTTCCTCGCAGTTAAGAGGAAGATATCGTGGATAATGTCCCAAGAAAAACTATCAGGTATTCTGTCAGACACCACACCTAAATTCCGAAAGGTGTGGGACCCTTGGGCCCGTTACATGGGAATCTCTCTGCTGCCGGGGGTACCCCCAGGCCCTCCCCTAGGAACCAGACCTCATCCCTAAAGCACCCATCCTTACATTGATTGTGAAACATTCCCTCGCTATATCCTTCCACCCTTTCAGGACATAGCTTACCTCCCCCGACCCCTCTGTTCTCCTCTTCTCCTCCTTTCTTCTCTTCTCTGTCCTTCTAGTCGTTCTAAGATTTTGGTTTGCTCAACAGAGCTGTAATTGACAAGTTCACCATACAGTCCAATTTAATGTTGCGGTACCCACGGCAGATGATCCCCCGACTGTTTTTCCCCTCTGCGAGGGAGGGGCCTGGGAGGACACTCCCTCATCCTGGCACAGCAAGTTCCCTATTAGGGGTGTCGGGATGGGGGCTCCTGGGAGCTACCCTAATAGTTCTACCTGGTGGGCTCTCCCGGGGGGGACACCCTCCGTTTACCTCTTATTGATGTAGCCCCTCGATAAGGAAGGGCTTGCCGACTGTACACTCTTGATATTGTCTGTTTTCCACTAATGTCTCATGTTTTTTTTTTACTTACATTGTGACAGCAGGTCCTCCCTGCTACTGCTAGTTTGTGTACTGTTTTACGTATGTAAGTGCCTTTAATATAAAATAAAATATTTTGAAAGTAGATATAGCTGGGGATTTCCCGCAGCATTAATAGTACATAGAGATGGGAAAACAGTAAGGTTGAGACTTCTGGAAGACATGCAGGACTTCTGTAAAAACTTACAGATACCAATTCCAAAAGAGTACGAAGGGTCAATAAGAGAGGAGTTACCGGGGGGAGGAGGGGGGTGGCGAGGGGTATAGGGAGGGGGGAGGGAAGAAGTAGTAAAAAGGCTGCTCTAAAGCTATGGAAATATATTGAGGTGGTGGAAGCTGTTCTTTGGGGGGGTGGGGGGGCTGGGGAAGGGTCTCTCTCTTTAGGGCCCACCCCGGGATCACAGGACCCGGGGAGGTGCTCATGGGGCGCCGGGTTGGGGTCTCCACCTCAAGGGAAGAGGTGCAGACACCAGGATGGGGATATATCCAGGTTGGACGCAAGAGGCCCGGAGATGGGCCATGGGGGGGGTGAGGGTGGGAGAGGAGGGTGGGGGGGTGGGAGGGGAGGGGGGGGAGGGAGAGAGGAGAATAACCTATAGCTCAAGATTTCGAGTAAAGGGCATTGTTTGGGTTTCAGCATGACAGTGGTAAACTGCATGTCGTATAATGTGAGAGGTCTAAATGTAGTTAACAAACGGTTTAAGATACTAAGAGAATTGGAGCAACTTAATGCAGAGATTGTGTTCTTACAGGAAACGCACTTAACCCATGAAAGTAAAATTAGACTGTACTCCCCAAGATATCCTATCTGGTACTATGGAGACTCAGTCTCAAGTAGAACAGAGGGGGTAGCAGTGGGGATAGGCCGGGATATTCAATTTACAGTAGAGGGCAGGATGGGAGACCCGGAAGGGAGGTTCCTGTTTCTAAAAGGAAAACTATGGGGAATAAAATATACCTTGGCAAATATATATAGCCCGAATAAGAATCCAATAATTTATCTGAGAAAGACGCTGGGAAAACTTTGGGAATTTAAGGAGGGGAGGGTGATTGTGGCAGGAGACCTGAATTTTCCGATAAATCCGAGACTGGATAGTTCGTCCCATGCACGGGAGACGGCGAACACGCAGCGAAATGTAATTAAACAATGGATGGCCGAATTCCAGCTGATAGATGTGTGGAGAATACAACATCCGAAGAAACGAGATTATTCGTTCTACTCCCCCGTGCATCGGACGTACACCAGGATAGATTATTGGCTGGTGGAACATCAGCTATTGGAGGAAGTGGTTGATACGGATATCGGAATTAGGACTCTGTCAGACCACGCACCTGTAATCATGAGAATGAAAATCCCAGAGGTAAAGAAACCCCCGTTTACCTGGAAACTAAATAAAGATCTATTAGATGTAGATGGAGAGGAAACAATAAGAAAGGAGTTGCAATTTTTCTTTGTCTCAAATGGGAAGGACGAGATGGCGGAGAACATACTATGGGAGGCCCATAAGGCATACATAAGAGGAATATATATCTCACTTGAGGCTAAAAGAAAAAAAGAAAGGAATAAAAAGGTAAAAGAATTAAGAGAAGAAATTAGGAGACTAGAATTAAAACACAAAATAGAGAAACAAAATGGAAAGGGACAGATACAGGGGCTACAACGGAACCTAGCTATAAAAAAACTAGAGCTGGAGGAAACAATAGAGCAAGAAGTAAGAAGAGAATATCATAAAATAACGAAAGAGCGATATTTCCTGGGAAATAAGAATGGCAAGAGTTTAGCTAGGATATTGAGGAAAAAGAAAGCAAAAAATTACATTGAGAAAATACTAGATAAAAATAACGAGATCAAATATAAGACTGAAGATATAGCGGAGGTATTCAGACAATACTACGAGCAATTATATTGGGTGAGAAAAAAGGAGACAGAGCAACAAGAGAATATTAGAAAGGGGAAAATCAAAGAATATATAATAAGTACTAAGGTCCCTACACTATCACAGGAAATAGTACAGGAATTGGATTCCCCTATAACAATATCCGAAGTAAACCAAGCAATAAAAGAAACAACAGGAGGGAAAAGCCCGGGCCCGGACGGTTATATAATAGAATATTATAAAAAAAATTGGGGAAATTTTGTCACCAAGGTTATGTGCATATTTTAACGGCCTAGATATAAAATATGGATTGGGTAAGGAAGCCTCTCTAGCAATTATCTCCACAATATTGAAAGAAGGGAAGGATGGCATGATATGCTCAAATTATAGACCAATCTCACTGTTAAATACTGACATAAAATTATTCGCAAAAATACTAGCTACCAGAATGAAAAAAATAGTCCCGAACTTGGTCCACCCAGACCAAGTGGGGTTCGTGGGGGGCCGAGAGGGAAGGGATAATGGAGTGAGGACATTATTGCTTCTCCAGAAGGCCCAAGAGAGCAAAATCCCCAGTCTTCTCTTGTCAATAGATGCAGAAAAAGCATTTGACCGAGTAGACTGGGGATTTATGCTGGGCACGTTGAAAGAAATGGGATTTGGTACCCGAATCCTGAATTGGATAAAGACACTCTATGAGTGCCCAAAGGCAGTGGTAAGGGTAAACGGCAACTTGTCTGACCCCTTTAGAATGTATAATGGGACTAGACAGGGTTGCCCACTGTCACCCATACTGTTCGTGTTGACTTTGGAACCACTGCTGGAGACAGTGAGGAAAAATCCTGATATAGGAGGAATTGAGCTGGGGGAAGAGGTACATAAAGTAGCCGCATTTGCGGACGATGTCCTATTTTATGTGACAAACCCTAGAATCTCTATGCCAAATTTGGTAAAGAGTATCGAGCAGTATGGAGATCTATCAAATTTTAAAATAAATTTAAAAAAAACAGAGGTTTTAAGTGTCAGCACGAGCAGTGGGGAAGAACAGGATATCAAGGGCGAATTCCCCTTCCTATGGAAAAAGGAAATTAAATATTTAGGTATAAAGCTGGCAGCCTCATTAAAGAAAATCTATGAGATAAACTATATCCCCTTACTGGATGAAGTAAGAGAAGATACAAAAAAAATAATGACGAAACCATTGTCCTGGTTTGGCCGGATCAATGCCCTTAAGATGATCATACAACCAAAAATATTATATAAGTTACAGATGTTACCGATATATATCCCTCCAGTCTACTTTAATACTATTAAACGCCTAATAACCAAGCTCATTTGGAAAAATAAGAAGCCTAGAATAGCCTTAAAGGTATTACAACTGGGAAAAGAGAGGGGAGGTCTAAAAGTACCGGATTTTAAGAAATATTACGAATCTATAGTATTAACACGGGTGGTGGAGTGGACAAAAATAGATAATGAAAAAAGATGGGTGACAATAGAACACAGCGCCGCAGAGACACGATTAGGAAAGGAAATTTGGATACCACCAAAACACAGATCACTCGGACCAACAACACTTGCACTCACAAAAAACGTTTTTAGGATATGGGACGGAATTGACAAGCACAATAAGTGGAAATACAACTCCCCACTAATGGCAATAAAAGAAAATAATTTATTCCCACCGGGGAAGAGCACTATGGGAGGACACTGGATTAGAAGAGAAGATATTCAATTGAGACACATAATAAATGCGGGTAAAATAAACACGTTAGAAACATTACAGGAGTACATGGATATAGACGGATGGAGGTACCTCCAGCTCAGACATTTTGTCTCATCATTGCCACAACCATTGAGATGTGGAACAGATCTCAACGTCTTAGAGCGGATATGTGAGGGGAAAATAAAAAGAGTAAATATTTCACAGATATATAAGATGCTGAGAGAAGTGGACGAGACGGAGGTACCTATATATATTAAAAAATGGGAAGAAGAAATAGGGCCACGAGGGGAGAAACAGAATATAGAAAAAATTCTGCACCTAACGCATGGGACATCGAAAAATCTTAATACAATAGAAATGAATTACAAAAGTCTTGCTAGATGGTATAGGACACCAGACAAGATGAGGAGATACCAGGAAGAGCAACTTGGGATGTGTTGGAGAGGGTGTGGACAGCAAGGGAGTGCGGCACATATCTGGTGGGAATGCCCAAAAATTAGAAATTACTGGAGAGAAACATTAACTTTAATAAAAATAATAACAGGAATTCAGGTACTAGAAAATCCATGGACATGTCTTTTCCATGGTACAGACACCCCAACCCAAAAATACAAAGAAGGACTCATAGGAAACCTAATAAATGTAACAAAGAGCTTGATACCCAAAAACTGGAGACAGGTGGAAGCCCCAAAACTGAGAGAATGGATAGGAAAAGTAGAGGACATGTATAGAATGGAGGGATGGGAAGAGGATGAGGAGAACGGGGAAAAGAAATTTCGAAAGAAATGGAAGCAATGGAAACTGTTTAAATCAACGAAGAAATATGAAGAGGTAGTAGGGCTATAGGGGGGGGGGGGGGAGTAGGATGCATACGTATATGTAAACTATGTTTTATATTTTTTGTATGGAAAAAAACTTAAATAAAGATTAAAAAAAAAAAAAGAATGGCCCAGTCACAGTCCAGACCTAAATCTCATTGAGAATCTGGGGCAAGACTTGAAAATTGCTGATCACAGACGCTCTCCATCCAATCTGACAGAGCTTGAGATATTTTGCAAAGAAGAAGAATGGGCAGAAATGTCCTCTCTAGATGTTCAAAGCTGGTAGAGTCACCCCCAAAAAGACTTGTAGAGAAAGGGGGTTCTACAAAGTATTGACTCCGGGGGGCGCCATACAAATGCCCCTCCCCCCACACTTTTCACAGATTTATTTGTATCATTTATAATTTTCCTTCCACTTCACAATTATGTGACACTTTGTGTTGGTCCATCACATAAAATCCCAATAAAATACATTTACGTTTTTGGTTGTAACATGAAAACATGTGGAAGATTTAAAGGGGTTTGAATACTTTTTCAAGGCGCTGTATATATCAATAGTGTTATCCTTCAATCTTATGGGATGGAGTGACACATCTCATGCACCCCTGTTTGGTTTTTAAGTTGATCCACCTCCTAGTTCTTAATAGAGATCCAACCAGTTGTAAACTTTGCAATCATTCCAAAAGCCATTTTCAATGTTTTCAGTTCCTCCTACATACCAAAAAGCCCTTCTCCATTTAAATCCATCATCCTGGAAATCCTTCACGTTGGGTGTCATTTGTGGAATATATAAAGGGGCCCCTTAAAGATAATAAAATATTTATTCTTGTTCCATTGGAAGCTTTGTCACAGGTTGTTCCTGATCTGACGTGCAAATCGTTCGACATGAGAGCCACCTTTCATAAATCTCAGCTTAATGATCTGCACATTCACTTCGATAAGAGTCATGTGGAGAATGATATCTGCTACGACTTCCAGGATGACCCCGTCACAAATACATTCACAATCCTGGTCCCTCTTCAAGTCGGTTGTGGAGTCTGGTCCTACGTAAGTCTTCTTCAATGCTGCTATTACTGCTAAAGTGTGTGTTACTCCAAATATTCACTTACTGTATGTGTATTTTTTAAATCAGAGTCTTTATTTATTATTTTCATGTTCTTCTTCTGTCTGAAGTTCCTGGGTGATCCTGCCAGTCACCATTCTTCCTGTTCTAAACTGACCACACAAAGTACGGAAGCTGATCTGTGTTAGGTGGTCAGTTTTCATCCTTTGGCTGCCCATTCAGAGGTACAGACACTGTGCAGACACACTTCATGCCTGGATTGGGTAGCCACTATGTCCCCTGACCAGTGGCGACTGGTGGGTTCCTCTTTTTTTTTTGGGGGGGGGGCGGAAAAAAAACAACGCCCCCCAGCGGTGGTGTGGCAATGAAATAAAACACCCCACCTGCACGGGTGGTCCTGTTCCTATGTAGTCCTCGTAATCTGCCACTTCCTGGTCCGCGGAGCTCCTCGTGACTTCCTCCCTCGCTTATTCTCCTGGGAAGTCTGTGGGCAGTACTGTACGGCCGCTGGTGAATCACGCATGCGCGAGACCAAGAGGTGCATGCTGGTTACCCAGCATGCACCTCTCCAAAGCTATTCCAGGAAGTGATCTCGATTGGGCTTCACATGCCCACAATCATGATGGAAACGGCCACAATCGGAGACTTCCTCCCTCGCCTATGCTCCTGGGAAATGATGACACGTCATTCCCAGGAGTCTGTGGGCAATACTGTATGGCCGCCGGTAAATCATGCATGCGCAAGATCGAGAGGTGCATGCTGGTTACCCAGCATGCACCTCTCCAAAGCTATTCCAGGAAGTAATCTCGATTGGGCTTCACATGTCCACAATCATGATGGAAACGGCCACAACCGGAGACTTCCTCCCTCGCCTATGCTCCTGGGAAATGATGTCACGTCATTTCCCAGGAGTCTGTGGGCGGTACTGTACGGCCGCCGGTGAATCGCGCATGCGCCAGATCGAGAGGTGCATGCTGGTTACCCAGCATGCACCTCTCCAAAGCTATTCCAGGAAGTGATCTCGATTGGGCTTTACATGCCCACAATCATGATGGAAACGGCCACAAACGGAGGCATAGAATATTACAGTAAGACATTTTTATTTTTGATAAATTGATGATGTTCATTGTATACATCATTTTGAATTTCATTAGTAGTAATGCTAGGATGAAAAAAAAAACAAAAAAAAACTTTTCGCCGGAACTTCACTTTAATCTCCCATCGGAATTTAAGTCGGATACTCAATATAATTATTGACGTTTATACGCCTGTGTTATCCACAATGAACAATGTTTTTTGTTTCCTCAATGAATGCAGGATAATGTTGTAAACCTAATACCGCTATCCAATAAAATCTTTTGAAAAGAATAAATAAAAATGAATTAAACCGGAGATCTGCCCACTGCTGTAAAAAATAAAAGCCAGCAGATACACACACAGCAAGTGCTGACTTTTAACAATAGGACACTTACCTGTCCTGGAGTCCAGCCATGTCGGCACCACAGCTGATGCTTCCATCAGCTGGTTGGGTGCTGCCGCCACCATTGCGGGTAAGGGAACCCAGCAGTGTAGCCTTACGGCTTAAGGCTACAGTGCGCATGCGCGAGGCTCCGCTCCTCTCCTCTCTCCTATTGGCTTGGTAGTGAGGGGAGGAAGGAGGAGGATAAGGGAGCCGAGCGGTGACGTCAACAGCCACAGCTGTGGCTCCCGGAAGTGGGAACAGGATACCTGTCAAACATAGGTATCCGCTCCCCCCTCCCCTCCCCCCCAAAAGGTGCCAAATGTGGCTCCGGAGGGGGAGGGGACAAATGAGCCACAGTTCCAATTTTGGGTGCAACTCCGCTTTAAATAAATCCTGCAGACAAGTGTTAAGAATGAAATGTTGTGGCTCTATCCTCCGGTTGAAGTTCTATGGCATTTGTATGGTAGTTGGTGTGTGTGATGGGGGAGGAGGAAATCGATGCCGTCACTATTTACTTTATTAATTATTTTTATTCATTTTTTTGTTTCTATAAAGGAAACAAGTGATGGCCAAGTCACATATAAGACTGTCATCACTATTCTTGTGGAGGAAGCTCTCGATGAGATGATCACAAGGACAAATACCCTGAATATAAACTTGCAGTGTTCCTATGCGTTGGATTTGATAACCAGTCTGCGTACCACCATCAGGTAAGAAAAAACGAGATGTAACTTTAATGGCGCGTACACGAGGTCGGAATTTCCAACAACAAATGTTTCGATGGGAGCTTGTTGTCGGAAATTCCGACCGTGTGTAGGCTCCATCTGACTTTTTCCGTCGGAATTTCCGACAACCAAAATTTGAGATCTGGATCTCAAATTTTCAGACAACAAAATCCATTGTCGTAAATTCCGATCGTGTGTGTAGACAATTCCGACGCACAAAGTGCCGTGCATGCTCGGAAACCAATCAGAAGAGCTGCGCCCGCTATTGAACTTCATTTTTCTCGGCTCGTCGTACGTGTTGTACGCCACCGCGTTCTTGACATTCAGTATTTCCGACAACATTTGAGTGAATGTGTGTATGCAAGACGAGTTTGAGCCAACGTCCGTCGGAAAAAAAAAACATGGATTTTGTTGTCGGAATGTCCGATCGTGCGTACGGGGCATTAGGATATTGTAAAATTTCTAAAGGTCAACTGCTTAGTAACTTGACTGCCAGGTGAATTCACATGAGGAGCTTCATCAAATCAGACCCATCCAATCAAGATGTTTATAGATTATTAGCCGGGAGACACTAGAAGTCATATGTCACACCAGAAAATACATTACAAGCTATTTTTATAGCCGCTCATCCAACAAATCTTCCTGTTCTTTTGTTCTGTGCAAATTGGGCCAAAATAATTTTTTAGGCTATTCTCTCTTCTGAAAAAAAAAAGATATTTTATTATGGGCAGAAGTAAAATACCACATTAGGCCAGTAGATGGAGCTGAATACTATAGGAAATAAACGCATCATCTTAATAAGAGATACAATGTAACAATTCTAGAGAATGCTAGAGGGAATTGGCAAATTAGTGTAACAAATGGTTATCATTTTCTAGAATTTGTCACACTGTATCTCTTGTTACAACAATGTATTTATTTTACTATACTCCTCAATGCCATCTAGGGACCAAAATGCGGTATTTTACTGCTGCTCATAATAAGAATGAACATGCAGATTCAGTGGATGAATGACAGAGAGGACTAGAACTAATGGCCAATCTCCGTCTGCCAATCAAAGTGGGCTTATGGATCCTTTGATGGAAAAGCTGAAAGGAGTAACATTGGTGCACTGCTGCCTTTTGTAAGCCAAGCTAAATGTAAAAAAATAAATTAAAAAAATTCGGAATGTGTCTGTGGGAATTTTTGCCCATTTGTGAGGTCAGGTACTGATGTAGGATGAGAAGACCTGGCTCATAATTGGTATTCCATCTCAAAGGTGTTCAGTAGGGTTGAGGTCAGGGCTCTGAACAGGACACCCACGTTCCTTCACACCAAACTGGTCACGCCATATCTTTATGGAGCTGGCTTTGTACACAGGGGACGGTCATGGTGGAACAGAAAAGGGTCTTCACCAAACTGTCACCACAAGGTTGGAAGAGCACACTTGTCTACAATGTCTTTGTATGATGGAGTATTATGAGTAGGGAGGAGCTGAACACCCCCCGATTCGGTTCGCACCAGAACCTTCGAACGGACCAAAAATTTGTATGAACTTTAGAACCCTATTAAAGTCTATGGGACTCGAACCTTCAAAATCAAAAATGCTAATTTTAAAGGCTAATATGTAAGATATGCAACAGACAACACCAGCAATAAGGGGTATCTTCAGGTGTATATTGTGCTGGAGGCACACAACACCCACTAACTCCTGCAGATGGCTGTATTAGAGAACACCAGCAAAAAAGGGTAGATACAGGTGGATACTGTGCTGGAGGAACACAACACCCAATAACTCCTGCAGATGCCTTTATTATAGAACACCAGCAATAAAAGGGTAGATACAGGTGTATACTGTGCTGGAGGCACACAACACCCACTTTAACTCCTGCAGATGCCTGAGAAAAGAACACACTGTCCCTGCCTATCTAGCTCTTTCCCTGCACGCCGGAACACACTACACAAGGCCTCCGCGCTGGCAGCCTTATATAGTGTAGGGCGTGTACTAAACCCCCCTGAGCTTTAATTACGGCTCTCCTCGCTACTGATGCTGTGATTGGCGAAGCATGCGGGGTCACAGTGCATGCTTGGCCAATCATGAGCCAGCAATGCACTGCGATGGCGTAGTGCATTGTGGGCCGTAAGGGCCACACGAATTTGGTGCGAATGGTCCACAAAGTTCTGAATTCGCTAAACAGATGAATGGCCGATGTTCAAGTCGAACACCGAGCTCATCCCTAATGATGAGTACTTTTGCAGAAACTTTTGGCCATATAGTGTACATGCCGATTTATCCAGTTTGCAGCCAACAATCTATGAATTGGTCCCAGTCTCATCCTAAGACCCCCATCTGCTAGTTGTCAGATGGTATGAGGGACTCTTGTGACATAAGAGAAAACCTCTCTGACCCCCTGGCCACATAATTGTACAAAGAGGTCACCTGTCTACTGACTACAGATGACCCGTTTCTTGTTTCCAGTAAAAAGGGAATTATGGGGAAAAAGACAAGTGGCGGCCATGCTGGAGCAGCAGCTTTATCAAGATATTTATGCTACAATCGTTTTTCTGTGGTATGACCTGTATGTAGGCCTCTGTACTCTATCCTACAGTAGCGCAGAGAACCCGTCTACTTTATTGTCTGTAACTAGGATTAGCCCTTTCTAATTTCCTTCCTTCTATCCTCACCATTCTTTACCGGTTTATATTATTAGGTATCATATAAACGATAAGGATTGCATGTTTAATTGTAGATTCATCATAATTTTGCTATTTGAAATGCAGCTTTATAAAGTCCCCAGTGAACGAGATGGGAGAATTTGAGGCCTACGTGACTTTATATAAAGATAGCGACTACACAACGCCATACACGGGATTGGAAGTCACCCTGTCTGCAGAGCAATTCTTGTACGTCGGAGTCTTCTCTCTGGGTGGAGAAACGTCAAATCTTCTTCTGGTGATGAAGAACTGCTACGCCACCCCATCGAAGGATGTGAAGGACCCACTGAAATACTACATCATTGAAAACAGGTACATTTAGATGTGATGAGATCCATCTACTGACACCCGACATTTCCTTCTCCATGACCAGGAGTGATAGATGAGGGATCTGTGAACCAGCCTTGGTTTACTACCATAGAACATGGGCAGCAGACTGGGATCCCCATAACAGATGAAAAAGATGGAAAATATTGGAAACCTGGGTGTAGAGATCTCTCTACCAGTGTCAAGAGACAGGAGAAGCTGCTGGATGGTTCAACCTAGACACGTTTAGTTACAAATTCATTTTTTTAACTCATTTTGACAAATTTGTTAATTCCAAAAATTCAGAATTTCAGAAATGCGGACATTTTGGAAACGAAAATAAAAAAAATATGCTGTCAGTGCACATATCTAGTTCAACCCATCTGTGTCCATCCAGAACTAAAGTATCAAATCAGTTTGGCCTTTCCATTTAAATACTGTATATAAACCATTTCAAAAATCCAAATTTTTGGATTCCTGAATTCCACATTTTCAAATTTCCGAATTTTCAAATTTCCGAATTTCCTAATTCCGAATTTCCAAATTTCCAATTTTTCGAATTTCTGAATTTCCGAAAAAAGCAAAAAAACGAAAGAAACAAAAATGAAAACATTTTTTGTCAGTGCACATGTCTAGTTCAACCCATCTGTGTCCATCCAGAACTAAAGTATCAAATCAGTTTGGCCTTTCTATTTAAATACTGTATATAAACCATTATGCTTTCTGAATAAAGTATTTTAGTACAATGGGGGGAGGTTTACAAGGATCGAAGAGTGCAAAATCTGGAGCGGCATAGAAGCCAGTCAGGTCCAGGTTTTATTGTCAATTGAACAAGATGAAGTTAGAAGCCTATCCTTTTATCTCGCTTTTACTTTCTTTAGCTGTCCTAACAAGGCAGATGGAAGTATAACTGTTGAAGAGAACGGTGTCTCCAGTAAAGGACGGTTTTCTGTGCAAATGTTCCAGTTTGTTGGAAATTACGACCTTCTGTATCTACACTGTACTGTCGGCCTGTGTGACATCCCTACTGGACCCTGTGCACCCGTAAGTGATTTCCAGCTATAAAAAGAGGGTTTGGAGCAAATTCAAAGACCGATCTAGGGTTTGGCTTCGCAAAACTATCTCCTGCGCTCAGGAACTTAGCCCATATGTACGTGGTGTAGACAACCCTTTGGACAAAATATGGAAAGTCAAAGGTCTAGCTGCCCTCCTCAGAACAATGGGTGTCCTTGGAGCTGAAACATATAGAAAAACAGGGAGGGCGCACCGACCTTGTGCATTACCAAAGATACAATTTATTTTAATAGTAAAAGCAGGTAATAGATCTGATCCACCAGATCATTGATGTTCTTCTTCCCTAGGACCCTTGGATCATACTCTTTCACGTCACCCATTGGCAGATAGAAACGCTCGCTTATTCCCCACATGCTAAATATGGCTAAGGCACTCATTCCTACTCTTTGGAGCCAACCTACAATACCTTCCATGAAAACCTGGTTGCAAAAGATATCCGAAGTTAATCTCATGGAAGAACTCACCCATATCACAAGGGCAACCACAAAACGTCACGCCCTAACCTGGGCCCCTTGGTCTTCCTTCCTTACCTCCTCATGTTATAAAGACATCACCTCCTCGACACCACAAAGCTCCTAACCACCCTAATCGGGGTCAGTCTAACCTAAGGATTACCTCCTTGAATTTTCAAATGCTTCCTTGTATTTGTTTTTTTTTAGCTCTTTGTACGTATACTATCATGTTTGCCAGCCTCCCACCCTTCCCTCCCCTCCCCCTTCATTTTCTCTCTCTTTCTCCCTCTTTCATAACCAGTAGCCGTTGGAAAGTCCGACCGTGTGTACAGGGCATAAGTCGTAGCTAGTTGGAAACAGATATGGCAAAAAAATAAATATAAATATATATATATATATATATATATATATATATATATATATATATATATATATATATATATATATATATATACACTCACATACACATATGCAAACTCCACCTCTACGTAATTGGCCTATCATTGGCCTATCATTAGTGTCACAGAAAATTAACATATTTGATTGATACCACCAACAAACTGAAGTACATTAAATTATCCATAGGCAACATTTTAAAGGCCTTCACAGGTTACAAGTTTAGGGCTACACAGGAGAGCTAGTGCTGGAATTATTGCTCTCGCTCTGATGTTTACTGTGATACCTCACATGTGTAGTACGATCAGTAGTGTATTTAGGTTTTGTGCTGCCCTAGGCCTGACTAAACTCATGCGCCTAATAATTTAAATATGGCCCACCCCTTCCTGCCAAGGCCACACCCCTTCATTTGCATAGATTTCCTCTCACTTCCTCTTTGGCTGTGGGACAGGAAGTGAAGGGAAACCTCTGCAACAGGGATGGTAAAAATTAAACTGACAGGGGCTATAACCCTCCCTTATTCTATCCAAAATGAAAAAAAGAAGTGTTGCCCATAGTTCTCCATAGTTCTATTTTTTTTGATAATTTCTGACTAATGCCACATACACACGGTCAGACATTCCGACAGAAAAAGTCTGATGGGAGCTTTCCATCTTACATATTCTGACCGTGTGTGTGCCCCATCGGACTTTTTCCGTCGAAAATTCAGACGGACTTAGATAGAGAACATGTTCTAAATTTTTCAGAAGGAAAAACATTTCTAGCGGAAAAACGGCTCGTCTGCAATGCTGTTCCGACGCAGTGGCTATTGAACTTCCTTTTTATAGTGCCGTCATACGCGTTGTACGTCACCGCGTTCTTGATGGTCGGAATTTGGTGTGGCCGTGTGCATGCAAGGCAGCTTGAGCGGAATTCCTTCAGGAATTCCGTCGGAAAAAACTTCAGAGTTAATTCCGACGGGAAAACCGGTCGTGTGTACAGGGCATAAGAAGATATAACCATGCCAATGGTGCAGCAGAAAACAGAGCACTGTGAGGAAGGTTCGTGGTCCAGGATGAGAGGACAGTCAAAATTAGAAGCGGAGCCCCACACCGCCCCCCCCCCCCCACAGTTGCGGATTGCCGCTCACCTGCATACCGAAAGCAGTGTGGCCGCTTTATGGGGGCGCTAGACTAATTTGCATCTAAGCCCAGCCCGCCCCATAAGACTGGCGCTACACTACTGCCTTGTACACACGGTCGAAAATTCAGACAGAAAAGGTCCGATCGTGTGTGGGCTCTATCGGACTTTTTCCTTCGGAACTTCCGACGCAAAAAAATTTGAGAGCAGGATCTCAAATTTTCCGACAAAAAAAAATCATATCGGACTTTTTCCGATCGTTTTTAGAGAATTCCAATCAGACAAAGTGCCACGCATGCTCAGATCAAATTCCAAGACCAAAGCTATTGGCTACTGGCCTCAATGTAGTCCCGTCGTAACGAACGAACGTCATCAAGTTCTGACCGATCGGATTTTCCGTCAACTTTGTCTGACCGTGTGTATGCAACACCTGTTTAGGACAAAATCCATCTGAAAAAATCCAACGGATTTTGTTGTCCGACCATGTGTACAAGGGCATACAGCACAAGCTGGCGGGGACTCCTTCCATGCTGCCCCCCCCCCCCGTAAAGTGCTGCCCTAGGCCTGGGCACATTGCCTTAGCACATGAGCACAGGGGGGGGTGGGGGCCCTTAAATAATTTTTTATTATATTATTTATTTTATTTTTCTATTTTTTTTATCACATGCACCATTGATTTTGCTATCACTAGGGATGAACAACATTGCTTGTGATAGCATGAGCCATGAAGGGCCCTCTTTATGGGGAGATCTGGGGTCTATTAGACCCGATACTTCTTCTCTGGCCTCCAATGCATTGGATTGTGCGGCCCCTGTGCAATCTCCATTACATTGGATAAAATATTGCAATGTGATGACTAGCCCACGTGATGCGTCCCACGCGATCCGTTTCCGTCTGGATTCGTGGATCTAGAAGAGATTCTGCAGTTGGGTTGCATAGTAAACGGTTAGTTTGTAGCCCGTGGAACGTGAGAAAGCTGTACTAATTTGCATTCTTTTGATAATTACTTTTGTTTTATGCATATGCTTTGCTTATTTGTTGTTGTTTTTTTCTACTATTTATCAGGTAATCATGTTTAATCCTTTTACTCCTAAAGCCCCGTACACACGAGAGGACTTATGTCCGACAGACTTCCAAAGGAGTTCCGCCGGAGTTCTGCCGGAGTTCCGACGGAGTTCTGACAGACTTTTCGGCCGAACGGACTTGGCCACACACGATCACACTAAACTCCGACGGATTCGAACGTGATGACGTAAGACCGGACTCGAATAAGGAAGTTCATAGCCAGTAGCCAATAGCTGCCCTAGCGTCGGTTTTAGTCCGTCGGAGTAGCATACACACGAGCGGATTTTTCGAAGGGGACCGGGTCCGGCGGAGTTCCGTCGGGAAAATTTGAAGCATGTTCCATATTCTAAAGTCCTTCGGACTTTGGCGAGTCAAAAGTCCGTTGCAGCCCACACACGATCGGATAGTCTGACGGACTCAGTCCTTCGGACTTTGGATGTTGAAAAGTCCGCTCGTGTGTACGCGGCATAAGGGTAAAATAAATGTAAATACCAAAGCTCAATTTTTTGACATGTGTTAGTAAAACCGCACATATCATCACAACTACATTGTGTATCCAGGTGGATTATACCGCAACTTTTTTTTTCCAGGACAAATTGGGCTTTCATTTGGTAGTAAATGGTTATGGATATCTCCTGATTTTTAATTTTTAATTTTTTTATTTTATTTTCATTAACCACTTGCCGACAGCCGCATGTACATTTACATTGGCTGAATGGCATGGCTGGGCAAATGGGCGTACAGATACGCCCCTTTGAACTTGCCACCAGATCCTGCCACGAGCTTCGAAAGTAGGATCGCGGGATTCGATGTCCGCGGGGATACCCGCGATCGTCTCACAGAGCTGAAGAACAGGGGAGATGCCGATGTAAACACAGCATTTCCCTGTTCTGCCTAGTGACAGTGTCACTGATCTCTGCTCCCTGTGATTGGGAGCAGAGATCAGTGATGTGTCATTCATAGCCACCCCCCCCCCCCCACAGTTAGAATCACTCCATAGGATACACTTAACCCCTTCCTAACCAGCTAGTGGTTAACCCCTTCACTGTCAGTGTAATTTTTTACAGTAATCAGTGCAATTTATAAATGATACATTTATAATTTATAAATTGTATAAATATGTATAAATGTGTAAACAGCATCTCCTCGTTCTGCCTAGCAACAAGTGGCACTGATCTCTGCTCCATGTGATTTGAGCAGAGATCAGTGTTCACTAACACAAAGCCCAGCCCCCCCCCCACAGTTAGTAACACACCCCTAGGAACACTTAACCCCATACACTGCCACTCACTGGTTAACCCTTTCACTGCCAGTGTCATTTACACAGGAATCACTGCATTTGTAGAGCATTGATTGCTGTATAAATGTGAATGGTCCCAAAAATGTGTCAAAAGTGTCCGATGTGCTCGCCATAATGTCGCAGTCCCGATAAAAATCACTGATCGCCGCCATTACTTGTAAAAAAGGAAATTAATAATAAAAATTCCATAAAACGATCCCCTATTTTGTAGACTCTATAACTCTTGCGCAAACCAATCAATAAACGCTTATTGCGTTTTTTTTTTCACCAAAAATATGTAGAAGAATACGTATCGGCCTAAACTGAGGAAAAAATTTGTTTTTTTAATGTTTTTGGGGGATATTTATTATAGCAAATAGTACAAATGCTGGTAGGTTAATTAGATCTTGTCTAAACAAAATTGGCCTTAATATGTGTATGTGTATGTCAATGTTGTATGTGCTTATAAGCGTGTCAGGACCTTATGGGGTAAAGGACCACGCAAAGCCGCAGATGGACTCTGGTGGCAAGAAAGCGCCCTGAAGCGATTCAGTTCGCATAGGTAGCGCTATACAAGTCACTCACTCACAAAATATTGCTTTTTTTTCAAAATTGTTGCTCTTTTGTTGTTTATAGCCAGGCATGTACTGGCCATCCGGACTACAGGGAGTTTCCCGGTGGGCCGATGGCTCAGTGGGCCGGTCAGGTGCAGTCCTGGAGCCGCTCCTCTCTGACAGCAAGTGATCACAATTTCACTCCTGTTAGGCGGAGCAGCTGCCGTCACTTGCTGGAGAGAGCATTAGGTTTTCTGCTCCCTCCAGCCTGCAGGGGGAGATAGACAGCCGGCAGACTTTCCTTCCTCTCTCCCCTTATCACTTGTCACTTATCACATGGCTGGAGAGAGGAACGAGAAGCTGCCTTCAAAACTGTGAGTACACGTGGGAGGGGGAGGAGAGGGAGGACACTCTGATGTAAGGGGAGGTGCTGATGGAGACACTCAAAATAAAAGTGGGTCGTTCATGATGAAGTCCAGGGCCAAATTTTTGTCCCATTCCAGCCCTGTTTATAGAGCAAAAAATAAAAACCGCAGAGGTGATCAAATACCACCAAAAGTAAGCTCTATTTGTGGGGAAAAAAGGACGTCAGTTTTGTTTGGGAGCCACGTCGCACGACCGCACAATTGTCAGTTAAGTGCTCTGGTCTTTGGCCAGCAAAATGGTTCGGGGCTTAAGTGGTTAATATATAGAATAACTGGCCCAAAATAGAAAAAAATAAAGACTAATAAATAAAGAAAAAAATAAAATGAATAAGGTTTCCAGGGTTAGTGTTAGGTCATAGTCAACATACTTTGGGTAAAGTTAAAATAAATTAATTAATTGGTATCAGTGTCGGTTTTATTAATTAATTAATACATTTTTTAATTGTTGCTCTTTTTTTGGGAAGAAATTCGATTTTTAAAATTTTATTGGGTGTATTTTATAGCAGAAAAAATAAATAAATAAATATATATATATATATATATATATATATATATATATATATATATATATATATATATATATATATATATATATATATATATATATATATATATATATATATATATGTAGCACTGCACTGACCCCCCCCCCCCCGCCCCGAAGGAGCTGCTGGTTTTATTTTATTTTACCGTTACCTCCTTCTTTGCTTCTCCGTCTTGGGGTTTCCGTGGTAAATGGCCCAAAGAATGTGGAAACAGTGAATCTTCTTTTGGGGTATTTATTTAGAACAAGACAAAGTCTCTCAATAAGGGTAGAGGGTTAGGAGGGAGTTCAGGCACTTAGATTGCAAGATGGAAGTCTTGAGAGAAAATCTAGAGAATAAAAACTGTTTCACAGCTAGATTTAACAACCCCCAGATAGACCTCTCTCACTAGGCCTAGCAGCCGGTGGGATGCTCGGTAAAGTCTCTGCCACAGACTTGTGAGATACACTTGAATGTTACTGAGGGATGTGGATAAATTTAAAGAACTGAAATACGGTACCAGGTTCTCTCAGCCGACCCGGCGATACCGTATGAGTGTTGATCCATGTTGTGTCCTTCAACTAAGCCTCCAGGCTCCTTCAGAGAAACCAGCCTGTGCAGGGTCTTCTCCTGAAAGAGTCCTCCCTTGAGGTTCTTCAGTTGCTGGGCCTCTACCTTCAGATGAGACGGCACCGGACCTCCTTCGGATCAGTAAGCCCCGAAATTTGCTTGGGCCTGTCCCTGCATTTGGGTCACCTCGGGCCAGCTGGCCGCAAGACTCAGGATGCATAGTTCTGCACCCCAGGCCAGGAGGGCCATTGGGCTGGGTCAGGAGGACCGCCAGAAGCAAACAGACAGAAAAAAAAAAACACCAATGTGGCGTCAGCACCTTAAATACCACCCCCAGAATGCACAGCAGGAAACACCCCCACTGGGCTGGTTCCGAGAGAATAGTGACATTCAATGCACCCAGCTAGACTGCGTTTCCACTCTTGCCGGCAGTGACAGCGACACCTGCGGTCAAGGAGAACCCGGTGCAACCCAGCTGGACTGGCACTGAAACCAGAAATCCAGAGAAATAGTCCCAAAGCCCAACTGTGGCTTCAGGCAACTTAACTTTTCAAAAACCATAGCGCCGGCTCATCAGGAGCCAGCGCTATATATATATATATATATATATATATATATATATATATATATATATATATGCAAACAAAATACGCATTTGGTATGTGAAGGTGATGCTTGATCCTGTTATTTGGAGTACTTTCATAGCTGTCTGCTGCCAGAGAGAGCCCAGAACCTTACAGCTCCAGAAAGTATGGAGAAGAGTGTCCCTCTCTCCACAGTCTGTGAAACAACTGTCCGGGATGGCTGGGAACATTCTATGAATTCTAACTGGTGTATAATGGTCATGGTTATGCAGTAATCTTCCTGTCTGCTCACCTCTTCTCATGTGTTCAGACTAAGAGGCCAGCCACTCTCACCTGGCTGTTTATATAACCTCTCCTCTAAGCATGGCTCCACCCCAGACCCTATCAGGGAGCCCTATATTAACCTGGGCACTGCAAGCCAGCGGTGCTGATCATCCATTGTATATTCACTGTGTGGTTGGCTTCTTGTTTCTTGCTTGCCGTGTGCTCTGCGTTTGTCTCAGTTACTGACCTTGGCGTGTTTTCGACTATTTCTGTCTGCTCCTGACCCTGACCTTTTGGTGTGTCCCTGACTAGCCCTGTCTGCTCGTGACCCTGACCTTTTGGCGTGTCCCCGACTATCCCTGTCTGCCTGTGACCCTGAACCTTTGGCGTGTACTCTGTTGTTCCTGTTTTCTAGTTGCCCTGACCTCTGCCTTATCCCTCTACTATCCTTGTTGTTCCAGCCTGCTGCTTCCTTCTCCTGTAGTCTACTGTGATCGTGAGCTGTGAGACCCTGGGGGCCGCGACCTGGAGCCAGACTGCAGCACATTCCATCCTCACCACTAGAGGCTCTGGTGAACACCTGCTGGCTCTTAGACTCGGCTCCCTGGGGAATCTATGCTCCAGCTCCCATTGGGATCTGTGTTAGTGATCCTGTAGACCTGTGTCCTGAACCTCCCTGGGTACAATCCGCAGCAGTCAGTCCTAAGGTCCACTATCTTAGAGGTGCACTTCCAACTCCTATGGAGTGCATCTGTCACCTGGTCTCAGGTGACCTGACAATAATACCAATTCGTGTGCAGTTTCACCACATTTTCCTTAATGGCAACTGAGCGGGTACATTTATGCATATTAGTGACCATATCACGCCAGTCTTCTGCTGAAAACATCTGGCCCACCTCGGATTCCCATCCCAGCATTGCTTGGGATTTAGCTTCTGTGTGGTGATCATTAAGGTGCATATATAGGGTGGAAAGCGTTCCTCTATCTCTGGACCCTTCATGGCACACATTTTCAAAGGGTGTTCTAGCCTCATCCATTGTTTTCTACAAATAGGAAAGTGACAAGGTGAGGACCTGAGCTCCGGTCGCTCAGCTCATCGGTTTAGCTCTGCGATTACTGTGATGATTTGATATGCCGATGTCATCCCAAGTCATTTCTTAATGGCCTTGTTTGTTTCTAGGTCTGTGCCACAGAAAGGGTTGGAAGTGATGGAACTGGAAGCCCTGAGAGTTTTGGTTCTACCATATTTCTGACAATTGGACCAATTAGGAGATCAGGTAAACTTGTTATTAGATACTTACTTTTTTTTTTTTTTTTGCTTGATTAATTTCATCGGCTTCTTGGGAAAAAGTCTCTGATGATCCCATAGTACCAAAATGCCTTCTAAAACAGAGATTATTCCAGGATGACAGATGATAGAGGAGGTTGTCCTAGGTCTCCACCAATTCTCTACAATGTGAAATTGATAAGGACTTAGACCAATCAGTCATGAGGAAGGGGGAGGAGATGGGAACTCTGATAGGGAGTACAACAGACAGATGTACAAAGGATCTACAGAAATATTCCTGATTTGGAAATATGAGGAGACACTATCTGGCCATAATCCGATATATCAGCCCATTTGTTCGGGTGAAAGTTTAGTCTTTGGGGAGTTAAAAGGGTTACGTTTTAAGTTATCGTTGGATTTTGGGTTGGATATTAGGAGGTGAAGTGTAAGGGGTTAGGTTATTTAACCACTTCAGCCCCAGAAGGATTTAGCCCCCTTCCTGACCGGGACCATTTTTTTCCTCAGTTTAGGCCGATACGTATTCTTCTACATATTTTTGATTGAAAAAACCCTGCAATAAGCGTATATTGATTGGTTTGTGCAAAAGTTATAGCGTCTACATAATAGGGAATATATTTGAAGCATTTTTATTATTATATATTTTTTTACTAGTAATGGCGGCGTTCTGCGACATTATGGCAGACACATCGGACACTTTTGACACATTTTTGGGAGCATTGGCATTTATACAGCAATCAGTGCTATAAAAATGCATTGATTACTGTAGAAATATCACTGGCAGGGAAGGGGTTAACACTTGGGGGCGATCAAGGGGTTAAGTGTGCTCCCTAGTGTGTGTTCTAACTGTGAGGGGAGGGGATTGACCTAGAGAAAGTGACGGATTGTGCTTCCTAGCTATTAGGAACACATGATCTGTCACCCCTCACAGAACAGGAATTTGTGTGTTTACACACACACACATCCCTGTTCTGCCTCTCATGCCCACGATCTCTCATAGCCAGCGGTCATCGCGACCGTAAGCCATGAGCATCAGCACCCCGAAATGCAGCGTGCGCGCCTGCTATCCCGACCCTGCGAGCCGACGTATAGCTAAGACGGTTCGTGGGATCGTGCCGACCTGCCACCGAATGACGGTGGCTGCTCGGCAAACAGTTAAAGGGAAGCGCCCATTGTGTAAAAAAATACCGGGGTTATGGCAGCTAGCTACTGCCATGACCCCGGTGTCTTAGACAGGTAACTGCACCCCCTGAAAGGTGCCAAATGTGACACCGGAGGGGGGGAGGGTTCCGAAAAGCGGAGGTTCAATTTTTGTGTGAACCTCCGCTTTAATTTGTAGCAGCTGGATCCATTATTGTTTCTCTTTCATGATTTGTTTTATATAAATGCCCCTCCCCCTTTATTGGAGAAAGTCTTAAAGTGGAAGTAAACCCCCTATCGTTTTCAGCCAAGGAAACTGCCATCTTTGCCTCTTCAATCTTCAACTGCTATGGTCACGGCCGATCACGGCTTCTCAGCCAAGGTGGCGCCGTTATTTTGAATGCAGAGGCCGGGTGTGATGTCATAACATTGCGCCCGGCCTCCGAACGATCATAGAGACTCCGGGGACCATCTGGTCCACCGGAAATCTCGATGGTATCATCCGGGGGCCGGCGGATCCTGTGACCGACTCACCGATGGAAGCAGTGAGTTGGTAGAAGCACCGGAGGGCGGCGGGAGGGGGGGATGTCTATATGAAGCACACCACTCGGGTAGGGTGAGACATTCGGTGGATTGTACATAATGTTCAAAAAGTGACCACAATGGGCATGCCACATTAGTTGATAAAAATGTAATTAGATCAGTGATTTAATACAAGATAGGTACAACATGATTATTACGTCATATTATAGTACAAAATTCATAACACGATAAACATAATAAACAATACATCAAATAACTAAAATTAATATCAGCAGCATACCCAGAATCGCGGAATCGGCACAGACATAGTAGAATTAAAAATTACTTGATGGCTCAACCAATTGAAACCCATAATATAAACATGGATACTATGATATGTCATCAAATATAAAATCTCAACGCGTTTCGTGAAGTTGTATCCACTCATCAGGAGCAGCTAAATGGGGATGCCAGTAAAGAATTATAGATAAATCAATAATGAATTAATAGTAAAAAATTAACGCAGGAAGAGAGGGAACACCACTCCTGGTCCTATCACTCTTACCTGTGGATGATATAATGAAAATGTAGACGATCCTATATAAATATAAAAATATATAAATAAATAATATAATGGGGGGCATCGGGGAATGAGAAACCATTCCCTCTGGGAGCTGAGGTGGTATCAACTGCGGCAGCAAGGCGAGACCGGCCAGGGCATAGTGGTGCAGACGGTAGAATCCCCCTTCCAACACTATATTAGTAGATGTAGACCCTGAGGATGTACTGTAATAAATAATAATATATATAAGATAAGCTGGTAAATAATGTACCACAACCCAGGGGGAGGGGAATAGAGTGAAGGGTAGTGGGTGTGAGAAAGAGTGCAGGTTGAGCAACGACATGAGTGAAGAAGGAACTAGGGTGGAAAAGGAGAGAGGGCTGGAGATAAGGATTAACAACCACCCAGAGACAACCATAACAGCACATACCCATAGTGGATTAACTGGAATAGGAGTAAATGAAGTGATAAAGAAGTGTTTCTCATTCCCCGATGCCCCCCAGTAAATTATTTATTTATATATTTGTATATACTACTAATATATTTACACTACTACTAATATAGTGTTGGAAGGGGGATTTTACCGTCTGCACCACTTGCTGCCGCAGTTGATACCACCTCAGCTCCCGGGGGGAATGGTTTCTCATTCCCCGATGCCCCCCAGTATATTATTTATTTATATATTTTTATATTTATATACGATCGTCTACATTTTCATTATATCATCCACAGGTAAGAGTGATAGGACCACAAGTGGTGTTCCCTCTCTTCCTGTGTTAATTTAATACTATTAATTCATTATTGATTTATCTATAATTCTTTACCGGCATCCCCCATTTAGCTGCTCCTGATGAGTGGATACAGCTCAACGAAACGCGTCAAGATTTTATATTTGATGCCATATCATAGTATCCATGTTTATATGATGGGTTTCAATTGGTTGAGCCATCAATTCATTTTTAATTCTACTATGTCTGTGCTGATTCTGCGATTCTGGGTATGCTGCTGATATTAAATTTAGTTATTTGATATATTGTTTATTATGTTTATCATGTTATTATTATTTTTTTTCTACTATATTATGATGTAATAATCATGTTGTACCTATCTTGTATTAAATCATTGATCTAATTAAATTTTTATCAACTAATGTGGCATGCCCATTGTGGTCACTTTTTGAACATTATGTACAATCCACCGAATGTCTCACCCTACCCGAGTGGTGTGCTTCATATAAAGTCCCAATGCCCCTTATGTCCCCTCTTATGTCCCCTCTTATGTTCCTTCTTATGTCCCCTCTTATGTCCCCTCTTATGTGCCCTCTTGTGTCCCCTCTTGTGTCCCCTCTTATGTCCCCTCTTATGTCCCCTCTTGTGTCCCCTCTTATGTGCCCTCTTATGTCCCCTCTTATGTCCCCTCTTATGTCCCCTCTTATGTCCCCTCTTATGTCCCCTCTTATGTGCCCTCTTGTGTCCCCTCTTGTGTCCCCTCTTATGTCCCCTCTTATGTCCCCTCTTGTGTCCCCTCTTATGTGCCCTCTTATGTCCCCTCTTATGTCCCCTCTTGTGTCCCCTCTTATGTCCCCTCTTATGTCCTTGCCTTGTTCCATTCTGAAAATGATGATCTTCTAACAGAACTCTGAAGGTGTGAGATCAGCTTAAATGCTGTCTGTATTCATACTATTAAAGTCTTCATTATCCGACGTATTGAGAAAAAACATTCAGGAAATAATACAGTCTATATATCACTGATATGTCATTTGTTTTTAGTCTATACAGAATCTTCCACCATCGGTTCTTCCGCCATCCCTAGTAAGTTTTTTTTATATATATATATATTTTTTTTAATTGTTTTCATATGTAGGAGCGAGGGAAACTAACATTTTATTATTGAAGTTAAATGCATTGAATCGCTGCTGATCCTCCAATGAAGACCCTTGTTCTGACACCTCCTGTTGTGGGTGACAACTGTCTTCTAATCGTGCTCCTGAGTTGTCACCATGTCCATGAAATTCTGATAGCGTATAGTGTACATCTGATGAACGGGGAAAATCCAGAGATAAGCGGTGATAACAGTTTTCATGACTTATCATGGTCATAATAAGTCCCCTAGTGAGATGTTTATTAGGAATGAGGGTTTGGAGCAACGTAGGATTCGTTCTGAATTTTGGCTGTTTAGCTAACAAGCAAATTAAATGGGGTGGCTGTCGGCCCACCGAGCCAAACCTCTGGCTAAAGCGGGAAGTCACACATTTCATTTAGCATCTGTATTACTACCACTGCTAAATGTGGCAGCTTTCTTCTCAGGGCTCCTGGTTGCCAGGAAGACGGCGGTCGCCAGAGTCCTAGCAACCAGTGACACATCCTCAGTAATCTGCCTGCTAGGAGATTCCTGGACAGAAACTGATTGTAAACAAAGGGAAGAAAAGCTCGCTGACAACATTGACCAGACATGGGTGTGGTCATCTGTGATCAATGACATCAGCCAACGTTTGGCCCGTTGTTTGCAATCAAGCTGCCAGGCGGGGGATCTGTAATTTGCAGCTGGAAGTACGTTGGGAGTGGATGTGTCTGCTGGTCTGTTTTGATGTTTGTTTAGGCGTTCATATGACAAATTTAGACAAATTTTAGGACATGAAAAAATTATATTTTTTACCAAACGTAGCCGTCCATCCCTCGTCTTCAGACTTTTTTTATCTTTCAGTAGATTTTTATTGAACTGTTACAATGAAAGTTGTATATTATAAAGAATTTGGCACTGTTGACATAATTTCCCATTGGAATTGTAGAAAGTATTAAGAGAGGTGATTAAGGTAAAAAATAAAGAAAAAAATATATATTTTACTACATTTGTTGAGTATAGACCTTCAGAGGGGTGTCAATGACAATTGTTAGCAATGGGTTAAAGTTGGGGGACTATGAGGACCTACAGTGATTATGACATTTACTTCAATCCCAAATACCCAGCCCCACATTTCAGACATCCAAACTGGACATACATTTCTGTATAAGTAACAATGAAGAATGTCAATGTGTCTGATAATATGTATTTATTTTTATTATTTATTCTATTTTCCAGGTCCTATTCCCACCACTTCTGGTAAGTGTTTTATTCTTCTATCAGATCACAATGGAGGAAGTCCTGTGGATTATTTTATACTTGTACAATATAATGTGATGCTCATATCATAGGAAGGTGCGTTCTATACTTGTATGAAGACTCACATATCTTGCACAGACCTCATGAAACCCCCCCAAACCAGGTTGCTATGATAGGCCAGTGTCTTTAAGACCCTGGAGCTGAGTACTTAGGCCAACTCTTCCCTGCCCCTGCCAATTGGTCAATGAAGCTGCCCTTCAGAGATATGAGCCAATAAGAAGAGTCAGGATGGAACAGCCCTGAGCTCTGAACCACAGGCACATGTCATCATTTCATAATAAGACCCTTATTCTCTGCAAGGTATGAGAGACGCGTTGGGTCTAAGGCGTGATCTGGGTAAAATGGAAACATTTTTTTTTTTTTGCCAATTAAGCTGTAGCGGCTGGGTCCATTATTGGTTCTCTTCCATGATTCATTATATATATACATGTTCATTCCCCTTTATTGGGGAAAGCCTTAAGCTGACCTTTTGAACATTCATATCGGAACGTATAAAGAAATCACTCGTTCGACCATTCGATGGCGCCTTCATGGACTCAACTGAATTCATTCGAGTACCATATCAATGTCTTCATTTCTACAGAAGGAATTTCCTACTTCCGGATGATCTTTGACAAGATTTCCATCCTCATTTTTAGATTTTTTTCGCTCACTCTGGTCGAAACTAATTTTCAAATTGTTCCCTTTACGTCTTAGTTAATCGAACAAACATTCTAAAAATTATATTTTTTCTAATAAATCTTTACAGGTATAAGGTCAGCTTAAATAATCTCTGTACTCATGCTATTAAAGTTTACATTATCCAATGTATTCAGAAAAAAACATTCAGGAAATAATACAATCTACAGTATATATCACTGACATGTTCTGTTTTTATTTTCTACAGAATCTTCCACCATCAGTTCTTCCACCATTGGTTCTTCCACCATTGATTCTTCCGCCATTGGTTCTTCCACCATTGATTCTTCTGCCATTGATTCTGCCGCCATTGATTCTTCCACCATTGATTCTTCCGCCATTGGTTCTTCCACCATTGATTCTTCCGCCATTGGTTCTTCCGCCATTGATTCTTCCACCATTGATTCTTCCGCCATTGATTCTTCAGCCATTGATTCTTCCACCATTGGTTCTTCCACCATTGATTCTTCCACCATTGATTCTCCCGCCATTGGTTCTTCCACCATTGATTCTTCTGCCATTGGTTCTTCCGCCATCAGTTCTTCCACCATCGGTTCTTCTACCATACCTAGTAAGTTTTTTATATATATACTATATATATATATATATATATATATATACATTTTTTTCTTTTAATTGTTTTCATAAGTAGGGATGAGGGAAACTGACACACCCATGTAAAATCCATTCAATCCCTTCTGATCCTCCAATAAAGATCCTTATTCTGAAACTTCTTGTGGCGGGGAGACGGCTGCCCATTAAATGCTGATGGACAGTATAGTGTATATGTGATAAATGATGAAAATCCAAGGATTATTATTATTATTCAGAATTTATATAGCGCCAACAATTTACGCAGTGCTTTATAATACAAAAGGTAGACAATACCATTATAATACAATAAAATACAAGAGGATTAAGAGGGCCCTGCTCAGAAGAGCTTACAATCTAATAGGGTAGGGCAGGTGGTACAAAAGGTTAAACTGTGGGGAATGAGCTGATGGAAGTGGTAGGAGATTTTGTTGGAGATGCGATCGGCTTCCCCGAAGAGACGAGTTTTTCCTGAATGTAGCAAGAGTAGGGGATAGCTGGACCGGTGGAGGTAGCAAGTTCCAGAGGATGGGAGACACTCTGGAGATGAGTATGGGAGGGGGAGACGAGAAAGCTTGAGAGTAGGAGGTCTTGAGAAGAGCGGAGAGGACTATTTGGGTGGTGTTTGGAGACAAGATTGGTGATGTAGCTTGGGGAAAATTTGTGAATGGCCATGTATGTTGTGGTTAGTATTTTGAATTTAATTCTCCGGGTGATTGGGAGCCAGTGTAGGGATTGGAGAAGAGGGTTGGTGGACACTGATTGGGAGCCAGTGTAGGGATTGGAGGAGAGGGTTGGCATACACTGATTGGGAGCCAGTGTAGGGATTGGAGGAGAGGATTGGCAGACACTGATTGGGAGCCAGTGTAGGGATTGGAGGAGAGGATTGGTGGACACTGATTGGGAGCCGGTGTAGGGATTGGAGGAGAGGATTGGCAGACACTGATTGGGAGCCAGTGTAGGTATTGGAGGAGAAGATTGGCAGACACTGATTGGGAGCCAGTGTAGGAATTGGAGGAGAGGATTGGCAGACACTGATTGGGAGCCAGTGTAGGGATTGGAGGAGAGGACTGGCAGACACTGATTGGGAGCCAGTGTAGGGATTGGAGGAGAGGATTGGCAGACATTGATTGGGAGCCAGTGTAGGGACTGGAGGAGAGGGTTGGCGGACACTGATTGGGAGCCAGTGTAGGGACTGGAGGAGAGGGTTGGCGGACACTGATTGGGAGCCAGTGTTGGGATTGGAGGAGAGGGTTGGCGGACACTGATTGGGAGCCAGTGTTGGGATTGGAGGAGAGGGTTGACAGACACTGATTGGGAGCCAGTGTAGGGATTGGAGGAGAGGGTTGACAGACGCTGATTGGGAGCCAGTGTAGGGACTGGAGGAGAGGGTTGGCGGTCGTGCGATGTTGTACCCAAACAAAATTGATGTCCTTTTTTTCCCACAAATAGAGCTTTCTTTTGGTGGTATTTGATCACCTCTGCGTTTTTAATTTTCTGCACTATAAACAAAAAAAGAGCTACAATTTTGAAAACAAACAAATATGAAAAAACAATATTTTTTACTTTTTGCTATAATAAATATCCCCCAAAAAAATTATTCATCAGTTTAGGCCGATACGTTTTCTTCTACATATTTTTAATAAACAAAATCGCAATAAGCGTATATTGATTGGTTTGCACAAATTTATAGCGTCTACAAAATAGGGGATAGTTTTATGGCATTTTTAGTGTTTATGTATTTTTACTAGTACTGGCGGTGGTCAGCGATTTTTATTGTGACTGCGACATGTTGGTGGACAGATCGGACACTTTTGACACTTTTTTGGGACCATTGACATTTATACAGCAATCAGAGCTAAAAAATAGCCACTGATTACTGTATAAATGTCACTGGCAGGAAAGGGGTTAACATTAGGAGGCGATCAAAGCTTTAAGTGTTCCCTAGGGAGGTGTTTATAACTGTGGAAGATGGGACTGTGTCAGGGCTGGGCTCAGCCCTTCCTTCTCTGAGCTGGCCGCTCAGCTGTCGGCTAATTTCCAGCTCCTATCTCTTCACAGTCACACAGTCAACCTGTTGATGATATCCTGCTTGTCAGTCCTGCCTACTTAAACCATCCAGCCCAGATGATCTCTGCCTTCGCCTTGGTCACATCTCTAGAGACGCTCTCCTGTGTTCCTGTTAAAGACTTGCTTGGCTGACATTCCTTCTGGCTCCAGATCCTGCTTGCTGTTCTACTACTCTCATCTCTGGCTCCCTGGCATTTTGGCTTGTCTGACTATCCGTTGCGGTTCCAGAACTCTGGCTATGTTTTGACTACTGTTTACCTTTTTTATTATTATTATTAAACAAGTGAGATTTAACTGCACTTCGGTCTCAGTCTGATTCACAGTTTATGACAGAATGACTGGAGGGAGGAGAGAGATCGCTGTTCCTGATCTCTAGGAACAGCAGATCTGTCTCTCCTCCATTGTCGGAACGTGTATTCTGGCCCTCTGGGGAGCAATTGTGGGTTGCCAGTGGACAATGTGGCCACCGGCCACGCACATTAGCTCTGGTGCCTGTGCTGCGGGCATGCGTGCACCTCCCATAGCCATTAAAGTGGCTGCCGTACAGCCACAGCGATTAGTGCAGGGGAGCCAACCTGCCACCATATAACGATGGTGGCTGGTCCGCAAGTTAAAAAATAAAAAAGTAAATCATATCTTACTGTTGGTAGGACTGTCTTCTGCTACTTACAGGCAGCCCTTTTCTTTCAGTGCTCTAGGCTGCTCAGCTGTTGGTTAATTACCATCCACTCCTTCTTTCCACACTGACTCACCTGGTTACCAATTACTTGCCTCATTGCTCCAGCTTACAGCCAGCCCCTTTAGGCTATTTAAACAGCTTATCTCATTTCCTCCTTTCCCTCGCATGGCCAATATCTCCAGTGTGTTATTTGGAACTGGATTTATTTGTATCACCACAGGGTGGTACTGTGGATACAAGGATAAAAGTATGCCTGTCACGTACCTGGTGGTTTTGAGTCTGAATTGCAGAGATAGACCTCCCCTACGGCTCCCACTCGTGGCCCCCTGGAATGGGGACAGAGGGCACAGGAGTAAGGAGTGGTATGGGTGCCTGGCAGGATCAACAGTCAGTGTCAGAAGTCCAGGAACCACTTTCAGATGCAGGAGACTGGAATTGGAGAGCAGACTGGAACTGAAGTGCTGGACTGGAAGCTGGAACAGCAGCAGGCAGATAGGCCAGAAACTGGAGTGCTGGACTAGAACCAGGGATCAGCATCTGGCAGGATCACCAAAGAGCGGTCAGGCAGGCCGGTGGTCAAGTATCAGATGGGCAGCAGAGGTACCAGAGATCAGGCAGGAGAAAAGTCAGGCAGGCCAGTGGTCAGGTATCAGGAGGACAGCAAAGGTACCAGGGATCAAGCAGGAGAATAGTCAGGCAGACCGGTGGTCAGGTATCAGATGGGCAGCAGAGGTACCAGGGATCAGGCATGAGAATAATCAGGCAGACTGGTGGTCAGATATCAAGCAGACAGCAAAGGTACCAGGGATCAGGCAGGAAAATAGTCAGGCAAGCCGGTGGTCAGGTATCAGACGGGCAGCAGAGGTACCAGGGATCAGGCAGGAGAATAGTCAGGCAGACTGGTGGTCAGATATCAGGCGGAGAGCAAAGGTACCAGGGATCAGGCAGGCCGGTGGTCAGGTATCAGATGGGCAGCAGAGGTACCAGGGATCCAGCAGGAAAATAGTCAGGCAGGCCGGTGGTCAGATATCAGAAGGGCAGCAGAGGTATCAGGGATCAGGCAGGAGAATAGTCAGGCGGGCCGATGGTCAGATGCAGGCGGATGGCCGTAAGGGTCACAACAGGTAGGCGGGTCTTCAAACAGGTAATTACAGGTCAGATCGGGTTAGGCTACACAGAACGCTGTAGAGCAGACAGCAGGGACCGTCTGTGACAGACAGGCTTAAATAGCCCGTCTGGCGCCAACAGAGGTGCGCTCCCACGCGCATGCGCGATGGCGCACTCGAATGCGCGCCAGAGAGCCTGGAGCGCAGATTTCTGGCAGGATCTTCATGACAGTGCCACGTCCTAGTTCATTTGGAAACGAGTGCAGAACATTGAAATTGGACTTTATAGGCACACCAGTACACACAAAATAAAAATAAAAATAACATCTTTATTGTATAAAGGTTAAAAAACAGAAACAAACATTGCTAAGAATTGACGATATAGAGTATTGGCTGAATATCAATCACACCACCAATTACATTAACAACTGCACTTGATATTAATTGTTAATGTTAATTTGCCTGCTGTGTATTTTTTTTTTAATTGAAATAAAATCCTAGTAGCTAATTAGCCACTGGATTTTACAGGTGGTGGAAGGGGGTCCCCTCTGCTCCTGTGCCCTCTGTGGCCTCCTGGGGACGGTGTCTGGATACAGTGGGCCCTGAGAAGGAAGTTCTCCTCTTTCTCCAGCTGATTTGCCTTGGGTGTTGCTCAAAGCTGATGCCATTCAGTGTTCATGTATCATGGTGGCTCTCCGTTCTTGTCGCCTCCTCGAATGGTGACAATATGGTGCATGCGTCCTGTATCAACAGCTCTTGGCATTATGAAAAAAAAAGACCAAACCTGTACTCATGTCCTACAAAATTTAAATCTAATTTCAATGACATTTTAGCAAAGATATAAATGTAAGTTTTCATAGGAAAATCACATTTGGAAAACTCCTCTTGGTAATCCGTGTGAATGATGCCCAATGGAGGAGAACGGTTGTTTCATCAGTTTTTGATTTAGTAGAAGGTAACATGCAGCTGCCTTTGTACAATCATGGTGACTCTCCGTTCTTGCCGCCTCCTCGAATGGTGACAATATGGTGCATGCCTCCTGTATCAACAGCTCTTGGCATTAAGAAAAAAAAAGACCAGCTCTCCCAAACCTGTACTCATGTTCTACAAAATTAGAGTCTAATTTCAATGACATTTTAGCGAAGATATAAAGTACCGTATATACTCGAGTATAGGTCGATCCGAATATAAGCCGAGGCCCCTAATTTACCACAAAAAAATGGGAAAACTTATTGACTCGTGTATAAGCCGAGGGTGAGACATGCCTGTCCATCCCTGTGTGTCCATCCATCCCTGTGTGTCCGTCCATCCCTGTGTGTCCGTCCATCCCTGTGTGTCCGTCCAACCTGTGTCCTGTGCCTTTGTCCTGTGCCTTTGTCCTGTGCCTTTGTCCTGTGCCTTTGTCCTTCTGCAGCGATCTGCATGTAAAAACATGCCAGGATCGCCGCACCTCTTCTCGTCTGTGACAGACGGCGGCCATTCCACTGTTCAAAAGCCGCGCCTCCGTCTGTGATAGGCGGAACACTCAATTTCCCAGCAGTCAGTGTTCCGCCTATCACGGACATCCTCTCATCCTCGTCCGTAGTATGAGGATGAGCGGATGTCCGTGATAGGCGGACCACTGACTGCTGGGAAATTGAGTGTTCCGCCTATCACAGACAGGGAGGCGCGGCTTTTGAATAGTGGAATGGCCGCCGTCTGTCTGCACGACACGCTGATCGGGTAGGCAGACGGCGGTGACTCGAGTATAAGCCGAGGGGGGCACTTTCAGCCCCATAAAAAAGGGGCTGAAAATCTCGGCTTATACTCGAGTAAATACGGTATATACGTTTTTGAATCAAAATCTACTTTGGAAAAAATCTCTTGCTAATCCGTGTGGGTGATGCCCAATGCCCAACGGCTGTTTCATCAGTTCTTTGATTTGGTAGAAGGTAAGCTGCCTCTGTACAATTCTCTGCAGACTAGATACAGAAGGATAAAAAAAAAACAAAAAAAAAAAACGAATTTGCAGATTCATTGGGTTTCCAAACCAAATCCCCCATTCTACGATACACACCATATTTCTCAGTACGTCTTCTGACTTATGAAAGTACCCCACAAGTTTGATTGGTCCTCATCAGTATCCTCTTTTCTCTTTAGGTAAGTCAACACAGACATGTAAAGCAGACGAGGAATGGCAACTAAAGGACAATCAATATGGATGTTTTTGTAAAGATCCGTATAAAGTCACTGGTATGTATACAGGAATTTCAGGAGTCACGCCAGCTTTTCATAGGATTTCATGAGTTGAAAGTCTTCTAGCCTTGCAAATAATATTAATAAACCATTTGAAGTTTAACCCAGTATAAGATAAACTACTCAAGGATAGTAAAAATCGAGGTACATCTTTTTGGCCCTCCAATCATTTGGCCAGCTACATTATATTAGCACATCTGGTGGGGGGGGGGGGGGTTGCTCCAGACTCACCCTTACCTTTTTCTCTCACTTCTCTTTTCTTTCCTTGTCTCTCTCTTCCTGTTATATTTAAACAACCCTTTAGGTACCATGTTTATCGGCATATAACACACACTTTTTTCCCCTTAAAATCAGGGGAAAATCGTGGGTGTGCTTGTTATGCGCTGATCCCCGCCGATTGTGAGGCTGCGGGCGGCTTTCCGACGTTCTCGGCAGCTTTCGTCCACCTTCAGACATTTTCAGCAGCTTTCAGCTGCCTTCAGCCGCTCTTGGAATCCGAGTGCGGCCAAAAACCGCCGAGAACGGTCGAGAGCAGGACGAAAGCCACCGAGAACGGCCGAAAGCCGCTGAGAATGGGCTAGAGCAGGACGAAATCTGCCGAGAATGGGCGAGAGCGGCCGAAAGCCATTTTTAAACGGCAAAGCTGAACATGAAGCTGACAAGGCTGCAGATGACATTGACAAGGGTGCAGGGGCGGACTGACCATTGGGCCACTTGGGCATTGCCCGAGGGCCCCGGGCCACTAGGGGGCCCCATCAGGGTTGCCAGCCTCAGTAAAACCAGGGACAGTATGTAAAAATCTGTGTTTGTTTTTTACATCTGTCTCTGCAATGCCCCTTACTGACATCCTTTTGGACTAAAAATCCAGAGATTATCGCTGCCCCACCTCTCCAGTACCTTCTCAGCCAATAAAAACATGTCTGTGTATACTGTGTGTACATGTATGTGTATACTGTGTGATTGTATACTGTGTGTGTGTATACTGTGTGGCACCATAATCTCGGATTGCCTGGGGGCCCCATAATCTCCTATTGCCCGGGGGCCCCATGAGTTGTCAGTCCACCCCTGCAAGGGTGCAATGATGGTCAAGGCTACAGATGGACACTGACAAGGCTGAATTGATGGGCATTTAAATGTAAGGTTTTTTTCCCTTAACCACTTCCCGACCGGCGCACGCTGATGTACATCGGCAGAATGGCACGGGCAGGCATATTGGCCTACAGGTACGTCCATTTTAAAATGGCGCCCTGCCATCGCGTGCACGCCGCCGGTGGCACATTGGCGTGCGGGTTGGGACCCCGTGAGTCCGGTCACGGGTCCCGCGGACTCGATCGCCATGGGGATACCCGCGATTGTCTCACGGGGCGGCTGAACGAGGAGATGCCGTTGTAAACAGCATCTCCCTGTTCTGCCTAGCACCAAGTGACCTTGATCTCTGCTCCGTGTGATTGGAGCAGAGATCAGTGTTCACTAACACAAAGCCCAGACCCCCACAGTTAGCAACACGCCCCTAGGAACACTTAACCCCTACACTGCCACCCCCTTGTTAACTCCTTCACTGCCAGTGTAATTTACACAGGAATCACTGCATTTAAATAGCACTGATTGCTGTATAAATGACAATGGTCCCAAAAATGTGTCAAAAATGTCCGATGTGTCCGCCATAATGTTGCAGCCACAATAAAAATCGCTGATCACCGCCATTACTAGTAAAAAAAAATTCAATCAATATACGCTTATTGCGATTTTTTTTACCAAACATATGTAAAAGAATACGTATCGGCCTAAACTGAGGGAATTTTTTTTTATATATATATATATATTTTTGGGGGATATTTATTATAACAAAAAGTAAAAAATAATGCGTTTTTTTCAAAATTGTCGCTCTATTTTTGTTTATAACTCAAAAAATAAAAACTGCAGAGGTGATTAAATACCACCAAAACAAAGCTCTATTTGTGGGGAAAAAATTTTGTTTGGGAGCCGCGTTTGAGGATAAGGGCCTCTTCCCAACAACCCTGGCCATTGGTTGTCGGGGTCTGCAGGCAGGTGGCTTATCGTAATCCGTGAGCCCCCTTTAATAAGGGGGCCCTCAGATCCTGCCCCCCCCCACAATGTACCCCTACCCATTCACCTGTGAAAAAAAAAAAAAAACACAATGCACAAGGGTTAAAATAGTTTATTGCACAGCTCCGGGGGTCTTCCGTCTTGGAGGGTCTTCTCGCCGGACTCCTCCGCCTTCTTCTGCTAGCTCTTTTACTAGTAGAGGAGCCCGTTTTTTTTTCTTCGTTGCCACCCGGGGGTCTTCTTCCGACTTAGGGGGTCTTGTCCCCCTCTTTGGGGTTCTTGTCCCCCTCTTCGGTTCTTCTTTCCGGGACACCGCGCCTTCTTCTAGCTCTTTTACAAGCGGTGGCCCGGTCTTCTGTCGCTGCTGTTACTGTTGCTGTCTTCTCTTCTTCTGTTCTTCTCTTCTTGAGCTGTTGCCTCGTCATCAACATGGGGACAAGGTGCTTTGGGGTGGGGGGCCACGCGTCCCCCCTTCCCCAAAGCACCCCCTCATGTTGAGGGCCTGGTACGGCTCAGGAGGGGGGGGCGCTCGCTCGTCCCTACCCCCTTTCCTGACCGGCCGGGTAGCGTGCTCGGATAAAGGTCTGGCATGGACCTAGGGGGGAGCTCCACGCCATTTTTTCAGCATAGGGCTTCCCCTTTAGCTCCATACCAGGTGACGGGGCCAGCGACGACCACCTTCGCTGGTCCCGGCTACCTGGAGACACGTTCAAAATGAACGGACTTTCCTCTGTGTGTGTGGGCGAGTCCATTCATTTCAAAAGTATGGCGGATAATCTGGCGGACTAAGTCCGCCGGACCTAGTCCGCCGCAAAAGTACCGTGTGTGGGCAGGTAGCTTGTTCAGAAAGTCCGGCGGACAGTTCGGCGGTTTGTCCGCCATACTAAATCCCCCGGATAGTCTGCTACGTGTGTACGCAGCATTAAAATCACTTGGCGGTGAGGTCCGGGGTCAGATGTTGAGTAGAACCACGGCAACGTCATGGGAGATATTAACCAAAAATAGTGTAGAGGTTATAGTAAATATTTACGCACAAAACTTATACAAAGTGGCCACCAAAAAATGCATATATAAGCTCCAGAAAGAAAGGTGGCGGGTACGTGAGAATGAATTTACATCCCGAAATTCAATATGTAGCCAAGTGTAGGTTAGGACTTTATACTTAATAAAATATATGTTTTTGCTCCATTTAAAGATCTGTCACAGGTGGTTCCTCAGCTGACCTGTGGACTGTACGAGATGACCGCCACCTTCCATAAATGTCAGTTTAACGATCTGAACATTTACTTCAACCAGACTCATGTGGAGGATAATATCTGCTTCAACTTCCAGGACGACCCCGTCACAAACACCTTCACCATCCTGGTCCCTCTACAAGTGGGAAGTTGTAGAGTCCAGACATATGTAAGTGTTCGCCAAGGCTGCTACTAGTGTTAAAGTGCATGTTCCCCTAAATATTTATATGTGTGTGTGTGTGATCACATCTGTGCGTTCAATAAATCTGAGTCTCTATCATTTTCATGGACTTCTTACATCTGAAGAACCTGCTTGATCCTGCCAGTCACCTTTCTTTCCTTGTCCTAAACCTGACCACACAAAATACGGAAACCAATCTGTGTTATGCCCTTGTACGCACGGGTCGGACATTCCGACAACAAAATCCGTCGCATTTTTTTCCCGACGGGTTTTGTCCTAAACTGGTGTTGCGTACACACGGTCGGACAAAGTTGCCGGAAAATCCGATCGTTCGGAAACATGGTGACGTTCGTTCGTTACGACGGGACTACACTGAGGTAAGTAGCCAATAGCTTTGCTCTCGTACTTTGATCTGAGCATGCGTGCCACTTTGTCCAATCAAAATTCTCTACAAACGATCGGAAGAAGTCAGATCTGTTTTTTTTTGTCGGAAAATTTGAGATCCATGCTCTCAATGGTTTTCCATCTGATTTTCTGACGGAAAAAGTCCGATAGAGCCCACACACGATCGGATTTTCCGACAATATCATCAGATCGGACCTTTTCCGTCTGAATTTTCCGACCGTGTGTACAAGGCATTAGTGTGGTCAGTTTTCATCCTTTGGCTGTCCATGCAGAGGTACATGACACTGTGCAAACACACAGCATGCCTGGATTGTGTAGTTTGTTCAGCCACAATGCCCCTCCCTCAACCAATCACAGCTTGGCTCTGGCACACACCCTCCGACCAATCACAGCCCGCTTGTTTCGAAACATGCCCCCTGCTCAAGCACAGCCTGAATCTTGCCTCAGACTGAAAAGAGTAAGGAAATACAGACACACTGTGTATTTGCACAGTGTCCTGTAACTCCTCCCCCTACTATCAGTGCCTTTCATTTAGCATTGTACTCGGGTATACCAGTAAAATTGCGGGCAATGCTTCCACACTGCAGCACACTACAGGGTATACACTGGGTATTGCGGTATTCAGTGGAGCAAAAATTTGTACGGACGCGCTTTCTTTCTATAGCCGTGCTTTGGCAGCCCATTTAACCAATCCCCACGAAGGTAAACATATATGCGGATTCACAGGAGGCGGGCTTTAATGCTGTGAGGCCGCATATATGTGTCCTTTATGTAAACATATTTAGCTAAGAGTGAGCTTCCAGCACAGTTACAGGCGGGTACCGGAAAGCTCCCGACTCCCAGCTCTGTTGGTTGAACTGGATGGACTTGTGTCTTTTTCAGCCAGATTAGATATATGACTATGTACTGTAAAGCCTCATACACACACGATCGGACTTAAAACAAACTTTTCTGCGGATTTCTGTCCAAAGGGCGTTGGCTGTGAACTTGGTATGCATACACACACGGCAGGACTTTTTCAGCCAACTTTCACCAAATCACGTGGTTTTTCAGCTCTTTGCCGCCACCCTTTGGTCAACTTTTGTATTGTTGTCTGATCTTTTGCATTGGTTCTGAGCATGCGTGTTTGTACTTTGGACTAAAGTCCGATGGACTTGTTTACACACAAAAGGATTTTGCACCATAGGACTTTTGTTACCGGAAAGTTTGTCTGTTTGCACAGCGAACATTTGTCTGAAGAAAACCGGTAAAGTTTGTTCCCTGGAGCGTACACACGGTCGGAATTTTCCTTAACCACTTTCAGACCGGACCATTTTGCTGGCTTAAGACCAGACCACTTTTTGCGATTTGGTACTGCGTCGCTTTAACTGACAATTGCGCGGTCATGCGACGTGGCTCCCAAACAAAATTGACATCCTTTTTTTTCCCACAAATAGAGCTTTCTTTTGGTGGTATTTGATCACCTCTGCAGTTTTTATTTTTTGCGCTATAAACAAAAATAATACGACAATTTTGAAAAAAACGCATTATTTTTTACTTTTTGTTATAATAAATATCCCCCAAAAATATATAAAAAAACATTTTTTCCCTCAGTTTAGGCCGATACGTATTCTTCTACATATTTTTGGTTAAAAAAAATCACAATAAGAGATTATTGATTGGTTTGCGCAAAATTTATAGCGTCTACAAAATAGGGATAGTTGTATGGCATTTTTATTTTTAATATATTTAATATATATATTTTTTTACTAGTAATGGTGGCGATCAGCGATTTTTATTGTGACTGCGACATTGTGGCGGACACATCGGACATTTTTGACACATTTTTGGGGCCATTGTCATTTATACAGCAATCAGTGCTGTACAAATGCACTGATTCCTGTGTAAATGACACTGGCAGTGAAGGGGTTAATCAGGGGTTGGCAGTGTAGGGGTTAAGTGTGTCCTAGGGGCGTGTAGGGGGCTGGGCTGTGTGCTAGTGAACACTGATCTCTGCTCCAATCACAGGGAGCAGTGTCACTTGTTGCTAGGCAGAATGCAGAGATGCTGTTTACATCTGCATCTCCCCGTTGAGCCTCCCATGAGATGATCGTAGGTATCCCCGTGGCGATCGAATCTGCGGGACCCGCGACCGGCGGCGCGCATGTGATGGCAGGGCAGCAATTTCAACTGGACGTACCTGTATTCCAATTTGCCTGCCCGTGGCATTCTGCCAATGTACATCGTCATGTGCGGCCAGGAACTGGTTAATATAGGGGGTCACCAATGCCAATAGTTGAGGTGAAAGCAGGGGTTAGTCATCCGGAGATAATTCTAAAAATCATCCGGATTATTCTCCTGGAGGTCCCGCAGCAAAGGCATATGACATAATTGGTCACCGTTAATAAAGCAACCAAATTTTGGTTCAACTCCTGATCCTCGTGTTCCTGGACTGGACTTGGGTCAAAGCAATAGCTCCAAGGCCAATAATAAATAACACTTTATCTCCTCCGATTCCGCTACATGGCTGGTTGGTGAACGGCTGTTCAGAAACGAACTGAAAAAGCTTGAATCAACTCTCACCAAACTTCTACTAACACGAAAATAGCATAAGGAGCCCAAAGGGTGGCGCTAAAGAGCTGAAAAAAAACACAAAGTACGTCACTACGTTCGTATTTGTTGGCCAACACTTGTGTGACCGTGTGTATGCAAGACAAGTTTGAGCCAACGCCCCTTCAGACAAAAGTCCACGGTTTTGTTGTCGGAAAGTCCGATCGTGTGTACGGGGCTTTAGATGTGAAAGAGTCAAACATAGTACAAAATACCCTTAATACAAAGCCAATCAAGAAAGTCTCACTTCTTCTGCTGCATTGTCTGTACCAAAAAATAGTGGGTCCCATGTTTGCCTGTCATTTTTATCTCGTGGATATCTGTAACTGTGTAGTTTGTACTAATTGATTATTTTGTATCATTATGAAACAAATTGTGAAGTTGACTCTTTTGAGTGCTATCATTATAGTGGTTGTGAAGGGTGAAGGCTTTTTACCTTTGTGGATTATATGCATGAAGGTAAAAAAAACTTCCGTGTGCCCCCCCCCCCCCCATTCCCAATGCTTATCCAGTGATGTGCACAAGAGCAGAGGCTCTCTTGGATCTTTCCTTCCTCATTGGCTGAGACAAGCAGTAGGAGTCATTGTCAATCACGGCCAGTGAGGAGGGAGCAGGGGCGTGGCTAAGCTTCATTCTATATGTCTCAATGACACCAGAGTGAGCATGTCTGAGAGCCCCCAGGGCAGCTTGCTATGGGGGCACTCAGCAAGGGGGTGGAGCCAGGATCTCCATTCAGGGTCTCAAGAAGGGTGAGAACGCTGGGACTATATATTTTATTAATTATTGTTATTTTTTTTCTCTGTTTGTTTCTACAAAGGACAGAAATGGAAGCCATGTCACATATAAGTCTTCTGTCACCATTGTTGTGGATGAACCCGGGGCAATATACACAAGGAAAAATACCCTGAATATAAACCTTAAGTGTAGCTATGGGTTGGATTTAATAACCAGTCTGTATCCTATCACCAGGTAATATATAAAAAAAAAATCTAATTGTGAGTCTAATGCCGCAACAACACGACCGGACTTTTCGACGGACTAGGTCCGACGGTCTTCCCAACGGACTTTCAGCGGAGATCCAACGGACTTTCTGAACGAATGGACTTGGACACACACAACCGGACTAAGTCCGTTGGAAAAGTCCATTCGTTTTGAACGTGATGACGTAAGAAGGGACTAAACAAGGAAGTTCAATAGCCAGTAGCTAATAGCTGCCCTTGTGTCGTATTTTGGCCGTCAGTCCAGCACACAGATGAACGGTTTCCTGATTTTTACCCCGTCGGACTCGAGTCCGTCGGATAGATTTGAAACATGTTCTATTTCTAGGTCCACTGGACTTTTGGGGGAAAATTAAATTCATTTAAATTTCGTACCTGGGGGGTGTCTATAGTATGCCTGTAAAGGGGGCGCATGTTTCCCGTGCTTAGAACAGTCAGAGAGCAAAATTGCATTTCTAATAGACATGTGCATTTGTTTTCGTCCGAATGCATTTTCGTCCGAATTTCAGCTATTTACGTTTTTGTTTTGACAAACGATAACGAAAGCACAAAATCCGAAAAATGAAAGATCCGACATAAATAAATGCTTTATTTTCGTTTTCATTGTTATAACAGTTCGATATAGAATAGGAGATTCGATGTGACTCTGACAATAACAAGCTGTCTATAGAACCTGTGGTCGAATGTGCCTAACCTTACCTCTATTAGTCCAAGATTATATAGAGAAAATATTCGACAGAGAGAAAAGATTCTGCAAGATACTGTCCTAAAAAGTGTTTGGGGACCCGGGTCCTGCCCCAGGGGACATGTATCAATGCAAAAAAAAGTTTTAAAAACTGCAGTTTTTTCGGGAGCAGTGATTTTAATAATGATTAAAGTGAAACAATAAAAGTGTAATATTCCTTTAAATTTCGTAGGGGGGGGGTTGTCTATAGTATGCCTGTGAAGGGGCGCATGTTTCCCGTGCTTAGAACTGTCCCTGCACAAAGTGTCATTTATGCAGGAAAAAAAGTCCTTTAAAATCACTCGCAGCTATTATGAATTGTCGGCTCCCGTAATACAGAGAACACTCATTGAAAGTCATTGATAAAAAAATAAATAAATAAATAAATAAAAAAGCGTGGGGGTCCCCCAAATTCAATTACCAGGCCCTTCAGGTCTGGTATGGATATTAAGGGGAACCCTGCCTCAAATTTAAGAAAAAATTTGACGTGGGGTTCCCCCTAAATATCCATAACCAGACCCTTCAGGTCTGGTATGGATATTAAGGGGAACCCCACATCAAATTTTAATAAAAATTGACGTGGGGTTCCCCCTAAAAATCCATACCAGACCCTTTATCCGAGCACGCAACCTGGCAGGCCGCAGGAAAAGAGGGGGGGGCGAGAGAGCGGCCCCCCCTCCCTCCTGAACCGTACCAGGCCACATGCCCTCAACATTGGGAGGATGCTTTGGGGGTCCGTGACCCCTCAAAGCACCTTGTCCCCATGTTGATGAGGACAAGGGCCTCATCCCCACAACCCTGGCCGGTGGTTGTGGAGGTCTGCGGGCGAGGGGCTTATCAGAATCTGGAAGCCCCCTTTAACAAGGGGACCCCCAGATCCCGGCCCCCCCCTGTTTGAAATGGTAAGGGGGTACAAAAGTACCCCTACCATTTCACAAAGAAAGTGTAAAAAATGGTTAAATAAAACAAACACACTTTTGAAAAATTCCTTTATTAAAAATAAAAAAATAAAAAAAAGATTCCAGCGGCGGTAATCCACTCTTGCTATCCAGCGACGGATGGTCATCTCTCCAGCGAGAGATTGTCTCCTCCACGGAGACAGAAGAAGGACGGAGGATTCGCTGCGCTGGATGAGATGAGACATCGCTGGAGAGATGACCGTCCGTCGCTGGATAGCAAGAGTGGATTACCGCCGCTGGAATCTTTTTTTTATTTTTTTATTTTTAATAAAGGAATTTTTCAAAAGTGTGTTTGTTTTATTTAACCATTTTTTACACTTTCTTTGTGAAATGGTAGGGGTACTTTTGTACCCCCTTACCATTTCAAACAGGGGGGGGCCGGGATCTGGGGGTCCCCTTGTTAAAGGGGGCTTCCAGATTCTGATAAGCCCCCGCCCGCAGACCTCCACAACCACTGGCCAGGGTTGTGGGGATGAGGCCCTTGTCCTCATCAACATGGGGACAAGGTGCTTTGAGGGGTCACGGACCCCCAAAGCATCCTCCCAATGTTGAGGGCATGTGGCCTGGTACGGTTCAGGAGGGAGGGGGGGCCGCTCTCTCGTCCCCCCCTCTTTTCCTGCGGCCTGCCAGGTTGCGTGCTCGGATAAAGGGTCTGGTATGGATTTTTAGGGGGAACCCCACGTCAATTTTTTTTTAAATTTGATGCGGGGTTCCCCTTAATATCCATACCAGACCTGAAGGGTCTGGTTATGGATATTTAGGGGGAACCCCACGTCAATTTTTTTCTTAAATTTGAGGCAGGGTTCCCCTTAATATCCATACCAGACCTGAAGGGCCTGGTAATTGAATTTGGGGGACCCGCACGCTTTTTTTTTTATTTATTTATTTATTTTTTTATCAATGACTTTCAATGAGTGTTCTCTGTATTATGGAGCCGACAATTCATAATAGCTGCGAGTGATTTTAAAGGACTTTTTTCCTGCATAAATGACACTTTGTGCAGGGACAGTTCTAAGCACGGGAAACATGCGCCCCTTCACAGGCACCCTATAGACAACCCCCCCCTACGAAATTTAAAGGAATATTACACTTTTATTGTTTCACTTTAATCATTATTAAAATAACTGCTCCCGAAAAAATGGCCGTTTTTAAAACTTTTTTTGCATTGATACATGTCCCCTGGGGCAGGACCCGGGTCCCCAAACACTTTTTAGGACAGTAACTTGCAAATTAGCCTTTAAAATTAGCACTTTAGATTTTGAACGTTGGAGTCCCATAGACTTTAATAGGGTTCTAAAGTATGCTATATAGTTAGCTCCGTCGAATCTTCTTTATACATTCGACAGACACCATAAGCCTTCCAAGACAGATTCGACCGTAATTCATGTGGATTTTCGGACGAATGCAATTTTTGAACGAAAAACGAAATAAATAAAAACGAATTTCGGGAGTAACTAAATAAATTAAGCTTTCGGACGAAAACGAAATTCCGAAACGAAATATTTTACTCTGCACATGTCTAATTTCTAAAGGAAATTTTTTTATTTAAAACTGATCGCGGCTGCAATGAATTGTCGGGTCCTAGTGATATAGATAAAAATCATTGAAAAAAACGGCATGGGTCCCACCCCCAGTCCATTATCAGGACCTTCAGGTCTGGTATGGATATTAAGGGGAACCCCAAACCAAAAATGAAAAAAAAACTGAATGGGGGTCCCCCCAAAAATCCATACCAGTCCCTTATCTGAGCACGCAACCTGGCAGGCCGCCACAGGAAAAGAGGGGGGGCGAGTGAGCGCTCCCCCCTCCTGAACCGTACCAGGCCACATGCCCTCAACATGGGGAGGGTGCTTTGGGGTAGCCTTCTCTTTTTCTGTGGCCTGCCAGGCTACGTGCTTGGATAAGGGCCTGGTATGAATAGTTATTGATGTTGGATTATAAAACCTGGCTCATCATTGACAATCCAAGCCTCAGATTGAGCACCAAAAAAAAAGAGATCTTGATTGGTTCCAGATCATCCCAAAGGTGTTCAGTGGGGGGTTGAGGTCAGGGCTTTTTACAGGACACTTGAGTTCCTCAACACAAATCTGATCAAACCATGCCATGCCAATGGTCTAAAATGTCTTTGTAGGGTGAAGCATTAACAATCCAATTACCTGAACTTCACCATTGAAGGGTGTTTGTGGGAATTTGTGCCAATTTGTAAGTTCAAGTTCTGATGTTGGATTAGAAGACCTGGCTCACCATTGGCATTCCAAGCCTCACATTGAGCACCAAAAAAAAAGAGATCTGATTTGGTTCCAATTCATCCCAAAGGTGTTCAGTAAGGTTGAGGTCGGGGCTCTGTCCAGGACACTCAAGTTCCTACTCACCAAACTGGTCTCACCATATCTTTATGGAGCTTGATTTGTACATAGGGGACAGTCATGGTAGAACAGAAAAGGGTCTTCACTACACTGTTACCACAAGGTTGGAAGCACACAATTGTCTGCAATGTCTTTGTAGGGTGAAGCATTAAAAATTCAATTACTTGGAGGGGTTTTCACAAATGTTTGCCCATATAGTGTACATGCAGAATTATTCAGTCTCCCAGATAGCAATCAAAATTAAAGTGTAGCGCTAAAAATGAAAACAAAGATATAAGTCCTTAGCAATGTGTCAAAAGGACAACAGCAGTGACCATTAACCAAAGGGTAAATGTCCACATGTAGGAGTCCACTCAAGAGACTGAATCTTCTATCACCAGCTTGCAATCCAAATAACCTCTAATTGAAAGGCTAATAAGCACAGATAAGAGGATGGGTACTCTTAGCCCTTGTACACACGGTCGGAGATTCCGACAACCAAATCTGTCTGATTTTGTCCGTTGGATCTTGTGCGAAACTGTTGCATACACACGGTCGGACAAAGTTGTCGAAAAATCTGATCTTTCAGAATGTGATGACGTAATTTTGTTACGATGGGACTACGTTCAGGCTAGTAGCCAATAGCTTTGATGTAGAAAATTGATCTGAGCATGCGTGGCACTTTGTCCGATCGGAATTCTCTACACATGATCTGAGTATGTCCTATCAGACCAGTTTGTCAGAAAATATTTCCAGCAAGTTGGAAAATTTGGTCCGACGGAAACAGTCCGAAAGCATACCACACACAGTCGGATTATCCGACAACACGGTCCGATAGAACACATTCTGACGGATTTTCCGACCGTGTGTACAAGGGCTTACTGTAACTGGTGGACACATACACCATAAGGCAATACGTCATACAGGCTTGAGGGGCTAAATAGCCAATGATGGTCAGTGCCCGACTTGATGATAACACCCAGACTGGGGCTCGGATCCACGACCACATCAGTAGGAGTCAGCAATCGGGCTGTTAAGTTTAAAAATGGCTTGCTAAGCTATTGCTAGACTTGACAGGCTTCACAAGTTTGTTGCACAATTGCGGCAAGTCTGCATTGGATGACTCCAGATCGACTTTCTTTGCAAACATTCTGCAAGCCTGCTGCAAGTTCTGGTTCAGTTGTGTTGTGCAATAGTCATCCCACCACAGGGGGTCACTGTGGCTTAATTTTGAAAAGTATCGACTAGAGCTTGTGCTGCAAGTGCTCTACAAGTGTACAACTTGCCAGTGACAATATGTAGTGAGTGAATAGGACTTACAATTCAACACTGCCACAAATTTGTGGCAAGTTATGCTTGATATGTGGGCTGCGGCCTACAATCCACAAATTGGCTCATCCTAAGACCCTCCCGCCAGCTGTCACATGGTATGAAGGACTACTGTGACATAGGAGAAAGATCCCCTGGTCACATATTCATATAAAGAGGTCCTGGTCCCTGTCTGCTGACTACACAGGACCAATTGCTTGTTTCCAATAAAAGGGAATATAGGGAAAAAAGGAAAGGTGGCAGCAATGCTGGCTCAGGAATTTTATCAGGACAGTGATTTTTCTGTGGTATGATCTGTATTTAGTCCTCTGTCATCTATCCTCCAGTTGTGTAAAGTACCGTGTACTGATTTATTGTCTGTAACTATGACTGAGCCCTTCTAATCTCCCTCCTTCTATTCTTTTCATCCTATACTAGTTTACCTTTTAGATGTCATTTAAATTGTTTGTGTTGTAAGTTTAATTATTGTTTATCATTATTTTACTATTTGAAACGCAGCTCTATAAAAATCACAGTTCCGTGGATAGGAACGTTTGAGACCACCTTGGCTTTTTATAAAGATAGCGGCTACAATAACCCGTTCTCCGGATCAGAAGATACCCTGTCCACCGAGGATTTCTTGTATGTCGGAGTCTTCATTCAGGGCGGAGACGCGTCAAATCTTGTTCTGGTGATTAAGAACTGCTACGCCACCCCATCGAATGATGTGAATGACCCCCTGAAATATTACATTATCCAAAACAGGTAAATTTAAATGTAGTAATCTACTGACATCCGGCATTTCCTTCTCCTCGACCAGGAGTGATAGTGAAGGGCTGTAAGGACCAGCCTTGGTTTACTCCCAAAAAATGTGGGCAGGAGACCCCCATAACAGATGAAAAAGATGGAAAATATTAGAAACCTGGGTGCAGAGATCTCTCTACCAGTGTCCAGAGACCGGAGAATCTGCTGGGTGGTTCAACCCACCTGTGTCCATCCAACCCACCTGTGTCCATCCAACCCACCTGTGTCTGTCCATCACAAACTAAAGTACCAGATCTGATTGGCCTTTCCCATTACATATATACCATTGAGTACAGTATCTCATGAAAGTGAGTACACCCCTCACCTTTTTGTAAATATTTTCTTGTGACAACACTAAGGAAATGACACTTGGCTACAATGTAAAGCAGTGAGTGTACAGCTTGTATAACGAGCATGAGTGCTGCCGGCACTGGGGAATTACAGTTCATTGAGGGAACCTTGAATACCAACATGTACTGTGACATACTGAAGCAGAGCATGATCCCCTCCCTTCAGAGACTGGACCGCAGGGCAGTATTCCAACATGATAACAGCCCCAAACACACCTCCAAGACCACCACTGCCTTGCTAAAGAAGCTGAGGGTAAAGATGATGGACTGGCCAAGCATGTCTCCAGACCTAAACCCTATTGAGCATCTGTGGGGCATCCTCAAATGGAAGGTGGAGGAGCGCAAGGTCTCCAACATCCACCAGCTCTGTGATGTCATCATGGAGGAGCGGGGAGAGGACTCCAGTGACAGCCTGTGAAGGTCTGGTGAACTCCATGCCCAAGAGGGTTAAGGCAGTGCTGGAAAATAATGGTGGCCACACAAAATATTGACACTTTGGACCCAATTTGGAGATTTTTACTTAGGGGTGTACTGACTTTTGTTGCCAGCGATTTAGACATTAATGGCTGTGTGTTGAGTTATTTTGAGGGGACAGGAAATTTACACTGTTATACAAGCTGTACACTCACTACTTTACATTGTAGACAAGTGTCATTTCTTCAGTCTTGTCACATGAAAAGATAGAAGAAAAGATTTACAACAAATGTGACTGAGGGGTGTACTTACTTTAGTCAGATACTGTACATTGTTACTTCCCTGAATAAAGTCTTTTAGTACGATGTATATACAATGATTATCTGTAAAACATCCTTTTATCTCATTTTTACTTTATTTAGCTGTCCGAACATGCAAGATAAAACGATCGATGTTCTAGAGAACGGTGTCTCCAGACAAGGACGGTTCTCTGTGAAGATGTTCAAGTTTGTTAAAAACTCCAACCGCGTGTTTCTACACTGCGCTGTCAGCCTGTGTGACTCCGGCACTGGTCCCTGTGCACCTGTAAGTAGGATTCCAGCTATAAAAAGTGGGTTAGAGCAGATAGGAAGGCCAGTTCTTTGTCGCAAAGTCCATAACCAGGACACCTCCAACAATGAGGCATACACTCAAAACAATGACCCCCCTCCCCAGAGTGATGGCTTTTATTGTCTAAGTACAAGTTCAATCTGTAAGATTTTTAAGCAGCTCAGATGACTTTATCAGACAGTTCTATAAATTAAGTGATTATTGATTATTTGTGATAAATGAATCAGAAAATAAAAAAAAGAACAGTTTGCAAACCCTTGAATCTACTGAATGTTGTCACACAATGTAAGGATCCGGGCAAACACGGTTCATGAACTCTATGACTCTCCACATACTGAACAATCCCCCAACCATAGGAGCGTCAGAAATGCACCATCTTGTCTGATTTGGGAACCAACGAGCTCATCACTGCTGAGATTTCTATTGGGATTTCCAAGGTAAATGGTGATCACAAACCCCCCCCCCCCCCGGTAGGGATGAGCTCAGTGTTCAACTCGAACATCAGCCCTTCGTCTGTTCGGCGAATTTAGAACTTTGTGGACCGTTCGCACCAAATTCGTGTGGCACGAATGGCCCACAATGCACTACGCCATCGCAGTGCATTGCTGGCTCATGATTGGCCAAGCATGCACTGTGGCCCCACATGTTTGGCCAATCACAGCGCCAGCAGCGAGGAGAGCAATAATTGGCCACAGGCAGGATGCCTGTGGCCAATTATAGCTCAGGGGGGTATAGTACACGCCCCACACTATATAAGGCCGCCAGCACGGCGGCCTTGTGTAGTGTGTTCCGGTGTGCAGGGAAAGAGCAAGATAGGCAGCCACAGTGTGTTCTTTTCTCAGGCATCTGCAGGAGTTAAAGTGGGTGTTGTGTGCCTCCAGCACAGTATACACCTGTATCTACCCTTTATTACTGGTGTTCTCTAATACAGGCATCTGCAGAAGTTAGTGGGTGTTGTGTGCCTCCAGCACAGCACAGTATACACCTGTATCTACCCTTTATGGCTGGTGTTCTCTAATACAGGCATCTGCAGGAGTTAGTGGGTGTTGTGTGCCTCCAGCACAGCACAGTATACACCTATATCTACCCTTTATTGCTGGTGTTCTCTAATACAGACATCTGCAGGAGTTAGTGGGTGTTGTGTGCCCCCAGCACAGTATACACCTGTATCTACCCTTTATTGCTGGTGTTCTCTAATACAGACATCTGCAGGAGTTAGTGGGTGTTGTGTGCCTCCAGCACAGTATACACCTGAAGATACCCCTTATTACTGGTGTTGTCTGTTGCATATCTTGCATATTAGCCTTTACAATTAGCACTTTTGATTTTGAACGTTCGAGTCCCGTAGAAAGATAGAAATACTGTTGTGTATATATAAACCCAAAATTTAATTATAGTTTTTAAATCCTGAATATGTTTTGGTGGATCTGCTGAGGAACAAACAGTTCAGTCAACTGTACTGGGCAATTGAGGAGTCATGATTAATAAAATGTATAATAATTGAAAATAATAATAATATTTTATACCTAGTATATAGCCCAGATATAGATGTCACAGTCCAGGCATGGTGGGATGCAGAGATGGAAAGGGTTGGAAACACATGCAAGGGGCAGATATTTAGAATCACCAATTTGGGAGACGCAGGCTAATTAATCTGTCAAGAATATATAGAAGCATGACTCTGGCCCCCGATATTGGCCACATGCCAAGGAATTTCTTGTAGTAGTTGACCACATTAAACCGGACTTGTTCTGTAATGTTGGAGATGTTTCCTAAGCCCCGTACACACTATCAGATTGCTGAGTTTTTCCTTCAGATTTACCAAAACCATGTAATATGTGGTCAAACCTTAGGAGTTTCAATGTGTATGCAATCAGGAAGGCCCTTCTACTACATGGTTTTGGTAAATCTGAAGGAAAAACTCAGCAGACAATCTGATAGTGTGTACGGGGCTTTAGTTTCTCTAATGCCGCATTCACACAACCGGTCTTTTCGAGACACCCTTTAAAAGTCTATGGGAAAAATCAAAAGTGCTAATTTTAAAGGCTTATATGCATGGTATTGTCATAAAAAGTGTTTGGGGACCCGGGTCCTGCCCCAGGTGACATGGATCAATGCAAAAAAAAAGTTTTAAAAATGGCAAGTTTTTCGGGAGCAGTGATTTTAATAATGATTAATGTGAAACAATAAACATGAAATATTCCTTTAAATATCGTACCTGGGGGGTGTCTATAGCATGCCTGTAAAGGGGTGCATGTTTCCCATGTAAAAGGAAGAATTTACGGGGGAATATACAATGACCTCCATGTAAGGGGGAATTTACACAGACAACCATTGTCAAGGAGATTTGTACTGACCACCAATGTAAGGTGACCCTTCTACACTGACCGCCAATGTTAGGGGGAATTTACGCTGATCACCAATGTAAGGGAGATTCTGCACTGACCACAAATGTAAAGGAAAATGTACACTGATCACCAATGTAATGAAGAATTTACATTGACAACCAATATAATGGGAGATTTTACATCAATAACCAATAAAGGGGGATTTCTACACTTGCCACCAATGTAAGGGGAAATGTACACTGATCACCAATGTTGTGAAGAATATACACTGACAACCAATGTAATGTGGGGGGGGGATTTTACATCAACAGCCAGTAAAGGGGGATTTCTACACTCACCACTAATTTAAAGGTGGTTTCTATATGGACCACCAATGTAAGGGAGAAATCAAAACTGACCACAAATGCAAGTTTTTTTTTTTTACCGATTACCAATATAAAAAGGAGTTTCTGCACTGGCCACCAATGTATGGGGATTTACACTTACCACCAATGTCATGGGGATTTACACTGGCCACCAATGTAATGGGGATTTATACTTACTACAGATGTAAAAGGAGCATTCACAATAACCACCTATGTAAGGAGGGATTTACACCAACCACCAATGTAAGGGACATTTTGCTTACCTTTGAAGAACAGGCTGATATTAGGCTTAATGACCACAGTTGTAGGCAGGACTTTCAAGCATGTCTCTTTGCCTCCCCAGTGGGCAGAATTCAGCAGAAGTGATGGTGGCTATGTGGGGGGGGGGGTTATGATATACATATGAATGCTTCCTCTAGTTACATATCAATGGCATTGGTAAGCAGCTATTTACATATGAATGCCACCGTTATTTACATGTAAACACAGGGTCTGTGGGAGAGTCATCTGAACAGGGCAATAGGGCAGAGCTGGGCAGCATTAGTAGCAGCACTTCACACTGAGATATCGGGACACAGCACGGGACTAAAACTTCAAGGAATTTAAACTGGGACAGTTGGCAAGTATGAGGCAGCTGCTTTGGGCCCCACAACAATGATGGGGCCCAGGGCAGCTGCCCCTTTTGCCCTGGATAAGGTGTGAACACATGGTCAATTCTCTCAGCTCATCAACTTAGCTCAGTGATGATTTCATAGAGAACATCTTACATCGATGAATCCGTATCACCCAAAGGTCTTTTCTCAATGGTCTTGTTTGTTTGTAGAACTGCTCCCCGGGAGAGAGTCGAAGTGATGCAACTGGAACCCCCCAGACTTATGATGCTCCTTCTGCTATGACAAATGGACCAATTCATCGATCCGAAGGTAAACTTGTGAATGGATACTTACATTATTTTTATGTTTGATGATTTTTATCAGCTTATTGGAATTAAGCCCCAAATCATACCATAGTAGCAAAACTCTTTCTAGAACAGATTATTCCAGGAGGCCGGAAGACTTGGACAGAGGAGGATGTCCTATGTCTCCTGGGCATCACCAATTCTATACAATGTAAACTAGATTAGGACCAATCAGTGAGCAGGAAAGGGGAGAAAATAAGAACTCAAATAAGGAGTAAACCAGAGAGATGTACAAAGAATCTACTGAAATATAATATAACTGGAAACGGCACAGAACTATCTGACCATTATCAGAGGTATCAGCCCAATAGTTCAGGTCAAAGTTTAGTCTTTGGAGGTTAAAAAAAGTTAAGGTTTAAGTAATCACTGCTTAATCCCTTCCAGACTGCCCACGGCGGATCTACGTCGCTAATTTAAAGAGGTCCTGACATGTATTTTATTTTCTAATTACAAGGGATGTTTACATTCCTTGTACTAGGAATAAAAGTGATCAAATTTTTTTTTTTTTTAAAGGGACAGTGTAAAAACAAAAAAACAAAAAGTAAAATAAATAAGATGTTTTTATTTTAAAGCATCCTGTCCCCCCAAGCCCACATATGTAAACAGTGTTTAAAACACACATGTGAGGTATCGCCACAATCATTAGAGCGAGAGCGATAATTCCAGCCCCAGACCTTCTCCATCACTCAAAACTGTTAACCCGTAGAAATTTTTAAACGTCGCCTATGGAGATTTTTAAGTGGCAAAGTTTGTCACCATTCCACGAGTGGGCACAATTTTGAAGCCTGACATGTTGGGTATCAATTTACTCGGCATAACATTATCTTTCACAATATAGAAAAAAAATTGGGCTAACTTAACCTTTTTCTTATTTTTTTTTTTTATTTAAAAAAAGTGTATTTTTTCCCCCAAAAATGTATTTGTAAGACCACTGCGCAAATAGAGTGTGACATAAAGTATTGCAGCAATCTCCGTTTTATTCTCTAGGGTGTCTGGAAAAAATACAATTATATATAGATATATATATAGATATAAAGATATAGATAGATATATACAATCTATCTATCTATCTATCTATCTATCTATCTATCTATCTATCTATCTATCTATCTATCTATCTATCTATAGAGGGGGCGCGGGGTCAGGTGACGGGTGGCCCCGCCCTCCTAATATAAGAAACGTCAGCGCTGGGATCCCCGCAGTGTCTCCGCAGTGGAGACAGAAGACGGATGTATGAACAGCGCTGGACTGAGAGATTCCCCGTCGCTGGATATGATCATCCATCGCTGGACCCCGGAGATTCATCGCTGGATAGCAAGAGTGGATTAGCACCGCTGGAATATTTTTTTTATTTTTTTTTATTTTTAATAAAGGAATTTTTCAAAAGTGTGTTTGTCTTATTTAACCATTTTTACACTTTCTTTGTGAAATGGTAGGGGTACCCCCTTACCATTTCAAACAGGGGGGGCGGAATCTGGGGGTCCCCTTGTTAAAGGGGGCTTCCAGATTCTGATAAGCCCCCCACCCGCAGACCCCCACAACCACCGCTCAGGGTTGTGGGGATGAGGCCCTTCTCCACATCAACATGGGGACATGGTGCTTTGAGGGGTCACAGACCCCCAAAGCATCCTCCCAATGTTGATGGCATGTGGCCTTGTATGGTTCAGGAGGGAGGGGGGGCGCTCTCTCGTCCCCCCTCTTTTCCTACGGCCTGCCAGGTTGCGTGCTCGGATAAAGGGTCTGGTATGGATTTTTAGGGGACCCCCACGTCAAATTTTTTTTTATTTGACGCAGGGTTCCCCTTAATATCCATACAAGACCTGAAGGGCCTGGTAATTGAATTTAGAGGAACCCCCATGCTTTTTTTTTTTTAATCAATGAATGAATTGTCGGCTAATACAGAGAACACTCATTGAGTGTTCTCTGTATTACGGGAAGCCGACAATATAGCCGCAAGTGATTTTAAAAGACTTTTTTTCCTGCACATGACACTTTGTGCAGGGACAGTTCTAAACACGGGAAACATGCGCCCCTTCACAGGCATACTATAGACACCCCCCAGGTATGAATTTTAAAAGAATGTTACACTTTTATTGTTTCACTTTAATCATTATTAAAATCACTGCACCCGAAAAAAACTGCACTTTTTTTGCATTGATCCATGTCCCCTGGGGCAGGACCCGGGTCCCCAAACACTTTTTAGGACAATAACTTGCATATTAGCCTTTAAAATTAGCACTTTAGATTTCTCCCATAGACTTGCACAGGGTGTTCCGCGGCTTTTCGAATTTGCCACGAACACCCCAAATTGTTCACTGTTCGCTGAACAGGCAAACAGGCAATGTTCGAGTCGAACATGAGTTCAACTCGAAGCTCATCCCTAGTTGCCACACTCACCAACAGTTATGGACTCTTATGCAAAGCATTAAGAGTCATAAAAGCTTAGGTTTCAGGCGGGTTTAGTGCTCGTGGGCTCTTTACTTCTTCAATTTCCACCGCTATTCCAGTTTGGTATCAGGATTCAGTAACTAGTACATTTCTGTAGATAGTGGAGCCCAGTGGTTGGAAACCTCAGTCTACGCATAGTTCTTAAAGTGGAAGTAAACCCTTCTATCGTTTTCAGTCAAGGAAGCCGCCATCTTGACCTTTAATAATTCTTCAACTGCCATAATGCTGCACATGTGATCAGTTATGACACCAGCTATTGGATGGTTTGAAAGTTTGGTTGAGAGCACAACCAATGTGAACGTTAGCATGCCGGGAATGTAAGTGTTTTTTGAAACTGGGTTTACTCCCGCTTTAATGAAAGAGAAATCAAGTAGTCCAGATCACAAGGCACAGAATCAGTGTCAAGGTCACAAGCTGTGGTTGGTACAGTGTCACGTACCTGGTCGGAGGCCGAAGTGCTGAGAGGGCTTCCCTTTGTGGCTAAGTGCAGAGCACCCCTGAAGGTGGTAACAGGGAGTGCAATGCTCAGAGAAGCAGGGGTTGCCAGCTGCGGTAGGCTGCGGTGATAAGGCAATGACCACTGGATGGTGGCTGTCAGGCTGATGAGCAGGATGCACTGCTGGGCAGTGGTCCTTCGGGAGTACCAGTTGAGACTGGGCAGCAGGGAGAGTCAGGAGCCAGGCCAGAAATCATGCACGGGATATCAGCCATGAGTAGCAACAAGCAGAAGACGCCAAACGTCATATATGGATCAGCAGGCAGGAGCGGGGCCACAGGAACAAGCCAAGGGTCAAAGCCAGAAGTGGAGACAAGACAGGTCAAAGGCAAGCCGGGTCGGTAACAGGAAATCCAAATAACAACAGGAACAGAACTCAGGGACACACGGGGGAGATGAAGATCATTCAGCAATTAGCGGTTGCTGCTGCTGGCTCTAAATAGGCCACTGGGTGCCAGAGTCTGTCACGTATTGTGTGCACTTTGGTGTACGCACATGCGCACTGGCAAAAATGTCTTATTGCTCGTTCGTGCCTGCGTGCGCATGCGTATTCGCATTCACAAATTCCTGTTCGCAAATTTTAAGCAGCTTGTTCCCTGACAGCGCCCCCCCCCCCCAAAGGGTCAGCCTCCGGATGCCCAAGTGTGCTTGCTTCTCAGGGTTCCTGTTGAAAAACTTACGAAGTCTAGGGGCATGTACATTGCTTGCAGGTTCCCAAGAGCTCTCTTCTGGAGAGTAACCTTTCCACTTTATCAGATACCGGACTTGTCCCCTGGGGGAAACAGGTTTAGCAGTTTCCCCCGGGGGGGGGGGGGAGTTTAGGCAGCAAGGTAAGTAATTCAAGTAGGTAATATATATATAGAAAAATCATTCCAAATACATAAAATGCAAACAGAGAATTATACATGACATTACATATCAGATTATCAGTTGGATAGAAGGCATTTCGATCTGTGTGATTGGGGTCTTCTTCAGAGGAATTGTTTGCTGCAAAAGACATAACATGTACACATGTCAAATTTTAACAGGTGATTCATAAATCATAATATGTGAAATACAGATGTAACATATATTTACCCAGTGGGAGGTGTATTCGGAAAGACCCTCTTAACCAGAAATCCCTTAAAAATCACTTATCCCCATCCTTCTTTCCCCCCCCCCCATTCATCTTTTCACCCATGTACGCCTCCCTCGTACGTCCTTATCTATCTTTCACCTTTTCCACCTAAATATGCAACACTATTCAGTTGCTCTGACCATTTATCTTTGATTGTTTTTTGTATCAAACTAAACCTCTGAAGAAGACCCTAATTATACAGGTCGAAACGCGTCAGTATTTTATACAACTGACATTCCGATATGTAATGCCGTGTATAATTCTCTGTTTGCAATGGAATGTTTCTTTTTTTTTTTCTCCTACCAGAGCTCATATTTTAACTGGCGTGGTATTATCTTATGCATACTTCAATAAAATATTATTCTATATGTATTACCTAATTGAATTACTTACCTTGCTGCCTAACCCTCCCCCAAATTATATTTCTTCCCATATTGTACTATTTGGGGTGTGCAGCACTATTACCTCTCTTTATATGTGTCTTTCCCATGCTATTTGGTTTAGCAGTTTATTTATTTTAATTTAATTTAATTTTATTTATTTTTCCGCACTTTTTTTATTGCATAAATATTATTTTACTTTTACATATTTACAAAGTATTTATAATCTGAGAGCAGGAAAAACAAAGTATTTCAAGGAGTTCGCCTAAGTGCCTTCCTATTGCCCTCTGGGACCTTAATGCTGCGTACACACGACCGGACTTTCCGGCAGACTAGGGCCGACGGTCTTGCCGACGGACTTTCCCGAATGAACGGACTCGGCCACACACACAATCACACCAAAGTCCGACGGATTCGAACGTGATGACGTACGACCGGACTAGAATAAGGAAGTTCATAGCCAGTAGCCAATAGCTGCCCTAGCGTAGTTTTTTTTCCGTCGGACTAGCATATACACGGGCGGATATCTCGGCCCGGCGGGAAAATGTTAAACATGTTCTATTTCTAAAGTCCGCCGGATTTGTGGCAAGCAAAGATCCGATGGAGCCCACACGCGATCAAATTGTCCGACTGACTCGTTCCATTGGACCTTTGCTGTCAAAAAGTCCGGTCGTGTGTACGCGGCATTGGAGTTTCACCAGACTCTGCTGTTCCTGCACGCTCACATTCAGAACCACAACCTTGTATGGAGACATTCCCAGTGTTGAGCGCACAAGCTGAACAAGTGGTTTACAGAGCCAAAATTGGGGGGGCTTCCAGTTGAGTTTGGCTTTGGCTCTGTGTCCTTCTCAAGTACAGCTGCATGTAAGGTTGTAGTTCTAAATAGAGGCTCCAATAAGACTTTATGGGGCCCAGCTGGCACGGGGGACCCAAGCTGTACAGCACAGCCTGGGGGAAGTTAGTAGAGCAAGAAGAAAGCATCAGTATTTTAAAAGAATAGCAAGAACATGTAAGTCACACTATAAGCATCTCATGAAAAAATCCCCTTAATGTGACTTTAACCTACCCCTAATGTTTAACCCTTAACACTGAAATGTTGTCCCTGACCTGGTCCTGAGAATTAACCGTAAACGGTCAACTTACGCTGATGCTTAATTCCACCATTTAACCCTTAACCTAACGTTAACGCTTAAAACTAACCCAGCCCAAAAAGGTATTCTTATCCTTCCCCCTAACCCACCCCGGCTCTGGACATGTGGTACCCTGGAGCTCCCCTCCCGGGCCGCTGATATCTTTGGGCAGCCGCTAGGGATGAGCCTGATGTTTGAGTCTAATGTAAGTTCTACTCGAACATCGGGTGTTTAGCCTGTTCACCGAACAGCGAACAATTTGGGGTGTTCGGGCCAAAAATTCAAAAAGCCACGGAACACCCTTTAAAAGTCTATGAGAGAAATTAAAAGTGCTGATTTTAAAGGCTAATATGCAAGTTATTGTCATAAAAAATGTTTGGGGACCCGGGTCCTGCCCCAGGGGACATGGATCAATGCAAAATTTTTTTTTTAAAACTGACGTTTTTTCGGGAGCAGTGATTTTAATAATGACAATAAAAGTGTAATATTTTTTTTAAATTTCGTACCTGGGGGGTGTGTATAGTATGCCTGTAAAGGGGCACATGTTTCCCCTGTTTAGAACTGTCTGACAGCAAAATGGCATTTCTAAAGTAAAAAAAGTAATTTAAAACTACTTGCGGCTATAATGAATTGTCAGTCCGGCTATACACATAAAACTTCATTGATAAAAACGGCATGGGATTTAAAAAAAAAAATTGCGCGGGGGTCCCCCCAAATTCCATACCAGGCCCTTCAGGTCTGATATAGATTTTAAGTCAAACCGTGCCAAAATTAAAAAAAACGGCATGGGATTTTAAAAAAAAAATGGCGCGGGAGTCCCCCCAAAAATCCATACCAGGCCCTTATCCAAGCACGCAACCTGTCAGGCTGCAGGAAAAGAAGGGGGGTGAGAGAGCGCTCCCCCCTGAACCATACGATGCCACATGCCCTCAACATGGGGAAGGTGCTTTGGGGTAGCCCCCCCAAAGCACCTTGTCCCCATGTTGATGGGGACAAGAGCCTCACCCCCACAACCCTTGCCCGGTGGTTGTGGGCTCCCCCCCCCCCTGTGTGAAATGGTAACGGGATACAACTGTATCCCTACCATTTCACAAAAAAAAGTGTCAAAATGGTACAAAAGACAAGACACAACTTGGGACAAGTCCTTTATTAAAAAATAAAAATGTCCCACGAAGTCTATTCATCTTCTTCTCTCACTCCACCAACAGACCGAAAAAAAAACCTGCACGCCTGCCACCTATACGCCTCCATGGGAGGAACCCACTGTAATGACTGTCCTCTCAGGTGACAGTTCTTTTATAACTGAGGGCAGGGTCACACGGTGATGAAACTGGGTGACCCGTCTCCTCTGACACACAGGGACTTCCCCATGGCTTTCCCTGTTACCATTTCACACAGGGGGGAGGCTGGGATCTTGGGGTCCCCTTGTTAAAGGGGACTTCCAGATTCTGATAAGTCCCTCGCCCACAGACCCCCACAACCACCGGGCAAGGGTTGTGGGGATGAGGCCCTTGTCCCCATCAACATGGGGACAAGGTGCTTTGGGGCTATCCCGAAACACCCTCCCCATGTTGAGGGCATGTGGCCTGGTTCAGGGGCGGGGGCGCTCTCTCACCCCCCCTCTTTTCCTGTGGCCTGCCAGGTTGCGTGCTTAGATAAGGATCTGGTATGAACAGTTATTGATGTTGGATTATAAAACCTGGCTCATCATTGACAATCCAAGCCTCAGATTGAGCACCAAAAAAAAGAGATCTTGATTGGTTCCAGATCATCCCAAAGGTGTTCAGTGGGGGGTTGAGGTCAGGGCTTTGTACAGGACACTTGCCCGATGGTTGTGGGGGTCTGTGGGCGGGGGGCTTATCGGAATCCAGAAGCCCCCTTTAACAAGGGGACCCCCGATCCCACCTCCCCCCTGTTTGAAATGGTAAGTGGTACATTGTACCCCAACCATTTTACCAAAAATGTGTCAAAATTTAAAAAAGCACAAGACACACTTTGGAACAAGTCCTTTATAAAAAAAAAAAAATGTCTCACAAAGTTTATTTATCTTCTTCTCTCGCTCCGCTGATGGACCGGAAAAAATAAATAAAAAAGACTAGCCTCCATGGGAGGCACCCGCCTTATGACGCTTCAGCGTGTTCACAGTTCTTTTATAACTGAGGGCGAGGCCAAACGGTGATGTACCCGGGCGCCCTTACCCCCCCTCTAACGCCACAAGGAAGCCATTGGGAAGTCCATGTGCATCAGAGGGGGGCGGGGCCACCTTGGTATGTCACCTTTTGGCCCCGCCCTCGGTAAATTGGTGTTTTAATAATTATTATTATATTATTATTTGTTATAATTATTTATTTATTAGTTATGTATTATATTATAATTTATGATTTCATTTTTCAAACTTTGGATGGATTTAAGTGAGTTATTCCTAAGAATTCCAGGCCTGCAATATAAAACGCCAAATTTCTATGCAAAACATTGTACCGCTTTGAGCATCAAAAATCTGACATAATCATACCACCAGGGAGGTTAAAGAGGAGCTCCAGTCTGTAAAAAATAAATAAAAAAAACACGTCGGCAGCTACAAATACTGCAGCTGCTGACTTTTAATATGAGGTCACTTACCTGTCCAGGGATCCCGCAATGGCAGCCGAGCCGATTTGTCGATCGGATTTGGGTGAAGGCGTCGGCACTGTAAGTAAGGGAAACCAGCAGTCGGTCTCCTCCCGTCCATGCACGAGTCATGCTGCACTTTCCGAATGGTCCTGCCATCTTCTGGGACCTGTATATAATACAATCTATATACCACTGATATGTCATCTCTCTGTATTCCCTACAGAACCCGGATCTTCCACCATCAACAGTAAGTGGTTTCTATTGTGTTTAAAATGTTCTCCTAAGTAGGGATGAGAGAACCAGACAGATACTTTGTTATTTATATTATATGCACTGAGTTCCCGGTGATTCCACCATGAAGGTCTTTCTTTAGATACATCCCGTTGTGAGGTGACAACTGTCTCCTAATTGTAACAAAAGGCTTACTAAAGTTCTGATATGGACCTGATTACTAATGTGATGCTACATACAAAATAATTCAATAAGAATAACAGTGCACTTAAGCCTCACTATAAATAATAATAAGCATCGCTAGACATGTGCAATTCATTTAGTTCCAAATTAGTTTTTTAAAGAATTTTGACAAAATTGCTAATTCCGAATTTCTGAATTTTTCAATTTCCGAAATTCCCCAATTTCTAAATTTCCGAAATTCCCCAATTTCTAAATTTAGAAAACCTCAAAATTTCCTAAATTTCCAAATTTCCGAATTTCTGAAATTTCAAATTTCCAAATTTTCCAAATTTTCAAATTTCCGGATGTCTGAAAAATTGAAATTTGAAATTTCAGAAATTTGAATAATCGAAATGTCAGAAATGTAAAAATTCTAAAACTCTAAAATTCAAATTTTCGGATTTCCGAATTTTAAAATTTCTGAATTTCCGAATTTTGAATTTTCAGATCTCCGCATTTCAGATTTCCGAATTTCCAAATTTCGAATTTCTGAATTTAAAAATTTCGAATTTTTGGATTTTTGGCAATTCTAAAATTTGAAAATCTGAAAAAAGAATGAAAATCAGTAAAAATTTGAAATAATAAGTAACTATTAATTTATAGTTATTGGAATTACCTTTCAAATTTTGGCTGTTAGTGAATGTAATGAGTACAAATTTATCCAAAGTTACGAATTATGCAAAATAACGAATGCGGAACAGCCAAATTTAAAAGGAAATTCCAATACCTATAAATTAATAGTTACTTATTATTTAGAATTTTACTGATTTTCATTCTTTTTTCAGATTTTCACATTTTAGAATTGCCAAAAATCCAAAAATTCGAAATTTTGAAATTCAGAAATTCGAAATTTTTAAATTCGGATATCTGAAATTCGTAAACCTGAAATTTCAAAATTCAGAAATTCAGAAATTTTTAAATTCTGAAATCCAAAAATTTGAAATTCGGAAATTCAAAAATTTGGAAATTTGAAAATCTGAATTTTAATTTTTCAGAATTTTTGAATTTCTGAATCTTAAAAATTTCCAAATTTCCAAGAAAAGTAAAAAAAAAAATGAAACTAAACCCTAAGTCTAAGTATCGCACAACAATATACAATCCAATAATCCAAGCGTGTACTGTAAACAATTACCAGTGCTTCTTCCTCTGTGAAAAGAAATATAATCCAAACATACACACAGTATTAATAAAAATCTGATAAAGAATATGGAGAGAAAGTCCCAAAAGAGGTGAACCACCACCTAGAGGAAAAGCCCCTATTCACCTTCAGAGAATAGATACATCAAAACCCTGAATTTAATAACACGCTCCAGATCATGGATCCCCACTCTGATGGGCTTATGGATTTGGTTCAAATGGTCTGTTTTTCTCCCAAACTGATGATTTCTACAAAAGCTCTCAGTAATAAAAGGACATCATTGCACAAGATCGCTGTGTATTCACAAACCCCCGATCAATGTGGGCTATTCACTCACATTGGGTTTGGATCAAAAATGCTCTTAAAATGATCAGTGGTGCACGCAGCTTTCCTCCTCACTGCACGTTCGGTATAGTGAAACACTGAAGGTGACGTCACTGGCTCCTCCCAATGTGTTGCGTCCCAGATCACGTGACTTTCTCAAGGGAAATTTCATTTATTTCTGAGAGCAATTTTTTTTAGAGATCATCATTTTGAGAGAAAAAACAGACTGATCTAGAATTGACCATTTCAGCAAAAAGGCAAACCCCTGGCTGATGCGGGAAGTCATACATAGCATTTGCATTACCACCGCTGTCAAATGTGTCAGCTTTTCTGTGCAGGGCTCCTGGTTGCTAGGAAGCCAGCAAGCACCAGTATCCTAGCAACCAGTGGCACATCCCCATTAATCTGCCTTCTGGGAGATGCCCAACCAGCAGCTGAATGTACAAACGAAGGGGCATGGATGAACATGTGCAGTTAGTTTTGCTCCAAATCGAAAGTGTGACACATTTTTCAGGAAATTCGGAGCGTATCAAAATTTCTAAATTTCAATAGTAACAAATTTTAATGAATCCAAAATAACAAAATAAAAATAAAAATCAGATGAAATTTAACTCAAATTCAAATTTGAATAATTTTCAGATTTGATTAAAATTCGAATTTTTTAATACAATAAAATAGAATAGGGAAAAAAAGGACTATAATACAAAAGAATAAAATAGAATAGAAAAGAATAGACTAGAAAGCAATAGAACAGTAATAAAAGGACATCATTGCACAAGATCGCTGTGTATTCACAAACCCCCGATCAATGTGGGCTATTCACTCACATTGGGTTTGGTTCAAAAATGCTCTTAAAATGATCAGTGGTGCACGCAGCTTTCCTCCTCACTGCACGTTTGGTATAGTGAAACACTGAAGGTGACGTCACTGACTCCTCCCAATGCATTGCGTCCCAGGTCACGTGACTTTCTCAAGGGAAATTTCATTTATTTCTGAGAGCATTTTTTTTTAGAGATCATCAGTTTGAGAGAAAAAAACAGACTGATCTAGAATTGACCATTTCAGCAAAAAGGCAAACCCCTGGCTGATGCGGGAAGTCATACATAGCATTTGCATTACCACCGCTGTCAAATGTGTCAGCTTTTCTGTGCAGGGCTCCTGGTTGCTAGGAAGCCAGCAAGCACCAGTATCCTAGCAACCAGTGGCACATCCCCATTAATCTGCCTTCTGGGAGATGCCCAACCAGCAGCTGAATGTAAAAACGAAGGGGCATGGATAGACATGTGCAGTTCGTTTTGCTCCAAATTGAAAGTTGGACACATTTTTTAGGAAATTCAGAGCGTATCAAAATTTCTAAATTTCAATAGTAACAAATTTTAATGAATCGAAAATAACAAAAAAATAAAATAAAAAATCAGATGAAATTTAACTCAAATTCAAATTTGAATAATTTTCAGATTTGATTAAAATTCAAATTTTTTAATACAATAAAATGGAATAGGGAAAAAAAAAGGACTATAATACAAAAGAATAAAATAGAATAGAAAAGAATAGACTAGAAAGCAATAGAACAGAAAATAAAGGCATATAATAGCAAATGAATAGAATAGAAAAGAATATAATACAATATCAAATAAGAGAATAAAATAGAAAATAATAGAATGGAAAAGGATAAAACCCCCTTCTGAAATTCAAATTACAAATAGAATACATTTGAATTGAAATAGAAAATAGAAAATAAAATAACAGAAAAGAGTAGAATCATCTGTACAATCACTTATCCTTCTTTTTTTCCCCCCCTATTCATCTTTTCACCCATTTACGCTTCCCTCATACTTCCTTATCTATCTTTCACCTTTTCCACCTAAATATGCAAAACACTATTCAGTTGCTCTGACCATTTATCTTTGATTGTCTTTTGTATCAAACTAAACCTCTGAAGAAGACCCTAATTATTCAGGTCGAAACGCGTCAGTATTTTATACAACTGACATTCTGATATGTAATGCCGTGTATAATTCTCTGTTTGCATTGGAATGTTTCTTTTTTTTTTCTCCTACCAGAGCTCATATTTTAACTGGCGTGGTATTATCTTATGCATACTTCAATAAAATATTATTCTATATGTATTACCTAATTGAATTACTTACCTTGCTGCCTAAACCCCCCCTCCCAATTATATTTCTTCCCATATTGTACTATTTGAGGTGTGCAGCACTATTAACTCTCTTTATATGTATCTTTCCCATGCTATTTGGTTTAGCAGTTTATTTATTTTAATTTAATTAAATTTTATTTATTTTTCCGCACTTTTTTTATTGCATAAATATTATTTTTCTTTTACATATTTACAAAGTATTTATAATCTAAGAGCAGGAAAAACAAAGTATTTCAAGGAGTTTGCCTAAGTGCCTTCCTATTGCCCTCTGGGACCTTAATGCCGCGTACACACGACCGGACTTTCCGGCAGACTAGGTCCGACGGTCTTGCCAACGGACTTTCAGCGGAGTTCCGACGGACTTTCCCAAATGAACGGACTTGGCCACACACAATCACACCAAAGTCTGACAAATTTGAACGTGATGATGTACAACCGGACTAGAATAAGGAAGTTCATAGCTAGTAGCCAATAGCTGCCCCCTAGCGTTGTTGTTTTTTTCGTCGGACTAGCATACACACGAACGGATTTCTCGGCCCGGCGGGAAAATGTAAAACATGTTCTATTTCTAAAGTCTGCCGGATTTGTGGCAAGCAAAGGTCCGATGGAGCCCACACGCAATCAAATTGTCCGACTGACTCGTTCCGTTGGACCTTTGCTGTCAAAAAGTCCGGTCGTGTGTACGCGGCATTGGAGTCTCACCAGACTCTGCTGTTCCTGCACGCTCACATTCAGAACCACAACCTTGTATGGAGACATTCCCAGTGTTGAGCGCACAAGCTGAACAAGTGGTTTACAGAGCCAAAATTGGGGGGCTTCCAGTTGAGTTTGGCTTTGGCTCTGTGTCCTTCTCAAGTACAGCTGCATGTAAGGTTGTAGTTCTAAATGGAGGCTCCAATAAGACTTTATGGGGCCCAGCTGGCACGGGGGACCCAAGTTGTACAGCACAGCCTGGGGACAGTTAGTAGAGCAAGAAGAAAGCATCAGTATTTTAAAAGAATAGCAAGAACATGTAAGTCACACTATAAGCATCTCATGAAAAAATCCCCTTAATGTGACTTTAACCTACCCCTAATGTTTAACCCTTAACACTGAAATGTTGTCCCTGACCTGGTCCTGAGAATTAACCCTTAACGGTCAACTTACGCTGATGTTTAATTCCACCATTTAACCCTTAACCTAACGTTAACGCTTAAAAGTAACTCAACCCAAAAAGGTATTCTTATCCTTCCCCCTAGCCCACCCTGGCTCCGGACATGTGGTACCCTGGGGCTCCCCTCCCGGGCCACTGATATCTTTGGGCGGCCGCTAGGGATGAGCCTGATGTTCGGGTGTTCGCCTGTTCACCGAACAGCGAACAATTTGGGGTGTTCGGGGCAAATTTGAAAAGCCACGGAACACCCTTTAAAAGTCTATGAGAGAAATCAAAAGTGCTGATTTTAAAGGCTAATATGCAAGTTATTGTCATAAAAAATGTTTGGGGTCCCGGGGGACATGGATCAATGCAAAATATTTTTTTTTAAAACTGACGTTTTTTTCGGGAGCAGTGATCTTAATAACGAAGTGAAACAATAAAAGTGTAATATTCTTTTACATTTCATACCTGGGGGGTGTCTATAGTATGCCTGTAAAGGGGCGCATGTTTCCCATGCTTAGAACTGTCTGACAGCAATGGGAAAGGAAAAAAAAGTCATTTAAAACTACCCATGGCTATAATGAATTTTCAGCCACATAAAACTTCATTGATAAAAACAGCATGGGATTTAAAAAAATAATTGCGTGGGGGTCCCCCCAAATTCCATATCAGGCCCTTCAGGTCTGGTATAGATTTTAAGTCGAACCTGTGCCAAAATTAAAAAAAAATGGCACGGGAGTCCCCCCAAAAATCCACACCATGCCCTTATCCAAGCACGCAACCTGTCAGGCCGCAGGAAAAGAAGGGGGATGAGAGAGAGCTCCCCCCAAACCATACGAGCCCCCCAAAGCACCTTGTCCCCATGTTGATGGGGACAAGGGCCTCATACTTACAACCCTTGCCCGGTGGTTGTGGGTGTTTGTGGGCGGGGGGCTTACCGGAATCTGGAAGCCCCCCGATTCCGCCCCCCATGTTTGAAATGGTAACGGGTACATTAGGGTTGTACATTGTATTGTCCATTTCACAAAAAACGTGTCAAAATGTAAAAAAAAAAACACAAGACACACTTTGGGACAAGTCCTTTATTAAAAAATTTAAAAAATAAAAATGTCTCACAAAGTTTATTCATCTTCTTCTCTCGCTCCGCTGACGGACCCGAAAAAATAAATAAAAAAGATCCGCCTTATGGGAGGCACCCGCCTTATGACGCTTCAGCGTGTTCACAGTTCTTTTATAACTGAGGGCGAGGCCAAACAGTGACATACCTGGGCGACCTTACCCCCCCCCTAACGCCACAGGGAAGCCATTGGGAAGTCCATGTGTGTCAGAGGGGGGCGGGGCCACCTGGGTATGTCATCGTTTGGCCCCGCCCTCGGTAAATTGGTGTTTTAACAATTATTATTATATTATAATTTGTTATAATTATTTATTTATTAGTTATTTATTATATTATAATTTATGATTTGGTTTTTCAAACTTTATCATACCCGGGATGTCTTCTAGACTCTGGTTTGGACGGATTTCAGTGAGTTATTCCTAAGAATTCCAGGCCTGCAATATAAAACGCCAAATTTCTATGCAAAACATTGTACCGCTTTGAGCATCAAAAATCTGACATAATCATACCACCAGGGAGGTTAAAGAGGAGCTCCAGTCTGTAAAAAAAAATAAAAATAAACAATGGCAGCCGAGCCGATTTGTCGATTGGATTTGGGTGCAGGAGCTGGCACTGTAAGTAAGGGAAACCAGCAGTCGGTCTCCTCCCGTCCATGCACGAGTCATGCTGCACTTTCTGATGGTCCTGCCATCTTCTGGGACCTGTATATAATACAATCTATATACCACTGATATTTCATCTCTCTGTATTCCCTACAGAACCCGGATCTTCCACCATCAACAGTAAGTGGTTTCTATTGTGTTTAAAATGTTCTCCTAAGTAGGGATGAGAGAAGCAGACAGATACTTTGTTATTTATATTATATGCACTGAGTTCCCGGTGATTCCACCATGAAGGTCTTTCTTTAGATACATCCCGTTGTGAGGTGACAACTGTCTCCTAATTGTAACAAAAGGGTTACTAAAGTTCTGATATGGACCTGATTACTAATGTGATGCTACATACAAAATAATTCAATAAGAATAACAGTGCACTTAAACCTCACTATAAATAATAATAAGCATCACTAGACATGTGCAATTAATTTAGTTCCATATTAGTTTTTTAAAGAATTTTGACAAAATTGCTAATTCTGAATTTCTGAATTTTTCAATTTCCGAAATTCCCCAATTTCCAAATTTCCAAAACCTCCAAATTTCCAAAACCTCCAAATTTCCGAATTTCTGAAATTTCAAATTTCCAAATTTCCAAATTTTCAAATTTCCGAAAGTCTGAAAAGTTGAAATTTCGAATTTTCAGAAATTCAAAATTTCAGAAATTCAGAAATTTGAATAATCGAAATGTCAGAAATTTAAAAATTCTAAAATTCTAAAATTTGAAAAATTATACCTGAAAATTAAAAATAATGAAAATCAGAAAAATTTGAAAACCTAAAGATCTGAAACAATAAATATTAGATTATAGGTATTGGAATTTCCTTTCAAATTTGGCTGTTGGTGAACGTAATGAGTACAAATTTATCCAAAGTTACAAATTATGCAAAATAACGAATGTGGAACAGCCAAATTTGAAAGGAAGTTCCAATTCCTATAAATTAATAGTTACTTATTATTTCGAATTTTACAGATTTTCATTCTTTTTTCAGATTCTCAAATTTTCGAATTTCCAAAAATCCAAAAAATCGAAATTTGGAAATTCAGAAATTCGAAAATTCTAAAAATTTGGAATCCGAAAATCGGAAATTTGGAAATCTGAAATTCGAAAATCTGAAAATTCAAAATTCGGAATTTCAGAAATTTTAAAATTCGGAAATCCGAAAATTTGAAATTCGGAAATTCAAAAATTCGGAAATTTGAAAATCTGAATTTTATTTATTTTTCCAAATTTTCATATTTCTGAATTTTCTAAATTTCCAAATTTCCAATCACCTTCAGAGAATAGATAAATAGATAAAAATGAAGGGGCTTGGATAGACATGTGCAGTTAGTTTTGCTCCAAATCGAAAGTTGGACACATTTTTCAGGAAATTCGGACGCATCAAAATTTCCAAATTTCAATAGTAACAAATTTTAATGAATCCAAAATAACGGAAAAAAAAATCAGATGAAATTTAACTCAAATTTTAATTTTAATAATTTTCAGATTTGATTAAAATTTTAATTTTTGAATACAATAAAATAGAATAGGGAAAAAAGGACTATAATACAAAAGAATAAAATAGAATAGAAAAGAATAGACTAGAAAGGAATAGAACAGAAAATAAAGGAATATAATAGCAAATGAATAGAATAGAAAAGAATATAATACAATATCAAATAAGAGAATAAAATAGAAAATAATAGAATGGAAAAGAATAAAACCCTCTTCTGAAATTCAAATTACAAATAGAATACATTTGAATTGAAATAGAAAATAGAAAATAAAATAACAGAAAAGAGTAGAATCATCTGTACAACTAGTATCCCAGCAACATCCAATGGGAAAGCTGAAAAATTGCCCGGGCAGGAAAGAACTCTCCAGTATTAATGTGCTTAAATGAAACATATACTCTATATTACCAAAAGTATTGGTACACTTGCCTTTACATACACATGAACTTTAATGGCATCCCAGTCTTAGTCCGTAGGGTTCAATATCTTCTGGGAAGGCCGTCCACAAGGTTTAGGAGGGTGTCTATAGGAGTGTTTGACCATTCTTCCAGAAGAGCATCTGTGAGGTCAGGCAGTGATGTTGGATGAGAAGGCCTGGCTCGCAGTCTCCACTCTAATTCATCCCAAAGGTGTTCTATGGGATTGAAGTCAAGAATCTGTGCAGGCCAGTCAAGCTTCTTAACCCCAAAATCACTCATCCATGTCTTTATGGACCTTGCTTTGTGCACTGATAAGCAGTCATGTTGGAACAGGAAGGGGTCGTCCCCAAACTGTTCCCACAAAGTTGGGATCATGAAATTAAGAGTTCCCTTCACTGGAACTAAGGGGTGAAGCCCAACCCCTGAAAAACAACCCCCACACCATAAACCCCCCTCCACCAAATGATTTGGGCCAGTACACAGAGCAAGGTTCATAAAGACACGGATAAGCGAGTTTGGGGTGGAAGAACTAGACTGGCCTGCACAGAGTCCTGACCTCAACACCTTTGGGATTAATTAGAGCAGAGACTGCAAGCTAGGCCTTCTCGTTCAATATCAGTGCCTGACCTCACAAATGCTCTTCTGGAAGAATGGTCAAACATCCCCATAGGCACCCTCCTAAACCTTGTGGACATCCTTCCAAGAAGAGTTGAAGCTGTTATAGCTGCAAAGGGCGGAGCCAACTCAATATTGAACCCTACAGACTAAGACTGGGATGCCATTAAAGTTCCTCCTCAGTAAGCTGTCCTGGCTGACTAAACACCGCTCGGCTGATGGTGTGAAGTTTACTGAGGAGAAACAGGAAGTGAGAAATTCAGACAAAGAAAAAAAACATTTACAAGGGAAATCGAAGGAAAAAGTAAGTGAACCAACAATGCACTAGCTTAAAGGAACCTATTTAGAAAATAACAAAACAAAGCTTTAGAGACCCTTTAATTTGTGAGATACTGTCCAGTCAACAACAAAGGAGTACAGGAATGATAGGATAAATATAAGAAGTCCCATGTGTCAGGTGATCTTATCCAGGGAATTGGGGTGACTTATGTGATCCCCTCCACCAACAACAGAAATGGACTCTCACCTCAAGTACTGGACCCCCTGAATAATCAGATAGGTCAAATACAGCATTTCCCATCAAGGGTTAACGAATGAATCCAACTCCTGTTGATCACTCCTGGAGTTTTTATCATATCTCATTAGTCTCATAGTAATTCCATGTGTCATATATAAGAAAAAATAAAATAGCAACATCTAGTGCTCTCTGTATAAAATCAATTTATTTAAAACATATAAAAGTGCACTCACATTCCAAGGCGCTGCGCTCCAGTGCTGGGTAATAAACGATGTGTATAAAGTAATTCCGATGAGCGATCGTGCACGGATCAGCATTCAGACAAGCGGGTGACGTCACGACTTAAGTCACGTGGTATTCGGAATACCATGTGACTTAAGTCGTGACACGGAATACCACGTGACTTAAGTCGTGACACGGAATACCACGTGACTGAAGTTGTGACGCGGAATACCACGTGACTTAAGTCGTGACGTCACGGAATACCACATGACTTAAGTCGTGACGTCACGGAATACCACGTGACTTAAGTCGTGACGCGGAATACCAAGTGACTTAAGTCGTGGCGCGGAATACCACGTGACTTAAGTCGTGACGTCACGGAATACCACGTGACTTAAGTCGTGATGTCACGGAATACCACGTGACTTAAGTCGTGATGCGGAATACCACGTGACTTAAGTCGCAACGTCACGGAATACCACGTGACTTAAGTCGTGACGTCACGGAATACCACGTGACTTAAGTCGTGACGTCACGGAATACCACGTGACTTAAGTCGTGACGTCACCCGCTTGTCTGAATGCTGATCCGTGAACGATCGCTCATCGGAATTACTTTATACACATCGTTTATTACCCAGCACTGGGGCGCAGTGCGTTGGAATGTGAGTGCACTTCTATATGTTTTAAATAATTAGATTTTATACAGAGAGCACTAGATGTTGCTATTTTATTTTTTCTTATATATGACACATGGAATTACTATGAGACTAATGAGATATGAGATATGATAAAACCCCCAGGAGTGATCAACAGGAGTTGGATTCATTCGTTAACCCTTGACGGGAAATGCTGTATTTGACCTATCTGATTATTCAGGGGGTCCAGTACTTGAGGTGAGAGTCCATTTCTGTCGTTGGTGGAGGGGATCACATAAGTCACCCCAATTCCCCGGATAAGATCACCTTACACATGGGACTTCTTAGCCCATGTATTTGGCTTCCTGTTGCCTTCTTGCCGTGTGCTCTACATTTGTCTGTTACCGACCTTGGCGTGTTCTTGACTATTCCTGTCTGTCTGTGACCCTGACCCTTTGGCGTGTACTCTGTTGTTCCCGTCTGCTAGTCGCCCTGACCTCTACCTTGTCCCTTTTTGTTCTTGCCTGCTGTAGTCTACCGTGAGCTGTGAGACCCTAGGGGCCGCGACCTGGAGCCAGACTGCAGCGCATTCTATCCTCACCACTAGAGGCTCTGGTGAACACCTGCTGGCTCTTAGCCCTTGTACACACGGTCGGAGATTCCAACGGAAATGTGTCTGATCGGAGCGTTTTGTCGGATATTCCGACTGTGTGTGGTCTCCATCGGACTATCCGGCGGACCAAGTTTTCCAACTTGTTGGTAAAATTTTCCAACAAAAATGCTCCGATCGGACATACTCCGATCATGTGTAGAGAATTTCCGATCGGACAAAGTGCCACGCATGCTCAGATCAAATTCCTAGACCAAAGCTATTGGCTACTAGCCTGAACATAGTCCCGTCCTAACGAAATAACGTCATCACGTTCTGCACGATCGGATTTCCCGACAACTTTGTTCCGACCTTGTGTATGCAACAGTTTCGGGCAAAATCCGTCGGACAAAATCCAACGGATTTGGTTGTCGGAATCTCCGATCGTGTGTACAAGGACTGATATTTATCCTATCATTCCTGTACTCCTTTGTTGTTGACTGGACATTTTCTATATATGAAATATATAATTATTTTATTAATCTGTATTAGGTTATAGTATCTGCGCTGTACTGCTTTTTGTAATAGTGTTCATCGTGGGATTCGGTAATTTGCCCCTCAGTATTCTAGCTGCAGAATAAGATCGGGGATTTTGTTGTTTTATGTGTGTTTAGCGCTGGTTGATTTTTTAATATTTATTTCTGTTTATCAATGGACTTTAGAAATAGAACATGTTTCAAATTTTTTCGGCCAGAACTCTGCCGCACCCAGTTCCTATCGAGAAATCCGCTTGTCTGTGTGCTAGTCCAACGGACAAAAACCGAGGCTAGGGCAGCTATTGGCTACTAGACATGTGCAAAAGGAAAAAAATTTGTTTAGTTTAGTTTCGTTTTAATTCGTTAATTCATTAATTTCGTTTAGTTATATTCGTTAACTTCCTTAAATTCGTTTTCGGATTTCGTTTTGTTTTCTACCGAATTCGAAAAATCGGCCACATTCGAAAATATTTCAACCAAATTCGAAAATATTTCTACCGAATTCGAAATGATTTCAACATGATTCGACATTATTTCAACCACATTCGAAAATATTTTGTGACCCGACTTTAGGGCCATGTATCTCAGGGTCACTTGGTGCTAGAAACTCTAAATTTGGATATGTTGTACTGCTAGTACTATTTTGTTGGCATACCAAATTTGGGGTTTCTAGATATAAGTGACCCCGAGATATGTGGCCCCAAAATCGGGTCGCAAAATGTCATTCTCTGCTCTAATAACTAATAACATTTTGCGACTCGAATTTGGGGCCACATATCTTGGGGTCACTTATAGCTAGAAACCCCAAATTTGGTATGCAAACACAATAATACTAGCAATACAACATATCCAAATTTGAAGTGTCTAGCACCAAGTGATCCCGAGATACATGGCCCTAAAGTCGGGTCACAAAATATTTTCAAATGTGGTTGAAATCATTTCGAATGCAGTTGAAATAATTTCGAATCATGTCGAATTCATTCGTTATATTTCTTTTGTATTCGTTGTAATTTGTTATTTTTTTTATTCGGACATTCGGATGCATCCGAATGTCCGAAAGATGCAAAATTCGGCCGAATTTCGATTTGTTACGAAACGAATTGCACAAGCCTATTGGCTACCGGCTATGAACTCGTTTATCCTAGACTGGTCAAAATCCGTCGGACTTTGGTGTGATTGTGTGTGGCCAAGTCCGTTCGGGAACGTCTGTCAGAACTCCGCCAAAAGTCCGTCAGGAAGACCGTCGGAACTTGTGTGTGTCGGAAAGTCCGGTCGTGTGTTTACGCGGCATTAGAATTACAGGCCTAAATATAAAAATGCCAAATTTGCATGCAAAATAATTGTATCGCTTTGAGACGCAAAAATCTGACGTAATCATCAGGGAGGTTAATGAGGAGCTCCAGTCTGTAAAAAAAAAAAGTCTGTCGATTGGATTTGGGTGCAGGAGCCGGTATTGTAAGTAAGGCAAACCAGCAGTTGGTTTCCTACCGCGCGTGCACGAGTCATGCTGCACTTTCTGAACGGTCCTGCCCTCTTCTGGGACCTGTATATAATACAATCTATATACCACTGATATGTCATCTCTCTGTATTCCCTACAGAACCCGGATCTTCCACCATCAACAGTAAGTGGTTTCTATTGTGTTTAAAATGTTCTCCTAAGTAGGGATGAGAGAACCAGACAGATACTTTGTTATTTATATTATATGCACTGAATTCCCGGTGATTCCACCATGAAGGTCTTTCTTTAGATACATCCTGTTGTGAGTTGACAACTGTCTCCTAATTGTAACAAAAGGGTTACTAAAGTTCTGATTACTAATGTGAAAACCGGGTTCAGCTGCAGCTATTTAAATGTGCTCTGTTGCCACATACAAGCTACTAGACGTGCGCACACTGCGATATTTTGTTGCGGCATTTTGTTTTCATCTGAAAAATAAATGTATTTAGTTACTCCCGAAATGTGTTTTTTATTTATTTTGTTTCATTCAAAAATGCAATCGTCCGAAAATCCGAAATAATTAAGGTGGAATCTGTCATTGAAGGCTTATGGTGTCTGTCGAATGTTCTGAGAAGATTCAACGGAGCAGCGAAACTGTATGACGCCGCGATCGTACATTTCAAGGTCGAATGTTCCGCCTTCAAGCTATAGTATAATTCTAATGTTGGATGACACTAGTAATAATTATATTTATTCATTATTATTACTAGTCACCCAACATTAGAATTCTTCTATAGCCTATGGGCGGAGCATTTCACCATAAATTTCCGCTCACGGCGACTGCTTCGTCCAATCTTCATGTCAAATCTTTTCTCTCTATGTAGAATAATCTTGGACTAATAGAGTTAGGTTAGGCACATTCAACCTTTTTTGCTATTCTCTCTACAGTATAATGTTGAATCTTTTCTCTCTATGTCAAATCTTTTCTCTCTATGTCAAATCTTTTCTCTCTATGTCAAATCTTTTCTCTCTATGTCAAATCTTCTCTCTCTATGTCAAATCTTTTCTCTCTATGTCGAATCTTCTCTCTTTATGTCAAATCTTTTCTCTCTATGTCGAATCTTCTCTCTCTATGTCGAATCTTTTCTCTCTATGTCAAATCTTTTCTCTCTATGTCAAATCTTTTCTCTCTATGTCAAATCTTTTCTCTCTATGTCGAATCTTCTCTCTCTATGTCGAATCTTTTCTCTCTATGTCAAATCTTTTCTCTCTATGTCAAATCTTTTCTCTCTATGTCAAATCTTTTCTCTCTATGTCAAATCTTCTCTCTCTATGTCAAATCTTCTCTCTCTATGTCAAATCTTCTCTCTCTATGTCAAATCTTCTCTCTCTATGTCAAATCTTCTCTCTCTATGTCAAATCTTCTCTCTCTATGTCAAATCTTTTCTCTCTATGTCGAATCTTCTCTCTTTATGTCAAATCTTTTCTCTCTATGTCGAATCTTCTCTCTTTATGTCAAATCTTTTCTCTCTATGTCGAATCTTCTCTCTTTATGTCAAATCTTTTCTCTCTATGTCGAATCTTTTCTTTCTATGTTGAATCTTTTCTCTCTATGTTGAATAATCTTCACTAATAGAACTAAGGTTAGGTACATTCGACCCCAGGTTCCATGGACACAGATCGCTATTGTCAGCGTCATGTCAAATCTCCTAGCTATATCGAATTGTTGTCACAACGAAAATGAAAATAAAGCGCTTGTTTATGTCAGATTTTTCATTTTCGAATTCTGCACGTTCGTTCGTTATCCTTTGTTAAAATAATAATGAAAATACCAGAAATTCAGATGAAAATGCATTCAAACGGAAACGAATGCACATGTCTACAAAATAATACAATAAGAATAATAGTGTGCTTAAACCTAACTATAAATAATAATAAGTATTGTTAGACATGTACAATTAATTTAGTTCTGAATTCTTTTTTTAACAAATTTTGACAAAATCATTAATTCCGGAATTCCGAATTTACAAAATTATGAATTTACGAATTCATGAATTTCCAAATTTCCACATTACAGAAATTCCAAAAATTCCACATTTCCAAATTTCAGAAATTCCCAAAATTTTAGAAATTCGGAAATTTGAGACTGCAAGCCAGACCTTCTTGTCCAACATCAGTACCTGGCCTCACAAATACTCTTCTGGAAGAATGGTCAAACATTCCCATAGAGACCCTCCTAAACCTTGTGGACGTCCTTCCCAGAAGAGTTGAAGCTGTTACAGCTGCAAAGGGCCAACTCAATATTGAACCCTCCGGACTAAGACTGGGATGTCATTAAAGTTCATGTGTATGTAAAGGCAGGTGTCCCAATACTTTTGGAAATATAGTGTCCGTTTTTCCCTTCATTCAGCCTCAGGCGTGGTTTTGCTTTAAATTTAGTGCATGAGGTTTTTTTTTTTCAGTACAAGGATGTTGGCTGAAGCTTTATACATTCCCCGGCTCAGTAATATCCTCTGTATTAAGTGTATAAGAACAATATGAAGAGTGAAAGCAAAGGGAAAAGAAGAAGGGATAAAAGTGGAAGGAAGAGGGGACGCCTCAAATATAAGAGAAAGCTGAAAATCTATTGGGGTCGGTTGAAGGGGAATCCATTTAGAACCCAACTGTAAATGAAGAAAGGAAAGCCAAGGATCCCAAACCTTGTCAAGCACGTCTTCTGTATCATTTACAATGCTGGCTAATTTTCCATGAGCCTTTATTTTAATCTTGGTATCAGATATGTAAATAAACAATGTCTTCGAGGATCACCTCATTGTTATATTTTTGTAGCCGGCTTTATGAAGAACACAGGGGGGTCGGGGAGTGTTTGGGGAGGTTTATTTAGAAGAAATAATTATTTAGTTTACGAATCCAAGACCTTGTAGAGGAGATTATTTACCGAGTTCCAAAGACATTTCGATAGGAGGACAAGGTCATCATATTCAAAATATGTCCTAATTATTTTTAATTATTATATGTTGTTATTGTTTCTGATGATATTAATAATATAAGCCAGGAAGACACACATTTGATACCTTCCTATGTGCCAAATAAAGGAACCAACCATGAGTTTCAATATTTACACTCAATTTCATGGAGATTCATCCGGCATGGCGGCCAGTGTAGACTGGACTTGACATTTGTAGGACTCAACCAAGTGTTATATTTCTATATTACCTCAAAACCCCCATAACCGTCCTACCCGCCCCCCTCCAAACCCTGTCCCTCTTAACAAATGACTGGACAGATTTGGAGTAAATGGCCATCAGGCCTAAACTTTATTAACAAAAAATATAATCTTTAATAAATACCAACATTTAAATACAGTAAAACTTTCCCAGCCTTTCCAAGGGGTCATGGGTACGTAGCATCACAACATAAATGGTCACTGCAAACAACTTCAACTGTAACCTCTTGACCTCCAAACGGCAACCCCTGTCTCGGAGGCTATAACCAACTGTAGCAGTGACCTACCCGTTTTAAACCCTTCCGGGTTAAAGCCTCGTAACCTGGAAGTACATAAAACCACCCCCATCCCATGGATGGGTACAACAGGCCTTTTACCTGTACCTCACTTCCTCATCTAAAGCCCCCAGAACCGCCCAACGAAACACCCTGTCACCCTAGACTGAACCCCCGTACTAAAACCAGGGAGGATGGGTGGGGATTGCTTCCTCCTCCGCTCTCCAACTGCTAGCATTGTCCCTGCTAGCACGTACTAGATACCGTGGCTCCGCCCACCCCCTACCCATTAAAGCGGCCATACACCCCCCTTAAAACGGCGACTGTGCAGTCCAGCACATGTCATGCCGTCCCTATGCCTACCTCCCCCTTGTGGATGCTAGCTGCGGGACTCACTCTACTTCAGGTTGTCTCAGAAAAGGAAAATAACATTAAAGTATTTTATTTTTTTTCCAGGCGCTCACATATTGTGGACTCTCCTTATCCCGGCTCTGATCATCCTCATACAATCGTTGTAGTCACCACCCAGGACTGGATGTCACCGGATGAGACCGACGGAACCCATTTCAATGTTATTTTTCTCAAGAATACAAAGCCCTGCCATTTTTTTTTTAGAAACATGTCAATGAGATTGTATAATTTGACTTGCTTTGATTTTGTTTCTCAACTAATGTTTGCAAATGTATGGGAAATAAAATGTCATAGCCTGTTGGGTCTGCAAATTCATTCCTTAGATACCGTTGTTAACAATCATACATAGAAATATACACAGGTCCTTGAAGATATTCCTTATTTGCTCCCTTTCTGATGGCAGGAAGACAATTTTTCCCTTATATCCAAAAGGGTGGTCAACCATTAATGTTCCCACTCCTTGAAGGCATGAATTCTAGAGGCCTTTTGTGGGCACTGGAACATCAATAAACCCATCCACCACAAATGTAAAGAGGTTGAAGAACCTGACTCCTAATGCACCGTACACACGATGGGACTTTTCGACAACAACACCATGGAATTTTGTTCGAAGGGTGATGGCTCCAACTTGTCTTGCATACACACGGTCACAAAAATGTTGGCCAACAATTACCAACGTAGTGACGTACAAGACGTACGGCGAGCCAATAAAAAGGAAGTTTAATAGTCATGCACCACCCTTTGAGTACCTTCTGCTAATGTTGTGTTTGGTGAGCATTGATTCCGAGCATGCATGTTTGTACTTTGGACTTTTTTCCGACGGACTTGTATACACACACCCGGAAAGTCGGACAACACACATTTGTTGGTGGAAAATTTGAGAACATGCTAGCCAATATTTGTTGGTGGAAAATTTGAGAACATGCTAGCCAACATTGGTTGGCGTAAAAATTTTCAGAACATGCGAGCCAATATTGGTTGGCGGAAAGTACAACAACAAATGTCCAATGGACCGTACACATGCACAGACTTTCACGGTCACACAAATGTTGGCCAACAATTACGAACGTAGTGGCGTACAAGACACACTACGTGGTTTTTCAGCTCTTTAGAGCCACCCTTTGGGCTTCTTCATTTGCAATAACTCCATCAGTATCACAGGCAAAGCAGCTTAATTTCTATCCCATTAAAGAAGAAGAAAATTGTGCGCTGCATTTGGAGATTTCATAATTTGCCGCATCACGAATGTTAAGTCTTCATTACGAACGTTAGCTTACAAGACCGACCACTTCTGCTTCCGAGGCAACTTTTGTGTGACGGACGACAACAAAATTTTGTTGGTGGAAAATTTGAGAACCTGCTAGCAAGCATTTGTTGGCGGAAAGTCCAACAAACATTTGTTGGCAGAAAGTCCGACAACAAATGTTTGATGGAGCACACACACGGTCGGACTTTCGCCAACAAGTTCACATCCAACGTTCCCCGGCGGAAAGTCTGACCGTGTGTACGCGGCATTAGGGTTGTTGAGGTCAATATTCTCCTCAGCTATTGTCCCCTACTCATGTGCAAATCTTGAGGCTTGAAATGTTCTTCTCAAAGCCTTTCCCATATCACCCTTGGTGATGCCTCACTGGGGCAGATTCAGGATAAAACATGTCCCGGTCTACAAGAAAGTCCCCCTGCTGCTGTGTCTTCAGTGCCTGATCTATTAAACCACACAGTGTGTACTCTAGGGCAGGGATCAACTGCCTCACCTCTGCAGAGAGACAAAAAACACAGAGGATTCCCCTGAGACTTTGTAGGCAAGGGTCACACCAGAAAAAGGAGTAGAAAAGTACCGTATTTATCACATTCACTTTAAGAGGGAAGTTTCAGGGAAAAAAAAATCAAATTAAAATAAAGAACTTTGAAAATAAGGGTCAGTGCCCATCTGCAGCCTGATCAATGTCCATGTGCAGCCTCACCATTGCCCTCAATGCAGCCTCACCATTGCCCTCAATGCAGCCTCACCATTGCCCTCAATGCAGCCTCACCATTGCCCTCAATGCAGCCTCACCATTGCCCTCTAAGCAGCTTCCCAATTTCCCTCAATGCAGCATCACCATTGCCCTCAATGCAGCATCACCATTGCCCTCAATGCAGCCTCTCCATTGCCCTCAATGCAGCATCACCATTGCCCACAATGCAGCATCACCATTGCCCTCAATGCAGCCTCGCCATTGCCCTCTTAGCAGCCTCACCATTGCCCTCAATGCAGCCTCGACATTGCCCTCAATGCAGCATCATCAGTGCCATTAATGTGAAAAGCCTATGGGTCAAGAATGGTAAGCTCCTGGCTTATGTTGCCCCATGCCTGAAAATTCTTAGAACGGTGGCATATGACAGCGGAGGATAGCAGGTCCTTCTTTGGAGACTCCTGGGTGAGAAGATCGTGGGTACTGTCTTTCATGCGCCACTGCCCCTAAGGGATTGCCCAGGTCATATTATGAGGGAGAGCGGATTCCCTTGAAATTTAGGGACCAGACCTGGCTCACTTTCCACAGTAGGCTCTATGTAAGGGGCAATGTGAAGTGCCGCTCTTTGGACAATCGTGGTTGTCCAAGAGCGAGTGTTAGGATGAAGTGGAAACCATGGACCAATTCTTGCTTCAGTGTCCTTTCAATGTATAAATCTATAAAAACGTGGGGAGGGCTCTGAATATTCCTTTCCTGCCTAGCATGACTTATGCTGAGTGGGGGTATGGAGCATTGCAGAATCGCAAGGGATTTGATTTGGACACTCTTTTTCTAGTCAGCTTAGTAGTTCGATATTACACCTGGAATGCACAGTGTCCGATATCGCTTTGGTAGAAAGTCCTTCCTGGTGGTGTGTGAGGTTCTCGGTGAGGTGGGGAAAATTTGGGGTCTTGAGAAAGATGGTGGAAAAGGGTCTGGATAAAGGATAATGGAGGAACATCAGGCCTGTAGCTGCTGTTTGTTGATCTCTGGGTGTTGGGTTCTTTCCCTGTTTTCTCTCTGGACACTCCAATAGATTTTCAAGTATAAACATAATTTTGAAGAAAGGCTACGTACACATGATAATCTATGTTTCTCGGGCTGAATGTTAATTGACCCTTTCTGTTCTGCCCTGACAGTGCCCCCCCCCCCCACCCCCGTGTACAAATCCTGCTCCAAAAAGACATGGTGTGACCAGTTTGGTATGGAGTAACTCAAATGATCTCTACAGAGTTCTAAACCGAACACTCCCATCCCCTGCATTGTGTGCATTATATACTCCTGACCCCTGCATTCTGTGGATAGCATAGAAAGCCCCTACCACTGTTAATAGTTTGGCCGCACCCACACTTTTCCCTGTCACTTCCTTCCTCAAGTGTCCCTCATTCTGAAGTTCAAAGAGTTAGGAGGTATGGACCGGTATGATTTTCATGGACAGTCTTAGCAACAAGTGTAAATGGGAAGCTCACATTTGGATGTCACATTATTTATGTATTTATTTATCACAATTTGCTTGACATAAAGCAGCAGCACCCAATCTGATTCATTTATATTCAAAAAAATGTCTTTGATCTGGTAGGTTTAGCAGCAACACGTGATTTTTCATCCAAAGGTAATACGCTCACTTTGGTCGGCAGCTAGAGATTGGCCATTAGATCTTGTCTGCTGGACTCTGTTCACTATCAGGTTCCTGCCCTGTTCCTGTATCTCCTGTGTTTGCTTTTTTTGGTCTATGTATTAAAAAAAGAAAGAAAAATCACATTAGATCAGTGAATCTGTATGTACTGTAATTCTTTCTGTGTGAATTGGACAAACACATTTTCTTTAGGCTATTCTCTCTTCTGAGCAAAAGTTATTTTTTTATTATGAACAGTAGTAGAGGGCTGAGGACTCTAGGAGATAGATATTTCTTCTAAAAGCATATTTTCTAATCAGTGGCAGCTGGTGAAGTTTTAAGAAGGGGGGGGGGGGGCACCAGACCCCGCCCTTCCTTTTTGACCCCTCCCATTTGGTGAAAATGGGCGTGGTTTGAGCGAAATAGTGGGCGTGGCTCTAAGGTGGTGTGGTTGGCGTCTGAGATGAATGAGGGATGGAGGGAGAGGGAGAGAGGGATGGAGGGACAGCAGGCCCAGATCCTACACAACAATAGAAATATGTGTATTCTAGAAAGTTTAACAATCAGCAGATAAAGTTACTCCAAACACCTGGTGTTAGCACTTCAATCATCCCGGCACCATGGTTGTTATGGTGTCAGGATGATTGAAGCACATTATATATATTATAACATTGTAATATAAAATTAAATAATTCAACTCACCATAATGCAGAATCAGTGGGAGCCCTGAGCGTGTCACTAGCCACGTTGCCTACAACCAGATGCCATCATTCATCCCCAGCAGAGTCCGTCCTTACATCAGGTGCCCCCAGTGGACTCCCTCCTTACATGCAGCCTGCGTCACATCAAATACAGCCTGTGTCCCCCCAAATGCAGCCTCTGTCCCACAAAATGCAACCTCTGTCCCCCCAAATGCAGCCCCTGTCCCACAAAATGCAGCCTCTGTCCCACCAAATGCAGCCTCTATCCCACAAAATTCAGCCTTTGTCCCACCAAATGCAGCCTCTGTCCCAGCATCTGTCCCACCAAATGCAGCCTCTGTCCCCCCAAATGCAGCCTCTGTCCCACCAAATGCAGCCTCTGTCCCAGCCTCTGTCCCACCAAATGCAGCCTCTGTCCCACCAAATGCAGACTCTCTCCCCCCAAATGCAGCCTCTGTCCCCCCAAATGCAGCCTCTGTCCCCCCAAATGCAGCCTGCCTGTGTCCCATTAAATGCAGCATCTGCCCACCAAATGCAGCCTCTGTCCCCCCAAATGCAGCCTCTGTCCCACCAAATGCAGCCTCTGTCCCAGCCTCTGTCCCACCAAATGCAGACTCTCTCTCCCCCAAATGCAGCCTCTGTCCCCCCAAATGCAGCCTCTGTCCCCCCAAATGCAGCTTGCTTGTGTCCAATTAAATGCAGCCTGTGTCCCCTCCTCCTAAATGCAGCCTGCCTGTGCCCCATTAAATGCAGCCTGTGCCCCCCCCCCCCAAACGCAGCCTGCCTGTGTCCCATTAAAATCAGCTTCTCCCCCCCAAATGCAGCCTGCAGCATCTGTCACTTCAAACCCCCCCAGCGGTACTTACCTTGCTGTTGTCCTCTCCTGCAGTGTCTCCTTCCAGTAGCAGTGCTGATGGAGCAGCATACTTCCTGGTTCCTCTCCCGGGCGCAATGGGAGAGAGAGGCAGAAAGTGACATCTAACTGAGGTCAGATGTCAATCAAATCTGAAGTATATATTACTATGGCTGGGTGGAAGCTACTCGGCGCTTCAGAAAACGCCACAAATGCAGTGCCATGTCTGCAATCTCGTGATTGCATAAACGTGGCACTTCCCATAAGGGCACTGTGTCCAGCGTCCGAACACAGTGCACTTTTTGTATTTTTTTTTAAAACTGGAGAGCATTGGGGGTGAAGAGCATGGAGGGGGAGAGCACGGGGGGAGCTGAAAGGCATAGATGGAGCCAGAGAGCACTGGAGGTACCAGAGAGCACTGAGGGGCTTGGAGAGCACTGGGGAGGAACTAGAGAGAATTGTGGAGAACCGGATTGCACTGGGGGAGTTGGAGAGCATTGGGGGGGAACTGGAAAGCATTGGGGGTGAAGAGCACGGGGGGAGCAGAAAGGCACTGGGAGAGCCAGAGAGCACTGGAGGAACCAGAGAGCACTGGGGGGCATGGAGAGCACTGGGGAGGAACTAGAGAGAACTGTGGGGAACTGGAGAGCACTAGGGGAGTTGGAGAGCACTGCCCCCAGAACTGGAGAGCATTGGGGGTGTAGAGTACGGGGGGAGCTGAAAGGCACTGGGGGAGCCAGAGAGCACTGGGGGGCCTGGAGAGCACTGGAGAGGAACTAGAGAGAACTATGGGGAACTGGCAATGTTATGCTGGGAAACCTTGCCTCCTGCCATTCATGTGGACATTACTTAACACGTAACTGCTACCTAAGCATTGTTGGTGACCAAGCACACCCCTTTATGAAAACGATGTTCTCTGATGTCAGTGGCCTCTTTTAGCAGAATAATGTACCCTGCCACATTGCAACAATGGTTCAAGATTGGTTTGAGGACACAACAAAATATTTGAGGCATTGGCCTCCAAATTCTTCAGATTTCAACCCAATCGAGCATCTGTGGGAAGTGCTGGAAAAACAAGGCTGATCCATGGAGGCCAAACCTCCAAACTTACAGGACTTGTTTTTGCTTAAGGATCTGCTACTGATGGCTTGGTGCCAGATACCACAGCATATCTTCAGAGGTCTAGTGGAGTCCATGTATCGACGGGTCAGAGATATTTTCATAGCAAAATTTTTAACTCAAATTTTAGGTAGGTCATGAAGTTATAGCTGATCGATGTATTACTACTGCCCATAATAAAAGAACATTGATTCAGTAGAGAAAATACCTTAAAGCAGAACTCCGAAAATAAACTTTTTTCCATGTCCTTGTTGCTGATCTCCTACCTTTTCCAGCTATGCCACCCATCTTCTTCTGAGCTCTGTAGTTCCTCTGTGTTAGCCTGATGATTTTTCAGAAAAGCTGTTAATCTCCGGTGATTTCCTGTTCACAAGACCGCTGGTGGCTGCTATTCCTCCTGAACCCCCAGCCAGCTATCTTGGCACCTACCACCAGTAGTTCTCTAAAAGCAAGCTGGGACTTGTACTTCCGTCCCTGCTTGCTGTAGAGGTTGGAGGAGGTCTCATAGACCCCAGTCTGTGCCACCCATGGAGGTGGTTTCCGCTCCTCCTTCCTCCTCCCTACAAGCCTGCCATCTTGCAGTGCAGAGCTGGATCGTTAACAGACATCAGCCGGGTGACAGAGTGGAGATCTCCAGCTGTGACAAATCTTGTATGTAAAACACCACTAGCCGTAACGTCCCGCCTCCTGGACCGAGCGGTGTTTCACAAGATACAAGATCTGTCAGATGAGACCGTACTAGTGGGCACAGATGAGACTGTACTGGTGTGCACAGATGAGACCACACTTATGGACACTGATGGGCACAGATGAGACCACACTGGTGGGCACAGATGAAACCACACTTATGGGCACTGATGGGCACACATCTATTGGCTACTGGCCCATTTATAGTCCCGACATACGTGATTGACGTCACCTCGTTCAGAACGATTAGATTTCCTGACAAGTTTGTGCGACAGTGTGTATGCAACGCAAGTTTCGGCCAAAATTTGTCGGAAAAAATCTGGCGGATTTTGTGGTCGGAATGTCCAACCGTGTGTACAGGGCATAACGTGGCACTGATGAGGCTACAATGATGGTCACTGATGAGGCTGCACTTGTGGGCACTGATGAGTCAGCACTAAGGTGGCACTGATGAGGCTGCCCTGATGGTCAGTGATGAGGCTGCACTGATGGAGACTGATGAGGCTGTACTTATGGGCACTGATGAGGAAAAACTAAGGTGGCACTGAGGAGGCTGCACTGATGGGCACTGATAAAACTGCACTGATATTCTGCACTGATGAGGCTGCACTGATGGGAACTATAATTTATGTTGAAGTGGGCTTGTTCACATTTAAGATGTACAGGCCTAGTGTACCAGCCCACATTCACTCCAATTCCCAAAGCATGTTGGGAAATGTAGTTGAATTAAGGTTTAAAGAGAGGGGAGGATATGATGTAATCCGCGGTGTAACACTTCCCCATTGGCAGAATACATGATGCATTTTTTGAATTACAGAGCTGACTTCCTGAAAATTCAGTTGACTTTTCTCTTCAATGGTAAGGAATTTCTCAAATGTAATAACTGTTTAGTGTTGTGTGCGTTTTGTGTGTGTGTGTGTGTGATGTGTGTGTGTGTGTGTGTGTGTGTTGTGTGTGTTGTGTGTGTGTGTGTGTGTGGGGGGATATACTAATGGGGGATTTTTGCTGATCCCGGAGTTCTGAGAACATTTGTTTTTATCCGATTCACACAGAGCAAATGCAAATGTAGGTCTGTTGTAAGTTTGTTGGAGTTCCAGTGTCTCCTCTATCTCTGGATAATCGTCTATGATAATCTTGGTTGGGTCGGTCAGATTTGAAGGAGCTCCTCATGTGAATCCACCCAGGAGACAAATTACTAAGCAGTCAGTCTTTAGACATTTGTCATTATCCTTAGACTCACATTTGTTTTTGTTTTTCTTGTACCTGATGATAGGATGCAGAGTCTTCTGCAGGCTGGCTATCATATCCAACTCATAGGCACACTGCAGGGTGATATTCAGGGTGTTGTTCCTGGTGATTATTGCACCGAGTTGATCCACAACAATGATGAAATTGGCCGTGTACGTGGCGTGGGTATCATTTGTTTTCTTTATAGAAACAAAAAATAATAATAAAAATTAAAAAGTAGATAGTGCCAGGATCTATTTCCACCCCTCCCATCACACACACACACCAACTCCCATACAAATGCCACACAAACTCCAAACAAACTCCATGGAACTTCAACTGACTGCATAGAATAGAATCATGGAATTTAATTTTTAACATCAGGCCCACCAAGCTATTTCATTTGGCCCTCGCACCTCTCCTGCAGCTGGGCCCCTACCGGCTTATACCTTTCCATCATCTCAATATATTCAACTATAATCCCATATTCCCATATACCATGAAAACATGGAAGTTACAATAAAGAACTTTCTAAGTTCTTGTATGGGAATAGCCCAACGCGTTTCAAAATGCTTTCTTCATCAGGGGCGGGAGGTGAGTTCTGCATACAGAAAAGACACATCTAGTAAAACAACCAACACATCAAAATACAATGAAATATACTGAAGAAAATTATGTACAGGGAGAGATGCATAAAATGTTCATCAACTACAGAAGGACTATAACCTTGTCCATGGCACGGGGGATGGAGTTTTAAGGTAGTCATGGAATACATTTTGGACACAAAATTGTTCCACTGTTCAATAAATGAATAAATAAATACTCTAGACCCAGGGTGTCGACCTCATTTTCATTGTGGGCCACATCGGCATTATGGTTGTCCTCAAAGGGCCAGTTCTGGGGGGGGCATGGTCTGGCCTCTCAGGATTATGGCCGCTTGATCCCAGAGCTCCGGCAGAGGAAAGCTCCATCAGCAGCTAAATAACAGCCTCAGCCTGCACGATCGAGCGCCTGACACAGCCTGACACAGCCTGACACAGCCTTGTCAGGATAACAAGAGGAGGTCTCTCCTGCCACTCCTACGATGCTCAGCAGCCTAAAAAACTGACAGGCTTCTTTCCTGGGACTGGCAGAGAGGACACCCAAGATGGCCGCTGGAAGCTGCATGGATGCACCTCTCTCCCTCACACAGACACAGCATCACTCTCCGGCACATCAGACACAGAGATCCAGGACATGGAACAGGGGGAGAGAAAGACACAGAAGGGCACATGAGTAAAAAAATACAACTCTTTTATGGAGAACTGTGACTTAGGAGAGGAGCCTCAGGACACACTGTCCTTCTTCCCTGCCACTGAACAACCAGTATCAGAACACACACTTAAATAAATTTTCATGTCCTCAAAACAGGATTCCCATGTAGATCTATGTTAAAACATCACCAATCTACAAGTAAAGGTAGATCAAATTGAGGAGAGGGTTGATAACATGGAAACTAAGCTAAGAGACTCTGTAACAGCACATAATGATTTAGTGGACTGTTATCAGGAGCACAATGCTGACATCCAGTGGATGAAAAATAAAATTGCAGATCTGGAAGATCGGTCTCAGAGAAATAATCTCAAGTTTAGTGGTATTCCTGAATTCTCCTCCTGAGATTGTTCCATATCTCCTAGAACTGCCTAAAACCTTACTCCCGATGGAACATCCTTGAGATCTGGTCATAGACAGAGCCCACAGAATCACCAAACCAAGCTCACTTCCAGATACAGTCCCACGGGATATTCTGGCAAGAATTAATTTCTTCCACGTTAAAGACAGAGCTATGGTGGCAGCTCACAAGGCAGGCAAGCTTTTGTAACCCTTCTCTCACATTCTCTCACATTTTAATTTAGGCTGACTTCTCAGCGCAGCGGCAACTCTCGCAAGGCAGAGACAATTTCCCCCCATCACGGAGGCTCTTAGACACAATAAATGTCTCTTCCCTGGCACACTTCAAATCACTCATCAGGGGCACAAATACAGTATGTTCTCCAATCACTTGCGGAATACAAAAAGCTGCCACAACAATGGGGTATCCCACCACCCCTCACTCCATATCCGCATCACCATCATTCCAAATCTTCAAATTTACTCTCCCAGGCTGGGAAAGCGGGCCCTTTGGTCAGGATAAGAAGCTAAGCATACAAGGGCTTTCAAAGCATGTATAGGCAATTCCTAACATGGTGTTTCCTCATGACCGGACTTTCTGTTGTTCACGTACCCTCACACGTTAGTAGTCCACCTGAATTTCGCAGTTTGACAGACATTAGGTCTGAGTTTTACAGTTAGGTTTGATCTGTTCTACTATGTGTTCATACAATATTGTGTTTATAACCTTTACGTTTTATTTTATGCTTTTTTTTTTTTACAAATGTTTATTGTAGCTGTTGTTACATAGCAGCTTTCACTGGTAAGCTCTTCTACAGATAGGCTGTGGCATATTAAAGTAGCAGCATAACTAACCCCAGGATATACCCTATTTGACCACTCCTTCCCAATCCACGCAAGGCTTCCAAAAAGTAAAGATGTCATTAAAAATTGCCTCTTTAAATGTTAAGGGTTTAAACAGCCCATACAAAAGATCAATGTTATGGAGGGAAGCCTTTTCACAGAAATTTTATATATTTGGTGCTCAGGAAACTCACTTATCTATGCTTAACCCCCCCTAAAATTGCCCATCACAAATTTTCTCACTGCCTCTTTGAAAACTCCGACACAAAAACCAAAGTTGTGATGATCACAATCAAAGACACCTGTCTTTTAACTTTGTGGACAATGCACATACCCTATGGGCAGCCCACACGGTCTACATGAGAGGCGTCTTCATGAAACGAGGAGCAAAGGAGAAGCGTAAGAGGACGCATATTAGCACTGATCTTACTAATTCCATCTGGGAATCCCAGAACAAACCTAAATACTTCCCAAATAAACAATTGAAAGACCTTCGCCATCAACTCTCTCAATGCTTTATCTCACAATATGACATTCTCTTAAAATGCCTCAAATTACATTTTTATTCGGCAAGCAACAATATAGGCACATACCTCTCAAACCAGATTCAACTCAAGTCCAGCAAACGCAGAATAGACTTCCTACTAGAAAAATGAGAGAAAAGACTCACTAGCCTGCTACACATAGCAAACAGGTTTGCAGAATACTAGAATGAACTCTACAATCTAAATTCTATTTAAGACCTACCTCAGCCATTCAAATCCAAACCTTTCTCTCCTCATTACACCTTCCAAAAATATCCTAAGAATATCTCACTGATTTATTTGCCCAGTTCTCAATACAAGAGATTACCAAGACGATCTCCAATTTGCCCATGCATAAAGCTTCAGGCGCAGATGGCCTTGGCAATGAGTACCATAAGAAAATCAGTTCAATCCTAGCCTCGCACCTACAAAATGTATACAAAGCGGCAGCACAAGGAGCCACATTCCTTAACGAAGCCTTGGGGGCATTAATAATCACCGTACCAAAACCAGGAAAACCCCCTCACCTTCCAGCCAACTTCCGTCCCATCTCTCTCCTTAACCTGGCCATAAAAATGTATGGAAAAATCATTGCCGCTAGACTACAAAACATTATCCCTCTACTAATTCACCTAGATCAGGTGGGCTTGGTGAAAGGGCGCCAGCTATCTGATGGCACCAGACGCATTGTAAACCTGCTTCAATGGGCTGAGTCCCATCATCTTCTCTGCTCCTCTCCCTGGATCCGGAGAAGGCATTTGACCGGGTTCACTGGCTTTATCTCAGGGAAGTACTACATACCTTTGGCCTCACAGGGTTTATTAAAGTGGAAGTAAACTCCCCTATCGTTTTCAGCCAAGGAAGCTGCCATCTTTGCCTCTGTTTAATCCTCAACTGCTATGGTGCTGCACATGTGATTCGTTATGACACCAGCCATTGGGTGGTTTGATAGTTTGGCTGAGAGCACAGCCAATGTGCAGTTAGCATTCCCGGCATGTCTTTTTTTTTAACTGTTTAAATCCATGGGTTTACTTCCACTTTAACTCAGCCATCTCTGCCTTCTACTCCTCCCCCAGTTGAAACGTATACACACCTGGCACCTTATCACAGGCTTTTCATATCACTAACAGAATTATACAAAGCTGTCCCCTATCACTAATAATGTTTGCTATGGTCATGGAACCACTCGCCCCAAGCTATTATAAACCATCCAAATATCTCAGGCATGACAATCGGTTTTGTAGACTACAAAATAGGTCTATATACAGATGATTTGATCCTTTCACTAACAAACCCCACAACTTCCCTCCCAGCAGTAACCACACTTTTACAAGAATTTGGTCATCTTTCTCTGTATAAGGTGAACATCTCCAAATCACAAATGCTCCCTATACCACTTCCTAACAAATTGAACGACCAGATAACAGCGTCCTCTGAATTCTCCTGGGCCCAACATTAATGTATACAGTATTTTGGAGTTAAAATAACTTCCCCCAGCTCCTCACTCTTCAAAGCCAATTATGAGTCTCTTCTAAGCAACGTACGGAAACAAAAAAGTTCGTTCTCTGAAATTGCAAGTCTCTTGAGCGGGTAGATCATCAGTTATGAAGATGTCAATATTACCAACTATACTATACTACTTCAGAACACTGCCAATGCCACTTACCATATCTTATCTTCATTCAGAGTCTGCAATCTACTTTGAACCTCTTTATCTGGGAAAAACAACAACCTCGCTTCAGGAATAAGATCTTATACAGACCTAAATCAGCAACTGGGATGGAAGTGTCTAACTTAAAATTCTATTACCATGCAGTCATCCTGGACCAAGTTAAAGCATGGTGGCACCCACTTCCCGACAATGGGTACACATCGAACAAACAATACTGTGTCACCCGCTAAAAGGTCTGTTAGGAGCACTGTCATTGGGACTTCCATCCCCCCTGTCCAAATACCTTACCATGATAGCCGCAGCAAAATCCTGGCATTTCAGTGGATCCTCACAACCTTGCCAGACCACCTCTACTCTTCCTCTGTGCTCCCTCATAATTTTCACTAATGACCCCTCTCTCAGCAGTTGGACGGAATCAGGAATCTCTACCATCGGACACCTTTACGAAGGAGCGACACTACATTCTTACTCAGATTTACAATTGCGTTTCAACCTGCCAAACAAAGACTTCTACAAGTACTTATGTATCAGACACGTAATTCACTTTATCCGCAAGGAACAGATCAAAATTACACCGGATCTCCTATCCTTTATCCATGACTACTCCACTAATCAAAAAGGAATATCATAATTTTACCAAAGGTTCCTGTCTCCCTCTTCAAAGCAAAAATCTCATTCTATGACGTCGAAAAAGACCTCTCTCAAACCTTCCGTATTCTACAATGGCCCAACGCCACCAACAATGTACTTAAACATTCAAGATGTACTACACACTGAGAACCCCAACTAAAACTTGTCCACCGTTGGTACTACACTCCAACAGGCATATTCAGGTTCTCTCCCTCCTACTCCCCATTTTGTTGGAGACAATGTGGAGAACAAGGATCCCTGCTGTACATGTGGTGGAAGTGTCCTAAAATATTTCCATTCTGGATCAGGCCAGGTGACAGAATAATCAGCTCTCTGGGAGGGAGGGTTTGCCTCCCTCCCAGACTGCGATATTGTGTCAATCTCACCATTTTTATCGGTGAGATTGACACCTTGTGAGCCCCATTGCGGGAACCAGCGCCGAACTGGCTCGCTCATCCGGAAAGGAAAAAATAGTTTTATGAGTGACAAGCATTGCTGACATTGAGGCTGGGTTCACACTGGTTCGGGGATCCGACTTGGATCCCTGCCAATACCAGGCACTGTGTTTGGTATGAATTATGAGGGGGAACTGCACGCTAAATTTTAAATAAAAAAACGGCATGGGTCCCCCCCCCTTGGGTCTGATATGGATTTTAAGGGGAACCCCCTACACCGAAAAAACGGCGTGGAGGTCCCCCCCAAAATCCATACCAGACCCTTATCTGAGCACGCAGCCCGGCCGGTCAGGAAAGGGGGTGGGGACATTGTGGGGACATTAACATTGAGTGTGGTGGCTACAACTCATATAGGTGTGAATCCAGCCTCGGGGGGAGGGGTAACCATACAAAAATAATAATAATAATAATAAGAGCAGCATTAGAGAAAACTTACATAGGACAGGCCTCCAGATTGGATGAGTTCTAGGGGGGCCCGGATTTTGAAGGTATTTGTGACGGGGTCATCCTGGAAGATGTAGTAGACGTAATTCTTGACGTGACTCTGATTGAAGTAAATGTTCAGATCATTAAACTGACATTTATGGAAGGTGGCTCTCATCTCGCTCAGTCCGCAGGTCAGGTCTGGAACAACCTGTGACAAAGCTTTAAATGGAACAAAAATATAATGTATTATCTTTCAGGGACCCCTTTGTATAATCTAAAAATTACATTGCCACATTCTGCAGCTGTGAGCTTGATACCAATGTCTTTATGGACCTTGCTTTGTGCACTGGTGCTCAGTCATGTTGGAACAGGAAGGGACCGTCCCCAAACTGTTCTCACAAAGTTGGGAGCATGAAATTGTCCAAAATGTCTTGGCATGCTGATGCCTTAAGAGTTCCCTTCACTGAAACTAAGGGGCCAAGCCCAACCCCTGAAAAACAACCCCCCCCACACCATAATCCCCCCCCCAACACCATAATCCCCCCTCCCCCAACACCATAATCCCCCTCCACAAAAAGAGTTGGACCAGTGCACAAAGCAAGGTCCATAAAGACAAGGATGAGTGAGTTTTGGGTGGAGGAATTTGACTGAACTGCACAGAGTCCTAACCTCAACCCGATAGAACACCTTTGGAATGAATTAGAGTGGAGACTGCAAACTAGGCTTTCTCGTCCAACATCAGTGCCTGAGCTCACAAATGCTCTTCTGGAAGAATGATCAAACATTCCCATAGACACACTCCTAAACCTTGTGGACGGCCTTCCCAGAAGAGTTGAGGCTGTTATAGCTGCAAAGGGTGGACCAAATCAATATTGAACCCTCCGGACTAAGACTGGGATACCATTAAAGTTCATGTGTGTGTGTAAAGGCAGGCGTCCCAATACTTTTGGTAATATAGTGTATATAAGAGACATTACATGTCAACAAGTCGTAAAACAATTGAACCAGGGGCTCCCGCAGTGTTTCCCAGGCCTTCCCATTCCACAGGGGACCCCAGAATCTCAGGAACCAGCCTCCTCTCAGTAAGCATGAGGACATTGGGAAACATGTGTTATCTCTGTGATTAATGACCTCAGAAGAGACTTGTATGATGTCACTACAATGTAAAAATGTAACCGAGAATGCAGCCATTCCAGCAAGATCTGTGCCGGAATAGCTGCATTGGAGGCCAGGGGCATTGGAGGCCAGGGGCATTGGAGGGCATACAAAGGTCACCTGCCATTAGTCACATAGAGGGTTTGTTGGCACACTTTTTAAAGTAATAAAGAAAATAGAAAAAAAAAAAGATTTTTACAAAATAAACAAAAATAATTAAAAACAATTTATAACATGCCCATCGAGTGCTGGGTACGTGTATGTAAATATTATTTGTGCCCATAAAACAACCAACTGAAGCCTTTCAGAAAGCTCCCTTATCTTGGGCGAGAAGAGCTGCCGTGGTCAAAATGTCTATTCTCCCTACCATACTTCACCTTTTCAGAACGCTCCCGATACCACCGCCAGCATCCTATCTACAGAAACTACCTTACACCTTTTCATCTGTGGTGGCAGGAGACCAAGATTCAAAACCTAATTTCTCTTCAGGCCTAAAGTAGCTGTGGGAATGGGAATCCCTAATCTCAAAGCGTTATCACCAAGCAGAGATTTCAGACCAACTCAAGTCCACATATAAGGACCATCTCTGGACCTCTATTGAACATCATCTTTTAGGATCACCTCTGCAAAAGCACCTTAGGTGCCATCCTTCTGGGCGCTCAACCCATCTGTATCCCCCTATATTACAATTAGGGCAGCCTTTTCTACCTGGGGAACTTTATGGAGAAGTACCCTGAAATGATACTCAGCGGACTTCCGTTCTCTCCCAATAACATCATTGGATCTTCTAGCTCACGACCTTTCCTTATCCAACTGGGTATCTGCTGGCCTATCTACATTCAACCTGCTAATGAACTCTTCCACAATACGCCCATTCTATGAACTTCAAACATCATACAACCTTCCAAAATCAGACTTCTACAAATATCTTTGCCTCAGATCTATTCCGACAAACTTAAGCAAACAAATCACTGGATCCCCTTGGATATTCTAACTCCATCACTAAGAATAAAAAAGGAGTTTCCTTTTTCTACCACCAATCTTACTTGACTAATAGTCCTACTAGGTTCCACCTACCCTTAGATTAACAGCCAGTCCCACCATATTGCACTTAGATTGGCCATAAGTCCCACCAGGTTCTATCTTTCCTATATTAATTGCCAGTCCCACCAGGTTTCACCCTTTCACATATTAATTGCCAGTTCCACCAGATTACATTGTTCTTTAGACTGACTGCCAGTTCCTCTGACCTGCCCTGTTGCCTATCTTGACTGCCAGTCCCATGCCAGTCCCATAAAGTTCCACCCTTCCTAAGCCCTTGTACACGAGGTCGGAGAATCCGTCGGAATGTGTCCTATCGGACCGTGTCGTCGGATAATGCGACTGTGTGTGGTCTGCATCTGACTGATTCAGTTGGAATATCCGTCGGACCCAATTTTCCAACATGTTGGAAATATTTTCCAACCAACTGGTCCGATAGGACATACTCCGATCATGTGTAGAGAATTTTGATCAGACCAAGTGCCACGCATGCTCAGATCAAATTCCTACATCAAAGCTATTGGCTACTAGCCTGAATGTAGTCCCATCGTAACAAAATTACGTCATCACGTTCTGAAAGATCGGATTTTTCGCCAACTTTGTCCGACCGTGTGTATGCAACAGTTTCGGACAAGATCCGATGGACAAAATCTGACGGATTTGGTTGTGGAAATCTCCGACCCGTGTGTACAGGGGCTAAGACTGATTGAAAGTCCCACCAGGTCCCCCCTTCCTCATATTGACTACCAGTCCCACTCTTCCTTATCTTGACTGCCAGTCCCACCAGATCGCACTTCCAATCCCACCAGGTCCCTTTATCTAAGTATAATTGTTACACTACCTGGTGGGACTGCCAGGAACTTCCTGAACCATTCAGCCACATTTGCATTGTGTACTGCTCTGTAATGCAAACTTATTGAAGACAGCTTTGAATTACTGGAGCAGAGTGACGCAGCGGAAGCGTGGTGGGCCCATAACCTAGAGGTTGATGGACTGAAACCATCCTCTGCTAAGTTGGCTTTTTATATGCCAATCTATACTTGACAGCTTGAATTAATGTTGAATTCAATGAGACTTCTTGGTTGAAAATGTTTTAAAACTTCAGCTAAACCACAACCGCTCAAACTTTTCAGAAGTTCTCTCATCTCTGCTCCCCAGTGATGTCACACAATCAAAACCCAACTGACATTTTTGCTATTCCTGAGTCTATTCAAAGCTAAAATAAAATGTTCTGGCTGAGATTGAATTTTAAATGGTTTCTTAATATTATTGGCATTGCTAGATGACTTTAACTACAGTGTAAAATATTGCAAAAAATCGGGTGACTCCTCGAATTCTTGCATACATACCGGTGACTTTATATGGATCTTTGCAAAAACATCTGAATTGATCTCCCCTCTGCTGCCATTCCTCGTCCGCTTTACATGTTTCTGCACAATCATAAAAAAAGACAACATAGGATACTGATGAGGGCAAATAAAACTTATGGGGTACCTTTATACACTAAATTGGATAATATTAGGAAGACATAATAAGAAATATGTGTAGCACTGACCCCTAAAGGAGCTGCTGGTTTTGTTGGGCTTACCCTTACCTTCTTGACCTCGTATTGTCTAGGGGTTTCCCGAGGTAGATGGCCCAAAGAATTGCAGAAACTGACACTGAAGCCACTTTTGGGATATTTATATGAGAAAAAGTCGACAAAACAGTCTCTCCATGAAGGGTAGAGGGTTGGGTAGGAAGTTCAGGTACTTTTGGAACTGCAAAAGATAGGAAGTCTCTCACTATAGAAATCCAGAGAATTACCGTTCACAACTGGATTCTCACAGCTACCGGATAGACCTCCTCTCACCAGGCCTAGCAGCCGATAGAGTGTTTAAGTAGAACAAAGTCTCTGCCACAGACTTGAATGTAACTGAGGGACGTAGGTAAATTTAGAGAGCTATCATATGGTACCAGTATCTTGCAGCCGGTCCGGCGATACCGCATGAGTGTAGATTCACTTAGTGTCCTTCAACTGAGCCTCCAGGCTCCTTCTTAGAAGCCAGCCTTCAGCGTGGCCTTCTCCCGAAGATTCCTCCCCTGGTTGCTTCTCCAGTTGCTGGGCCTCTCCACAGATGAGACGGCACCGGACCACCTTTGAATCCTACTCTCATTTACTTTGCCTCGGGTTAGCCAACCCTGAGACTCGGAATTGGATGGATCCGCACCCCAGGCCATGAGGGCCATGGGGGCTGGTCAGGAGGACCAAACAGACAGAAAGATCTTCTGGACCGGAACCCAGAATCACGTGATGTCAGTACCTTAAATACCCTTTCCCAGAATACACAGCAGGATGACACACCCACTGGGTTGGTTCTGAGAAAGAATGACACTCAATACGCCTAACTAGACTGCTTTCTCACACTTGCCAGTGGTGACAGCGACACCTGTGGGCAAGGAGAACCCAGTGCAATCCAGCTAGACTGGCACTGAAATCACAATTTGGCATAATTAACCTTAAAACCCAACTGTGATTTTAGGAATTGGAAAAAACACATAGCGCGTGCTCATCAGTAGCCGGCACTACATATGGTACTATAGAATGAGTGAATTGGTTTGGAAACCCAATGAATCTGAAAATGTTGATTTTTTTTTTAAATTCTTCTGTGTATGCAAAAAAAAAAAAAAAATCATCTAGTCTGCAGAGAAGTACAGCTTCCTCTTATATTCTATTAGATCAAAAACTGATGAAACATTTTCCTCCACGGACCATCATCGTCAGATTTTTCCCAAATGTAATTTTATGGCAAAAACAATAATTGTATCTTCACTAAAATTTCAACAAAATTGGCCTTTGTCCACCTCCGACCTGCCATATGGACAAATGATGGCGGGCGGGATCACCTCTTGTTTTGTGCCAACATCATATGACATCGCTCAGTCTCACCATGATCGCATGCCCGTGGAAGCATGTGCCGTGACGATCCCGGGTGTGCTGTGTCCCTGGGATGTGGCGTTACCGATCTCAGTAAACAGCCTCATCTGCGGCTCTTTACCCATGTGATCAGCCATGTCCAATCCCAGATGATCACATGTAAACAAGGAGATGCAGTTTATCAGCTCTCCTGACCTCACACTTACAGAGTATGGGAAGAGGAGAACAAATCAGTGCCCTGATTTCAGTGCAGCCCCATCAGTGCCCATTATTGATGCCACTCTGTGCCCATCTGTGATGCCAATGCATGCCCATCAGTGCCTCCTAACAGTGCTCATAAGTGCAGCATATCAGTGCCATCTATCAGTACCCATCAGTGCTACATATTAGTGCCTCCTCATCAATGTCACCCTATCAGTGCCCATCATCAGTGCTGCATATTAGTGCCTCTTCAGTGCCATCCATCAGTGCCCATCAGTGCTGACCATCAGCGCCGCCTATCCATGCTACCTATCATTGCTCATTAGTGCCCCCTAACAGTGCTCATAAGTGCGGCATATCAGTGCCATCTATCAGTACCCATCAGTGCTGCATATTAGTACCTCCTTATCAATGTCACCCCATCAGTGCCCAATATCAGTGCTGCATATTAGTGCCTCTTCAGTGCCACCCATCAGTGCCCATCAGTGCTGACCATCAGCGCCGCCTATCCGTGCCACCTATCATTGCTCATAGGCGCCACTTATCAGTGTCCATTATTACCCCCTAACAATGCTCATAAGTGCTGCCATCTGTCAGTGCCCATCAGTGCCGCCTCATCAGTGCCCAACAGTGAAGGAGAAAAATTACTTATTTACAACATTTTCTGACAGGAAAACTTTTTTTCCCAAAATTTTCTGTCTTTTTTTCATCTTTTTAGCAAAAAATGAAAAACCGCAGAGGTGATTAAATACCATCAAAAGGAAGCTCTATTTCTATCTCTATTTTTCTGCTAGTCTCACCACAGTTTGATCTTTATTTGTTTCTTTATGTATTTTCTCCACTCCTTGGATTTCCTTAAGAAGGAACTGCAACTGGGCTCTACATGAGTTCTTCCGTTTGACCCCCTCCGCTATTAATTTCCCTCTCATATAAGCCTTATGTGCTTCCCAAAGTACAACTGGAGATATATTTTCTGCACCATTCTCCTTAAAAAAAGAGATCCAAGTCTAACTCTAGATCTTTGGCCACTCTAGGGCCATGTAGAAGACACTCATCTAGCCTCCAGATTAAGGGATCCTTCACATCAAGGACATCCAATACTGGAACGTGATCTCACAACGTTATTGGTTTCTTTTCTACTTTTAACAGTCCTTCTAAAAGCTGATGGTCTAGAAGAATGTGACCAAATCTTGAATATGAGGAGCGTACTTGTGACCCCGAGACGACGTGATATATCACGAAACGCGTAGGGTGGTGTGACACGCTACTTTTTTGCCTCTCAACATTAACCGGAATAAGGATACAATTGTGGAGAATTGCGCTCGGCCGACGCTTCCCACTATGATATGCCTTCTCTTACAGTAACCTTGTAAGTGTATTTCTTTTTTCATTAAATTTTAATAAATGATATTACACTATTTGGAGCGCTTTTTTTCCTTTCTGTGGTGGACCATTCGCTCTTTTTATTGGAATATTTCCGAATTGTGGTCTGGTCTGAGAATGGAAGCATTGCTGGAGGACTAAGGCACATGTATGGTCTGGCTTGACCTCTTAAAGCGTAACTTACTAGGACGTCTGGTAAGGAGCCAATCTTATCTTTTTGGTGGTGGTGCACCTCAGCATGGTTTATGAGTTGGAATACGAATCAGGAAGCCGAAGTTATCTGTGACACGTGGTGTTTTTTATAGTTCACTTTTCTGGTCTTACTCTAAGGACTATAACAAAAGGACTCATTGAGATCTTATATGATTAGTTTATGATTTGTTCATTTGCACAATATATTTTGCACTTTAGTGTATAGTGTGGTATAATATTTTTGTGATTCACTGCACATGCAATTCGTGACACTGTTGTACTTGCACTTTTAAGAGTGCTTTCAGTGTATGCGAAACATTTTGGGATTCACTATATATATATAATAAGTGATATTATTTTATATGTGTTGTTTTTATTTGCATTATACGAGGAGTTTTTTTTTTTTTTGTGCAATAGGGGACATTGCACTTCAAATCACTATTGCTTTCCATTTTAGTCTCTCGGGTGAAGGGCGTATACCCTATTATTAATTTCTAGGGATTGCGCGGTTCTTCTTGTCTAATAGTATGTAAAATATATTCCTTTGGGATACAAGATTCTCCATACATCTAATCGTCGTCGATGTATCTTATGTTTAATCGCCCTGAGTTGCCCCCCTTTAGACTCTAAAGACATAGGCTGGGTATCCAAGACTGGATCAAAAACAAATTGAATGTCTCCTGCTAATATTCATTTCCCTTCTCGAAAACCTAAATTTACTAAGAACCCCCTTCAAAAAAAAGGGGAAGGCCGTCTGTTGGGGCAATATACATTTACCAAAGTGCAATCGATATTATATTAAGGACCCTTTCTGTCGTCCTTCTGGGTCTAACTTTATTGCTTTCACCATGAATGGTGTATTCCTGTCAAATCCTACTGCAGCGCCCCTTGATCTCTTATTGGGGGAATACCCATAATACCATATCGGAAATTATTTTGAGCTAAAGCTAATTTTGGAGAAATTTACGAAAATACTCTGACAGGGGTCCGTTCAACTTAAACACAATGATAGTACCAACATCCCAAGAAAGATATATGCACAAAAAGTTTGGAGGTAAGGGACTTTTACGGTGCCAAAAATTAAGAATAACAAAAAATATACTGAAAAAAATATCTAAATGTATTTAACTCATACTCCACATATATAAAAAATCCAACATTTAATACATTTCCCTATGGTCTATAACAGACACCTGGTACAAAGAAACAGGTGACATTCTATTAAGGACCAACAGAGTTTCCATCCCAATACGTTCAACATGTTTCGCCTTGATCGGCTTCTTCAGGAACAAGGGACTAGATGGGACTAGATGTTCATATCACAAAGAGACAATGTGTTACTCTCTAAATATTCATAGAAAAAAGAAAGAATCAATTAATAAATAAATAACAGCAGAACAACAAAACTTTGTGGTATAGATAACATAACAATATGTACACAACATCAACCATAATATCACAATTTTGCAGCTCAAAGATTGCAAATGTGTGAAGAGAAAGAAAGAAAAAAGAAAAAAAAAATTTGGAGAGGAGGATTAACCCCTTTAACCACTTGCCGACCGCCGCACGCCGATGTAAGTCGGCAGAATGGCACGGGCAGGCATAAGGGCTTACATGTACGTCCTTGCCTGCCCGCCGGTCGGGGGCCCGATCGGTCCCCCGCCCGGTGCCTGCGGCGGTCGGTATTCGTTCGGGAGCGATCCCGGACGAGGGGACGGCCATTCATTCATGGCCACCCCCTCTCGATCGCTCCCGGCGAATGAAAATGTCCGGTGACATCACTTCCTCTCCTGTAATGTAAACACAGGAGAGGAAGTGATGTATTCTCTCCTCCGTGTCGGTAGTTTTCGTTCCGGCACCGAGGAGAGAGGTTCGGTGAGTTGCACCAACACACCCCACATACAGTAGAACATGCCAGGCACACTCACACCCCCCCTTTACCCCCGATCACCCCCCAATTACCCCTGCCCCCCCAGTCACAGTGACACCAATTGCTTTTTTTTTTTTTGCATTGGTGTCATTTGTGACTGTAGTAACTGTTAGGGCAGTTAGGGTTAGCCCCCTTTAGTTCTAAGGTACCCCCCTAACCCCCCCAATAAAGGTTTAACCCCGTGATCACCCCCCGTCGCCAGTGTCACTAAGGCTGGGTTCACATTGCAGCGGTTTATGAGAACGAATGTGATTCGCACCGCACTGCAGTGCAAATCACATCCGATCTCTGTGCGATTCGAGTTCAGCCATACAGATAATATGGCTGAATTCGTGTCGCACCCGCCGCACCCGCCGCACCCGCCGCAAATTCGCACGGGACCCTTTTTTTGGCCCGCAGCAGAATCGGATCGCATGGGTGTTCACACCATGCGATCCGAGTTTGCAGATCGCACTGCGATATGCGAACTGATCTGGGGGTGTCATTAACATTTCACTGACACTCCCAGCAGTTCGCATAGGGCAGTGTGAACTGCCGCCGGGAGGCATGCGATGCGGGAACCCGCTGCGGATTCATGGCGTTCCCGCATCGCTCCAGTGTGAACCCAGCCTAATAAGCGATCATTTTTCTGATCGCTGTATTAGTGTCACAGGTGACGCTAGTTAGGCAGGTAGGTATTTAGGTTCGCCGCAGCTTTTTATAGCGCCAGGGACCCCCATATACTACCGCATAAAGCCCCCTGATTTCCCCCTAGTTAACCCTTTCACCTGTGATCACCATATAACTGTTACAGGTGACGCTGGTTGGTTAGTTATTTTTTTTATAGTTTCAGGGCACCCGCCATTTATTACCTAATAAAGGTTTAACCCCCTGATCACCCGGCGGGTGTCATTTGTGACTGTAATAACTGTTAGGGCAGTTAGGGTTAGCCCCCTTTAGTTCTAAGGTACCCCCCTAACCCCCCCAATAAAGGTTTAACCCCGTGATCACCCCCCGTCGCCAGTGTCACTAAGGCTGGGTTCACATTGCAGCGGTTTATGAGAACGGATGTGATTCGCACCGCACTACAGTGCAAATCACATCCGATCTCTGTGCGATTCGAGTTCAGCCATACAGATAGTATACAGATAGTATACAGATATTATGGCTGAATTCGTGTCGCGCCCGCCGCACCCGCCGCAAACTCGCACGGGACCCTTTTTTTGGTCCGCAGCAGAATCGGATCGCATGGGTGTTCACACCATGCGATCCGAGTTTGCAGATCGCACTGCGATATGCAAACTGATCTGGGGGTGTCATTAACATTTCACTGACACTCCCAGCAGTTCGCATAGGGCAGTGTGAACTGCCGCCGGGAGGCATGTGATGCGGGAACCCGCCGCGCATTCGTGGCGTTCCCGCATCGCTCCAGTGTGAACCCAGCCTAATAAGCGATCGTTTTTCTGATCACTGTATTAGTGTCACAGGTGACGCTAGTTAGGCAGGTAGGTATTTAGGTTCGCCGCAGCTTTTTATAGCGCCAGGGACCCCCATATACTACCGCATAAAGCCCCCTGATTGCCCCCTAGTTAACCCTTTCACCAGTGATCACCATATAACTGTTACAGGTGACGCTGGTTGGTTAGTTATTTTTTTTATAGTTTCAGGGCACCCGCCATTTATTACCTAGTCTCACTAGTGTACCCCTAAATTTAGGGGTGTCTACTTTCCAAAATGGGGTCATTTGGGGGGGGGTTTGTGCCATCTTGGCATTTTATGGCCTTCAAAACTGTAACGCCCTTAGAAAGCCTGAAGGCGGTGCTTGGTTTTCGGGGGCCCCGTACGTGGCTAGGCTCCCAAAAAGTCCCACATATGTGGTATCCCCGTACTCAGGAGAAGCAGCAGAATTTATTTTGGGGTGTCATTTCACATATGCCCATAGCATGTGTGAGCAATATATCATTTAGTGACAACTTTGTGAAAAAAAAATAAAAAAAAAATTAAAGTTTGTAATTTTCCCGCAACTTGTGGCAAAATATAAAATATTCCATGGACTCAAAATGCCTCTCAGCAAATAGCTTGGGGTGTCTACTTTCTAAAATGGGGTCATTTGTGGGGGTTTTGTGCCATCTTGGCATTTTATGGCCTTCAAAACTGTAATAGGTAGTGAGGAGTGAAGTCAAATATTTACGCCCTTAGAAAACCTGAAGGCGGTTCTTGGTTTTCGGGGCCCCGTACGCGGCTAGGCTCCCAAAAAGTCCCACATATGTGGTATCCCCGTACTCAGGAGAAGCAACAGAATTTATTTTGGGGTGTCATTTCACATATGCCCATAGCATGTGTGAGCAATATATCATTTAGTGACAACTTTGTGTAAAAAAAAAAAAAAAAAAATTTTTTTGTCATTATTCAATCGCTTGAGGCAAAAAAATAAAATATTCAATGGGCTCAACATGCCACTTATCAATTTCCTTAGGGGGTCTACTTTCCAAAATGGGGTCATTTGGGGGGGTTTTGTACTGCCCTGCCATTTTAGCACCTCAAGAAATGAGATAGGCAGTCGTAAACTAAAAGCTGCGTAAATTCCAGAAAACGTACCTTAGTTTGTAGATGTGACAACTTTTGCGCAAACCAATAAATATACAATTATTGACTTTTTTTTTACCAAAGACATGTGGCTGAATACATTTTGGCCTAAATGTATGACTAAAATTGAGTTTATTGGATTTTTCTAATAACAAAAAGTAGAAAATATCATTTTTTTTCAAAATTTGCGGTCTTTTTACGTTTATATCGCAAAAAATAAAAATCGCAGAGGCAATCAAATACCATCAAAAGAAAGCTCTATTTGTGGGAAGAAAAGGACGCAAATTTTGTTTGGGTACAACATTGCATGACCGCGAAATTACCAGTTAAAGCAGCGCAGTGCCAAATTGTAAAAAGACCTCTGGTCATTTACCAGCAAAATGGTCCGGTCTGAAGGTGGTTAAGGACCAACAGAGTTTCCATCCCAATATGTTCAACATGTTTCACCTTGATCGGCTTCTTCAGGAACAAGGGACTAGAGACAATGTGTTACTCTCTAAATATACACAAAAAAAAAAAAAAAAAAAAGAAAGAATCAATTAATAAATAAATAGCAACAGAATATGTACACAACATCAACCATAATATCACAATTTTGCAGCTCAAAGATTGCAAATGTGTGAAGAGAAAGAAAGAAAAAAGAAAAAAAAATTTGGAGAGGAGGATTAACCCCTTTTTGTGTTGATGTTTTTTCCCTTTTTGGAGGTAATGGAACCATTTAACACCTGGATTATGTAAAGGTTTCTTTTTTCCTTTCTTTCTCTTCACACATTTGCAATCTTTGAGCTGCAAAATTGTGATATTATGGTTGATGTTGTGTACATATTGTTATGTTATCTATACCACAAAGTTTTGTTGTTCTGTTGTTCTTTATTTATTAATTGATTCTTTCTTTTTTTATGTATATTTAGAGAGTAACACATTGTCTCTTTGTGATATGAACACTTCTAGTCTCTTGTTCCTGAAGAAGCCGATCAAGGCGAAACATGTTGAACGTATTGGGATGGAAACTCTGTTGGTCTTTAATAGAATGTCACCTGTTTCTTTGTACCAGGAGCCTGTTATAGAATATAGGAAAATGTATTAAATGTTGGATTTTTTTATATATGTGGAGTATGAGTTAAAGAGGAGGGCCGGTTTTGAAAAAAAAAAATAAAAGTCAGCAGCTGCAAACACTGTAGCTGTTGACTTTTAATAAGCTGACTTACCTGTCCAGGATGCCGGCGATGTCGACCGCCCGAGGCTGACCCGTCCCTCGGTCTCGGGTCCCGGCACCGCCATTTTGGGTAAGGGAAACAGGCAGTGGAGCCTTGCGGCTTTACTGCCCGTTTCCTACTGCGCATGAGCGAGTCGCGCAGCGCTTTGTGAATGGGACACTCTGTTTTCTGGGACACACAGTTCCCAGAACACACAGCGCCACCCATTACCCAAAAGACGCCGCACGGAGGAGAGAAGAAAGAAGATCTCCGTGGAGGAGGAAGTGGCAGATTAGGATGATGTGCCTAGCAACAGGCATTTCTGGTAAGTTAAAAAAAATATATTTTTCATTTTATTTTTTAATGATTTTTTTCTAATTTTTAATGTATTTTCTTTTTTCAGGGTGGCCCTCCACTTTAAATAAATTTAGATATTTTTTCAGTATATTTTTTGTTATTCTTAATTTTTGGTACCGTAAAAGTCCCTTACCTCCAAACTTTTTGTGCATATAATTTTGGAGGAACATTTCAGATGAGTTTCTTGTAACATCACCACATTGGCAGCACGTCCTTTTAATTCCCGATATATCTGATGACCTTTAATGGGATTAATTAATCCTCTAACATTATAGGTAATTATTTTTAAGGGAGACATAGTCAAAAAGTATAATTAATAGGATACAATGAATCTTCTTCTAGGATTCCAGGGATATGGCACTCCAATAACAGACATGAATAAACATAAAAAAAAATAAAAATAAACACATACACACATAGAATCCCAGGAGTTAACCCTTCCGTAAGAACCAACAGTCCCTTCAGAGGGAAGTCAATGTCGTGCTCGGCTCTGCAAATGCCCCAGTGGTTGAGCAATGGGGCTGAATTCCCGTTGGGGTGTTCCATATGCTCACAGGAGCCCCCAGCCCTCATCCCCTTCACTGGCTTTAAATATTGTATCGGTTACGTACCTGGTGTTTGGCCACCTGTGAAGGTCACCAGTGATGTGGTGGATAAAAGCACCAAGATTACGAGGGGTTTAGACATGGTGGTTCTTTCTTCAGCAGGTTCGGACCCAGCAGTGATGGCTCCTGGAGAGTCTTCCCTTACCTGACATAGCTGAGATCTGTTGGCTTTATCTAACTCTCATTTATATATAGTTTTATAAAGAAATGAAAATGTAAAAGGTCATTTGATGTTGATCACCAATTTACAGTCGCACGTACGTTCCTTTTTTCCATCTCTTAATCTGAGGAAATTTGATCGTGTTTATGGCCGTATTTGATTTCCCTTATTTTTTTTATTTTTTTTATCTCATTGTGTGAAAGTTTTGCCTTCTATCCAATATGGGCGTGTTTATTACCTTTGGTTATCCATTGAAAGATTGGAGTTGTTTAGAGTTTATAGTTGTTAATTTATCTTATAGGTTTCTTTCCTCGATAAAATGTCTCAGTTTACTGTACATGACCACAATGAGAGGCAAGGCTACGACTTCTATAAAGATTTGGCTGCTATAAATAACATTTATTTGTTTTTTTGTTTTTTTCTTTTTAAAGAGGTAGTCAGAAAGGTGGTCCAGCATTCCCCGAATGCCCAATAAAATAAAACCTAGGCTACTATATTTATAATGCGCTGGTCATCATTTGGTGGAGGGGGGATTATGGTGTGGGGGGAGGGGTGATTATGGTGTGGGGGTGGAGGGGTGATTATGGTGTGGGGGTGGACGGGGGATTATGGTGTGGGGGTGAACGGGGGATTATGGTGTAGGGGGTTGTTTTTCAGGGGTTGGGCTTGGCCCCTTAGTTTCAGTGAAGGGAACTCTTAAAGTGTCAGCATACCAAGACATTTTGGACAATTTCATGCTCCCAATTTTGTGGGAACAGTTTGGGGACGGCCTCTTCCTGTTCCAACATGACTGTTGGACCTTGCTTTGTGCACCGGTGCGCAGTCATGTTGGAACAGGAAGGGCCATCCCATAATACCCCCTCCACCAAATGATTTGGACCAGTCCACAAAATAAGGTCCATAAAGACATGGATGAGCGAATTTGGGGAGGAGGAACTTAACTGGCCTGCACCTCAACCTGAAAGAACACCTTTGGGATGAATTAGAGCAGAGACTGCGAGCCAGGTCTTCTCATCCAGCTGAACGTATCAAAGACAGAGCTTCTTATCTTACACCCAAATCATAAGCCCGCAACCAAAACCTCCTGGTCTCCACCCACCGTCTTTGGGCAGACTATCTCCCCAAAGACCAAGGCCAAGAGTCTCGGGGTTATTTTAGATGCACAAATGTCAATGGATGCACAAATAGGATCTGTAGTCAGTGGATCTCACCATCTGCTGCGCATGCTTCGCAGACTCATCCCTTTTAGCCCAAAGAATGACAAAGCAGTGGTAGTTGGAACAATCATTAATTCACGACTGGACTACGCAAACTCGCTTTACATAGGATTACCACAATATCAACTTGTGCGATTACAACTGATCCAAAACACGGCGGCAAGGCTGATAACAGGAAAAAAAAACCTGGGAATCCATTTCTCCTTCACTGAGGAGCTTACATTGGCTAACCGTAAAAAATCGGATCACGTTCAAGACCCTTTGCCTCACCCACAAATGCGTGCATAGAGAAGCTCCGCAATACCTAATGGAGAAAATAAATCATTACACACCAAACCGCAGTCTTCCATCAGCCAACAAAAACCTCCTCCTCGTGCCCAAATCCCGGTATAAATCCAAGGGTGATCGGAGATTCGCTGTCCAAGGGCCTCGGCTATGGAATGCTCTACCAATCAACATCCACCTGGAAGAAAATCACCTGGCTTTTAGGAAAAAACTCAAGACCTTCCTCTTTTAGCAGATGATCAAAGCTCGCCACAACGCCTAGAGGCGATTCAGTTCACGTTATGCGCTATACAAGTATTTCATTCATTCATTCATTCATCCAACATCAGTGCCTGACCTCACAAATGTGCTTCTGGAAGAATGGTCAAACACTCCCATAGACAAACTCCTAAACCTTGTGGGCAGCCTTCCCAGAAGAGCTGAAGCTGTTATAGCTGCAAAGGGTGGGCCAACTCAATATTGAAGCCTACGGACTAAGACTGGGATGCCATTAAAGTTCATATGTGTGTTAGGGCCCTCACCAACTACATTTGGTTTCCTCTATCTACCACATCATTCAGGAGTCAAGCCCCCTCACTGAGGTCACGCATTTATATAAGAGAAGATGGGCCCATCTGATAGGTAGACCCATCAGCTCTCAGATGTGGGACAGGATCTGGTACTCCACTTTTAAGTCTTCCAAACGTGTCTTGCAGAGGGAGACATCCATCAAGATCCTCATGCATTGGTATAAGACCCATGAAGTCATTCATACGTATGAGGCTTCGAGCTCAGCTAATTGTTGGAGATGTGGGCTGGTCTTGAGTTCTCTATTTCATATTTTTTGGCAATGTGCTCTGATACAGCCTCTCCGGCATGAAGTAACGTTACTAATACAGAAAGTGGCGGAGATATCTCTACCACTTGACCCGCTACATTACTTACTGGGCCTCCCTTTCTCAGGTATTAAAAAAAACAACAACCGGCTAATTTGTTACATCCTCCTTGCTGCTTAGAGACTTATTCCTTTGTGCTGGCTATCCAACACTCCCCCACCACGGTCCAGACTTCTCCAGCTTATTGCTGAGACTCGAAGAATGGAATACTTGATGGCCACTGTACACAATACTATTCCCCAATTTGACAAAATCTGGGAGCCTTGGGACAGTTCGGAATATGGGACGCAATTTCCGTCCATTGAGTCCTGAAATGTTCGTTTTCCACTCTCTGAATTCACTTGCAGGGGCCTTCCCCCCTCCCATCCCTCACAAATATACACCAAATTGGTACCCCCTAGAGTTTCCTGACCATACTTATATACCCTAAATCAGCTTTGCCTTGCATGCATGACCTCTGTAATATTTCTTTGTTATGCTTTATGCAGTTGATGTCTTCTCTTTCTATTGAGATGTCCACCCCTGTGCTCTGCCTTTGTGGACATTTCTTCTGTGTTTTTCAACCTTTTGTTTATTCCTGGAACTCAAACATTCTGTAACCTTTCCTTTGTAAAAATTTTATAAAAAATATAATAAAAAATAAATAAAAAAAAGTTCATGTGTGTGTAAAGGCAAGTGTCCCAATACTTTTGGTAATATAGTGTAGTTGAAACAAGCTGAAATACGTATACATATTGGGGCTGTTTGACCTGCCAAAGCATTTGTATTTCTTTCCATCCAGTCGTGAAATTTGCACAATTTTGCCACACAGAATAGCCCTGTGGGAATAGTAGAAGACCTGATTTTTTTCTGCTGCAGTTTAGTAACATTTACAGGTCTTATGCCGCGTACACACGGCCAGACTTTTCGACGGACTAGGTCCGACGGAACAAATCCATCGGACAATTCGATCGTGTGTGTGGGGCTCCATCGGACCTTTGCTGTCCAAAAATCTGACGGACTTTAGAAATAGAACATGTTTCAAATCTTTCCGACGGACTCGAGTCCGGTTGAAAAATCAGTTTGTCTGTATGCTAGTCCAACGGAAAAAGGCCAACGCTAGGGCAGCTATTGGCTACTGGCTATGAAGTTCCTTATTCTAGTCCGGTCGTACGTCATCGTGTTCGAATCTGTCGGACTTTGGTGTGATTGTGTGTGGCCAAGTCTGTTCAATGGGAAAGTCCGTCGGAACTGCGCCGAAAGTCTGTCGGGAAGACCGTCGGGCCTAGTCCCTCGAAAAGTCCGGTCGTGTGTACGCAGCATTATCCCTCCTCCAACCTGTGAATGGAGAAGCAGAAGACCGAGGAGCTCATCTCTATCTCACTCTGCTCTCTCCTGCCATGAACATGTTCCTTGTTAGCACATGAGTACTGCAGTATACCTGCGGTGGAATTGGGACTGACTTTTGCTGAACATGGGGTTGAAGCTATATGGCAATTTACTTTTTTTAAAGGATACACTGAGGTGCTGAGATAGAAAAAGGCGCCTCTTGATGGGATTGTCGGCAACAACTGCCTGATATTTTCTAACCACCCCTAGTCTCAAATTATAGAAAAGGACTGGCCATCAGCAGAACATGCTTAATGAGAAAGAACAGTGCCCGAGTGTCCGAATGGTCAGTCCGCCCCTTTAGGCAATAAAAGAAGACGTAATATGACATATGTGCCTGATATGTATTCTAAAGTTGTGGGTATTGGGGGAAAAGGATCAGAAGTGTTTTGTGTAAATACGATCCGAGCGATTCTTCCCTTTGGTGAAGTGTTTGTAGCTCCCCCTACATAGGTTTTTCACCTCCCAGTGCTCTCCCTTCCTAGATTATTCTGGGAGGGGAGCGCAGGCTCAAAAAGAGGCCTATTAGTCCATTGCTGCTTTACATTTTTAATTATCTTTCCATTACTTAGCTATGCCAAAACTCCAGGGAGGCGTGGCCTTCCCATATCCGATATGATACTATAAAGCAGTACACCGTGCTAGGGTACTAGCCTGGTGTAGAGACGAGGGACATAGATCCTGGGTTGCGATTGAACGATCATGTACAGAGATCCCACTCCGATGTCTGCCATGGCTGCGGCTAAGAACATTGGGATCCCTAAGAAACCATCCCCTGATAGGGGCAACTCTAAGCCCTTGTACACACGGTCGGAGATTCCGACAACCAAATCCATTGGATTTTGTCCGAAACTGTTGACAAAAAATCCGATCTTTCAGAACGTGATGACGTAATTTCGTTACGATGGGACTACGTTCAGGCTAGTAGCCAATAGCTTTGATGTAGGAATTTGATCTGGGCATGCGTGGCACTTTGTCCGTTCTCTACACATGATCGGAGTATGTCCTATCGGACCAGTTGGTCGGAAAATATTTCCAGCAAGTTGGAAAATTTGGTCCGACGGAGATTCCGACGGAAACAGTCCGATGCATACCACACACAGTCGGATTATCCGACAACACGGTCCGATAGGACACATTCTGACGGATTCTCAGACCGTGTGTACAAGGGCTAAGAGTCATCCAACAAAGCCCTCTGTTTTCACAATCGGATGGAGAAATTACGCGGCTCTACCCAGTCCTGGGCAACCCGTCAATTCCCACAGGCTATACAGAAAACCGCTTTAAACAAACTACGAGATCAGGTCAATTTCGATTAGGTGACTTCCTTGAAGTATCAAGGTTGAAGACCAGGGCGGAAATGCAGTTGCTGTTTAGCCCGCCATTGGATCCATGGCGGATGCAACCGCTTATGCATTTTCTCACCTCCCTTATGCGCGGAGAGAGATCAGACCACCCAAACACACCACTGGAAAACCTGTGGCTGATAGAAAAGACGTCTGCACAAGGGGTATCTGAGGTATACAAAATACTAATAGATCCTCCAGTGGATTTGGTCCCTCGATTCCTTCAGAAAGGGGAAAGAGACTTAGTCACTACATTCTCTAAAGAGCAACGGAGCCATATCTTATACTTTGCCCACTATTCCTCAACAGCTGGTAAGTACCAAGAGCTATGCTATAAAATCCTTACAAGGTGGTATAAAGTCCCATCACTACTACAAAAAAAATCTATCTGGAAAAAATAACAATACTTGTTGGCGTTGTGCAGAGTCCAGAGGGTAATATGATCCATATCTTTTGGTCATGTCAGAAGTAAGTGGATTTCTGGTCCAAAGTCCGAGGCATTATAGGGCGGTTAACAGATTGTGATCTGGGATCTGGCCCTGCAAGATATCTACTCCACCTTTCAGATTTTTCTAAACGTAAATATCAAAATTTGTTGTTTGCTCATCTTTTGAATGTGGCAATGACCTGTATTGTGGCCAATTGGAAGCAGGAGCTACCCCCCCCCCCCCCCCCATCTCGCTATGGTTAAAAAAAATAGCCGATATACATGTTATGGAAAAAGGTATCGCAATTACGCAAGTTAAGGAGGAAAAATTTAATAAAAAATGGAAACCATGGTCGCTTTTCATACGCACCAGGGAATATGGCGATACGCCTGTGGAGGGGGAGCAGGCGGGGGTTTAAGGGGGAGGGAAGACAGAGAACCCAACTCTTCTTGTAGACCCTTTTGTGTGATTTCTCTGTTTAAATAACGGCCTTATATATATATATCAGTTGAAAACAGAATCCATCTGTGTTAAAATACATTTTTATTTATTTATTTTTTCTTTGATACGCATGCAATAAAATTTGTTTTGTCTATATGTATAAAAAAATTGTTGAAATAAAATACAGAATTAAAAAAAAAAAGAAAAACAAAATGAAAGGAAATCATATTATACAATCAAATTGAAATGTTTCTAAGAAAATTCAGGATTTTGCGTTCTTAAATAAACAAAAATAATATTGAAATTGGTTCCATCCATCTCATCCGGTGACATCTGGGACTTCATCTGGTGACATCCAGGACTTCGTCATGTGACATCCGGGACTTCATCAGGTAACATCCGGGACTTCATCAGGTGACATCCGGGACTTCATCAGGTGACATCCAGGACTTCATCTGGTGATCTCCAGCTCTGGGTGGTGACTACAAAGATTGTTTTAGGATGATCAGAGCGGAGACAATGAGGGTCCAGAATATGTGAACGCCTGCAAAAATAAACATAATGTTATTTCCTTTCCTGGAGCAACTTCTTGCAGAGTCTACTCTACATTGGCCACCATACTGCATGAATCTCCATGAAATCTATAAAAGTGATTCCTTTTATTGGCACATAGGCAGATAGTAAGGTGTCAGATATGTGCCCTTCCCTATCCACTTAAGGACCGGGCCAATTTTTTAAACTTGTTGTTTACAAGTTAAAATCTTTTTTTTTTTTTGCTAGAAAATGACTTTGAACCCCCAAATATTATATATATTTTTAGACACCCTAGAGAATAAAATGGCGGTCGTTGCAATACTTTATGTCACACCACATTTGCGCAGCGTTCTTGCAAACAAAAGGGGCGGGATCCTGTCTGATGTCATTGACCAAAGATGGCCACGCTCATCTTTGGTCAATGATGTCAGCCAGCAAGTAACTTCTCTGTTTGCATTCAGTTGCTGCCCGGGACTCTTCCAGTTGGTAGATCCTCGGGCAAAAAGAATTGGGTAGTGCCGCAACCAGATAGTTAAACAAATAATTATACGAGTCCATGAATTAGTCCTGTAAGCAAAGTATAGTGGCAGGACAGTCTATGTGTTGGGGGCCAACCTTTGTGGGGGAAGTGAAAGCAAGCTCCAAACATGAGAAAAGAGAGGGAAAAAAGACGCCTCTGAGTCAAGACTGTACATGGATTGGTACATACAGTAGGTGCATTATAAACTCACATGGAGGTGGGAGAATAGGCAAATGTTGAGTCAGTAAGACGATGTCATCTGTCTCGGCTGTAAAGACGTTCCCACGTCGCTCTCGACCTTTGGTCGGGGCTATCCCGGGCCCGCAGGGTGCTAGGCGATCGTGCAGAACCAAAAGCGAGGCTTGGAGAGTAGCTGGAGAAACGTGGCGTTGGGTGTGATGGCCTCACTGGCGTGCTCGTGGCGACGTTTCGGAGCATGCGGACTGGAGAGTTGTACACAGAGCACACTCCTTTCCTCAAGCTCTTCGCAGTCGGGACAGATGCCAGCGTCTTACTGACACAACATTTGCATCTTCTTCCCAAACTCCATGTGAGTTTATAATGCACCTACTGTATGTACCAATAAATGTACAGTCTTGACGCCTTTTTTCTCTCTCTTTTGGTAGATTATTGGGGATGTGTCTCGTGTTGCTAGGACCCTGGTGACAGCTGTCTGCTCGGAATCTCCCAGACAGCAGATCTGGTTGCTTGGATGCCGGGGATCCCTGGCTTCCTGGTAACTAGGAGCCCTGAGCAGGAAGCTAAATGTAGGACTTCCCCCTTCAGATGGAGGTTTGGCTTTGCTGGTGTAATGTTTCGTTTGCCTATTGGCTGAAAAAAAAATCCTTTTTTTATCAGTCCAAACCTCATTCCTATGAAGACATCAAACTAGGGTAGCGATGGGGAACCTCGGCACCCCAGATGTTTTAGAACTACATTTCCCATGATGCTCAACTACACTGCAGAGTGCCAGAGCATCATGGAAAAGTGTAGTTCCAAAACATCTGGGGGAGCCGAGGTTCCCCATCACTGGCCTAGGGACTTATCACCACCATAACTCAAGAAAACTGTTATCACCACTTATCTCCGTCTTCATCTTCCTCAGAATTTCATGAGTCTGGGTGACAACTCAGGAGAACAATTGGGAGACAGTTGTCACCCCACAACAGGAAGTGTCTGAACAAGGACCTTAATGGGAGGATCTCCATGGATTTAAAGCATTTAGCTTAACCCTTTAAAGTCCACATTCTTCAATGAGTTAGCGTGACTCAAAATGTGCGCTACCAAACGGTGGAGCAGAACGTTAAAGCGGACCTTCAGTCATTTTTTCATCTTCCCATCTATTAAATCTTCTGCCCCTTGTTGTTGTTTTAACTTTGGGGAGCATTTTTTTTTCTTCTGTCAGTAAATCCCTTATACAGCCCACTTCCTGTTTCTTCTCTGGTCATTGGCCTAGACCAGTGATGGAGAACCTTGGCACCCCCAGATGTTTTGGAACTGCATTTGCCATGATGCTCATGCACAGGGGTGTAACTATAGGGGGTGCAGCAGTTGCGACCGCAAACGGGCCCTGTGATGCAGGGGGCCCATGCAGCCCCCCTACATATGGCCGGCAGCAGCATAGGCAGCTAGGGGTACCAGTGCACCATGTACACGGGTGGCTGGAGGTGGAGGGTGACTAGCAGAGCTCCATGCTCGACTATCACACTGGCTGCTCTTTAGTTGTGCATTCCCTGCATGACCTGTGTCCTCGGCCGGCTCCTCAGAGTACCCCTCTCCTGCTCCATGCATTGCCCCTCAGTCCTATGTCTGTTGTCCCCAGCCAGAGTCCCACCCCCCCCGAGTCCCCCTTCTCACATGGGGGCAGTAACTTCATCTGCCCTGGAGAAAAGGACCTCATCTCTTCTGGGGACGGGGACCCCATCCTGCCTAGGGACAGTCCCCCAATGGGGCACCTAAAAAAAAATAAAAAAAAAAAATAAAAACTACTAATGCCAGTGGTGGAACTACAGGGCTCACAAAGGTCATACCTGTGACCACGCCCTGGAGTTCCACCGCCGGACTCGGAGGGAAGGGCCCTGGCTGGGGTTCAGGGGGGCCCTTCATGGTTTCTTGCATCGGGGCCCTGAAGGTTCTAGTTACGCCACTGCTCATGCACTCTGCAGTGTAGTTGAGCATCATGGGAAATGTAGTTCCAAAACATCTGGGGTGCCGAGGTTCACCATCACTGGCCTAGGCTTATGACATCATGTACAGCTCTCTCTTTCACTCTCCTGAGCGTTTGTCCAGAAGGGAGGGGGGGTTGAGTCATAAGAGGGCAAATGAGAGCTACAGAGCTGGAGGTGTGCCTCTGTGGTAAATCCAGGAAGTGATGAGGCAGCTGCCCACAGTTAAAATGGCTGCAGCCAGGCTCAGTGGAGGGAGATTTCTGCAGTATATTTGGCAAGTACAGAATCTCAGTACAGTAAAACCTCAGTTTGAGAGCGTTTTGCAAGTCAAGCAAATTTTTTTCATCAATTTTGACTTGATATACAAGTAGCATCATGTCACAAATGTGTATAAAAGAGAAGAGAGGCGCCTCTAAGTGTAGCAATATGGTTACATTTCATGAAAATACATTTAGCAACATATTGCTACACTTAGAGGCGCCCTCTATTCTCTTTTATACCCTGTAGCACCTGCTGGATTTTGCTTCTAATCCCGTTGTGGAGGCCTCCATTTGTGGATGAACATTTTATGGTTACACAACCGATCACATTGCTAGAATCTTTTTATATTGACTATAAACTGAAGGACCTAGGAATAAATGGTTGTGGAACGAATCATCTGAGTTTCCATTATTTCTTATGGGGAAATTCGCTTTGATATACAAGTGCTTTGGATTACAAGCATGTTTCTGGAATGAATTCTGCTCGCAATCTGAGATATTACTGTATATATAAAATAATATGCAAAAGTGGTTGGAGGGAAGCTTCAGAATGGCAAAAGATGTTTTTTTTTTATTACAAATGATGTGAGCGGGCTGCAGTTCCTCTTTCAATAACAAAGAGCTTGTTGATTTCTCTCATCATTGCTTACCAAAAAACAATTTGAATAAACAAATAAAAAAATAAAATAAAATAAAAACTTACTAGTGATAGAAGAGCTGGCTCCTGTAGAGAAGGAAAACAGAAGGCATGTCAGTGGTGTATCGATTGTATCATTTCATGAATACAGAAGGATAGTCACAACTTTAATAGAATGAATACATTTACTCCATCAGTCCGATTCTTCGTTACATTTTCAGTGACATTATATTGTACTTTATGGATGTTTTATAGAAGAAAGTCAAAAATATTGTTATTTTTTTTTTTTTTTTTTTAAATTGTCGCTCTTTTTTTGTACATATAGCCAAAAAAAATTAAAAGCAATATCAAATACCACCAAAAGAAAGCTTTATTAGTGGGGAAAAAAAGGACGCAAATTGTATTTGTGTACTGCATCGCACGACTGCGCAATTCTCAGTTGAAGTAACGCAGTGCCGTATGGAAAATAATAGCCTGGTTATCAAGGGTGGGGGGGGGGTACATCTTCTGGAGGTCAAGTGGTTAACTGGCACAGAGGAAATGGTTCCATTTTACCCAGATCACTCGTTGGACCCCCCCCAAAGCATCTCAAGGAATATGAAGGGTGGTGTAGAAACCAAGTGCTTCATCATAAGATGATAACCGGGGGCCTGTGGTTCAGATCTCACGGATGTTCCTTTGTGACTCTTACGTCTTGACATCTGTATTGACTGACACCTCCCGGGATCAAAACTTGCCATAAATCCCCCCCCCCAACTCCCCTCCAAACCCCACCCCCCCATAAACAAATGACCAGACTATGTTTGGGGTAAATGGCCACCCGGCCTTGATTTATTAACCAATATATATATATATATCAATATAAACTTTTTCATAAATAACTTTATTAACATGTAAACAACCTTCCATTAGTCTTGTATGATGGGTCATGAACCCAATAATCTACTGGTCACTGCCCACTACATCAGTCATTACTTTAACCTCTTGACCTCCAGACGGACCTCCAGACGGACTCCCCTGTCTCTGGAGGCTATACCCAAACCAGTGCAGTGACCTACCCCTTTTACCCTTCGCGGTTAACCCCATGTAACCGGGAAGTACAGATCCAACCACCCCCCATCACCATGGATGGGTACAAACCTACTCTCTACCTGCACCACTTAACCTCTTCAACTGACCCCCAAAACTGCCCACCCCAGTAAACAAACCCCCTCGAAACAACCTCCAATATAAAGGGAGGGTGGGTGGGAATCCCTTCCTTCTCCGCTCTCCGACTGCCCCCGATTTTCCGGCGAAACCTAAGCTCCGCCCATGGCCCCTCCTACCTGTCCTCTCTTAAAGCGCCCCCCCCCCCTTATTCTAATTAACGGCGACAGTGCAGTCATAGCAACTGTCATGCTGTCCCTGCGCTCACAGCTCCGTGGCCTTCCTTATTGGCTCATATCTTTGAAGCGTAGTTTTATTGACCAATTGGAAGGAGGAAGAGTAGGCCTGCGTGTTTCAGCTCCAGATCTTTTAGACATTGTTTTTTTTTTTTATATCATAACAACCAGGGGGGTTGGGGTCTTCATGAGGTCTTCATACATGTATAGAACACACGTTCTTCCAGAATATTCCCTTCTCTAGATGTGTATTGAGGGACAAAAATAGGACAAAAGTGTACGGAATGTTGGATGCTTTACTCATCACCATATATAATGTACAACAAGAGCAACCAATCAATGATCTGATCATCACATTATATTGTACAAGTATAAAATAATCCACAGGACTTCCACCATTGTGATCTGATAGAAGAATAAAACACTTACCAGGAGTGGTGGGAATTGGATCTGGAAAATAGAATCCATGATATCAAACTATTACATATAATCAGACATGTTGACATGCTTCATTGTATTCTATGCATGAAGGTCAAAAACCTTCAGTGTGATTAAGGCCAGAGGGCAGGGCAGGACAGGGCAGGGCAGGACAGGGCAGGGTAGGATAGGGCAGGGCCGGATGGGGCAGGACAGGGCAGGACAGAGCAGGGCAGGACAGGGCAGGGCAGGGCAGAGCAAGGCAGGGCAGGGAAGGACAGAGCAGGGCAGGACAGGGCAGGGCAGGGCAGAGCAAGGCAGGGCAGGGAAGGACAGAGCAGGGCAGGACAGGGCAGGGTAGGGCAGGACAGGGCAGGGCAGGGCAGGGCAGGGCAGAACATATTGGAGGTGTGGTCTTGATGAATGAAGCTGGGGCTGCTTTTACCTGCTCACCTCTCGGGCCGGGTTGCGGTGTGCATCGGTCAGGTTATCTCTTCCTATTTTTGAAGTATGCTTTGGGCCTGGGTGGACCTCTCCTCAGCCTGCACCCTCACTAGCCAACAGCATCCAACTCATCAGATCTTGACAGCCCGAGTGAGGACCCTAAGCCCTTGTACACACGGTCAGACATTCCGACAACCAAATCCGTCGGATTTGGTTGTCGGAATGTCTGACCGTGTGTACAAGGGCTTAGGGTCCTCACTCGGGCTGTCAAGATCTGATTTTGTCCGAAACTGTTGCATACACACAGTCGGACAAAGTTGTCGGAAAATCCGATCGTTCAGAACGTGGTGACGTTATTTCGTTACGACGGGACTACGTTCAGGCTAGTAGCCAATAGCTTTGATGTAGGAATTTGATCTGAGCATGCGTGGCACTTTGTCCGATCGGAATTCTCTACACATGATTGGAGTATGTCCGATCGGAGCATTTTGGCGGAAAATTTTACCAACAAGTTGGAAAACTTGGTCCGTCGGATACTCCGAAGGAAACAGTCCAATGGAGACCACACACAGTCGGAATATCCGACAAAACGGTCGGATCGGACACATTCCGTCTGAATCTCCGACCGTGTGTACAAGGGCTAAGGCATTTATCACTAATCTTTTTTATTTTATATTGCAGAGAATTAGAGATGTTGAGAACATATGAGAACCTCCACTGTGAAATTCCTCTTCCATTGTAGAGTAATCTCTGTTCTAGAAGGAGTTTTGGTGCTATGGGATCATTTTGGGACTTATTCCCACTAAGCAGATAAAAATCAGCAAGAATACAAAATAATGTAAAGTATCCAATCACAAGATTACCTGATCCCACAATAGGTCCAATCGTCAGAGTGCTATCGAAACCCTGGGAGGTTCCGGTGTCATCAGCTCGACTTGCTGATCTGGCACAGACCTAGAAACAAAGAAAGACATTAAGAATTGAGGTAGAGGTCAGGCGGGTTCATCGGTATAAGATCTTCTCTACCAAATCCTCACAGAATTCATCTGATGAGATGACTGAATGGAGCTCAGGTCACACCTTATCACTTTCCTATATACAGAGAATTCTTGGTAAATGTTGTGCACTACATAGCTATATACTGTATGTAAATAGATAAGTGGGCGGAGTCATGCAAACTATGAATGGTTTGCCTAGAACTGCCCACTGAGCCCCGTAGAGACTCCTTGTTTTCTGTTTGTCCTGGAAGTGGAGATGTGTAAATGTCTTCTGTTTTCAGAAGGCAATGCTGTGTCTGATTCTACATCATACAAAGATATTGTAGACAATTGTCCTCTTCCAACCTTGTGGTAACATTATGATGAAGGCCCTTTTCTGTTCCACCATGCCACCCCACCCCCACCCGCCATGTACAAAGTCAGCTCCATAGACATGGTGTGACCGATTTGGTGTGGAGGAACTCAAGTGTCCTGTGCAGAGCCCTGACCTCATCCCTACTGAACACCTCACCAATGGCGAGCCAGGTCTTCTCATCCAACATCAGTAACTGATCTCAAAAATGGACACAAAATACCACAGACACTCTCCCAAAAGAGAGGCCCCAAAAAGCAATAAACGAAGGGCCGGCATGACAGGGGTTAATGGGGCTTGAGACTGGGAAAAATGGTAAGAAGGGAGGGGAGTGTGCGGTTAGGATTTTGTTAGGGCGTTGTTAAATGGTTTAAGGAGATATGGGTGGAGCTCTGGGGGGGAAGTGAGCTAGAGAGGAAAGGGAGGTGGTTATTCAGTTGCAGGGGAAGAGCTGGAGAATCAGCTTCCCACCCTCCCTCCCTCCCTACAATTTTGGGGGAATTTGTCGTGTTGTGGCGGGGGGCAAGGTCCTTTTAGGTCATATGGGCACTTAAAAGGTATGGTGTAGGGACCCATCTGAGGTACGGCGCCCAGTTGGTAGGGACCCCTTGAGGTATGGAGCCCAGTTGGTGGGGACCTGTCTGAGGTATGGCTCCCAGTTGGTAGGGATCCGTCTGAGGTATGGCTCCCAGTTGGTGGGGACCCGTCTGAGGTACGGCTCCCAGTTGGTAGGGATCCATGTGAGGTATGGCTCCCAGTTGGTAGGGACCCCTTGAGGTACGGAGCCCAGTTGGTGGGGACCTGTCTGAGGTATGGCTCCCAGTTGGTAGGGATCCGTCTGAGGTATGGCTCCCAGTTGGTGGGGACCCGTCTGAGGTACGGCTCCCAGTTGGTAGGGATCCATCTGAGGTATGGCTCCCAGTTGGTGGGGACCCGTCTGAGGTACGGCTCCCAGTTGGTGGGGACCCGTCTGAGGTACGGCTCCCAGTTGGTAGGGACCCATATGAGGTACGGCTCCCAGTTGGTAGGGACCTGTCTGAGGTATGGCTCTCAGTTGGTGGGGACCCGTCTGAGGTACGGCTCCTAGTTGGTGGGGACCTGTCTGAGGTATGGCTCCCAGTTGGTAGGGACCCATATGAGGTACGGCTCACAGTTGGTGGGGACCCATCTGAGGTACGGCACCCAGTTGGTAGGGACCCATCTGAGATATGGCTCCCAGTTGGTAGGGACCCGTCTGAGATATGGCTCCCAGTTGGTAGGGATCCATCTGAGGTATGGCTCCCAGTTGGTAGGGACCCATATGAGGTACGGCTCCCAGTTGGTAGGGACCCGTCTGAGATATGGCTCCCAGTTGGTAGGGACCCATCTGAGGTATGGCTCCCAGTTGGTAGGGACTCATCTGAGGTACGGCTCCCCGTTGGTGGGGACCTGTCTGAGGTATGGCTCCCAGTTGGTAGGGACCCGTATAAGGTATGGCTCCCAGTTGGTGGGGACCTGTCTGAGGTATGGCTCCCAGTTGGTAGGGACCCGGATGAGGTACAGCTCCCAGTTGGTAGGGACCCGTATAAGGTATGGCTCCCAGTTGGTGGGGACCCGTCTGAGGTATGGTTCCCAGTTGGTGGGGACCCGTCTGAGGTATGGCTCCTAGTTGGTAGGGACCCGAAAGAGGTACGCCTCCCAGTTGGCGGGGACCCATCTGAGGTATGGCTCCCAGTTGGTAGGGACCCAGGTGAGGTACGGCTCCCAGTTGGTGGGGACCGGTCTGAAGTACGGCTCCCAGTTGGTAGGGACCCATATGAGGTACAGCTCCCAGTTGGTAGGGACCTGTCTGAGGTATGGCTCTCAGTTGGTGGGGACCCGTCTGAGGTACGGCTCCTAGTTGGTGGGGACCTGTCTGAGGTACGGCTCCCAGTTGGTAGGGACCCATATGAGGTACGTCTCGCAGTTGGTAGGGACTCGTCTGAGGTATGGCTCCCAGTTGGTGGGGACCCATCTGAGGTACGGCACCCAGTTGGTAGGGACCCGTCTGAGATATGGCTCCCAGCTGGTAGGGACCCATCTGAGGTATGGCTCTCAGTTGGTAGGGACCCGTCTGAGATATGGCTCCCAGTTGGTAGGGACCCATCTGAGGTATGGCTCCCCGTTGGTGGGGACCCATCTGAGGTATGGCTCCCAGTTGGTAGGGACCCAGATGAGGTACAGCTCCCAGTTGGTGGGGACCCGTCTGAGGTATGGCTCCCAGTTGGTGGGGACTCATCTGAGGTATGGCTCCCATTTGGTATGGGTACCTGCTAGTTGTCTCCAAGTAGGGGGTTTCACGACTGGAGGCCAGATAAGACTAGCAGGTACGGTTATGACTTTGGGCTACATTATCTTTAATAAAGACATATGTTCTGTTTTGTAAGGTTATTGACATGTTAATTATTGGTATTTATATTTGGTTAATAAAACGGCTGCTATGGCCAATTTACTCCAGTTATGTGTGGTGTGGTTATTAAAATGAATAGGGGGGTGGGGGGGGGGGGGTTATTGGTATAGCCGGTAACAAGCCATGGTTAATAACATAGTCATGTTTTTTGTTTTGTTTTTTAATTCTCCTAGATATAAACACAAAGGATTGTTTGATCTCCAGTGAATTATTTCTCCAATCATGATTCACCATTTTATATTGCTGAGGTAGCCTAAAGTTGATTGTTTGTGGAGCCTCCATTTTTGAACTGAATAGCCAGAGTTGGTGATCACCATTTTCCTTGGAAGTCCCAATGAAAATACTGTATAAGCATTGATCAAACTACGCAGTTTTTCTGATTTATCATCAATAATCAATAAAAACTACATTTATAGAACTGTCTGATAAGGTCAGCTGAGCTGATCTTACAGATTGAATGTACTTAGGCAATGAAAGCCTTCACTCTGGTGACCGGGGTCATCACTTTGAGTGTATGCCTCATTGTTGGAGGAGTCCTAGTTTTGGACTCACAGACTAGACCAGTCTTTTTATCTGCTTTAGTGCCGAGTACACAAGATTGGATTTTCCGACAACAAATGTTGGATGTGAGCTTATTGGCGGAAATTCCCAGCGTGTGTACACTACATCGGACATTTGTTGTCGGACTTTCCGCCAACCAATGTTGGCTAGCATGTTCTCAAATTTTCCGCCAACAAATGTGTGTTGTCGGACTTTCCGAGCATGTGTACACAAGTCCGTCGGACAAAAGTCCAAAGTACACGCACGCATGCTCAGAATCAATGCTCACCAAACACAACATTAGCAGAACAACAGCAGCAACAACATTAGCATCAGACTACTTGGCGGACTTCTGGTGGACAAACCGCCAGAAAGTCTGCCGGACTTTCCGAACGAGTGGACCTGCCCACACACAACCGGACATTTCCTGCGGACTAGGTCCGCCCGGACTATGGCAGGAGTCCGCCGGACTTTTGAAATGAACGGACTTGCCCACACATCCTCTGGGACTGTGACATCATAAAGGGTGGGGACATCACCCGGTGACCCCGCCCATTGTCCCTATATAAGTCGCAGCGCAACACGTCCCTGTCATTGTGGCCAGAGACATTGCTGAGTCAACATCTCAAGGAAGAAGAAGAGAAGGCGGCGACAGTGGCGACAGAAGACCGGGCCACCGCTAGTAAAAGAGCTGGAAGAAGAAAGCGGAGGCCCGGCAAGAAGAACCAAAGAGGGGGACAAGACCCCCGAAGTTGGAAGAAGAGGTAGCGGCAACAGAAGACCGGGCCACCGCTAGCAAAAGAGCTATAGGAAGAAAGCAGAGGCCCGGCAAGAAGAATCGAAGAGGAGGACAAGACCCCCAAAGAGGGGGACAAGGTCCCCGAAGTCGGGAGAAGTCGGGAGAAGACCCCCGGACGACGATGAAGAAGAAAGCCAGGCTCCTCCGGTAGTAAAAGAGCTAGCAAAAGAGCAGAAGATAGCAGAGGAGTCCAGCGAGAAGACCCCCCAAGACGGAAGAAGACCCCTGGAGCTGTGCAATAAATTATTTTAAAACCTTGTGTTGTGTTTTATTTACATTTTTTTCACCAGGTGAATGGGTAGGGGTACATTGTACCCAATACTCATTCACATAGGGTGGGGGGCTGGTATCTGGGGGGCTCCCGGATTCCGATAAGCCCTAAGCCCGCAGACCCCGACAACCAATGGCCAGGGTTGTCGGGAAGAGGCCCTTGTCCTCATCAACATGGGGACAAGGTGCTTTGGGGTGGGGGGGCCCCGCTCAGGAGGGGGGCGCTCACTCGTCCCCACCCCCTTTCCTGACCAGCCGGGTTGTGTGCTCAGATAAGGGACTTATATGGACCTTGGGGGGGACCCCCACGCTGTTTTTTCGGCGTAGGGCTTCCCCTTTAAGTCCATACCAGGTGACAGGCGACGTGTCAATCTCTCCGCCGAAGGTGGCAACATTGACCTCCTGCGCTAGTCCCATCTACCTGGAGCCGCGTTCAAAATGAACGGACTTTTCTCCGTGTGCGGGAAAGTCCGTTCATTTCAAAAGTCCGGCAGACTAGCACACAGCACACAGAGTCAAAACTACTTTCTAAGTCCGCCGGACTTTTGGGAAAAAAAAGTCCGCCATAGTCCACACTGCACTCCAAGTCCACCGGATAGTCTGATCGTGTGTATGCGGCAAAAGGGTGGCGCATGACTATTGAACTTCCTTTTTATCAGCTCGCCGTACGTCTTGTACGTCACTACGTTGGCAATTGTTGGCCAACATTTGTGTGACCGTGTGTATGCAAGACAAGTTGGAGCCAACAACCTTCAAACAACATTCCACGGTTTTGTTGTCGGAAAGTCCGATCGTGTGTACGGGGCATAACAGTCTTTTGATGGATGGAATCCTACTTACAGGTCTACAGGATCCAGCATAGCTGTTGCACAGTTTTACTTGACAGTGTAGATACACTTTGTCGTATTTTCCAACAAACTTGAACATTTGCACAGAAAAGCGTCCTTTATTGGAGATACCGTTCTCTTCTACATATATAGTTCCATCTTGCTTGTTAAGACAGCTAAAGAAAGTACAAATGGAGATAAAAGGACAGATAATCATTTTATGTACTAAAAGACTTCACTCACAATGTACATAAAGATTTAAGTATTTAAAATTGAAAGGTCAGTTGGATCTGGTACTGCAGTTTTTGATGGACACAGGTAGGTTGAACCATCCAGCAGCTTCTCCTGGTAGAGAGATCTCTGCACTCATGTTTCTAGTAATGTCCACCTTTTTCATATGTTATGGGGATACCAGTCTGCTTCCCATGAAGGCCTCTTGTGCCCCCCCACCATAGGGAAAGAGAGCCTTGACTGATGGGGGCACGGACAGGTTCCGGACAAAGGGGTGGATGGTGATGATTGGGGGAAACATGGCGGTTGGGATTGGCCAGAGCTCTGGGTCTTTCGGAAAAATTGGATGGAAGAGCTGCCCACCCTCCCGGCCATTTTTTCCTCAGTTATGATATGTCACAGCTTGCTGCGGTTTCTTGACCTTGCCAGCATTTAAAGTTATTGTAATGGGCTATGCCCTTGATGAAAAAATTGGAAGTAGGCTGTCTGTCCAGCACTTATGGTAAGGACAGGCCCCTGCTTCCTCCTTTTGGAATTCAGTGCTCACAGTACGACTGTGACTGGCACTGGTTAAATGTGTTCACAGAATTTAATAAAGCTGTGGCCTTGCCCTTTCCAACCCAATGGTTGTAAATGTTTTATTTAATGGGTTAAAAGGGCAAGGGTGGTGGGGGATTTGATCCCATTGTGTTACATAAATTTGTACCTAGGCTCATTGTACCTCAGCAGTCATGTTCTACGGGAGTAAACCAAGGCTGGTTCACACCTAGGCGCATTGCACCTCAGCAGTTATGTTCTACGGGAGTAAACCAAGGTTGGTTCACACCTAGGCTCATTGCACCTCAGCAGTCATGTTCTACGGGAGTAAACCAAGGCTGGTTCACACCTAGGCTCATTACACTTCAGCAGTTATGTTCTACGGGAGTAAACCAATGGTTCACACCTAGGCTCCATGCACCTCAGCAGTTAGGTTCTATGGGAGTAAACCAAGGTTGGTTCACACCTAGGCTCATTGCACCTCAGCAGTCATGTTCTACGGGAGTAAACCAAGGCTGGTTCACACCTAGGCTCATTACACTTCAGCAGTTATGTTCTACGGGAGTAAACCAAGGCTGATTCCCACCTAGGCTCATTGCACCTCAGCAGTTATGTTCTATGGGAGTAAACCAAGGTTGGTTCACACCTAGGCTCATTGCACCTCAGCAGTTATGTTCTACGGGAGTAAACCAAGGCTGGTTCACACCTAGGCTCATTGCACCTCAGCAGTTAGGTTCTATGGGAGTAAACCAAGGTTGGTTCACACCTAGGCTCATTGCACCTCAGCAGTCATGTTCTACGGGAGTAAACCAAGGCTGGTTCCCACCTAGGCTCATTGCACCTCAGCAGTTAGGTTCTATGGGAGTAAACCAAGGTTGGTTCACACCTAGGCTCATTGCACCTCAGCAGTCATGTTCTACGGGAGTAAACCAAGGCTGGTTCACACCTAGGCTCATTGCACTTCAGCAGTTATGTTCTACGGGAGTAAACCAAGGTTGGTTCACACCTAGGTGCATTGCACCTCAGCAGTTATGTTCTATGGGAGTAAACCAAGGTTGGTTCACACCTAGGCTCATTGCACCTCAGCAGTTATTGTCTACGGGAGTAAACCAAGGTTGGTTCACACCTAGGTGCATTGCACCTCAGCAGTTATGTTCTATGGGAGTAAACCAAGGTTGGTTCACACCTAGGCTCATTGCACCTCAGCAGTTAAGTTCTACGGGAGTAAACCAAGGTTGGTTCACACCTAGGTGCATTGCACCTCAGCAGTTATGTTCTACGGGAGTAAACCAAGGCTGGTTCAAACCTAGGCTCATTGCACCTCAGCAGTTATGTTCTACGGGAGTAAACCAAGGTTGGTTCACACCTAGGCTCATTGCACCTCAGCAGTTATGTTCTATGGGAGTAAACCAAGGTTGGTTCACACCTAGGCTCATTGCACCTCAGCAGTTATGTTCTACGGGAGTAAACCAAGGCTGGTTCACACCTAGGCTCATTGCACCTCAGCAGTTAGGTTCTATGGGAGTAAACCAAGGTTGGTTCACACCTAGGCTCATTGCACCTCAGCAGTCATGTTCTACGGGAGTAAACCAAGGCTGGTTCACACCTAGGCTCATTGCACTTCAGCAGTTAGGTTCTACGGGAGTAAACCAAGGTTGGTTCACACCTAGGTGCATTGCACCTCAGCAGTTATGTTCTATGGGAGTAAACCAAGGCTGGTTCACACCTAGGCTCATTGCACTTCAGCAGTTAGGTTCTACGGGAGTAAACCAAGGTTGGTTCACACCTAGGTGCATTGCACCTCAGCAGTTATGTTCTATGGGAGTAAACCAAGGTTGGTTCACACCTAGGCTCATTGCACCTCAGCAGTTATTGTCTACGGGAGTAAACCAAGGTTGGTTCACACCTAGGTGCATTGCACCTCAGCAGTTATGTTCTATGGGAGTAAACCAAGGTTGGTTCACACCTAGGCTCATTGCACCTCAGCAGTTAAGTTCTATGGGAGTAAACCAAGGTTGGTTCACACCTAGGTGCATTGCACCTCAGCAGTTATGTTCTATGGGAGTAAACCAAGGCTGGTTCACACCTAGGCTCATTGCACCTCAGCAGTTATGTTCTACGGGAGTAAACCAAGGCTGGTTCACACCTAGGCTCATTGCACCTCAGCAGTTATGTTCTACGGGAGTAAACCAAGGCTGGTTCACACCTAGGCTCATTGCACCTCAGCAGTTATGTTCTACGGGAGTAAACCAAGGCTGGTTCACACCTAGGCGCATTGCACCTCAGCAGTTATGTTCTACGGGAGTAAACCAAGGTTGGTTCACACCTAGGCGCATTGCACCTCAGCAGTTATGTTCTACGGGAGTAAACCAAGGTTGGTTCACACCTAGGCGCGTTGCACCTCAGCAGTTATGTTCTACGGGAGTAAACCAAGGTTGGTTCACACCTAGGCTCATTGCACCTCAGCAGTTATGTTCTACGGGAGTAAACCAAGGCTGGTTCACACCTAGGCTCATTGCACCTCAGCAGTTATGTTCTACGGGAGTAAACCAAGGTTGGTTCTGTGAACCAACCTTGGTTTACTCCCGTAGAACATAACTGCTGAGGTGAAATGAGCCTAGGTACAAATTTATGTAACACAATGGGATCAAATCCCCCCACCCTTGCCCTTTTACCCCATCTATCCCTCCCTGTCATGGAGAAGGAAATGTTGGGTGCCAGTAGATGGATCTCATCACATTACATTATTATCATTATTACAAGTGTACCTGTCTTGGATGATGTAGTATTTCAGGGTATCATTTACATTGTTTGTTGGGGTGGCGTAGCAGTTGTCCATCACCAGAACAAGATTTGATGATCCTCCCAGGAAGAAGACTCCGACATACAAGAATTCCTCCGTGGTCAGGGTGACATCTGTTCCCGTGTGCGGATCGGTGTAGCTCCTATCTTTATACAAAGCCATGTAGGTTATGAACTGTCCAATCCCTGGAACTGTGATATTGATAGCCCTGCATTTCAAATAGAAAAAAATAAATAATGATAAACAATAATTAAATATACAATACTAATGATATAAATGACAGCTAAAAGGTAAACTGGTAAAGAACGTTGAGGATAGAAGATTGACATTAGAAGACAGAGACCTAACCACACAAAAATGACCGTCACGTGACTACGCTGATAAAGCTGCTGAGACAGCATGGCTGCCACTTGTCTTTTTCCCCCCCATAATCCGCCATGGAAACAAGCGTTTGTCCGTCTGTAGACAGTAGCAAGGTGACAGGACCTCTTTGCATGAATATGTAGCTGGGGGGGGAGGGGTCAGAAGGGTTTTCTCTTATGTCACAAGAATAAAACAAAGAAAGGGGGACTGAGAGGTAACGCACCTCGGGACTTTAACGGTATCAAATGCATGGATCAAAATACCAAGAATCGAAAATTGATACCGTTAAAGTCCCGAGGTTCGTTACCTCTCAGTCCCCCTTTCTTTGTTCTACTTTGCATATTTGGGATGTGGTTTCTATAGTTTGATTTCTTCATCTTGCCTGTTTGATTTGTCCCAAGAATGCTTCATACCGTGTGACAGCTGGCAGGAGGATTGTGGGATGAATCCAGGACAAATTCATTGTAGGCTGCATACTGGAGATAAATCAAGGTGTTTCTAGAAAAGTACAGTAATGCCGCGTACACGCGATCGGACTATCCGGCGGACTCAGTCCGACAGGCCAGAGTCTGCCGGGCGATTCGATCGCCTGTGGGCTCCAGCGGATCTTTTTCTTCCCGGACTTAGAAAGAAGACTTGTTTCAAAATTGTCCGCCGGACTTGGCTTTCTAGCGGACAATTCGCTCATCTGTATGCTGTTCCGACGGACTTTCCAAATGAACGGACTTGCCCACACACACGGACTAAAGTCCGTTCATTTTGAACGTGACTTCAGGTACGACGGGACTAGAGAAGGAAGTCAATGTCGCCGCTTCCACCTTGCGAGCCCCGTCTCCTGGTATGGGTTTTAAGGGTAACCCCCTACACCCGAAAAAATGGTCCCAGCATGCCCTAGGACTGTGACGTCAGAAGGGGTGGGGTGACCATGTGACATCACCCGGTGACCCCGCCCTGTATGCCTAGATAAGTCGCCGTGCACCATGTCCACGGCATTACAGCGGGAGAGAGTGTCGTGTCAACATCGGAAAAGAACCTGCACCCCCAAGGTGTATGAGCATTATGCGTCATCAAACCCCCCCCCCCCGAAAAAAAACTGATCTTTTTCACCCCCCTAAGCATAAATTCCCCCTCCTCCCAGTGCAAATCTGTTCCCCTGCTGAAATCCCCCCTCCCAGCACAAATCTTAACCCCCCCACCCCCAAATCCCCCCCAATTCAAGTGCCCCCCCAAAAAAATCACTCCTCCTAGTACAAATGATCTACCCCTAAGATTACCCCTCCCAATAACCCCACTTCAAATCCCCCATTCCAGCACAAAGCACCCCAATCATCCTTCCTAGCACAAATCTTCTTTCCCCCCATTCCTTCTCCCCCTAAATTTTAGCACACCCCCCAAATGTCCCCTCCTAGAACAATACTTACTCCCCACTGCCCCCCAAATCCCCATTTCCAACACAAATCCCCCTCCCTCCTATTTCCTTGTGGTGCCCCACCCGCCCATGATACCACAGTGCCCAGGGAAGCCGTTCCCTCCTGCCCACCACTTGTCCCGGCCCTGCCTGTGGTAATGCACTAGTCGGTGCGCCCTTCTTTTCTTCTTTTTCCTTTGTTCTTTTTTTTCTTTAGTGTATAAACAACAATATTGTAAACCTGCACTTTTTTTTTCTACTAATAAAATTGTGTGGAATAAAAAAAAATTGTTTTTTAAATTTGGGATATTTCTTATTGCAAAAAGTAAAAAATAATGTGTTTTTTTTTTTTCAAAATTGTTGCTCTTTTTTTTTTTTAATAGCGTTTATAGCGCAAAACATAATAATCACAGAGGTGATCAAATGCCGCCAAAAGAAAGCTCTATTCTGGGGGGTGGGGAAGGGCATAAATGTTGTTTGTGTACAACGTCGCACGACGGTGCAATTGTCACTTAAAGTGACGCAGTTCCATATATAACAAAAAATGGCCTGGTCGGCGGGAAGGGGGGGCAAAACCTTTCCGGTCCTTAAGTGATTAAAGAACATTTGTTTTTGTCCGATTGGCACAGAGCAAACGCAAATGCAGGTTTGTTGGATGGACGGCTCTGAAGATGATTTGGACCCCATACAAGTGTCGTCTGCTGGGATGTATGAGCCCCAGTGTCTCCTCTATCCCGGGATAATCATCTATGATAATCTTGGTTGGGTCGGTCAGATATGAAGGAGCTCCTCATGTGAATCCACCCAGGAGACAAATTACTAAGCAGTCAGTCTTTAGACATTTTTTCACCTTAAATTCACATTATTATTATTTTGTTTTTCTTGTACCTGATGATAGGATGCAGAGTCTTCTGCAGGCTGGCGATCATATCCAAAGCATAGGCACACTGCAGGGTGATATTCAGGGTGTTGTTCCTGGTGATTATTGCACCGAGTTGATCCACAACAATGATGAAATTGGCCGTGTACGTGACGTGGGTATCATTTGTTTTCTTTATAGAAACAAAAAAATAATAATAGAAATTAAAAAGTAGATAGTGCCAGGATCTATTTCCACCCCTCCCATCACACACACACACACAGCAACTGCCATACCAACGCCAAACAAACGCCAAACAAACGCCATAGCTGCATAGGATAGAACCATGGCATTTCATTGTTAACGTCTGTCCACAGCACATGTGCCCAGCACAAGGGCTACGTGCCACATCCCGCCCACCAGGCTATTTCATGTGGCCCTCGCACCTCTCCTGCAGCTGGGCCCCCACCTTGTCTAGGCAGAGAGGAGGACAGAACTCCTCCACCAGATCCTGCGCTTCTTCAGAGAGACGTGTCTCTATCTCTCCCTCCATCTCAGCAGTCAGCAGCAGAGAGGAGAACACAACTCCTCCTACAGATCTTGTGCTTCTTCACGCAGCAGCAGAGAGGAGAACACAACTCCTCCTACAGATCTTGTGCTTCTTCACACAGCAGCAGAGAGGAGAACACAACTCCTCCTACAGATCTTGTGCTTCTTCATGCAGCAGCAGAGAGGAGAACACAACTCCTCCTACAGATCTTGTGCTTCTTCATGCAACAGCAGAAAGGCTCATCTCTCCCCCCCATCTCAGCAGTCAGCAGCAGAGAGGAGAACACAACTCCTCCTACAGATCTTGTGCTTCTTCATGCAGCAGCAGAGAGGAGAACACAACTCATCCTACAGATCTTGTGCTTCTTCATGCAACAGCAGAGAGGAGAACACAACTCCTCCTACAGATCTTGTGCTTCTTCATGCAACAGCAGAGAGGAGAACACAACTCCTCCTACAGATCTTGTGCTTCTTCATGCAGCAGCAGAGAGGAGAACACAACTCATCCTACAGATCTTGTGCTTCTTCATGCAACAGCAGAGAGGAGAACACAACTCCTCCTACAGATCTTGTGCTTCTTCATGCAACAGCAGAGAGGAGAACACAACTCCTCCTACATATATTGTGCTTCTTCATGCAGCAGCAGAGAGGAGAACACAACTCCTCCTACACATATTGTGCTTCTTCATGCAGCAGCAGAGAGGAGAACACAGCTCCTTCTACAGATCTTGTGCTTCTTCATGCAGCAGCAGAGAGGAGAACACAACTCATCCTACAGATCTTGTGCTTCTTCATGCAGCAGCAGAGAGGAGAACACAACTCCTTCTACAGATCTTGTGCTTCTTCATGCAGCAGCAGAGAGGAGAACACAACTCCTCCACCGGTTCCTGCACTTCTTCATGCAGCAGCAGAGAGGAGAACACAACTCCTCCACTGGTTCCTGCACTTCTTCATGCAGCAGCAGAGAGGAGAACAAAACTCCTCCACCAGTTCCTGCACTTCTTCATGCAGCAGCAGAGAGGAGAACAAAACTCCTCCACCAGTTCCTGCACTTCTTCATGCAGCAGCAGAGAGGAGAACAAAACTCCTCCACCAGTTCCTGCACTTCTTCATGCAGCAGCAGAGAGGAGAACAAAACTCCTCCACCAGTTCCTGCACTTCTTCAAGCAGCAGCAGAGAGGAGAACACAACTCCTCCTACAGATCTTGTGCTTCTTCATGCAACAGCAGAGAGGAGAACACAACTCCTCCTACAGATCTTGTGCTTCTTCATGCAGCAGCAGAGAGGAGAACACAACTCCTCCTACAGATCTTGTGCTTCTTCATGCAGCAGCAGAGAGGAGAACACAACTCCTCCTACAGATCTTGTGCTTCTTCACACAGCAGCAGAGAGGAGAACACAACTCCTCCTACAGATCTTGTGCTTCTTCATGCAGCAGCAGAGAGGAGAACACAACTCCTCCTACAGATCTTGTGCTTCTTCATGCAACAGCAGAAAGGCTCATCTCTCCCCCCCATCTCAGCAGTCAGCAGCAGAGAGGAGAACACAACTCCTCCTACAGATCTTGTGCTTCTTCATGCAGCAGCAGAGAGGAGAACACAACTCATCCTACAGATCTTGTGCTTCTTCATGCAACAGCAGAGAGGAGAACACAACTCCTCCTACAGATCTTGTGCTTCTTCATGCAACAGCAGAGAGGAGAACACAACTCCTCCTACAGATCTTGTGCTTCTTCATGCAGCAGCAGAGAGGAGAACACAACTCATCCTACAGATCTTGTGCTTCTTCATGCAACAGCAGAGAGGAGAACACAACTCCTCCTACAGATCTTGTGCTTCTTCATGCAACAGCAGAGAGGAGAACACAACTCCTCCTACATATATTGTGCTTCTTCATGCAGCAGCAGAGAGGAGAACACAACTCCTCCTACACATATTGTGCTTCTTCATGCAGCAGCAGAGAGGAGAACACAGCTCCTTCTACAGATCTTGTGCTTCTTCATGCAGCAGCAGAGAGGAGAACACAACTCATCCTACAGATCTTGTGCTTCTTCATGCAGCAGCAGAGAGGAGAACACGACTCCTCCTACAGATCTTGTGCTTCTTCATGCAGCAGCAGAGAGGAGAACACAACTCCTTCTACAGATCTTGTGCTTCTTCATGCAGCAGCAGAGAGGAGAACACAACTCCTCCACCGGTTCCTGCACTTCTTCATGCAGCAGCAGAGAGGAGAACACAACTCCTCCACTGGTTCCTGCACTTCTTCATGCAGCAGCAGAGAGGAGAACAAAACTCCTCCACCAGTTCCTGCACTTCTTCATGCAGCAGCAGAGAGGAGAACAAAACTCCTCCACCAGTTCCTGCACTTCTTCATGCAGCAGCAGAGAGGAGAACAAAACTCCTCCACCAGTTCCTGCACTTCTTCATGCAGCAGCAGAGAGGAGAACAAAACTCCTCCACCAGTTCCTGCACTTCTTCAAGCAGCAGCAGAGAGGAGAACACAACTCCTCCTACAGATCTTGTGCTTCTTCATGCAGCAGCAGAGAGGAGAACACAACTCCTCCTACAGATCTTGTGCTTCTTCATGCAGCAGCAGAGAGGAGAACACAACTCATCCTACAGATCTTGTGCTTCTTCATGCAACAGCAGAGAGGAGAACACAACTCCTCCTACAGATCTTGTGCTTCTTCATGCAGCAGCAGAGAGGAGAACACAACTCCTCCTACAGATCTTGTGCTTCCTCATGCAGCAGCAGAAAGGAGAACACAACTCCTCCTACAGATCTTGTGCTTCTTCATGCAGCAGCAGAGAGGAGAACACAACTCATCCTACAGATCTTGTGCTTCTTCATGCAACAGCAGAGAGGAGAACACAACTCCTCCTACAGATCTTGTGCTTCTTCATGCAACAGCAGAGAGGAGAACACAACTCCTCCTACACATATTGTGCTTCTTCATGCAGCAGCAGAGAGGAGAACACAACTCCTCCTACACATATTGTGCTTCTTCATGCAGCAGCAGAGAGGAGAACACAGCTCCTTCTACAGATCTTGTGCTTCTTCATGCAGCAGCAGAGAGGAGAACACAACTCATCCTACAGATCTTGTGCTTCTTCATGCAGCAGCAGAGAGGAGAACACAACTCCTTCTACAGATCTTGTGCTTCTTCATGCAGCAGCAGAGAGGAGAACACAACTCCTCCTACAGATCTTGTCCGTCTTCATGCAACAACAGAGAGGAGAACACAACTCCTCCTACAGATCTTGTCCATCTTCATGCAACAGCAGAGAGGAGAACACAACTCCTCCTACAGATCCTGTTCTTTTTCATGTACATGTACTGATAAGATAACATTGAGGAGAGTTCGGGGGCAGCTGAAAAAACACCCAACTTCTCCTAAACATCCGTTTACCAGCAGCAGTGTACATGAGACCTTAAGGTACTGTGTATACAAAAGTATTCATACCCCTTGACATTTTCCACATGTTGTCATGTTACAACCAAAAACATAAATGTATTTTATGGGGATTTTATGTGATGGACCAACACAAAGTGTCACATCATTGTGAAGTGGGAGGAAAATGATAAATGATACAAATAAATATGTGAAAAGTGTGGGGGGTGGGGGAGGAGCATTTGTATGGCGCCCCCTTTACTCTGATACCCCTAACTAAAATCTAGAGGAACCAATTGCCTTCATAAGTCACCTAATTAGTAAATAGAGTCCACCTGTGTGTCATTTAATCTCAGTATAAATACAGCTGTTCTGTGAAGCCCTCCGAGGTTTTTTAGAGAACATCAGTGAACAAACAGCATCATGAAGGCCAAGGAACACACCAGACAGGTCAGGGATAAAGTTGTGGAGAAGTATAAAGCAGGGTTAGGTTCTAAAAGAATCTCCCAAGCTTTGAACATCTCAAGGAGCTCTGTTCAATCCATCATCGGAAAATGGAAAGAGTATGGGCACAACTGCAAACCTACCAAGACATGGCCGTCCACCTAAACTGACCGGGCCGGGCAAGGAGAGCATTCATCAGAGAAGAGCCAAGAGGTCCATGGTGACTCTGGAGGAGCTGCAGAGATCCACAGCTCAGGGGGGAGAATCTGTCCACAGGACAACTATTAGTCGTCTCTCCACAAATCTGCCCTTTATGGAAGAGTGACAAGAAGAAAGACATTGGAGAAAGAAAGTCATAAGAAGTCCTGTTTGTAGTTTGTGAGAAGCCATGTGGGGGAGGGGGCAGCAAACATGTGGAAGAAGGTGATCTGGTCAGAGGAGACCAAAATTCAACTTTATGACCTAAAAGCAAAACGCTATGTGTGGGGAAAACTAACACCGCCCATCCCCCGAACACACCATCCCCACCGTGAGACATGGTGGTGGAAGCATCATGTGGTGGGGATGGTTTTCTTCAGCAGGGACAGGGAAGCTGGTCAGAGTTGATGGGAAGATGGATGGAGACAAATACAGGACAATCTTAGAAGAAAACCTGTTAGAGTCGGCAGAAGACTTGAGATCGGGGCGGAAGGTTCCCCTTCCAGCAGGACAACGACCCGAAACATCCAGCCAGAGCTACAATGGAATGGTTTACATCAAAGCATATTCATGTGTTAGAATGGCCCAGTCACAGTCCAGACCTAAATCCCATTGAGAATCTGTGGCAAGACTTGAAAATCGCTGATCACAGACGCTCTCCATCCAATCTGACAGAGCTTGAGATATTTTACAAAGAAGAAGAATGGGCAGAAATGTCCTCTCTAGATGGACAAAGCTGGTAGAGACACCCCCAAAAAGACTTGTAAAGAAAGGGGGTTCTACAAAGTATTGACTCCGGGGGGCGCCATACAAATGCCCCTCCCCCACACTTTTCACAGATTTATTTGTATCATTTATCATTTTCCTTCCACTTCACAATGATGTGCCACTTTGTGTTGGTCCATCACATAAAATCCCAATAAAATACATTTATGTTTTTGGTTGTAACAAAATGTGGGGAATTTCAAGGGGTATGAATACTTTTTCAAGGCACTGTAAAAAAAAAGCAGTATAGAAGTTCGGGACTTTATAGGCACGCTGACTCAAATACATAATTTTTGTTAAAAAAAATCATATTTTGGTTGTTAGCAAATAATCATTAAAAACAAAGCGTGTGTAAAATTATTAGCTGATATATTTTCCCACCATGTCAATATATTCAACTATAATCCCTTTATCCCAAATCACTCAGAATGTAAACATGGAAGTTACAATAAAGAACTTTCTAAATCCTTGTATGGGAGTATCCCGACGCGTTTCGAAATGCTTACTTCATCAGGGGGAGGGAGGTGAGTTCTGTATGCAGAAAAGACACATATAGTAAAACAACCAACACACCAAAATACAACAGGATATATGAACTAAAGGAATGTACGGGGAAAGTGGCATAAAATATTCAACAACTAAAGAAGGACTTTATAACCTTGTCCATTCTATGGGGGGATGGGGTTTTAAGGTACTCATGGAATACATTTCAGACACAAAATTGCTCCACTATTCAATAAATAAATAAATACTCTAGACGTGGGTGTCCCTCAATTTCCTTGCGGGCCACATCAGCATTATGGTTGCCCTCAAAGGGCCGGTTGTATCTGTAAGACTAAACCTTCAGAGCCTTATTCTTAGTCCCTGTAAGGGAGGTTCTGTATTTTGATGTATTGATTGCCGTACCCTGTAGTGTTCTCCAGAATGGGGGCACAGCATGTGTCCTGTAGGGTTCTCCAGAATGGGGGCATGGCATGTGTCCTGTAGTGTTCTCCAGAATGGGGCCACGGCATGTGTCCTGTAGTGTTCTCCAGAATGGGGCACAGCATGTGTCCTGTAGGGTTCTCCAGAATGGGGCCACGGCATGTGTCCTGTAGGGTTCTCCAGAATGGGGGCACGGCATGTGTCCTGTAGGGTTCTCCAGAATGGGGGCACGGCATGTGTCCTGTAGTGTTCTCCAGAATGGGGCCACGGCATGTGTCCTGTAGTGTTCTCCAGAATGGGGCACAGCATGTGTCCTGTAGGGTTCTCCAGAATGGGGCCACGGCATGTGTCCTGTAGGGTTCTCCAGAATGGGGGCACGGCATGTGTCCTGTAGTGTTCTCCAGAATGGGGGCACAGCATGTGTCCTGTAGGGTTCTCCAGAATGGGGGCACGGCATGTGTCCTGTAGTGTTCTCCAGAATGGGGCCACGGCATGTGTCCTGTAGTGTTCTCCAGAATGGGGCACAGCATGTGTCCTGTAGGGTTCTCCAGAATGGGGCCACGGCATGTGTCCTGTAGGGTTCTCCAGAATGGGGGCACGGCATGTGTCCTGTAGGGTTCTCCAGAATGGGGGCACGGCATGTGTCCTGTAGGGTTCTCCAGAATGGGGGCACGGCATGTGTCCTGTAGGGTTCTCCAGAATGGGGGCACGGCATGTGTCCTGTAGGGTTCTCCAGAATGGGGGCACGGCATGTGTCCTGTAGGGTTCTCCAGAATGGGGCCACGGCATGTGTCCTGTAGGGTTCTCCAGAATGGGGGCACGGCATGTGTCCTGTAGGGTTCTCCAGAATGGGGGCACGGCATGTGTCCTGTAGGGTTCTCCAGAATGGGGCCACGGCATGTGTCCTGTAGGGTTCTCCAGAATGGGGGCACGGCATGTGTCCTGTAGGGTTCTCCAGAATGGGGGCACAGCATGTGTCCTGTAGGGTTCTCCAGAATGGGGGCACAGCATGTGTCCTGTAGGGTTCTGGGTGCTTTTGTCAGCTCCTTTAGTTGTACATTGGGGTGCAATCCTAAATGAAGGGCTCTTTAGCACATTGTGGGGACATTAACATTGAGTGTGGTGGCTGCAACTCATGGGTGTGAATCCAGCCTCGGGGGAGGGGTCACCATACAATAATAATAATAATAATAATAAGAGCAGCATTAGAGAAAACTTACATTGGACACGCCTCCAGATTGGATGAGTTCTAGGGGGGCCCGGATTTTGAAGGTATTTGTGACGGGGTCATCCTGGAAGATGTAGTAGATGTAATTCTTGAAGTTACTCTGATTGAAGTAAATGTTCAGATCATTAAACTGACATTTATGGAAGATGGCGGTCATCTCGCTCAGTCCGCAGGTCAGGTCCGGAACAACCTGTGACAAAGCTTTAAATAAAACATGGATATCATTTTTTTTATGTTTCAGGGGCTCCGTTGTATATTCTAAAAATTACACATGCTACAGCCATGAGCTTGATACCCATGTCTTTACGGACCTTGCATTGTGTACTGGTGGGCAGCCATGTTGGAACAGGAAGGGGCCGTCCCCAAACTGTTCCCACAAAGTTGGGAGCATGAAATTGTCCAAAAATTTCTTGGTTTGCTGACGCCTTAAAGAGGGATTCCACCTAAAAAAAAAATATTAAAAGCCAGCAGCTATAAATACTACAGCTGCTGACTTTTAATAAATGGACACTCACCTGTCCCGGGTTCCAGCGATGCCGACAGCCGAGGCCGATCGATCGCTCGGCTCTCGGCTGCTGCCGTCACCATTCTAGGTGAGGGAATCAGGAAGTGAAGCGAATCGGCTTCACTTCCCGGTTCCCTACTGCGCATGCGTGAGTCGCGCAGCGCAATAGGAATTGTCCGCGCTGTCACTGGGACCCGTGTGTGTCCCAGCAGACAGCGCGGCAGGACAGGAAATGACATAGACTCCCGGGGGAGTCTATGCCCGGAAGTGGGTGTAAATACCTGTCTTTGAGGGTTCCGATTAGTGGAGGTTCCACTTTAGGGTGGAACCCTGCTTTAAGAGTTCCCTTCACTGGAACTAAGGGGGCCAAGACATTTTGGACAATTTCATGCTCCCAACTTTGTGGGAACAGTTTAAGGATGGCCCCTTCCTGTTCCAACATGATTGCCCACCAGTGCACAATGCAAGGTCCATAAAGACATGGAGGAGCGAGTGTGGGATGGAGGAACTTGACTGGCCTACACAAAGTTGGGGACATGAAATTGTCCAAAAATGTCTTGGTATGCTGACGCCTGAAGAGTTCTCTTCACTGGAACTAAGGGGCCAAGCCCAACCCCTGAAAAACAACCCACCCACACCATAATCCCCCCTCCCCGCACCCACCATAATCCCCCCTCCCCCCACACTATAATCCCCCCTCCACTCACCCACCATAATCCCCCCTCCACCAAATGGTTTGGACCAGTGCACAAAGCAAGGTCCATAAAGACACGGATGAGGGAGTTTGGGGTGGAGGAACTTGACTGAGCTGCACAGAGTCGTGACCTCAACCCGACAGAACACCTTTGGGATGAAGTTGAGCGGAGACTGCGAGCCAGGCCTTCTCATTCATCATCAGTGCCTGACCTCTGGAAGAATGGTCAAACATTCCCATAGACACCCTCCTAAACCTTGTGGATGGCCTTCCCAGAAGAGGTGAAGCTGTTATAGCTGCAAAGGGCCAACTCAATATTGAACCCTCCGGACTAAGACTGGGATGCCATTGACGTTCATGTGCGTGTAAAGGCAGGCGCCCCAATACTTTTGGTAATATAGTGTATATAAGACCGATTATAGAGTCATTTTATAAGCAGTAACAAGTATAAAAGGGAGGAACAACACAGCAGTAACTATAACCAGTTAGTAAATTCCAGTGGTAAGTCATACATCAGATAAGGCAATTAGAGTCTGCAAGCAGTTAGTCTGGGACCAACTTCTGGTACTTGGAAGAATATTTAACAGTATACATAGAGGGCACCAAAAAGGGTTCTTCATTACTATGGTGATGGTAGGGGAGGTGGATGCTGGGTGGAAAGATGCCATTGTAGCTAGGGCTGCCATAGGGAAAGTGATTTTCCATAGGAGCCCCTGCTAGAGGCAAGCATAAGTTTGAAGGAGCAATGTTTGTGGATCAAGTCTAGAGTGTCCGATGTGGTGGTGTGGGGGGGGGGGGGGGGTTGAGATTTTTTCTAAAGTCTAGCAATGTTGAGCTTTGCAGCCAGGAGAATGTGAGTGACTGAGTGTCAGACGGGTGGTGTGAAGGTCCCTCTTGTCAAATTTAGTAGAACCAGGTGACGGGAAGGAGGAATTTGTGAAGGACCCTGTGGTCAAGTTCAGTAGAGCCAGGTGAGGGAGAGGAGAAATTTGGTGCGAAGGTCTCTCTTGTCAAGTTTAGTAGAGCCCGTGAGGGGAAAGAGGAATTTGGTGCGAAGGTCTCTCTTGTCAAGTTTAGTAGAGCCCGTGAGGGGAAAGAGGAATTTGGTGCGAAGGTCTCTCTTGTCAAGTTTAGTAGATCCCGGTGAGGGAGAGGAGAAATTTGGTGCGAAGGTCTCTCTTGTCAAGTTTAGTAGATCCCGGTGAGGGAGAGGAGAAATTTGGTACAAAGGTTTCTCTTGTCAAGTTCAGTAGAGCCCGTGAGGGGAAGGAGGAATTTGTGAAGGACCCTGTGGTCAAGTTCAGTAGAGCCCGGTGAGGGAGAGGAGAAATTTGGTGCGAAGGTCCCTGTTGTCAAGTTTAGTAGAGCCCGTGAGGTAAAGGAGGAATTTGGTGCGAAGGTCTCTCTTGTCAAGTTTAGTAGAGCCCGGTGAGGAGAAGGAGGAATTTGGTTGTGGGTTAGTCTGGAGAGGATCTGAAAGCTTGATACCAAATTAAAGAACAGGAGAGAACTGTCCAATAAAAAATGATCAAGAGGCCTTAGAGGCAGCCCGATTATGGGCCCCTTTTACAAGGCTCACAAGGAGTGCCCCCCCCATACCAGCAGTGTTTCCAAGGCTCTTCCATTCCACAGGGGAGTCCAGAACCACAGGAAACAGCTTCCTCTCAGTAAGCATGAGGACAATCTCTCCTGTGATTAATGACCTTGGAAGAGACTTGTATGATGTCACTACAATGTAACCGAGGATGCAACTATTCCAGCAAGATCTGTGCCGGAATAGTTGCATTGGAGGGGAAGGGTGAAAAGGGCAGGAGCTTTGGAGAACATTAAAAGGACATGTCACCTGCCATAGCTATCATATAGTGAGCTTGTTAGCTCACTAATAATAGTAATAAAGTGACAAAAAAGAAAAGAAAATAGAAAGAGAAGTGTGAAAAGAGAATTGTATGAACAAAAAGGAAAAACAATTAAAATACACCCATCAGTCCCGCACCTCATATAAAAAGTGCAGTGCAGGGTGAGCATTAATTGTGCTACACAGATGAGGTATTGTCATGAACATCGGAGAGAGAGTCTACTGGAGTCCGGATTCCTCCCACCCATCTTCTGATTTCTCTGGAGTTCGGATTCTTCCCACCCATCTTCTGATTTCTCTGGAGTTCGGATTCTTCCCACCCATCTTCTGATTTCTCTGGAGTTCGGATTCTTCCCACCCATCTTCTGATTTCTCTGGAGTTCGGATTCTTCCCACCCATCTTCTGATTTCTCTGGAGTTCGGATTCTTCCCACCCATCTTCTGATTTCTCTGGAGTTCGGATTCTTCCCACCCATCTACTGATTTCTCTGGAGTTCGGATTCTTCCCACCCATCTTCTGATTTCTCTGGAGTTCGGATTCTTCCCACCCATCTTCTGATTCCTCTGGAATTCGGATTCCTCCCACTCATCTACTGATTCTTCTGGAATTCGGATTCTTCCCACCCATCTTCTGATTCCTCTGGAATTCGGATTCTTCCCACTTATCTTCTGATTCCTCTGGAATTCTGATTCTTCCCACCCATCTTCTGATTCCTTTGGAGTCCGGATTCCTCCTACCCATCTTCTGATTCCTCTGGAGTCCGGATTCCTCCTACCCATCTTCTGATTCCTCTGGAGTCCGGATTCCTCCCACCCATCTTCTGATTCTTCTGGAGTCTGGATTTCTCCTACCCATCTTCTGATTCCTCTGGAGTCCGGATTTCTCCCACCCATCTTCTGATTCCTCTGGGGTCCGGATTTCTCCCACCCATCTTCTGATTCCTCTGGAGTCCGGATTCCTCCCACCCATCTTCTGATTCTTCTGGAGTCTGGATTTCTCCTACCCATCTGCTGATTCCGCTGGAGTCCGGATTTCTCCCACCGATCTTCTGATTCCTCTGGAGTCCGGATTCCTCCCACCCATCTTCTGATTCCTCTGGAGTCCGGATTTCTCCCATCCATCTTCTGATTCCTCTGGAGTCCGGATTTCTCCCACCCATCTTCTGATTCCTCTGGAGTCCGGATTCCTCCCACCCATCTTCTGATTCCTCTGGAGTCCGGATTTCTCCCATCCATCTTCGGATTCCTCTGGAGTCCGGATTTCTCCCACCCATCTTCTGATTCACCTGGAGTCCGGATTCCTCCCACCCATCTTCTGATTCCTCTGGAGTCCAGATTCCTCCCACCCATCTTCTGATTCCTCTGGAGTCCGGATTCCTCCCACCCATCTTCTGATTCCTCTGGAGTCCGGATTCCTCCCACCCATCTTCTGATTTCTCTGGAGTTCGGATTCTTCCCACCCATCTTCTGATTTCTCTGGAGTTCGGATTCTTCCCACCCATCTTCTGATTTCTCTGGAGTTCGGATTCTTCCCACCCATCTTCTGATTTCTCTGGAGTTCGGATTCTTCCCACCCATCTTCTGATTTCTCTGGAGTTCGGATTCTTCCCACCCATCTACTGATTTCTCTGGAGTTCGGATTCTTCCCACCCATCTTCTGATTTCTCTGGAGTTCGGATTCTTCCCACCCATCTTCTGATTCCTCTGGAATTCGGATTCCTCCCACCCATCTACTGATTCTTCTGGAATTCGGATTCTTCCCACCCATCTTCTG